>NC_137080.1:52177768-52927768 GCF_951640355.1 Cnephaeus nilssonii
CTAGGCGGCTGGGCAGCCGACATCCGAGGCTTGCCTGTGCCTCGGGCGTCGGCTGGGCAACTGCCATCCAAGGCTTGCCTTCACCTTGGGCATCAGCTGGGCAGCCGACATCCGAGGCTTGCCTGCACCTCAGGCCGGCCCTAGGCAACTGGGCAGCTGACATCCGAGGCTTGCCTGCACCTCAGGCCGGCCCTGGGTGGCTGGGCAGCCGACATCCGAGGCTTGCCTGTGCCTCGGGCGTCGGCTGGGCAACTGCCATCCAAGGCTTGCCTTCACCTTGGGCATCAGCTGGGCAGCCGACATCCGAGGCTTGCCTGCACCTCAGGCCGGCCCTAGGCAACTGGGCAGCTGACATCCGAGGCTTGCCTGCACCTCAGGCCGGCCCTGGGTGGCTGGGCAGCCGACATCCGAGGCTTGCCTGTGCCTCGGGCCGGCCCTGGGCAGCTGGGCAGCTGGGACTGAGGGGACTGGGGGACTCTGGAAGCAGGCACGCGGAGCGGCTGGACCCGCCTGGGGGTGGGCCCGGCCATGCCACGCACCTGCCGCCCCGGCGGAGCTGAGGGGACTGGGCGCCGCCATCTTTGAAGGCATGGCGGTCAATTAGCATATTTCCTCCTTATTGGCTGTGGGCGCCACCATCTTTGTGAGGGTATGGCGGTCAATTAGCATATTCCCTCTTTATTAGATAGGATACCTGTAAAAACTACTGAGGAATGCATGTGAAAGATGAGTTAAACAGGAAGACAAATCTTATTCTTAGTAAAACTCCTTAAAAGAGTTGTCTATACCTATGGCTCCAATTTTTCTTTTTTTCTCTCTTGAATCCACTCCAATCAGGCGTTCACTCTATTATTCACTACGACTGCTCTCATCAAGGTCACAGGTGATCTCCACTCCACACTGCTAAACTCCAACATCACTTCTTAGTCTTCGACTAACTTGGCATTAGCAGCATTTGAGAAAGTGACATACACACCCCGAGTTTTCTTCCGACCTTTTTAGCCACTCCCACCTGTAACATTAGGTAGCTCGGCCCTTGGGCCTCTCGTCTATCTATACTCACTCTGCAGGTGTCTCATGCCTTCTCTGGGCTTCAGTTACTTCCAAGTGCTGATAACTCCAGCATTTGACTTTCCAGCCTGGATCTCTCCTCTAAACTCCAGACCTCCCTGATCTTGTCTGCTACTCCTCTCTGTATTGCTCTAACCACAAGGCCTCTCCTGCTGTTCTTTGAAAATACCAGTGCATGCTTACCTCAGGACCTCTGCACTTCCTGTTCCCTCTGCCTACTTTCCCCAGACATTCACACGGCTTGCTTCCTCTTTCCCAGCACTTACCCAAGAGCCTCCTCAGTTGAGGCCTTCCTGGCCACCTTACATTGAACACTCAATAATATTTATATTCCTTTTTTCCTCTTTAGCTTTCCTCTTTAGTACTTTTGGCCTTTAATATTTTATGTTACTTATTTATTTTGTTCATAGTCAAGACTCTCCTCTAATACACATATCCCCAAACATACTCTAGATCAAATTTGTCCAACAGAAATATAATGTAAGCCACATATGTAACTTAAAATTTTCTAGCAGCCACATTAAATACATTAAAGCAACAAGCGTAACATCTGAATCAGTAGACTGAGTAAAGCACGTGGCTCTCCCTAATGTGGACAGGCCTCATCCAATCTGGGGAAGGCTGGAATAGAACAAAAGGCTGAGCTAGAGGGACTGTGCTCTCTCTACCTGAGGTCTTCAAGCTGGGACATCAGCCATCTCCTGCCTTCAGACCCAGACTGAACTTGCACCATCGGCTCTTCTGGGTCGCAGGCCTTCAGTCTGCAGATCTCGGGACTTCTCAGCCTCTATAATCACGTGAGTCAATTCCTTATCATAAATTTCTTTGTGTGTGTGTGTGTACCTTCTTTCTATTAGTTCTGTTCCTCTGGAGAAACCTAATACAATTACTATAGTGTTAGCTATATGAGAGAAAAAAAAAAGGTATGCTCTCCAAAAGGGGGTAAATAATTTTTTATTCAATGGAATACTTTACGGCCATTTACAATAATGATAAGGATTAACAAAAAACTAGCTTGAAAAGATGTCCCCAAGATATTAATTATATGTTTATTATATATTAATATCAACTATTAATTATATATTTATTATTATTGTATATTAAAAATTATATATAATTGTTAAAGCAGGTTCCAGAACAGCATGCATAGTACTAGTATAAAATCACTGATATAAAACCATGTGTTGTGCACGAGAGTGTATAGTATGTGTGTGGAATGGAACAGGATGTTTAGTAAAAGACAATTTATTTTTGAAGGGTGGCATTTTGGATGATTTTTACCCTCTTCGATTTCTGTATTTGTATTTTTCTCCAATGAGCTTATTTATCAGGCAAATTAATTACACTATTCTGTTTCATTTAAAAAAAAAAAAGTTCATAGAGGGAAGAAGAGAACTACAATCCGCTGTAGCAGGAAGAGAATTTGGGTAAAGTGAGAGTTTGTGTGGTTGTTTTTTACAATAGGAGAAATGAGAAAGTTACTGGGGGGAAAAACAGAAGGAAATGAAAGACTGAGCCAGCCAAGCAGCTGGAGTACACTCAGGGGATCCAGGAATGAATAAGTTGGTTCCTATCCTCAGGCAAGAGAGATAAGGGTGTACAAGGTAAAAAGAATTCCAGATGAGTCACACGGGAGCTACAGAATGCGGAGGAGCACTGCCAACCGGGACCAGAAAGGAATGCTGGGGGAGAAGCCGCCAGTTCCACGGTGGGTCGGGTTGCCCTGCACAGAGACCGGCGGGAAGGAAAGTGCTGGCTGCTCAAAGCCTGCCAGGCTACTCACTCAGGGCATAATTTTGGGGTCCAGGGGCAGCAAATGACGAGACTAACAAATTAATCTGAAGCTGATGGTAAAGGAGCTTGAAGAGGTAAGGACTTTGACCAGAACGCGGCAGGAATTTCAGAGTGCTGGGCAGCACACTCACCCACTCCCAACGGTGCTCAGGACAGAGGAGTCAAGGGGCTGCTTCTTGGACTCTCAGACTGAAGGAACTTGACCACGGGGCAGGAAAAGCCCAGTGAAAAGCTAATGTCACAGAGATGTGAGCTGAAATTGTGAATTTACATGGTGGCAACAAAAGGGGAGAACCACATGAAACGCACTGTGGTAGCAGCCTGTGTACAGTAGGAACATTTGGCATCTACAACCTCAGGAAACCAATCCAGACAAGGCTGAGCTGATTATCCGAGGCTCTGCTGTCAATCATTTTGCAGTAAGAATTTTACTCAAATACCACATTTTATAAACAGGTGTTTTCTTTTCTCCTTCTTCAACTTACTTTTGTGCTGGGTACAGGAAAGCGAGGAGGTAATAATTAACAGTCCTAAAGAAAAATCCAAAACCGAACAGACAGCTTTAGAGCCTCATTTAAAAAGGGCTGAATTTATAAGATAATAATCATTACTCATGAGGCAAAAAATAAACAGACCCAGAAATGGGGGTTGGGGTTGAAGAGTCAAGGGATAGAGGTGGGACAGGGAGAAGCTAGGGAGAGAGACTCAAGAAGAATCAAGTTTGTAATATATATTTTTACAAAGGGCTATTCTATGCCTTGGAAAATTTATTAAAATACTATAAAAACTCTGAAGACAGATTAAGTGGCCAGATAAGTACTATAAAACAGCTTAGGTTAGCTGGAAACAGTCATAGCCACTCAGAAAAAGTAAAATAAAAAATGTAATTGTAGCCCGGCTGGTGTGGCTCAGTGGTTGAGCATCAACCTAGGAACCAGGAGATCATGGTTCAATTCCCGGTCAGGGCACATGCCCAGGTTGCGAGCTCTGTCCCGGTAGGGGGCGTGCAGGAGGCAGCCAATCAGTGATTCTTTCTCATCACTGATGTTTCTATCTCTCTCTCCCTCTCCCCTTCATCTCTGAAATCAATAAAAATATTTTAAAACAAAATTTAATTGTAAGTAAACCTCCACATTCAACAATCAAAAAAGAACATCTTTGCCATGCCCAAGTAAACAACATCTAAATATTTATAAATAATATTGGTAAGAACTCGATGTTTGCTCTCCTGCTTTATGCAGATTTTACATATTTTTCCATTGTCTGTTCTTACTTTCAAATAAAAGACTATAGGTATTACAGAATAGTTCATTAAACTTTAAGTAAAAAAAAATAATAATCTAGACATGTAAGATAAGCATCTTCATTACCACCCATTAGGTAAAATGTGAGTATGTGGACTCTCTAACTAGAACTTCAGGAATCTCCTTAGAGTGAGAGGATAAACTACAAAAAAAAACAAACAACAAAAAACAAACAAACCTGTAAGACCCAAAGCCATACGTATTTGGTGTGAGTCACCCAGGGGTTTTTGGAATACTCTTCTGCTTTTTCTTAAACAGAGGAAGGGGAAGCAAGGGAGTGGAGGGGCTCACAATGGGGACAGCTTGAGAAGTAAAAAAGGTGGGAACTGTCAGCGCGACAGGAATTTTTACAGCTATTTCACATTCCAAAAGGTGTTTGAAGGTATGAGTAAAGCTTCAAACTGCACTTCAGCTCCAGGTTTCACAAAAATATATGCTTCAGGCTCCAGCCTCCAAATGCTACGCGGATGAATGAAGCTCTCAACATAAGGATGCATTCAGGAGTTGTATGTGCAGGAGGCATGAGCAACAATGATCTGCCCTGTACCGGGTGAACTCCTGGGACACTCTTCAAAGGAGTCAGTGAAGCATAAATCTTTTGCAACGGCTCCAATCTTTCTAAGAATACCACCTTTCAAGTCATTTGGATACTAAGCATTATGAACTCAGCTCCACAAAAACCTGTGGGTCTTTTGATGATTCTACATAGGGAGCCCTTTGATTAATACAGGGCATGAACAGTGTGGCTGACTGTAAGAGTGTAAATACTAAGACAGTGTCCAGTAAATAGTAGAGGAATCCATCACGATACCATACTAGTAAGTGTAAACACAAAACAGGATTCATAATATCTAATCCGAATGAAGTATACAGCACCCACAAAGCAAACTGCAAAACATAAGTCAACTCACCAACAAGTATCTGATATACTCAGAAAGAAAAAAAGAGACTTTCCTATTGTGTACATAAATGATATACTTTGGATACTATAATAGTATAAGTATCAACTGTTTTGTAGTCTTCTTTTAGAGACCTTATGGATAAAGCTTAATTGACCAATCTCGAGGATTAGATTCATTAGCCAAGTTGTTGAAACTTTATTCCTTGGGGGGAAAAGAAGCAATGAAGCCAACCAATAGCCTTTTTACCTAAAGAGCTCTTATGAATTGATATTTTACAAGAAGGTGGATACTTCAAAAAAAGAGTGTACAAGGAATTCAGACAGATTTCACACACAAGGAAGAAAAAGAAATACAAGAGTTAAAACACATTTATATACAGAGTGGGGCAAAAGTAGGTCTACAGTTGTTCTTATGGTAAATAATACAATAGTCTACAATAATAAAAGCATAATATGCTAATTAGACCAAACATCCTTCTGGACGAAGCCGGGGCTGCGAGGGAAGCCCAGGTCCCGGGTGCCTGCCAGCGGCCGGAGGGAAGTCCGGGTCCCGGGTGCTGGAGGGAAGCTGGTGCCGGCAGCCAGGGGAAGGAAGGCCTACTCTTGCATGAATTTCGTGCACCGGGCCTCTAGTTAATAAATAATAATACAAGAATAAACTTTAGTATACTCACAATTATAAACCTACTTTTGCCCCATCCTGTATATAAATGTTAGGCTTTCTTCATAATCAAACAATAATAAAACAATGAAGATACAATCTTTTTACCTATCAAATTGAATATAAAAATTAGAATAATCAATACTGACAGGAGGGTAAGAAAACAAAATTGCATGTATTGTTAGCAAAATTTCTGGAGGGCAATCTGGCAATATGTGTCAAAAGCCTTAAAAATATAAATAAATACCTCTAGACTCAGCAGTTCTACTTCTCTTCATGGAAAGTACTCAAGAGCAAGATTAAGGTGCAAAATGTTTATTAAAGCATTACATGTAAACCTGAAGCATACCTAAAGTTTCAACACTATCGTAACAGTTTAATAAAATGAAATATATCCACCCATTAGATTGGAGATGTTTATCTTCAGCTAATTTCTATATTATCTATGTTTCTACTATGAATATGTATTAATTTTGCGGGCTAGGAACTTTATCCATAATGACGCAATGAGGCAGATACTATTATCCCCATTTTAAATATGAGGAAACTGAGGCACAAAGAGGTTAAATAGCGTGCCCAGGGTCACACAGATAGCATGTCATGGAATCAGAATTTGTCTTAAGTTGACCCAGCTCCAGAGTCTGATCACTGAGCTACTTTGCAAACATTCACATTTTTACAATAATTTATAGCAAAATGCCAGAAAGAGGACCTTTATGGGCCAGATTTTCAGGGCAAATCAGGAGGCACACGGTGAAGCCGAAAGTTCTCTCGTGTCTCACCAGGATGTCTCTTTTTGTTTGGATTTTTAGTCAGATTGTCTGAACAGTTATCCATTTCCTTCCTCCTCATCACTATCCTCTCTCCCCTCAACACACACAAAATCACAGTGCTATCGAATTCCCATGCTGCAATTGGCAACACTCTTGTTCCCTTCCTGACCCCAATAATTGCTTTCCTGCTCCTAAAAGCCAAGATAGGTCCTACACAAACAACTCCTCAGGTCTATCTAGACAAAGTAAAATTTAACTCACAATCCAGTATAAAATAAAGAATCTTCCATTTCCCTTACATACAGAAATGTATACTATTTTCCAGGACATTACAAGGTAATTTGTATAGGAGTAATGTAAGTTCTTTAAAAGATGTTTTTAAAATACAAAAGACTCTTAACAAACTATGGTGCATCACATATGAATAGGCAAGATTACAGGATCCCTTCCTGTGTATCATGTGACATTCCTGTTCTGGCCTCCAAACAAAAGCCTGACAGATGTAAGTGCTTGTAGATAACACTCTGAACCATCTGAACCATCTAGGGAGCTTTGAGATTTCTGTAAGGGTGCACAGATGATCAAGTTGCAAGGGACTAGAGAAATGTTTTCTATATCTTAGAGGAAAAATATATTACTAATCAGTATAAAGCAAGCTCTAGCCATCTGTTCTTCTAAAATTGGACACTTGATCAGGTTAAAAAGAAGTGAAGTTCCTGCCGGTGGAAGTAGGAATTTAGACTACTAGATAAAATATCACCACTGGTGATGAAATTATCTTATTAAAGAACAATGACAGCTTTCTAACTTCAGGGACCGATAATAATTCTCCTCAGTTGCAGTTCATAAAGGAGTATGTTATTCTGTTATCCCAGACTTTATTCAAGACAAGCCTCTCTTACTGAAGGGTGGTTTTACACCTAAGTGACAAGTTAGATTAGTCCATATTTCCAGTAGACAGATATATACATTATCATCTCTTTTTTACAAAAGTGGACCTAACAAAAGATTGCCTTTCCTAGGAATGAGACTAGTTAGTATGATATCCTTCAATGATAAAGATTTATCAATAAACAATCCTAAAATTCATATAGAACCATGAAAGATCTCAAATAGCCAAAGCAATCTTGAATAAAAAAGAACAAAGCTGAAGGAATCACACTACGTGATTTCAAAATATACTACAAACTACAGTAATTAATTGACTCTGCAAAACAGCCTGATCCCAAATGAACACAAACACTGCAAACTTCTTTCACTACATTTTTAAAAACTAGCAACTAGTCACTTCTAATGAGCCTGTGAAGTAAGGTAGAATATAAATATGTTAATTTAGTTATGTTTTTATGATATGAATTTTATGAAACAGTGTGACAACTACTCCATATATTAGATAAACTTCCAGGGGTGTAAAGATTCAATAACATCATTTTTAATATTCTGTTCACAAGTTGGGGTTGAATATGGCAATCATTTCTGCAGACATGTGAAATCCAATCCAACTACGATATATTTAAAGGCTTATATTCTTACCATGTTTTAACAATGCTCCTAATTTCCTTTATGAATGGCTCTAAAACATCTTTATGAGTGAATGAATTTATGAACAAATCTAAAACATATATAGATTCCCAGAAAGATGACCCAGTAGGTTCTAGAGCAAATTAAGCCTGAAATATCCTTGGAGGCAAAAATGACCAAACTGACGCTGCCCTATTTGGGACACATCCTAAAAAGGAAGGGTTCTTTGGTAAAGACAATGCTGGGAAAGAGAAGGCAGCAGGAAAAACAAATATGAGATGTATTGACTCTGCAAAAGAACCCACAGGCATGAGTCACAGGAGCTGAGCAGTGGTATTGAGGACAGGACATGGTAAACATCACTCATTCATAGAGTCGCCAAGAATCAGAGCTGGCTCTACAGCCCATAACACACACACACACACACACACACACACACACACACACACACACACACACACGTCTTTATTTAACAAATGATACTGAGTTGTTACGAGTGAATGTGGACTTCTAAAAATATTTAAATCCTAAAGTACTAGCATCAGCTTTGCAATGGACATAAATAGGATCAACATAAAGCCATGAATCTCATACTTCCATACTGCTAAATCATTTGGGTAACTATATATCTTCCTACTAACAGCACCTAATGCTATGGCATTAATTTACAATCTGTCATAAGAAATCTCATCCCATACCAAGTCTACTACTAGTATTCTCTCTCATCGACTAATACACTCTCCCTATTCATCACCTTTACTCTACTCAGCTTGCTTCCCCTTTATTTATTCTTCCTGCTCCTTAGCACATGCACTTCTGGTTTTTTGTTGTTGCTGTTATTTTTGTTTTGTTTTATTGGTCTCCTGTTCACACAAAGGCATATGTGATATATGTAACTGTTGATCCCAATTTCAAGGAACTCAGCAACTCCAGAGGTACATAATGAATCTTCTGGAATTAATACTCTACTTTGTGAATTCTAGAACATTGATAGGGCACAACCCAGCAAGGATGGACAATTTGACTCTGAGATAATGATTTCATTTCTTTCTCCTTCCATTGTCTCTCATCCTGAAATGATCCTAAGTAGCAAACATAACAGAAAACTTAAGAGAAAAATGATTTTTTAAAAATGTATTCTTCCTAAATCTTGTTCATATACAAGGCATTTTTAAAGCTTCTCTGATTTTAATAGTTGTTTATCTAAGTTGGTTTGTCTTATAAATATTGCCTATATAATCTCTCTCAAAAAAAGGAAAAAAATGAATTTGTTATCCATTGATGATAACTACGTTGCTATCCAAATGGATCACTGTCAGGCAAGTTTCCTGTCTCTGTGATCAGGATCTTTCGGGTCCCATTATTCCTCTATCTGGTGTGCTCTAGAAAAAGGCCATCTTGACCCCAAATTTGAAAAAATGAGGAAGAGCCCCAACAGGACAATTTCTTAAAAACTTCCACAAAGGAAAGTGAATTATTTGAATCAAAAGCCAAGTGATTTATTTCCTAGAATATATGCTCTCTAGGGCCAAGGATAATATATAATAAATTTTATATAGTAACAGCATAGTTCAGGAAATATTAGAAATACTATTGTCTGCCTTCTTTGTCCATGATAATTAAGCAGAGTAACATTTATGGGAAGAAGTAAAGATGAGGTCTGACACATCTGCTTACAACTGTCATCATGTTTAAATAAAATAACCCTAAGCCTTACGAGGCTGCTAAGCTAGATAAAAGATCCTTAGTGGAAGTGGAAATAGTGGCTGAAGAACTGGACAAGAAAGGACATTGCGGAGTCCAGTTCTCTGGAATAGTAGCTTTGGATTAACCTGAGGCTCATCTGAATTATTGCCGGATTTATGGAAATTGAGGCGATGAACTTAAAGACATGGTAATGTGGAAGAACAGAGACCATTGGAAAGAGGCAAGACAAATGAGGATGAATTTTGTGAACCACCAGGACAAAGAGGCATCTACATTTCTAGGAGTGTACACCCTTTCTGATTGCCCTAGGTTGCTCTGCCACCACTCTTTCCTTCTTCTTTTTCTTTTTTTAGTATGTTTTTATTGATGAGAGAGAGAGAGAAACATCAATGTGAGAGAGATACATCCATTGGTTGCCTCCTACACACCCCCTACTGGGGATCAAACCTGAAACCTGGGCATGTGCCCTGACCAGGAATCAAATGGAGACCTTTGGTGCATGGGAGGACACTCAACCAACTGTGCCACCTCGGCCAGGGCTGCCACCACTCTTTTCAAGTCAAAGGGTGGGCCCAAGGTGGGCAGCGGAAGTAGCTTCCCATGGGGCTGAACCCCTGGACACACTGCAGGCCAAGACCTAGGCGAGACCACAGTCCATCAATGGAATTTCACATACATTCTACTCCTCCATCAAGTTATAGCTCAAAATCATCGGTTTTCTCCCATAATTTTCATTTATTAGTTTTACCATTAAAATAGATTAATTATAAATTGTATTTTCATATAACAAACTAAAAATATGAGGGGGGAAAATGGTTCCACTCTAGCTGGTTTGGTTCAGTGATTAGAGCATTGGTCCACAGACTGAAGAATCCTGGGTTCGAATCCAATCAAGGCCACATACCTGGGTTGCACACTTGATCCCTGGGCCTCGTTGGGGTGCATGCAGGAGGCAACCAATTAATGTGTCTCTCTCACATCGATGTTTCTGTCTCTCCCCCTCCCTTCCACTCTGTCTAAAAACCATTAGAAAAATATCCTCGGGTAAGGATTAACAACAACAAAAATGTCCAATTAACTTATTAAGGTTCATTCAGAAAACTTCAGAGTTAGTAACTTTAACCAGTAAGTCACACTATTTCCTAGTAGCATAAGCCAAAATAACTACTGCCACATTTTATTTTTTAAAATATATTTTTATTGATTTCAGAGAGAAAGGAAGAGAGAGATTAGAAACATCAATGATAAGAGAGAATCAATGATCAGCTGCCTCCTGCATACCCCTACTGGGGATTGAGCCTGTAACCCAGGCACATGCCCTGACTAGGAATCGAACCTCAATCTCCTGATTTATAGGTCCATGCTCAACCACTAAGCCTCACCAGCTGGGTGGGCATCAAAGAGGTAATTCTGTGTAAAAGAAGCTGTTATGGTGGGCCTAATCCAATAGTGCTAATCTACACTGATAAAAGAGAAAAATGCTAATTGACCGTACCTTCACTATGCCCACAGCCAATAAGAGCGAGTATGCAAATTAACCCAACAAAGATGGCGATTAATTTGCATATGCTGAGGGAGGGAGGAGTGAAGACTGAAGACAGCATAGAAGGAAGAGGGAGGGAAAACAGAAAGCAAGGCGGCTGTGGGAGGGAAAGCGCGGCGGGGCGGGCGGCGGGCAGTGGCGGAGGCGGGCAGCGGAAAAGTGCGGGGCGGCAGCGGAAGGGAAAGCACGGGGCAGCGGTGGCAGGAGGGAAAGCACGGGGGAGGGCGGCGGCTGCGTGAGGGAAAGCATGGGGTGGGGGGCAGAGATGGCGGGAGGGAAGGGAAAGGACCAGGCGGCAGCAGGAGGGAAAGTGTGGGGCAGCGGTGGCGGTGGGAGGGAAAGCGCAGGGGGGGCGACAGCTGCGGGAGGGAAAGCGTGGGGTGGGAGGTGGGGGGCAGAGGCGGCAGGGAAAGCACGGGGGGGGGGGCGCGGGAGAGGTGGTGGTGGCAGGAGGGAAGCCCGCCAGAAGCCCTGTTCTTGCAGGAATCTTCCTGCAATGGGCCTCTAGTATCCTTATAAGAAGAGAAAGACACAGCAGGAATGCATGCACACAGAGGAAAGACCACATGATGACACAACACAGCAAGAAGGCAGCCGGTTCTCTGCAAGCCAAGGACAGAGGCCTCAAGAGAAACCAAACCTGCCAACATCTTGATCTGGGACTTCCAGCCTCCAGAACTGTGGGAAAATGAACTCTGTTGTTTAACTCTGTGGTACTCTGTTACAGCAGCCATGGTAATCTATTACAAAGGGGAAACCCACCGATTAAAAAAAAAAAGACTCAGAAGACATAACAAACATTTGAAGAAACAACACTAAACTACGGTGTCTAAAGATGCAGACCTGGGTAACAGAACTATGAAAAATACAAGGAAGTGATTCCTATAAGTTAGAATAATAGGCTCCCTTTACTTCACATGGCTCCAGTACAGACAATTCCAGTTCTCGCAGGTTAACTTACACCAGTCCTCCAATAGCATGGTTCAAATCTCATTTACAAACAGTGCATGAAGTTTGAGAAACTGTATAAAGTCAAACCTCACTAATAGCTCTTCACAATGCAATTAATAGATGTGCATCGTGATCAATGACCAATCACATCACTTCTTTCGAAATCTGTCATTGATCGGTCACTCCTCGTGTTACTTAGTTCACACACAAACAACAAACCATGTATTTGTGTTGCCTCCTTGTCTCCCAGTGACAAATCCACATAATATTTTATCAAAATTAACAACTGAAAGAAGAAAGTGGCCAACAAAGAAGAAAGTGCAGTAAAGAAATGAAAAGTGTTAATATTTGGAAGTAAAATTGAATGGAATGGGACAGAGTTATAGAAGAAAGCTGGGACTACTACCACTTGCAGAAGCCAGATGTGCAGCCAGAGGAACGTAAGGGAATTTACCTACATGAATGAGGAAAGTGTTTGAGGTGAAAAGGATGAAGAGACAATGCTGGCAAAAACTTCACATTGAAATAACTCTTGGAGATCCTTTACAACATAGAAAGCACAAAGAATAAATTTTGGAAACTGATCCAAACTTCAAAAAAGGAGTCTGAAAAATCCATCAAGGCATAGAAAAGATGTTTATTCTGTGTCATAAGGTAGAGGATGGGAAGAAGGTGGCAAACTGTTCAAACTACTCTTGGTATGTTTTTACAAAGAAATAAAAGTTTAATCCTCAATGTGACTAATGGTTTAAATGACAGTGTACCAAAGTTTACTACTTTTTCATTTCCCAATCTATATATATAAAAGCCTAAGTGACAGGTTGACGGAATGTCCAAACAACCGGTTGACCGTTGCTATGATGCGCTCTGACCACCAGGGGGCAGATGCTCTACGCAGGAGCTGCCATGACACACACTGGCCATTTAAACAGCACCACAGACCCTGGCGCCAACAAACCAACACTTGGCTTCCCCCCACCCCCCACCCGGGACACAGGCCCCGCCACCATCCCGGAGCAACACCCCACCAAATCACAGCCAACGCTGCTGAGACCCCGTGGTGCAAAATGTGGCCCACAGCCCAGCCCAGCCCGGAAATTAAATTTGCAGTTACATTGCGAGGAGGGAGGGATGTAACACAGGCGGAGTTTCTGGGGTGACTGGCGAAGTTCTACTTCCCCACCAGCATGGCAGTTAAAAAGGTATTTACCTTTATAATAATCTGTTAAGCTAAAAAAAAAAAAAAATGTTTCTGTGACTCAAATCCATGAGAGCAGGAGACTAGTCAATGAGGAACCAACCACCTATGGTCACCTTTCTAAGAGAGGGGGGAAAAGTAGGAAAGTGAATTGACAGAGGGCACAAAGGCTGCTGTCAGACATGAAACCAGAACCAGGCCTTCCTGGCAGCCAGGGCTGCACTCCTCTCTTCAGAGCCTGCCAGTCTCCCATGAAGCAGACTCCCCCGAAAGGGCATCGTTATTGTGCATTTCCAAGAGAGGTAATTCAGCTGGGTTTGAATGTGGAGGCCTGGGGTTTTGAGCTACATTACTTAATGTGAACCAGAAAGAAAAGGACAAATAAATAGGGAGCCCAAAGGAAAGTCATTGACCATAAAATTTTCCCCCTAAATTATTTTTCAGGTGGAGAGGTTGGGCTTTGCAGAGAACAGTAAAACATTTTGCTTCCCTGATCCCAGGGCAGCAATGCACGCAAACAACCAATGCCACTTACTCTGTGGGGCCCAGGCAGTGCTGCTGTGGATTTATGATAACGGAGTTGGTTACAATCGATACTTGGTCTTTTCTTCCAGATTTAGCACAATAACATAACATTTCCCGCCTCACTCACTAGTAGTAAATACTCTAATAGCCTCTAATGTAGCTTTTTACATACCAAATCCATCATGGCTTCTATTTGCTTGCTGCATTGGGAAATGTGTTTTCTCCCCACTTTATACACAGCTTTCATTAACACTACCAAGTATACCTTATATAACTGGGATATTAACTTTCATCCAATTTAGTTGGCTAGTAAATTCAGAACAAATACTAAAAGTCTCTAATGATTTATTCTCTTACTCCCAAAGTAAATATCCCTGACATTAAGGCAATTTCAAAAGCCTGGAGAAAGAGGGACATAGTAAGAAAAACATTTTATATTCTAATACAATATTTTATAGTCTATTTTAAATGCACAAACCCATGGTTACTTTTAACACAACCATTCAATTACAAGCACAGTGTTGTATTTTTGAGTCTTTAAACACTAAGAGAAGAACGTAAATTAATGAATTCTAAAACACAGAAATCCACTGAGCATCAAGACAATTTGTTTTGGGTATATCAAAATAATAGTTATTATAATTAAAATATTAAGTTGTTATTATAAAGATATTTGTAACTATGTGTGGTGATGGATGTTAACTACACTTTTGGTCATTTCACAATATATATCAAATCATTATGTTGTACACCTGAAACTAACATAATGTTACATGTCAATTATATCTCAATTTAAAAAACATACCAATAATCTAAAAAAATGACTTTTTAAAGCCATAAACTTTCTTTTCTTCAAAATGGCCTTTTCTCAAGGATTTAGTAAGAGAAAGGAAAGACATTCTGATATCTAAAGATGAGTTAGACCCATTCCATATTTTGGAGGAGGGGAAAGGAATGACTTAGAGCTATCATTTTAATACCAATAGTATATGAGAAAGTGTTCCACAACAGTATTCCTAACCTTCTTGGCAATGATGGGCTCCTAAAAAGAGGGTATACTCTGAATTTTATTAATTCTAAGCATATATTATATATCCTGGATCTAAGGGAACTCACTATTTAAAGGAAATCTTTGATAATCTCATATAGGATATTTAAAATGTTTTTGAAATAAATTTCCCTAGATGTGTCCCATCACGAAGGCATCTAATTAGCTGTAAATCCCTCATTGGGTAATAAAGTGTTTACTTACATTTCAAAGTACAAAATACCCTGGCTTACATCCAATCAAACATCCAGATTTTGTTTCAGCAGGGTAGCAAATATGAACACTGTTTAAAGCACCTGATTTTCAGTTTTAAAACAGTGCAACACAGCTGCACTCACATCAAGAATGACTGCTTCTACCTTCAAGTCTTTATGTATGTTTTGGCTGGGGGGCGGGGGGGCTTGGGGGAAGAGGGGGAATGGGGGGGAGTGGGTTTCACTTTTTTCTGTCTTGTTTAAAAACCCACCAGGTGCCAGGGGAGTTAGCTATCATTCATTACTGGTTTTACAGCTCTTTACTAAGTTTCTGAATGGAAAATGGAAGAAAACAAAGGCTTCAGTGAGCGAGCCATTCATTAAGTATCCCATAACCCAGGATCATACATCGTGGAGATTAAGGAAATTATAAACAATTAAATAAGCATCCGTTCTTAAAGTACCTATAAAGCACCAGGACTTAGGTCCCTTCCTCTCTTGGTAACTCCTTCTGCTATTAACTTTTACCTTGATTTTAGAGAGACAGCAAACAGAGGGCCATAGGCTAATATTAACTCGAATAGGCGTCCTGTGTTCCAGTGGGAACCAGTCACATTTGCTAAAAGCCCCAGGGCCAACTTTCCTGTCATTATTTCTATTTGGAAGCAGAGCCGCAGATGGCTCTATAGGTGGTGAAGTCAGGCAGTGAATGATTTGATTTATAGGATAAGCCCACTGGCTGGGTCTCTCTGCACATGTTCAGAATGCTGATGATTAACACCCGCTGGGCATTCCCCTCTAGGTTCCAAGCTCCCCTATCAAGTAGGCAAGGCTTCAATAATGGGTGAGACAAGAAGCATATCTCGACTGGTAGAGAAACTATTTCTAGGGACCAAAAGACAAGTTGCCACAAGGGTCTGAGCTGCTTAAAGGATAGGCCACCTGCACCCTCCCCGCCCCCATTCCGATGCAGGTGTTATTAAATGTGCACCTCCCCGCACCTACCAAATCAGCATCTAGGGAGGAGAGAGGGGATCTGGGAATTTTAGTAGATTCCCCAGATGATTCTTATGCATAAGTTTGACAAGTATTGGTCTAAGGAAGGAAGATAGATAGATAGATAGATAGATAGATAGATAGATAGATAGATAAACTAGAAGATACATTTAGTAACTTGCCTGAAATAATTTCGTATAAAATCCACTTTATTGCAACTAACTCATTAGGCAGTTTCATTATTCCCATTATGAGGGTGAGGTAACTGGGTCAGAGATTGCTAACTAGGAGCAGTTGCTCCCATACCAAGTTATGCTAATTTTAAGTCTACAGAGGGGTCAGCAAACTTTCTGTAAAGGAATAGACAGTAAATATAGTAAGTGTTGTGGGCTACATGATCGCTGCAACAACTACTCAGCTCTGCCAGAAGAGTGTGAAAGCAGCCACAGACAGTACGTAAATGAATGAGTATGGCTGTGTCCTAATAAAACTTTGCTTATGAAACAGCTAGATAGATTTGGCCCATGGCTATAACGTACTGTACTTTGGTCTAGTGCCGTGGTCGGCAAACTACGGCTCACGAGCCACATGCGGCTCTTTGGCCCCTTGAGTGTGGCTCTTCCACAAAATACCACGTGTGGGTGCGCACATACAGTGCGATTAAAACTTCGTGGCCCATGCGCAGAAGTCGGTTTTCGGCCTGGGCGAGTCTATTTTGAAGAAGTGGTTCTAACGCCGAGCCACACTCAAGGGGCCAAAGAGCCGAGCCGCAGTTTACCGACCACTGGTCTAGTGCAAGCATGTCAAACTGGTGGCCATGGGCCGCATGCCTCCCACGGGCCGCGAGTTTGTTATGTTTGGTAGTGCATCTTTAATTCCAACATGGGCACCATGAAATAGTTTTTTTAAAATTACAACTGAAAAATGGTAAATATTAATTATTTGGACCCTTTTCTTAGGTAGAACAGCCCAATCTCAACCAGTAATGGATAAATGAAGCATTACTAGAGTTACTGTACACAGCTAAAGTTGTGGACCATTTTTTAATGACTCCAACTGGGTACGGGGATCTTTCACATGATGTTTCATTAATCCCTCAATATGTCCCATCTGTAGCTGTCAGATGCTGGATAGAGCCAAATGGCATACTCCTAGGCACAAATTTACTTCAAGCAAATATGATAAATAGGTCCAAATCTTATCACTTTAGTTTCTCTTAAGAGCAAATAAGTACAAGTGACACACACATTTTGTGATTGTGTAATACATTCCAAGGCAAAGACTGCCTTTTTTTTTTTTTTGAGGAGAAGAAAGCTTCATATGCCTATTACCAGTCACTTAAAGTAGTTTTAAACTGTTATGATAACATTCATGAAGCCAATAAGACATGCATATTCTTGTTCTCTGCTAATCTTCCTCTGTTCCATTTTTCTCAAATGTACATTTCCCTACATGGTTGGATGACTTTGAGTAAATTAAATATGCTTCATCCCCTAATAAATATATGAACCTAAATGGCTTAATCCCATTTTTATTTGCTTACAAGGCAATTATGATACAATTGTTTCCGTATAGGGGTCTCACACTACAAGATAACATTTTATATACAGACTAGTAGCCCATTTGCAGGAAGAATCCTGCAAGCGGCCGTTGGGGCCGCGTGCAATGCCGCTGCCACCGCCTTTGCGGGCCGCCGCACCTGCACCCACTCGCCACTGCCGCCCGCCCAGCTCCACCCCGCTCCGCCCCGCTCCGCCCCGTTCTGCCCCACTCCGCCCCGCCCGGGCTTTCCCTTTGGCAGCCACCTTGCTTTCCGCTTTTCCTCCCTCTTCCTTCTAAGTTGTCTTCAGTCTTCACTCCTCCCTCCCTCAGCATATGCAAATTAGCCGCAAACTTTGTTGGGTAATTTGCATACTCGCCCTGATTGGCTGGTGGGCGTGGCTTTGGCTGGTGGGCGTGGTTTTGGCGTAGCGAAGGTGTGGTCAATTTGCATATTACTATTTTATTAGGTAGGATGTTTGTAAAGTGAGAAGTCAATTATATGAAGGCAGTTACATTTAACTGACCAGTAAAACTAGCACATTGGTGTTAGGTCTGATCAAATAATTGAATCGATACCCCCTCCCCTGGGAACTGACCTTTAGGCCACTTCACAATGGACGTTACACCGGCTAAGACCATTATCTCTCCCCTCCGGACTTTCCCAGAATCCGGACCTGCACAGAGAATTCTCCACCCAGAAAAAGCCCGCCTAGAGTCCTTTAAAAATCTCTGACTGCCCTAGCTGGTTTGGCTTAGTGCATAGAGCGTTGGCCTGTGGACTGAAGGGTCCCAGGTTCGATTCTGGTCAAGGGCACATGCCAGGGTTTCGGGCTCCATCCCCAGTTGGGGGCATGCAGGAGACAGGCGATCAATGATTCTCTCTCATCATTGATGTTTCTGTCTCTCTCTCTACCTCTCCCTTTCTTTCTGAAATCAATAAAAATATATTTAAAAAAATAAAATATAAAAATATAAAAATAAATAAAAACCTCTGACTCCTGGTCTTTGGGGACTGACGCCATTTTGGGGCTAAGCCCATCTGGTATCCAGATGACCTAATAAATTCATAATTCTTCACTCATTTTGGCCTCATGAGTTCCTCCTTCGGCGACCCCAACAATTGGTATAAAAGATAGCTACATATCCACCAAAGAGTTCTGTTCCCCTTTCAAAGTAAATGATTATTGCTCAGAAGCAGCTGTCCAGCCGGGACTACATTTCCCAGCCTCCTTAAATTGAGGTTGGACTATTAATTGGTTCTGGACAATGAAATGTATGCAGAAGTGGTGTTTTTACTCACTGGTGGAGTTAATCAATCTGGTTTGCCTTTTCCCTACTCTGCTCCTTTTTGTAACACTCACTGGAGGCTACATGGTAAAGATGGTGGCATTACAAGAGTTTGGTGTGTTTTTTTAAACCCTGAGTCACTTAAAGAAGAGCTAACTAGCTCTGGCTGGTGTGGCCCAGTTGGTTGAGCATCATCCCATGCACCGAAAGGTTGCCAATTCAATTCCCAGTCAGGGCACATACCTCAATTGCAGGCTCTAAAATTAATAGAAACAGGTAGGGGGCGTCGGATTGAAGAGTCCCAGGTTTGATTCCGGTCAAGGGCATGTACCTCGGTTGCAGGCACATCCCCAGTAGGGGTGTTCAGGAGGCAGCTGATCAATGTTTCTCTCTCATCGATGTTTCTAAATTTCTATCCCTCTCCCTTCCTCTCTGTAAAAAATCAATAAAATATTTTTTAAAAATAAGTTTTTAAACTGACATGAGACATATTATCCCTGACAAAGAAAGAAAAATAAGTTTCATTTTTGTGAAAAATCTGTATTGAAATTTTTCAAGTTGATTTTTTATAATTAGGTTTATTTTTTATTCTCAATAATAAATTCAAATCACTATTGTAGCCGAAACCGGTTTGGCTCAGTGGATAGAGCATCGGCCTTTGGACTGAAAGGTCCCAGGTTCGATTCCGGTCAAGGGCATGTACCTTGGTTGCGGGCACATCCCCAGTGGGGGTTGTGCAGGAGGCGGCTAATTGATGTTTCAACTTGTAAGCATCACCTATGGTTCTGTACAGGCTTCCCAACGATAACTGTTGGAAGAAAGCAACAATGAAAATCAACAACCACACTAGGAAAATACGACTTTTCAGTGTCTTCTCACAAACTGTTAAAATATCACCAGGTCCTCACTTAGGCCTGGACAATAACAGGACAGGGGAGGAAAGGTCTGTGCTTTCTAAAAGGCACCAGGACAGTCATCTGCGACATCGTTATTCAGGCCAGCTTTCCTTGGAGGGTTAATAGGTACCCTTCATTGAGAGGAAATATTGTGGTGCCGTTGACCATAACTGTTTCATCTGCAAAGATGATCTGTCTCTCTGTGCTGTATCTACATAAATCAAATCCTACTCGAAACATTTTCGGGCCTGTAACCCAGGTCCAAACTCCCCAAGACAAAGTACCTTCCTCCTGAACTCAGAAGTGCACTGGTCCAGCCTCGGGCCTCCAATCAGTTCTGAGCGCCTCCCCACACCAGGGCACATATTGGCAAGTGAAAATGAGCACTCCAACAATGGCCTGAAAAACCAGCGCGTGCCACGGTGGTACGTCAGAGTTTGCTGTTTGAAAAATGATAAATCATTTTTCATAACTTACTTGCTAAGATTGAGATTTCAGGCCCTGGCTCTTCTTAAATAGGGACAATGATATACATATGGACATTTATTTAGTACTACTTAGCAATCATCAAAAAGCCACAGCGAGCTCTTCCTCTCCGGGGCACACCCGTGCGTGCCCTTCTCTTCCCCCTCATCTCCACCTCAGGGGCGGTACCTCTACCTTTCTCTCTTCTAAACTCCAAGGGCCCTTCTTCTGCCTCTGTAACTTGTTTCCTGAGCCTACACAACCTGGCTGTCTCTCTTCTGCAACCTCTGTAATTTTCTAAGTAAACTTCTGGGGGAGGGGGAAGCTACCATTTTCTTGAGACTGTTATATTTCAGGACCTTCATAGATGGTCCTTTTAATATATACATTATCTACTTTAATCCCCTCAGGACCTTTTAATATATACATTATCTACTTTAATCCCCTTAATGACCCTACAAGGAGGCTTTAGCCATTCCATTTTATATAGACGAGAAAACTATACAGCCTACTCTACACAGAAGCTTAACCTGGGGCCATTTCAAGCAGACCAATTCCCAAACTGTACACCAGTACTCGGGTGCTGTAGTAAATCCATAGGGGCAACTTAGGATATTTAAACATTTCAAGGAAAACATACATAGTGTACTTAACATGTTGGACACTGCTGAACCTACAAACTGGAGGTAGTTCACAGAATCACATTGCATTCATATCAATGGCATCATATCTTTGCAGAGTTTGGGTTTTAGTGGTTGCAGTGATAAAAAGCAAGTGCTGCAGAAAAATTAATGTGGGACAGGAAATGAGAGTGATGGGATCCAGTCTGATCCCAAGATTTGAAAAGTAGTACAGACACATCTTGTTGCTAATTGTGGTTATATTAAGAATGTATTTAAAAAATGTTTTTCTTTCAATTATGTGTATTGTTTTTTCAAACATCTTCTATGTTGTTTGGGCAAAAGTACTCATTACGTTGTCTGAGCCTAACTACTACTTAACCTAGGGCAGTTCGAAAAAATTACCGAGATACTAGGGCAGCAGGAACCAAATTTAGGAATCTCGCTTTAACAAATAAGTGACAGAGTTGTGAGCACTGGGTGACCCTGAAGAAATGACTGGAAACAAAGTCCATAACACAAACATCATAATCAGAAAAAGAAGAGTTTGTGTTAAAACCATTTTTAAAGGTCACTCTAAAACAGCTTAATCCTTCAAATCCCAAACAATGTCCCCTAGATAATTTGTATAAAAAAAAAAAAATTCAAAGACACATGCATGCAAACTACTGTTTTTCCCAATTCTTAGGGACTCGAGCAAAGCTTTTAAAATTATAGGCTCCAAGCTATGTTGAAAGAGACTGGGCTTCCCCTACACAGACAGAACACACCCGTCCGCAGCAAGGAGAGGGGGCACCCGCGCCAAGGTAAGGGGGAGCAGGGACTGGAGAGACTGCCCCGTCCCAGCACTTCGATACATTCAGCTTTTTTGTGGTTTTCATCATACTCTCAATAATTGCTTTTAATTTCTATAAGACTGCTCCAGGCTTTTGTGTAAATCTTAGCTTGGAAACTTCCCTCCCCCAGAGTTTTTCATGTCAACCAATGGTCATTAAAGCAAGTTGGGTGCCAACAGGAATCCCCAATTTGGGGGGTGGTGAAGAAGAAAATTGAAAATGTTATTCCGTGTAAAGAGCTCAATTGTGACACAGCAGAGCTGTGAGAACAGCACAGACGTGAGCTCAATAGTGTTAACTCAATTATGAAATAGCACAGCTGCAAGGCCGGGCCTCCAGTGGGGTCCCTCTCTGGCTCAAAAGCTCCACCCTGCTCTCCTGAGACACCTTCGTTTCAGCTTCAGCTCCACCCGGGGAAAACCCCAGACCACTATGACAAGAGAAAGTTAAGGACCTGCACTGAGGGGTGGGGTGGGGGGGGGGAGAGAAGGAGCTGACTTATATAGAGAGAAGTCCCCACCCCTGATCCCTGATTGGTCCATCCTCATGCAAACGAGGGCTCCAAATCTTCACAGTTTGATTGGGCCAAAAAGCACTGTCCTGGTTGGTCAAAATAGAGCTGCTCTGATTGGTCAGTAAAGATGCTACTATGGATATAGCTGTGCAGTTTCTATTGGACAGGGAAAGCCTCAGTCCTATTAGCTGAAATACAATTCCAAGAACTCCTTTATAAGGGTTGGCTCAGGTGGCAGGAATACAATGCAGGCTAGCAGTTCAAGGCAGGAGGCAGGTAATTTAGTGCAGGCTTCTCCCACTGTTTAGAAATGGCTGCTAGGCTCTGTTTTTAAATTTGAATCGTTAGCTACCCACCCGGAGTCCTTCTTGGTAGTTATCTTCTTTCTCTGGATCAACACATGTCAAATATTAAGTGTGCAAATCAAAGGGAAATGAACACAAATCCAAACTAGTGGTTCCTTAGGGGGGAGAATAAGTGAGTAGATGCCATGGGGAGGGGTACTGGGGGATCCAAGGACCTGGGGATGCTCCAGTTTTTCAGCTTGGTGATGGGTACTAGAGTGTGTGTTCTGTTCTTATTCTTTAAATTGTACTTCTACGTTTTATACTTTCTGAATGTGTATTCCACAGCAGCAACACCAGAATTTCTATATAGAAGGGCCTTAGGCGTTGGAAGTGTGCCTTGTCTCTGAGCAGAGTTGGCTCACATCCCATCTGCTTTTACTTCAGTATATGCTTATCTGGATGGGCTATGGAGAAGTTGATGAGTTTACGTGGAAAGCTGTGGTTACCTTTGGTGTTACTAACCACAAAGAAGGAGTTAACAAATTAGCATTTCTTTTTTAAAAATATATTTTATTGGTTTTTAGAGAGGAAGGGAGAGAGAAAAACATCCATCAGTTGCCTTCCGTGTGCACCCTTACCAGGCATCAAGCCCGCAAGGTAGGCATGTGCCCTGGCCAGGAATTGAACCAGCGACCTTTCAGCTCAAGGGACAACACTCAATCAACTGAGCCACACTGACCAGGGCAACAAATTAGCATTTCTTATCAACCTTGATTTACTAGGTATACCTTCCAACAGTATGCAAGTGGTTGTTGTTTTTTGTCTCTTTTATTCTTCTTCATTCTATTCTACTCTCTCCTCCCCACTTATGACACAGAGGACAGAAAACTCTTTTGATTTTAATGTATACCTTAATTTAAAAAAATTCTTTGTTGTCCATATGCTAAGCACCTGCCAGGAATGATACTAGTAGAAGCTAAACATGTATAGTTGCACCTACTAAGGGTAAGAACAGTAGGTTGCAATTGCTGTTTTAAGGCTGGAGGCGCCTCCGCTCAGGGGCCATCAGTACTGTGTGGGGCCCCTGTGGGCCCAGGTGTGTCTGTCTCCATCGCCCAGGTTATTTCCATGGACATCACCTAAACACGAGTGAGTATCACCATCCAACTGGTTCACAAAAAGGATGCCGAACGTTTCAGAGCAGTGAGCCAGGCATTTCACTTGCATCATTTCATTTCCACGACACCACCGGGTTATGCATTCTACGCCCCGTTTACCGTTCTAAAACCTCAAGTTCCCGTAAGTGGGTTTTCCAAAAGCACACACCGAACAAGCGGTGGCATCAGGACCCGGTCTCAAAGCGGATTTCCTCTGCACTCCTTGTACCCTCTCACCGAGCCTCAGGGAAACCGTTCCCGACCAGCTTGACGAAACTGAAGCCCCTCTCCGGTGACAAATAACGCTCTCCTCCCGTCCCCCAAACTACCGGAAGCACCACCCCGAAATTCCCAAGGCAAGAGTGAGCGAGCCACGTCGGAAGGCAAACCACACAGCGCGCGGGCTTCCTCCGGCCCGGGGGTCGTCACTCGCCAAGTCTACAGAGCTGAGCCCCGGCCAGCACGGTCCTCCCGGGGCAGGACAGCCCCCGCCCTCCCCGCGGGCACCTCTCCGGCGAGGGGAAGGGGGGCGGACGGCGGGCGCGCCCGAGCCCAGCCTGGTCACTCTGACGCCGGCCCGCAGGCCCGAGGACAGCGCGGAGCGCCAGGCGACAAGAGGGGACCCTCCTTTGCGCCTGCAAACCGCGTCCGGGAGCCATACCTGGTGACCCCGCAACTCCACCATCACCACTCACTTCAAACTCTTAGAAGTCACTCAAGAAAGAGGAGGGGGGCGAGCAAAGGCGAGAAAGTTCTCTGCTTCCCGCTCCCCGTCCCCCAAGTCTATATTCTAGGGAGGTAATCAAAGCAAAGCGATACGGCAGGGGCCCCAGGAAGACCCCCTCCGGCCCGGGCTTTCCCAGAGGCCGCAGGCAAGAAGGCAACGCCTTCCGTCTGAGTCTCTTCCCCGAGCAGACGGCGGACTGGGGCGCCGAGGGCGCAGCGCCCCCATCCCCGACGTCGTCCTCCCCAGAGCAGAGGTCCCCGGGAGTGGGGGCGCCGGCGCGCAGGACGCACGGTACCTTTTTCTCCTGCGCTGGACGTCCGCGCTGCAGGAACTGATGCCAGGGACAGGGTTGGGGTGGAGGGAGATGATGGGGACGGGCTCCCGCTGGCTCCGGCGGCCCCTGGGCCTCGGCGCCGCCCCGCGCCGCCGCCTCCAGCCGCCCGCTCTCCAGGCTGCGCTCCCCGCTCCAGCAAGTTACCTGTGGCCGCGCCCGCCGCGCCGCCGGCTGGGCCCTCCGCCCCGCCCGCGGCTCCTAAGCTGGGGCCGCAGCGCCCCGCAGCGGCCGGCGGGGGCACGGTGGGGGCCCGGGGAGGTGGGGCCTTGGTCTGCAGCCTGCTCGCAGATGGGGCCGCTACCCCTTTGCCCCAGACGGAGAGGTCTCCTTCGCAGAGCGGGAGGAAAGGGGGCTGCGGGAGGGAGAAGGAAACTGGCAGGAGAAACCATCCCTCAGCCCGTGACAAGTGGATAGTTCAGTATCCTCGTAGTTCACGGAACTGTGGTCGCTCAATGGACGCGAACATCAATGCTGACTGATCCAGAGGGCTGGGGAGGGGAAAGGAAGCCTTTACTCCAAACAGCTGGACGCAACCGTCCTTAGGAAACAGGCAAAACCTTTGAGCCTTCCTGACTCCTATATTCAAAGCACACCTGACATACCATGAACTCCTGTTCTTGTGTTTTTTTCAGTTACTTCTTCAGTATCTAGACGAGTTCCCGAACATAGTGAACACTCAATAAATTATTGTGGAGCGAATGTATAAATAAAGGGGACCTCAACCTTTTCAAGAAGCAGGGCAGGTATCTGCTCTCCAAACATAGAACTCTTTGGGACAAGCTTATTTTGAACCTTTTCTGTTGGAAGCCGCCCATTGCCTTCACTAGCAGAGAGGTATGGACAAGGAACCAGGAAGGCTGGTCAACCTTGAAGCTCTGAAAGGTCAGAGCCAACCACCCACTGTCTAGTTGAGACAATGGTAGTTAAAGCAACTTCCACCTTTTAGTTTTATGTAAATTCTTGCTGATTGGCTGTTACTGGAATTGCCTGCCTAAAGGCTATGGGTGTCTCCTATAGTCTTAATAAAAGGGATAGCAAGGCCAGAGCAGAGTGAAGTCCTTCCCCTTGAGTTGGGCTCCCTCCTGGCCCCCAGTATTTCCAAATCAATATTTTCTAGTCTCTTTCATTTCTGTTTGGCCTCCTCCAGAGCCCGAACCCTGAACCACGCAGGACGTGAAAGGGGTTTACTACAAACTGGCGCATTCGACGTGGGACCTCAGGAGGGGATGATATTTTCGCCTAGAGCAAAGAAAGGAAGAATACACCGAAAAGGTGGGGGGAAAAATACACCGAAAAGGTGGGGAAAAGATCACCATATAGGTGATGGAAATTCACCGCACGCAAAGCCCATGATCAGCTGCAGAAGTCGAGATCTGTAAGTAGGGTGGGAACGTCTTTTTCAGCCAGACTAATGGGGCAGAATTAGGTTATAAAGTAAACTTTATTATAGACTTTTGGTTTGCATGCTTAAGGAATGTGGTTTCTTGTTCAAATTAAAATCTTAATTTGTATTTGGAATCTAAAGTTTATAATAAGAAATGAAACTGCGCTGCCGAAACCGCCTCTGGTGGGGAGAAATTCAAAGGTGGCAGGAGAGGGCAGGGCTATCTGCTCTCCCGAAATGAGATTACTTAAAGTTTTGTTTAAAAATTATAGAAGAACTCGCAGGAAAATGCAAAATTTGGCCAAATTAAGTAGTAATAATTACTTCAAAAAGTGAAAAAGAAAGAAAAAATGTAAGATCTGTCTTTATCTATTACGCATGAAAAGATACGAGGCCAGATCTGTTACTGAAAAACTTCCCCCAGAGCAAGCAGGATGTGGGGGAAGGGAGACACCTGGCAATCCAATATGGAAGCCCACTCTCCCAGTATGCTGATTTAAAGTTTCCTTTCTCACCATGAAAAAGTTTTAAGAAATTTAGAAATGCGTCTGGGATATCTGTGCACGTGAAGAGAGAGAAAGCTAGTTTAAGACAAAATGTGCGCATGGTCTGATTTCGGATATTAGATCGGTCTTGAACTGGACTTGACTCTTTACAAGGGCTACAGAAATGAAAAACCCAAGACTGGTTTTTTCCTGAGAAAAATGGCAGATTTGACCAAAAGGAAAGAACACAGGCTAGTTCCAGCAGCAGATTGGCATTTCCATAATAAAGAGTGGTTTGTAAAATGCTAATGAAGGGTGTTAAAAATTTAACTTTTAAGGCCTTCAAGAAAATTAGTGAATTGTGTTATAAAAGAATTTATCCAAAGAAAATGCCTTAAAATAATTATAATTGACACTAGAATCTCAAAAACTGTTGAAAAATATATTATAAAGATCAAGTAGCCCAGATAAAGACTGGCTACGCCCTTTTGTTAATGGAGGAAGAAGGCTAGTCGCCCTTCCTCCAGGATACAGGTAGGCCAGTTTCCCACCAGTAGCCATTCTTTAAGGACAATTTTGCATTTGAATATCTACAAACTTGCTACTCAACTTCCCCAAGCAGAGAAAAAACATGGTTGGTTTAAAGTTAATTATTGTATTTTTGAAATTTATTCTTAAAAATATAAGTGTTGCCCTAACCAGTTTGGCTCAGTGGATAGAGCATCGGCCTGCGGACTGAAGGGTCCCAGGTTTGATTCTGGTCAAGGACATCTACCTTGGTTGCGGGCACATCCTCAATAGGGGGTGTGCAGGAGGCAGCTGATTGATGTTTCTCTCTCATCGATGTTTCTAACTCTCTATCCCTCTCCTTTCCTCTCTGTAAAAAATCAATAAAATATATTTTAAAAATATATATATATAAGTGTTATTAATCAAAGAACTGCTAAATATTTGACTTGCCAGCTCTAAGAGTTTAAAGTTCAAATCAAATTGGGAGAAATTATATAGTTGTGGTAATTAAATGCCTAAAGTATAGAAATTTAAAATGTGTTTTCTCTAATAATTAGGAATTCAAAATATGTTGCTTATTGGTCTGATTAAATAAGAAGGATTAATTCTGTGATTCCAACCAATTTTTAATTCAATAACCAGTTTAGAATTTAATTGATATCTTAAGATAATTATAAAAAGTAATATAATCTTTAAATCATATATAGATATTTGTTTGATGGTTTTTTCCATGTTAAAATTTCAAGGCTTTAACTGAGAGATGATTCTTGGAGAGCTCCAAGGGCGCCCGGAGTAATTCAAGAAGTTATTCTCTCTTCTTAAAGGAAATATTTTGAATTTAACCGATCTAATATACTTGAAATTGCATGGAAAGCTTTATCAAATAAAATTAATAACTATATTTTACTTATAAATGTTATGAAAGTTTTGGCCTCTAAGGAGGGCAAAATGTTTCTTAAAATCCAACAGAGGAAAGTTAAAATAACAAAAGCCCATAGCCGCCTGCATTTTTAATTAGGCTGAAGGTGGGGCAGCTTTTGCGCCTTGTGAATCAGATGTAAACATTTACTAAGTTTGCTTTGCTTTTTTAATTAAAGATACCTACTTAAATTATAAACAATTAAATTCTAATAAAGCCACCAGAAACAGCTAGTGAGATTTCTGTTTGTCTGCAGTGTAGTTTTGGCTTTAACAGTTTAGACAGTCACCATTTTTGGACTGCCTGACTTGGCAGCCGCCATGATGGCCACATGTCTTGCCACTCCCCTGGGGGCCGCCATCTTGAAACAGCAAAGGCCAACCCCTCTCTTTGAATAAAGTTACTGAGACCTCCTATGATCCCTCTGTATATGCTAATTAGCCAAAGGGGATACTCTTTAAAAATAAAATTCTAGCTTAATAAAAAGGAGAAATTTGAAAATTTTGAAATCTTTTTCACTAATATTTACAGGTTAAACTAAGATTGTTGTTAAAGTATTAAATCTGACAGTAAAATAGTAGTCTTAAAGAAAGACAAAGAGTTTTAAATGAAACTCCCTGTATCCTGAGAATTATTTTGGAAGGAAATAAAGAGAGGTTTTCTTCAAACACCTGAAAAACTGTAATTAAAAGTCAATAAATTCAGCCTCATAAACTGAAGTAAATAATATATGTTTTTGCCTCCCTGATAAAGTTTATGTAAAGTTATTTAAAAACTAATTTAAGAACTCTAATTAATATCATTTATTGTCCATAACCTAGGACAAGTGAAGTTAAAAAATAAACCTTATTTCAGATTAATTTAAATTGGCTAATTGAAATAAGTAAATATTCATAAGAACTTAATTGTACTGGACAAAAAAAACTGTTCCTGAATTATTAACTAAAATTTTTATTGATAGTTCATCTCATAGTAAAATTGCTTAATATACTATGAATCCAAAGTAGTCATATTTTTGTGCAAAAAATTAAAATTAAAAGTTACCAAGACTGCATTATAAAATTTCCAAAAGCCTCCTAATATTTAAATAAAAAAAGGAGGGATAGTGGAAAAATATCCTGTAAGAATAATTCCCTGTAAGTAAGTTACCTCAAGAAAATTTTTTACTTTGAAGGTTAATTTTCATTTGTAATGCTAACAGCAAGACACCCATGAAAACACACATGGTGTCAAAATAAGCCAAAGGAAAATTGTTTGGGCAAAAATAAAAAGGATCCCAAGTCTACTTTATAGAAAAGATTCCTTTATTAATCTTTGTTTGAGAATATGTTTGTATATTTCCAAAAAACAACTCCAAGACCATGTGGATTCCTGCAACAATGGATCCCGGAGAGGAACTGATAGGACTGCTCCAGTCATGAAGACAAGAGGAGAAAGTTCAGAGATGGAAGACACTGAAGACGCCTTGCTATGCTAGCAGTCAGCAGCTGTGCGTTGCTGCAGGTTGCCCAGGACCAAACCAGAGAGGGTCAGACCTGCATTGCCACCATTTGCCCACCATCCAGAACTGAAATATCATTGCTGACATGTACACATAAGGAACTGTTGGACATTGAAATTGGGACTCAAAACTGTTGGACATTGAAATTGGGATTCAAGGAACTGTTGGCCCAGAAAGAAACTTACTACAAACTGATTCATTTGCCTCTCAGCATAACCACTATTGCTTGTCTCATTTTTGTTCTTATGTGTTTATTTCTAGTCTGCAGATGCAAGATTTTTTAAGGAAAAAAAAACGGGGGATATGTTGGAAGCTGCCCATTGCTTTCACTAGCAGAGAGGTGTGGACAAGGAACCAGGAAGGCTGGTCAACCTTGAAGCTCTGAAAGGTCAGAGCCAACCACCCACTGTCTAGTTGAGACAATGGTAACTAAAGCAACTTCCACCTTTTAGTTTTATGTAAATTCTTGCTGATTGGCTATTACTGGAATTGCCTGCCTAAAGGCTATGGGTGTCTCCCATAGTCTTAATAAAAGGGATACCAAGGCCAGAGCAGAGTGAAGTCCTTCCCCTGGAGTTGGGCTCCCGCCTGGCCCCCAATATTTCCAAATTAATATTTTCTAGTCTTTTTCATTTGCGTTTGGCCTCCTCCAGAGCCCGAACCCTGAACCTGAACCCTGAACCACGCAGGACGTGAAAGGGGTTCACTACACTTTTCTTCTTTTTTTTTAAATTAAAATATATTTTATTGATCTTTTACAGAGAGGAAGGGAGAGGGATAGAGAGTTAGAAACATCGATCAGCTGCCTCCTGCATACCCCCCATTGGGGATGCGCCTGCAACCAAGGTACATGGCCTTGACCGAAATCGAACCTGGGACCCTTCAGTCCGCAGGCCGACGCTCTGTCCACTGAACAAACCAGCTAGGGCCTGAATCATTTTTTTCTTATCCTCTCTGAAATAGGCCTGGTTTCCAGGGGCAGAGGGGGGGAGGGGGGGAGGTGGAAAAGATGAGCTCCTTTTTCTTGAGATATTTGTCTCCCTCTCTCCTTCAGGGAGCATTAGGCAGGGAAAATCCAAAAAACCTCTACCCAAACCAGGGAAGGGTAAGTGCTCCGGAACTTCCCCCACCCCTAATCAGAGCTGCCTTCTTCAGATTTGTTCCCCACCCTGTCACTCACACACACACACACACACACACACACACACACACACACACACGCACATCTAGAGCTATTAGAACACAATTCCTTCCCCTGCCCATCAGGTCCCCTGAATTTCTCTGTGGACAGATCACTAGGGAGTTCTAGGTGGAAACCCCCAAAGTCAAGGTATGTATGCATGACCTTTCAACCAGATCATTTATTGTTATACTTTTCCACATTCAAGGGTTTTCCTAGTTAGTTTCTTCAATAAACTTTCAAAGATCCAAAGTGCTCCATTCCTGTGGGAGGCTTTTATAGCCTCATCATAAAGTCACAGTGAGATGGAGTTTGAAGTTACATTTATGAGCAGTCAGAGCAATCGCACATTAATTCTGCTGAAAGGAACAGAATGCCCAAGCCAGCCTGTAAGATATGTGAACAGTCTTGGGAGCTGACCGGTCTGCATTTGTTCCCAGACCTTGATGAATGGGAATTCCTAGCAGGGGTGCCTCACGAGTGCCAAAGCAAGCAGCGCATAAGGGCTGCTTGGAGATCTTGCTTGCTTATCTCCAAGTGGGCACTCAGTTCCTGGGCAACTAATGAAAGGAGAATCCTAACCCTCCCTCTATATGAGAAAGGCTCCCAGCCTGCAGTTCTGTTCTCACCGCTCTGCTCAGCTCCGTCACAGTCAGCCTCAAAAACCCACCCCACCAACCCCTCCTTCTGCCTCTTGAGAAAGAAGTCTGCTCTGTCAATAACTTTAACTGCGTTGTGAGAAATAATTTCAAATTGCCAGCAACACATTTCTCTTCTTTTTTTAAAAAAATATATTTTATTGATTTTTTACAGAGAGGAAGAGAGAGGGATAGAGAGTTAGAAACATCAATGAGAGAGAAACATCGACCAGCTGCCTCCTGCACACCCCATAATGGGGATGTGCCTGCAACCAAGGTACATGCCCTTGACCGGAATCGAACCTGGGACCCTTGAGTCCGCAGGCTGACGCTCTATCCACTGAGCCAAACCGGTTTCGGCAACACACTTCTTTAATGAGTTGACTGTCCTAGCTGTCTTTTATGTTGGTAGTAGCTTCAGTTTATCCTTCAGCCCGCCATTCTGGCTTCCAGCCATTCTATTCCCTGAAACTGCCCTTGCTAAGGCTTCCACTCAAGAAATCTTCCTCGAGCCCTTCCGTGATCATTGTCTCCTTCTCCAGAGGAAACCACCTGAATTTGTGGTAATGATTTTCTTATCTTGAATATATTTAATGTCCCTAAACATGGCGTTATTCAGTTTTGCCTGGTTTTGAACTTCTGTAAAGGGAAATCATTCTATGGGACTCCTATGCAACTTACTTTTTTCACTCAGCATTCTCTTTCTAAGATTCAGCTATTCAACTTCTCTGATATACCATATTTCATTGTAAGAAGATACCACAATTTATCCAGTCTAATTTCGGACATTGGGTTGGCTCCAGTTTTTGCTATTGTAGCTATGAGCATTACTAAATATTTATCCCGATGCATGTGTGCAAGAGTTCTTAGAATATATATGTAGAAGTGAAATTATTGGGTGTTAAGATATGTATGTGTTCAGATTTACCTGGAGAGGCTTCATTGTTTTCTAAACTAGCTATATCCATTTTCATTGCCATCAGCAGTGTAGGACAGTCCCCTGGCTCCACATCTTTGCCAGTGCTTGTTTCGTGTGTGTGTATAGGGGCAGGGAGGGGGGGCGTGGAGAGGAGGTGTAAAATAATTTCTCATTATGGCTGTGATTTGTATTTCCCTAGTAACCAGTTCGATCAAGAATCTTTAATGTTTAATAACTATTCTTGTTTTCTCTTTTACCTTGTTTCATGTGTTTTGAGAAATCCTTCCTGACCCTGATATAAAAATATTCTTTAATATTATTTTCTAAAAGTTTTGATTTCACATTTAAGTCTACACTTCATCTGAAATTCACTTCTCTTCTCATTTGCAATGCCAGAGCTGCATTATAATGGGTTTGCATGTATATATGAGTCGGTTTAGGTTCTCTATTTTGTCCCATTTGCCTATCCTTAAGCTATTACCATACTGTCTGAAAATATGTGGTTTTATATTAAATCTTCTGATCATAGAAGTTCAACCCTTACTTCGTTGTGTTGTTGTTGTTTCATCTTCATTAGGGTCTCAAGTATTCTTAGCCTTCTGCTCATCCATAGACATTTTAAGAATTAGCTTATCGGGTCCTATGAAAATTTTGGGATTTTGGTTTGGAACTGACTACAGCGGGTCTATGTGGTGAACTGCATTATTCATTTACAACTTTTTATTCCCTCCCCACCTTTGCCATGCTTTCCTATAGTGGCATAGATTCCTCTGCCCCACTGGTTTGGGGCTGTGTGACTTTCCTTGACCATGTTGGAGCAGAAGCTTTAAATATGTTGTGACTTTATGCTTCTTCTACCTGCCTTGAGCTTTTGCCTTCTGCCATGAGAATATCATGCCCAAACAGTGGCTGACCCTTCAGCTGGGATCCCAGAATGATCCCAGAATGAGAAGACACATGAAATGAATTATTCAGAGCCCAGTATCCATGGTACATGTACGAGACACATGGTGGGTACGTTTGGAGGTTTCTTTTCAGTTTATTCCCTTTTGTAAAGAACTGCCTCTCACTCATGAGAGTAGACCTCTGCAGCCACCCACTGCACCCCCAGTCATAGAGGACTGGACCATTAATTCAGTGTACTTATTGGTATTTGACCACCATCAAGCTACCATATTGCACACAGAATACAGTGTAAATGATGTGTCCTAGAAGTGTGCTTCATGGAGAATGTGACCACTTTGCTAGGCAAGCAAAAGCAGATGGTCCTAGAGTCTAGTGGTGAATACATTCGTCAATCAAATATTAAATTACAGCTGAGTAATGCTCTGAAGGAGTAACATTCATGGTGCTATGTAAAGGATGATTAGGGAAGAAATTAGGCCAGGAATGGACCACTGGCCCAAACTCAACTAATCTGATTTTCTTGCCTGGGAATTGAAGATAATGATAGCTAATACTTCTAGAGTGCTTACTGTTTTTAATTCTTTTACATAGTTTAATGGATTTAATTCTTCCCATAACCACTTTGAGGCATATAACATTATCACCAGTTTAGACATGAGGAAATTGAGGCATAGAGAGGTTAGGTAGCTTGGTCCAGATCACACAGTTAGTTAGCGGTGGTGCTAGGTTTTGAACCCAGGAAGCCTAGATCATGAGCCTGGGCCCTCTATCACGGGGACAAGGAGGGTGGAGCACTCATCTGTCATCCAGTGTAAAAAGCACAAAAGGACAGTTTTCGTGAAGAGATAAGAATGAAATAACTATTGAGAGAAGCAAAAACAAGTTCCCCTTCGTATGAAACCTCCATTATCTCCTGTATCATCCTGAGACACCTTTACCAGGTTCCTCTGAATATGGCACTGCCGGGACTGACCAGCAGACCCTCAGCGACGGATGAATGATTACTCTGACACACGCTTCTGTGAAAGAGAGGCTCAGGGACTGCTTGGCTACAGCAGCCAAGCAGCCCCATTCACCTGCCTCCTTAGGCTTTTATTGTGACAACAGCTTGAACTAAAATTAACTATTAGACACTATCAGCAGGGTAAGTATCCTTGAGAAAGCACATGCTTCTACAAGGCTGTGTCTAAAGACTAAACAGAGATTTCAGTAAAACACCCGGAAGCTTGGACTTGTTTGGAAAAGTCAAGGCAGAGGCTGCTGCCTTCGACAAGTTTCCCCCAGGGGCCCCCTGCCTTTTAGAGAGTCCTCCTTACAGACTTTCCAACCAAGTCCCGTGCTTCCCCACAGTGCATGACTTCTGAACTTTACCACCAGTTATATGATAAGATTTCATCCATCCATCCCTCCCTCCCTCCACCCCTCCACTCATAAAAGGTATATATTGTGTCAATTAGGATATTTCTATTGCAAAGTTCAGAAGACCCTACCTTCAGGGGCTTAAGCAGAGCTTCCCAATTGATTTGCCACCACCACTGTGTGCCATAAATGGGTTACAGATATGGCCACGTTATCGATCCCCTCAGCCTTGAGAGCAGCTGGGCAGAGTCTAAGGTGGCCAAAGTCTCTGGGCAGGGCCTAAGGTGGCCAAAGTCTCTGGGCCAGTCACCTCTTGCCAGCAAGCAGCTTGTCCGTTTAAGTCAGTGTGGCGCACAAATCATTTCCTGTGTGCACCTTGACTGGACAAGGTGGGGAAACACTGGCTTAAGGAATGGACTCCTAATTTTCTCATGAAGTAGAAAGTTTGGGAGTAGGCATTTCCAGGTTTGAGTACAGCAGTTCAGCAAGGTTATCCAGGCTCTTTCTCTCTGTATTCTGCCATTCGCATGACAGGCTTGGTCTTAGGCCTGTTACCTCATGGTTGCAAGAGGACTTTTCTACCTCCGGTACCAGGTGCTTACACAACTGTTCAAAGTGGAAGAAGGCTGGTGTCAGGGGGCTCTTCTGATTCATTGTCCTCTTTTATCAGGAAGCAAATTCTTTGCTAGAAGTTCTCCATGAGGATCCCTCCTTATTTCTTACTGACCAGACATAAAGGAATCTCAAAGTTTGAGTATCTGACTTTTCCCATCTCTACTTTGAGAAGCAGGCCAGGGAGAAGCGTTTGGATTGGCTGGTAAGTAGCTGACTGACAGTGCCTGCCACTTTTGTGGTAACATTTAGTGAGCGACACGTATAAATGAGAGTTCCTGGATTTCATTCTTTTGGATTTTTAAAAAATATATTTTTACTAGAGGCCCGGTGCATGAAATTTGTGCACGGGGTGGGGGGTCCCTCAGCCCAGCCTGCACCCTCTCCAATCTGGGACATCCCTCTCACAATCCAGGACTGCTGGCTCCCAACTGCTCGCCTGCCTGCCTTCCTGATTGCCCCTAACCGCTTCTGCCTGCCAGACTGATCACCCCCTAACCACTCCCCTGCGAGCCTGATTGATGCCTAACTGCTCCCCTGCCAGCCTGATTGCCCCTAACTGCCCTCCCCTGCAGACCTGGTCACCCCTAACTTCCCTCCCCTGTAGACCTGGTCCCCCCCAACTGCTTTCCCCTGCAGGCCTGGGTCACCCCCAACTGCCCTCCCCTGCAGGCCCGGTCGCCCCCAACTTCCCTCCTCTGCCAGCCTGGTCACCCCTAACTGCCCTCCCCTTCAGGCTTCATTGCCCCCAATTGCCTTCCCTTGCAGGCCTGGTCCCTCCCAACTGCCCTCCCCTGCTGGCCTGATCGCCCACAACTGCCCTTCCTTGCTGGCCTGATCCCTCTCAACTGCCCTCCCCTGCTGGCCATCTTGTGGCAGCCATCTTGTGTCCACATGGGGGCAGCCATCTTGTGTTGGAGTGACAGTCAATTTACATATTGCTCTTTTATTAGATAGGATAGAGGCCTGCTGCACGGGTGGGGGCCAGCTGGTTTGCTCTGAAGGGTGTCCTGGATCAGGGTGGCAGTTCCCTTGGGGCGTGGGGCGGCCTGGGCGAGGGGCCTGTGGTGGTTTGCAGGCTGGCCACGCCCCCCGACGACCCAAGCGGAGGCCCTGGTATCTGGGATTTATTTATCTTCTATAATTGAAACTTTGTAGCCTTGAGTGGAGACCTGGGCCGGCCAGGGTGTGCAGGAAGCTTGGCTTCCTCCATTGCCAGGGAAACCCAAGCCTCCTGTTCGTTCCATGGCCGCAGCCATCTTGGTTGGGTTAATTTGCATACTTGCTCCTGATTGGCTGGTGGGCGTGGCTTATGGTGTAGTGGAGGTATGGTCAATTTGCATATTACTCTTTTATTAGATAGGATTGATTTCAGAGAGGAAGGGAAAGAGAGAGAGAGAAAAAAAAAACATTTATGATGAGAGAGAATTATTGATGGGCTGCTTCCTGCATGCCCCCCACTGGGAATCTAGCCTGCATGTGCCCTGGACCGGAATTGAACCCGGGACCCTTCAGTCCCCAGGTGATGCTCTATTCAGTAAGCCAAACCAGCTAGGGCCTATTGGATTTTTAATAAGGTAATTTGTTTTAGAGAATCTGCTTTCTTGTATCATTAAGTGAATAAGTTGGTATAACTCTCCCAGCCAAAGTAGGGGTTACAAGTCCAAGCTGACCTATAGACATGTGGAACTTTTAATGTCTCTGTTCATCTGACTTTATTATCAAGAGCTTTCTGCTTTCATTTATATCACCATTTATCAGAAGCTTGTCCTTAAAAGTTCATATAAGTAAAAAGTTAATTTTCTATAGAAGTCCATATTGCTACATATGTAGCAAAAAGTTTGGGACTTTTTTGGGATAATTGCAAATGTCATCTTTTAAAAAAATGTCATCTTTAGTTTATTCATGGCTTGTCATTGGAAAAATTCATTATGTGGCAATATGCAGTAACTAGAATGTTAGAAATCAAGGACCTTGATTCACCTCCCACCCACAATCCTGTCCCTACCTGGGTCTTGCTATTTCAATAAATGGCATTATCATACATCTAGTTGCTCAAACCAAATGCCTGGAAGAAGTCCTTCCCCTAACCATCCATGTTAAATAAGCTATCTATTCTACTGCCAAAATGTACACCCAACCTACCCACTTTTCTCAATTTCCACTCTCTTCACTCATTTCTCTTTTGGACTATGACAATGACCTCCTAACTGTTTTTTCTGCATCTATCTTAAATGTACAATCCATTTTCCTCACATCAGCCAGAGTATGTGCATCAGTTACCTATAGCTATGTAAAAGAAATCCAAACACAACAAAACACCACAAATTTTAATGGCTTAAAAAAACAGACGTTTTATTACTCATGATCCTGTGGTTGGCTGAGCAGGGATCAGCTGGAACAGCAAGTCTGTTCCATGTGGTGTGGGCTGCACTTGCCTCAGGTGGCTGCAATTTGAGCTGGAGAATCCAAGACGGTGTCACTCACAAGTCTGACCCCTCAGCTGGGATGACTCAGATGCTGGGATCTTTTTACTCTTGTGCTCAGCATCCCTCAGGGCTTCTATATCCCTGGAGCCTTTCCAGCGGGCTAGCCCAGACTTCTCTCCATGGTGGTTCAAGGCTCCAAGAGAGTAAAAAAGAAAGTAGCAAGGCCTTTTATGGCCCAATCTCAGAAGTTGTGCAATGTCACTATCACTTCTGCCACATTCTATAGGTTAAAGAAGTCGCAGGGCCTGCCCACATTCAAGAGCAGGGAGAATAGGTTGGAGACGTGGCAAAGTCACATTTGCAAAAGGGAATGTGGGATGGCATGGATGGTCGTGGCCATCTTTGGAAACCATCCACCAGAATGAGCTTTTAGAAAAGGAGACCATACATTTCACCTCCCTTCTTAAAACTCGCCAAGCCTTCCAGTAGCACTTAGAATAAAATCCAAAATGCTTATCCTGACTGCAAAGACTACCTGTCTCTTGTGCCTACCAACCTCCCCCTCTCATCACATGGGCCTTTTTGTTCCTCCCACAGCAAGCCCTTTCCCTTCTCCTGGGCTTTTCCAACTGCTGAGACGCTCTCTATCCTGACTTTCACTGTGTGCTCACCTTCTTATGGTCAACTCAAGTGCCACCTTTTGAAAGAGGCCTTCTCTGGCTACCCCATCTACATCAGGCTCCTCTCACCCCAGTTAGGCTTTCACCTCCCTCTGTTTATTTCCCTTAAAGCACAGCCCTGCAAATCTGATTGTCTTCATGATAAAAAAAAAAATGTTTGTTGACTGTTAAAGAAATGAAGTTATCAAAAATAAGTCTCTATAATAGCAACAACCGTGTTTGCACATTTAAAAGCAGAGAGCTTCCCTCTCTGGAGGGGAGCCAGGAGACTGTAGGTCAGGGGAGGGAGAGAAACTTAACTTTTAAAAATATATATATTTTATTGATTTTTTACAGAGAGGAAGGGAGAGGAATAGAGAGTTAGAAACATCAATGAGAGAGAAACATCGATCAGCTGCCTCCTACACACCCCCCACTGGGGATGTGCCCGCAACCAAGGTACATGCCCTTGACCGGAATCGAACCAGTTAGGGCGGAAACTAACTTTTTACTGGATATTCTTTTATGCTGTGTGACTATTTTACCTTAGGCATGTTTTTAAAATGTCACAACGTTCTTTTAATAAAATTTCTTTAAGGTTGGACTGCCTCAGTGGAAACGATTTAATGATTTGTCATGATTTCATCGGGCCATCAACTGTCTTAGGACAACCGGAGGCTGTGAGCTCCCTCTTGAGAAATTTGGCTGGCTTCCCTGGATCAGCAGGTGTCCAGCAAGATTCTGTACAAGGCTCTTTCCTTTGTTTGTTTCAAGAAAAAATTAATAGCTTTAAATACATATTTAAAAAGAGAGCCTGAAAGGCTTTCAACACGTGAATCCCAGGAATCAGGCACAATGCCATCAGATGCCTCAAAATACTCTAAGATGCAGGATGCAGGCTGTATTTAATTGCCTGCCCTGCTCAGGACTGCAATTATTCTGACTAAATTGTACAGATTTCTTTTAAAACCCTCTCATGTTCTTTGTCACAAGACATCTAATTGGCAACAGCAAAATAATTCACTAAAATAAGGGCACAAACTTTCGACCTTTAAAATTCAAAATTTAAAGCCAAAAATACACTTACAAGTATTATACTTTAGCTTAGCATATGGTGCAATACAGTCACATAATCAAGAAAGGATACTAAATCCCTTGCTATTTGTGTTCCTAATAAAAGAAATGATATCAATCAATGATTGTCTATGCAACCTTTCAGTGCATGGGACAATGCCCAACCAACTGAGCCACACTGGGCAGGGCAGTCCTCCCATGCTTGAGCCCACTCTTCCTAAGAGATTGGGAATAAGCTCTTCACGTCCCTCCCCCTTTTCAGTTCAATGGCTATAATGTAACTGACGTTAGCCTTGGGCCATTAAAGAGGAATAATATCTAATGTCTGACTGAGTTCCAAAGTAGTTTCACCAACCGCTCTTATATGTTACCTTGTGCAAATTATTTAACTTGTTTTCTTCTGTAAAGTAAGAACTATAATATCACTTACTTAATGGGATATTTTGAAATTTATATTATTTTGGAACCGGACCTTATTCATGGAAAATCTTAGTAAACATTAGTTGGTTAAGTTATAATGGGCACCCTGGCCGGTGTCACTAAGTGGTTAGAGCATCAGCCTGCACACCGAAGGGTCATGGGTTCGATTCGTGGTCAAGGATACGTACCTGGGTTTCTGGTTTGATTCCTGGCCCCAGGATGCATTCGGGAGCAATCAATAGAAGTCTCTCTTTAAAATCGATGATTCTCTACCCTCTCCCGTTTCCACTGTCCTCGAAAATCAATGGAAAAATATCCACAGGTGAGGATAAACATTAACAACAAAAATTATAATGGGCAATAGACAAAGCTCATCTTTCATGATATCGCAAAATATTTCTAAAAGTTAAGTTTTTTAGAAGGAGGAGTTGGTAAAAATAAAGTAAGCATTTAATAGTCATATTGTAATTCCTTCAAGTCTTCAGGCAGTACTGAAGGGATGAAGGCTTAAGAGTCATCATCTCTTGCATGGCTGCTCATTGGTTGTACTCTAGTAGCTCACAATTCATATTTATCTCACTGTAGCATTTCCCAGGGTTTAGGATAAGTGGAAAATTTGGCTTATGTATCTTCCTAAAGTTTCTCTTAAAAACATACCAGATCTGACCCTGGCCAGTGTGGCTCAGTTGGTTGGGCATTGCCCCATGCACCTAAAGGTTGCTGGTTCGATTCCCAGTCAAGGCACATGCCTGGGTTGTGGGTTTGATCCCTAGTGGGGTGTGTGCCAGAAGCAGCCGATCAATGCTTCTCTCTCTCTCTCTCTCTTTCTCTCTCTCTCCCTCCCTCTCTCTCATTTTTCAAAATCAATTTATATATATATATATATATATATATATATATATATATATATATATATATATATATGCCAGCTCTGTGTAGAAAGCTGGCCATGTACTATCTTTCGTTCATTCCATAAATATTTATTAAACACCTATTATGTATGTGTATATCACCCTGCCATGGTTACATACAACAGCAAAGACCATGAGTAGCCCATAGATAAATCCTCACATTCTTTTTTTAAAAAAAATTTATCTTTAGAGAGAGAGGAAGGGAGAGAGAGAGAGGGAGAGAGAAAGAAAGAGACATCAATCAGCTACCTCCTGCAGGCCCCCCCTACTGGGGTGGGCATGTGCCCTGACTGGGAATGGAACCAGCAACCTTTTAGTGCCTGGGACAATGCCCAACCAACTGAGCCATGCTGGCCTGGGCAATCCTCACATTCTTGAGCCCACTCTCGAGAGACATCACAGACATTGCCAGAGTTCAGGCCAGAGAGTGGCCAATGCCCTAGCCAATTTACCGAGCAGATTCTACACTGTTCCCAAAAGGTTTTCCATTTGTAGTAGTTTTCTATTTTTATTTAAATTCTGAAAGAATCCACATACATGACTTCTTAAATTTAAGAGCTTTTATTCCTAAGATATTTTAAAACATATCCCTAATTTGAAAGCTGACAGTATTGAAATAACAGCAAAAGAAAAGCAATAGATCCTTCCTGTTCTGTTTGCTCCAACTTTATCAATACCATACATTTCTGAAACGACCGTGAATTAGAAACTCTGAAACCTGTCTGTGACTCTTTTATCTACCTTGAGGTGGAACATTATTGAGGATTTGGATTTTATTACTTTTTGTGGGTTTGTTCCCTTATTTTCTCAAGAATGGTCCAACTCTCAGATATCTTAGGGCAGTGATGGGCAACCTTTTGAGCTTGGTGTGTCAAACTTCACCAAAAAACTGAGCATAACTCGGGTAGTGTGTCACTTTGAGGAAAAAACTAACTCCAAGACTCTAGTCGCATATGTTTCATCCTCAGGAGCAGCAAATGTTTCATCCTCGGCATGCGGCCGCATGTCATCAGAAATGGCTACGCGTGTCAGTGCTGACACGCGTGTCATAGGTTCGCCATCACTGTCTTAGGGTGTGCTCCAATCTGTTGCTGGTGTTTCCCCCTAAGTTCTCCCTTCTTGGCAGAGGCAGAGGATCATCAGCTATCTCTGCTCTTCCTGGGACTCAAGCACAGTGGGGCTTTTGGCTTAGAAATTGTCCTATCCTGAACCCCTGGGGTCCTGGGGCCCACACACTTGGCAACCAGCCAGGGATGCCTTAATGGTCTGGGTTGACCTTGGACTGGCTTCTAGGGCCCCGTAAGTAGTCCTCTGTAGTTTTAATCAGGCCAGCTCAAAGGCCTTGCGCTGGCTGGTGGGTTTGTTCTGGGATAGCTGAAAGTCTTGAAGCCCACTCTGGGAGAGCCCCTCCTCGTGGGGATTTCCTTTAACAGAATGAATGAAAACGGACTAGGAAAATGACCCCTGGAGTAACTTCCTCTTATGAGAGCAAGTAGAGCCTGCTTGTGCTGGTTGGTTACATTGTTTGGCCCCCAGCCTACCTGCCCAACCCTTGGACCCTCTCTCTTTTTTAAAAATTATTTTATTGATTTTCGAGAGTGGAAAGGAGAGGGATAGAGAGATAGAAACATCGAATCGGGTGCCTTCTGCACAACCCCCATTGGGGACTGAGTCAACAACGGCAAACTGTGTATGTGCCAAACTGAGTATGTGCAGCAACCAGAGCATGTGCCCTGACCGGGAATCGAACCGTGACCTCCTGGTTCATGGGCCGATGCTCAACTAACTACTGAGCCACACCAGCCGGGCCCTTGGACCCACTTTCTGCCCTCCCTAGCCAATCTCTGTGTCCTGGACTAGGTTCCCCGTTCCTGGGACCTCTGCCTTCCAGTTGGGTTTCGCCTGTGGGAGGCACTTCCAGGAGAATGGAGGGTGGGAGCAGAGAGAGGCCAGGCTATTTCTTCCCACTGCTTCTCTTCTACATGAGACGGCTCTGGTACTGGCAGCCTCCTCATCAGCTGCAGCTCCTATTTTGTGTCCCTTCTCCAGGACTCTAGTGCCCTTCCTTCCTCCTACTATTTTAAGGCATGATTATCTCTTCCCACTGTTGCTAAGCTCTGGCTGATTCCCTAAACTCCGTCCACACCCCTGTAAATGGTCCCTTCACAGAAAGCTTTTTAAGTTAAAAACTTTGCATGTGCCATCTATTTTCCTCCTGGGGAGGTTCTTGATCGATACAGTCATACCAACTTATACTACTCGACCTGGACAATCTGAACACCTTTCCAATAAAAAGCAGCCGCCTCCTAGAAGGTGTTTGTATCCATCTTCAACACTCACAACCAATACAAAATCCAGAGCATGAGTCATAATTTGCTAGGCTGCACATCAAGGGATCTTACCCCCAGCCCCACATATAGGTGCTCAACAAATGTTCCCTACAGAGACAGCACCCTTGGGATCCAAGAGCCTCAGCCTCAGCTCCCTTCTTCCTCTTCTCCTCCCCCACACCACCTGCTGAGCTGCTGGCACCTGTAGGATCTGTATCACCATGCTAGCCAGCTGGATTTATTTCTTATTGTTCTTGACAGAGGAAGTTCATTCACGTGATTTTTTTTTGCAGTATCCAGAAAGGGTGGGTACACCATGTCCTGTGATGAAAAGCTTGTGGAGGAATGCAGGCTTTAGTTTCACCCCCACATTGTTGCTATTCCTATGAGAATTGTCCCCCCTCACGCAGACACCGTCTCCCCGACCCCACACAAAAGCCTTGAAACATTTAATTTTGAGATATGAGATTATAGTCTATGCAATGAGACAGGATGAGATGAACATGAGTAGCCCCTGAGTGTGTTATCCCTGAGCCTTACCCAAAACACTGCAGAGGAATTCTTCAGTCTAGGCAGCCAAGAGGCAGGTTATTTTTTCAGAAACATTTACATCTGGGAAGGCCTGATTTTTTTTTTTTTTAAATATTCTTGGTGGGAAGCAATTTGAACCATGAAGACACACTGAAAGGCAATTGCATCGGAGACTGTGCGTCTGCAATGCATTTCTCTGAGTTTTCTTCCTGGGGCGCTTCAGCATCCACTGGGTGTCCTAGGAACGCTGCTGTGGGTGGGAACCCAGTGTTAGGGGGGCACTTGGGACGGGAGCCCTCCCCAAGGACCAAGGATGAGAAGCTGGAGATGGCTGCCCAAAGTAGGGGGTGTGTGTCAGAGGTGGGTGGAGGGAAGGTTCTCAGGGTGTGCAGGCCCCCAGCTCGCTCGCCTGTGCGGGGACCACGTGCAGAAGCAGCGCGTGGGGGCCTCTGGCGCGCAGCCGTGGTAGGTGCCTGCACCCGGGCCCGGGAGGACCCCGCTTGTGTCCGTGTGCGCTTCTGGGTGGGCGGAGGGCCGGGCGCCGTCTTGCTTCCCACCCCCCAGGAGTGTGTGTGCCCTCAGCCCAGCGCCAGCCGAGCGGTGCCTGCGCCCGGGAGAACGCGCGCGCACCCGTGCGGGGTGTGTGTGCATGTGTGAGTGTGTGTGTGAGTGTGTGACAGTGTGTGTCAGGTGACTTGGGTCACGCAGTCTCTCTCTCCCTCCTCGGGGAGGAACTGCCGCGCTCCGGTTGAGTCCTCCGCCGGCTGGCGGGAGGGGCGGCGAGGGGGCTCCGGCGCGCAGAGAACCGCGGGACCCAGACCCGGAGGCCGCCCGCCGGGGGAACTCGCGGCCCCCGCCTCCGCCGGCTCCCGCCACGCTCCAGACAAAACCCCAATTCAGATAGGTTGCGAGCGGCCCGGAGGAGGCTGAGCCCCTAGCCCGGAACTCGCCACCCCCTCACCCCCCACCCCGGCCGCCGCACGGTGGGCGCGATGAGCCAGGTGCTGGGGAAGCCGCAGCTGGAAGACGAGGACGACGACGAGGAGGATGAGCTGGTGGGGCTGGCGGACTACGGGGACGGGCCCGACTCCTCGGATGCCGACCCGGACAGCGGGGCGGAGGAGGGAGGTGAGCGCGGGGTCCCCTGCCGGCCCCCAGCCCCGCGCGTCCTGAGCCGGCACCCCGTCCCGCCCCCGGCCGGGCCGAGCGCGCGGGCCGCGGACTTGGAGGGAATCCAGGAGAACGGAGTTGCGGGGTGGGGGTGGGGAGGGCGCCGGAGGAGCGACTGAAGGCTGCAAAATGGGGGAGCCCGGGTGCCAGCGGCGATGCGGGGACCGGGATCCGTGGGGAGAGCAGAGAGAGGAAGAGTCTGGGTTGGGGAAACGCGCGCTCGCTGGCCCGCTCCAGGGCGGGTACCTCCCCCACCTCTCACCCGAGCTCCCAGCAGGATCTGGGGGTTGGGGAGGGGAGGGGACCGCCGGGCTCGCCCTGGGACCTCTCCCTGAATGCTGCTGTTGAAGCCGAGGTCAGATGTCGTGGCTAAAAAAGGCAGCCGGCGGCAACGTGACTGGCAGGGTCGTCGGCAGCTGCGGGTGTCAGTCTTGCCCTGTGTCGTCGCGGGAGGGGTCCCGGGGCCGCCCAGGTCTGCGGCTTAGGGGCACCCGGGGAGATGCACCCAGGTGATGTGGGAGTTGCCGAGTGGCCGAGGGTTTCCCGGGATCCAGGCAAACACGGTTGTTAGGACACCGTATCTGCGCCCAGTGTCACCATCTGGGCATGACTCTGCCCGTCCTGGAGACAGCGCGTGGTGGGGAAATACATGCCACTCAGAAGTAAACTGTTTACTGTTGATGAAGCGGATTTAGCAGTTGTTCAGCCTGTGTGTGTGTGTGTGTGTGTGTGTGTGTGTGTGTGTGTGTGTATTTGGGGGGGGTGGGGGGGTGTCCTGTATTTAATTCTTAAAGGCCTAAGGAAGCTGCGAGTTTTTTGGGCTTCCAGAAAGGTTCACTTTTTTTTTCTTTTCTCCTTTTTTCTCCAAAGCAAGGGAAAAGTTCTTTATTGTAAGGTCACTTGAAAAGGTCCATAGAAGGAGGCTGGTAAACACAACATCAAGGTGAAGCTGTGTGCATCCAATGAAGGGACTGATTTTAAACATTTGCACTTTGAAAAAATCGTGGGGGATGAAAGTTACCTCTGTGACGGTTGATTTTGAAGAACTTTTACTGAAATTCATTGAACTTATTTTAAATTCCCTGTCCAAAGCCTTGGTCGGGAGAACACTTTCCTTATTTTGTTTATGGTACGTGCGGCATTCAGTGAATCAGAAAGGGAAGAAAGTGAACTAAACCTTGAGCCTGAGAGATGAGAGAAGCGCGCCAAGTCACCCTCGTTCATCGTGGTCTGTCTCCTGGGAGGGTTCGTGCTGATTCCCGGTTTGCTTTAACTGGTGTGGGCACCTGGGCCCTTCTCTCTTCTGCACTCGCCACAGTCGGTCCCACAGCTGAGCACGTGGTTACACTTCTGTAGATGAAGGCGTTCAACCCTTTTGTTGGAGTCCCTAGGGCTACCTTTGGTAATTAAATTGTTCTGTCACTTCATTATTATTCAAATTGCATGTGTTGGCTCCTCCTAGTTTCTTGGGAGACTTGAGGGCTTCAGAATGTGGTTGTATTTGCAAGGTGTTTGAAATGGTAGACACGCAATAGGGTGTATTTGTGATACTCTTAAAAAAAAAAAAAGGAAAATGAGAAAGAGACTGTGTGGGGAAGAACCGCCCTGTAATGTGATACTGTCCCGGGGGCCAGAGGGCCTGTTTGTTCTGCAGCCCTTTAAGGGGGCGTTTTAAAAACTGGTTTGGGGACTTAAAATTGAAGTGAAAGGAGAGCTTTGCCTCAGGGGTGGGCTTCCCCAGGGCCTGGCCTCCATGCTCCCCACTGCACCTAACCTAAAGGCGAACCCACCCAGAACTGACCCTTTTGATGACTTCACTGATAAAAACCCTCCCTTGTGAGTTCTTTGCTCAACCTGGAATGTTGCTATAAAATAAAAGCACTGAGTATATTTATGTGGGAGGAGGACCCAAAAATGAAAATTTGCTCCCTCAGACGTTACTGAAGCTGGGCCTTTCTCCACGCGGGCCTGCTGTGGATAGGTGGTCTGTTCTCGGAAGACTCCCTCTATTAGTTCAGGCTCCTGTTCCTTTCACGTGTTCCTGGTTTTGATTTGGGGCTGTAGGCCTGAATCTCTGTCAGAACATTGGCTTTCTAGCGTAACAGATAGGCTCCTTGGTCAGCAATTCTAGGAAAGGCTGTCCCTGACAACAGTCATGCCCGCTGATACGGTCCCTGGGAGTCGGGGTGAGGGAAGAAAGAGGTTAGGAGTTGTGACTTACATTCCTGGGACCTTAAGGTGCCACCAAAGGGTCATCTCGATTTCCAATGTGCCCTGGACACATGTTGCATTGTAACCCTGTGTTATTTTTGGTAAAATTTACACTTACCTGCTCTCAAACTTAAAAAAGGGGTGGGTGGAGAGGGACTCACTCTGAGAACCTTTGGATGTGGTGCAGTTTGAACAATGAGCAAAGCATGTCTCTAATGAATGCTCCTCCCCCTTCACTTTCTTGATAGACTTGGTTTAGTGCTGAGCTCAGTGGAAACCTGGGGCTTTTTCCATGAGTTCAGAAATCTACCCTGGTGGGTGGGATGCTGGACCGAGTAGCATCGCTGTGCAAAAGAAAGTGGATTGAAGGTGGATAGCGTGATTTTCATTTCCCATAGTCTTCCAAGGAACCTCTAATTTTATTTTTAAACCGAGTGTCTTGTAGTTTTACCACATTGTGCTAAGTTTGAAAATGTAGTGCAGCCAAGGTGAGACTTAAATTGCACTTCCCTGGCTTGCACTCCAGACCTTATTCTTGAATACCAGGAGTGTTCTCCGGTACTTTAGTTCTCTTAAGGACATATTTGGGCACCTCTCAACGCCCCTTTCAGGGCATTTAATCAGAGATAGGTGAATCTGTCTCACCTTCAACTTCCATGCTCCAGATAAAACTGCTGTGCAATAAATAATTAAGCCATTGGAAACAATTGCATCAAAAGTAATGATTGTTTTTTTGACACATGGACTTTAAATCTTTAGGAAACTGCTGCGCTTTAAAAACTGTAATAATAAGGAAAGCAATTAAAAGACCATATGTAATAAAAAAGTGAAATTGTTTTTTTCCCCTATAGTCCCAATATTTAAGGGAAACCTGGCTAAGACAGCTGCTCACCCACAGTCCCCCTGAGTGCAGACTTGTTTCCATGGCAGCCTGTGTACGCTCTTAGGGTCTGAGGAAGTGACAGTTTAGGTGGTTACTGGAGGCACGCACACACACACACACACACACACACACACACACTCCAAGGTCAGGTGGTATTTCCTTGATGGGTGTAAATGCTGTGACTCCAGCAATTCATATCTATTAATCATTAGTGTCAGGTTTTTCCCACTTAAAATGATTTAAAAATTATGAGTGAATTCATCTTCTTGCAGCTTCTTGGGAGTAAGCAGAGATCATTGTTCTTCCGATATGCCAGAGATACCAGGGGACTTTAGTGCAGCCACAACATGGTGTAGAACTGAGCGAGGTTTAGGAGCGGGTCAAGTTCGTGAAAATGTAAATCCCTTTCCTTGTAGATCTGCCTTGTCCAAAAAGAGTTGGGGTAACTACAGCCCTGTCCATAGCTAATCTCTTGGGTTTTCTTCTGGCCCTGAAAATATGAAGATATGTAAGAGTTGGAATAGATGTAAATACAGAATAGTTTTAAATTATGTGACCAAGACCACCTTTAGGCACAGTGCTTGTTTGAATACGTATAGTTAGAGAGTATACATATATTTATACACTGAGTGGCCAGATTATTATGATCTCTGAACGCATAATAATCTGGCCACTCAGTGTATATCCTATATAATAAAAGACTAATATGCAAATTGTCCCCTCGACCAGGAGTTCCACCAGCAGGCAGGCCGGCCAATCGCCCATGTCCCCTCCCCCTGGCCAGGCTGGCCAGACCCCACCCATGCACGAATTCATGCACTGGGCCTCTAATATATATATATATATATATTGAGTGGCCAGGTTATTATTCATTCAGAGATCATAATAATCTGGCCACTCAGTGTATATATTGTTAATCTTCACCGGAGGATATTTTTTCCATTGATTTTTAGAGAGAGTGGAAGGGAGGAGGAGGAAGAGAGGGAGAAAGAGAAAAATCCATGTGAAAGAGACACATTGATTGGTTGCCTCCTGCACATGCCCCACTAGTGCCAAGGATCAAACTTAAAACCTAGGTTCATGCGCTTGACCAGGAATCGAACCTGGGACCCTTTGGTGCTCCGGCAGACGCTCTAACCATGAGCAACACTGGCCAGGGCAGAGAGCATAGTTTTATGTCTGATGTTTTATAAACTGATTCAGTGTATCATAGAATCTTGATTCTCTACTCTTATCAGAGACTCCCATTTTAATATTAGAACAGACATAGGGTAGTCTAATAGAAATAAGAGGCAGAAACATCAAATTCTGGATAAGGTGTGTGGCTCTGAATTTTCAGTCCCTTGGCGACTGTGTCTCTCTCAGAGTTCACTGTTTGCTTTATTTAGTCTCTCATACCCATAGCTCTTGGTGACACATTTCACTTCCTACCACACCACTTCTTTCCTGCTCATTTTTCTTCTTTCTTTATCTCCTTTATTCTTCCTTCCTTCCTTCCTTTTTTTTTTTTTTTACCCTTTTTATTCTCTCTCTTCAGCAAAAGCCTTAAAGCTCTCTTATGAGAGTGGTTTTCCCTGGTACTTCCCTGACACTCGGACATAGATTCTTCACTCCTGGTCTAAAGCCTACAGAGAACTGGTCGACTTCTCCTCCTGAGGACGTCTGGGGCAGACTCAACTCGGTGTCTCAGTGTATAAAACAGGACTACATAACACCAACCTTGATCACTCTCAAAGCAATTGTTTAAAAAAAGTGCACAAGAACAAATTTCCCTTTTTGCAGGAACATTGGTAGACCAGAATACATTAGAAATGTTATTGGATACATATTTTAAGGAAATATTCGTAGAGGGAATCATGCTTTTTAGTTACTTGCTAGTGTGATGTGAGAGGATTTTGTAGAGAAAGATTTGGTCTTTACATATAAATAAAAATCACATTTATGCCTTTGAGAATGTTTTATTGGCGTTTAATTCTCCATACTATGTAGTTAATCAGATGGACAGTGAATCTTCATGATTTTGTAGTCTTTTGTTGATGGTACTATTATGCATGTATTTAATTTCCACTTGCATTGGAATTTCTTACTCAACCCCTGGATCTTGCATGTATAAGTAGTTCCACTGATCAGAAATATAAAGGCCCATAGATAATGTTGCAAATAGAATCAAGGCCTCTTCCTAAAACCATAAATAAATAGAACCTCTAGGCTTTGTTGACCCCACAGAATACTAATAAGGAAGAAATGCTAACTTTCCCTTATGGCTGAGTGAGCCTTGCCCTGTGGTCACATTCCACAAAAAAGGCCTCTTTACCTACCTAGGCTTGGGCTGGGGTGGGGAGGGCGGGGCGGGGAGAAGGGTTTTGTGTGTGTGTGTGTGTGTGTGTGTGTCTGTGTGTCTGTGTGTGTACTCAACATGCTGATAGAGACTGATAGGTGAATAAATAATGACTCAAGGGCTAAGGGACATGTAGAGGGTCACACAGCTGATAAAGGACATAGCTGGGACTTGAACCCTAGTCTAGCACTAACCCAGTACGTTTTAAACCATTCAACTTGCCATCTCTTTGCTACCATGTTATTCTTACTCTTTCATTGAATCTTTGTTTTAGTTTCCCATTTTGGGTCTGTTTAAAGGTGCCGCCTCTGGGAGAACTTAATTATAACAGCTCTCAGTTGTATGCTACATCTATAGATCCACTTCACAACGTATGAAGTGAATTTCTTTCCGTGTCTCCCCCTCAGAGAGACCTTGGGCTCTGGGAGGCTGGGCCAGCCTTGTTAGAATTGTATAAGGAGGGGCCCACTGCCCTTCACTTCCTGACTTCCAGCTCCTCCTTTGTTGTGACATCCCCAACCCGCAGATCCGCCAGGCCTGGCCCCCAGGTGGCCTTGTACTCCAGCACAGGATCCATCTTTCTCTCCCTTCTTTTTGTATTTCCAAGGCCTAAAGGTTTCTGACTGGGCTTTGCCAGTTACTGATTAAGTAATTAGCCTGCAGGGGTTAAAGACTGAGAATGGCAGGGTTAGGAAACTCCTCCCATAATACTGTTTGTTGGGGAATGAATTTCCCTGGGACCTCCAGCAGTCTACTTATAAAGCTGGCTGCTTGGGAAAATTTGGTAGTGACAGGACCCAGTGCAAAGTAGGTGAGGTATGTTCCGTGCCCCTGACACGGTAGATAAACTTTCCTTAGGCAGAAAGCTCATCCTCTTGATACCCAGGTGCTGGCCTAGGCCAAAGCCAGATATACAGTTTCTTTTTAAAGCTTTCAGTTAATTTATCTTCAGATGCTGCTCAGTCACTTGCATTCAGTCATCCCAACCAGCAAACAACTATGGAGTATTTATTGTGATAAGCCCTGAAGCCTCCGTTTTTCACATCCGTAAAGAACAAATGTTAATAAATAAATAAATAAATAAATAAATAAATAAAAATAAAAAATGTAAAAACTAAAAATTAAAATTAAAAAGATTAAAAAAAACACAAAACACTTGTTATCAGCCGAAACCGGTTTGGCTCAGTGGATAGAGCGCTGGCCTGCGGACTCAAGGGTCCCAGGTTCGATTCCGGTCAAGGGCATGTACCTTGGTTGTGGGCACATCCCCAGGAAGGGGTGTGCAAGAGGCAGCTGATCAATGTTTCTCTCTCATCGATGTTTCTAACTCTCTATCCCTCTCTCTTCCTCTCTGTAAAAAATCAATAAAATATATTTAAAAAAAAAAAAGAACAAATGTTATCAACTTGAAGTTTAGAGATGGCACTGCCTGCTAGGCAGGCGGTCAGTGATGGTAGCTGCTGGGTGACAAGAGCAGGTGGGCTTGAGCTTTTTCTTGGCGGCCAAGGCTAAAACCCAAGTGTGTCCTCGCACTCAGCCAGGAAGTTCAGGGACAAAAAGGACCAACAGTGCATGGGCAGTCTTAGCAACCTGAATTCCCACCTCAAACCTGTCTGCAACCCCAGTCTTAGGGCCCTTCTGAACTTCCAGACCCTTTTCTCACCTGAGCCACAGGTCAGCAGGCGCCCCAGATTCAGCAACTTCAAATAGCCTCTTCCCTTTTACCACCCTGGTGAATGCTCTGTCAGACTGGGAACGCAGAGCCTTTTTTCCTTGTCCTGCATGTCCCGTGGACCAGCGGATACAATTGAGTTGGTTTGAACTTCTCATGAGTCCATTCCTTTTGCCATGGACCACAGGCCATGCCTGAGTTCTTGGGGTTGGTGAAAGGGCACTTAGGGAAAAACATGACTTTTTGGAAAAATAAATGGGCCCGTAGCAAATAGGTGGGAGATAGTAGTTTTGGGAAAACGTCTGGGTGTGGTGCAGACTTCTCTTCTTGGCTCAGTCTCAGTCTCTAATCTTCTAACAGGAGATTCGAGTTGCTCCTGGGGGAGATTTATGACAAGTGAGTTCTTTTGGGAGGCTCTGCTATATGCAAATAAAGGATCAGGAACTCGAATGCCTTTAGCTGAAAATACTTTTCATGCCTCAGGGACGTATTCTAAACCCCATCCCTACCTACACATTGACTCCCTCTCAGGATTCTGTTTCCAGAGTGAACTTAAGTGTAAATCTGATCATGTGAGTCTCCCCTTAAAAGCCTTAGTGATTTCTTTATGGCTTTCAGAGTAGAATCCAAACTTCCCAGCATCTCATTCATGAGCTAGTCGGTTACTTCTCGACATTGTATTTTGTGTGTGTATATGAGAGGGACAGACAATTAACAAACAGGAAGACAGCCATAAAGGAAAAAGGTAATTTTTATAGTGGTAAGTATTGTTAAGAAGACACAGGGTTGTTAGGAAGTGATGGGGCCTAGATTCCGTCAGAGGAGGTAACATTGCCGCTGGAAGGCCAGTGTGGCTGTAGCTTCGGGAGCTAGTGGGGAAGAGGAACCAGGCATGGGATGAGGGTAGCCCACCTGGGGCCTTTGGAAGGCAGCAGGCATTTGGATTTTAGTCTCTATGCTGTGGGAAAGCAGTGGATAGTGCAGAGCCTTTTGGTGTTTTGTGTTTTTTTTTTGCCTTTGAACTACATTCCCTAAATTCCAGGAGTGCCAAAATCTCTTCCTGGTGCTATTTCCCCTTCTTCATTTCTTTAATGCCTCCTCTCCTTTAATCCTCAGATGTTATATCTCCAGGCACCCTCTTTCTGAACCCATACACCTAGATAGCAGTGAAGTGTCAGTTTTTCTTGTCTATTTACACCCTCTAATCACTGAAGGATGAATCTTTATTTTGTGTCTGCAGCCCCTGGCTTAGCCCTGCCTAAAGCTTGGCGGACTTTCAGGGAACCTCTATGAAACAGAACAAACTGCCCTCTTCTAAATTTCACCTCACTCCTGCGCTTTCTCCCAGCCCTGCTGACACTTTTAAAGAGCCCTCTGTGGGGTTCCATCTAATCCCAAATCCTGTAGTTCCTTTCCGATTGCCTTTTTAAGCACTAGCTCTTTTTGTCCCCCCTTTCACAGCAGTCAGCCCTCATTCTCTTCACACTTTTCACCCTTCTTAGGTTCGTATTAAACTTGAGTAAGTGGGTGATGCTCAGGGAAATGGTAGAGAGAGCCCAGACCTCCCCAGGAGGTCAGGAGGTGGGTTGTTTACCTTCCTGATGCAAACTCCCTGCTTCCCACTCCCAGAGTGGACTGAGACCTTCTGAGGAACCCCATAGGGTTTCAGAAGCTGAGATAATCAAGGAAATGTAGGAGAATAAGATAAGAGGGGAGGTTTTTGTGAGCAGTCCTTTCTGAGGTAAGAAACCTCTCCTGATCAACAGCAGTGGCCTACAAAACGTTTTTCTAACTGTGGTCCACAATAAAAAATACACTTATATTGTGAACCAGCATCCACATATGTATAAATAAACCTAGCCATGCTTACTCTTTATTTTTATTCATTTCAGACATAGGAAGGGAGAGAGAGAGAGCAAGAGAGAGAGAGCAAGAGAGAGAGAGAGAGAGAAGCATCAATGAGGAGAGAGAATCATGGATCAGCTGCCTCCTGCACGCTCCCTACTGGGGATCGAGCCTGCAACCCAGGCATGTGCCCCTGGCCGGAATCGAACCCGGGACCATTCAGTCTGCAGGCCGACGCTCTATCCACTGAGCCACACCGGTTAGGGTGCCATGCTTATTCTTAGTATGCATGATGTACTTTGATATTTTCTCGTCTCTACCCTTTCTTGTTGTTGCAGTTTTTGTTGAATGCCATTTGATTGGTGGGGTGGCTAAGGCTCTGGGCAAGGACTCCACCAATGGGTATATAAATCTGAGTTCAAAGATATTTTTTCTTTAGTTCTTTAAAGATCCTGTTCTATTCCCTTCTCTTCTTGTACCCCGTGTTGTTAAGAAGTCTGATGTCTTTCTGATTTCTTTGTAGGTAATTGTTTTCCTCTTCTGATAGTCTGCAGGATTTTATTACTATTCTTAATGTTTTGAAGTTTTACTATGGTAATTATAGGTGTGAGCTTATTTCTGTTTACATTTCTCTCTCTGTTCCTTTTGAGTTTTATCCTTTCTTAGTTTGGGAAAGGCTTACCTATTATTTAGTTAAATATTGCTTTCCCGTATATTCTGTTTTCTTCTTTTGGATTTTCTTTGGCACATAGTGGGACTTCTGAGTCTTATTTCTGATGTCACTTTAATTTTCATCTCACACCTTCCAGTGCACTATCCCTTTGTACTCACTGCATTCTGAGAGAGTTTGACTTTCTACTTCACTATTACCCTCTTTACCTGCGTTTATTCTGCTTTTCAATCCATTCATTCCCGAATTACGTTTTTATTTCCAAGATCTCTAATGCCCTTTGTCGTGACTGCTCTTATTTGAAAATTGTTCTTGTTTCATGAATGTCATATTTTCTCTTGTCTCTGTGTATTTTGTACTTACCTTGAAAGTTGGCTCTGATTCCATTATGAACTCAGCTTCAGGCGTACATTCTCCCATTTGTTGAGCCTCTGCTCTCTGCTACCATTTGGCTGTCCTCTTTTGAGGAAATGTCTGAAGAGAAGATGGTGCTGCTTCCACCCCTTGAGCCCCACACGCACTGTGGTGGAAGCTGGGTGAGGTTAACGCATTTGGAGCGTGGTTGCTCCCTGTTCTTTCAGAGCATCACTAGCACTGCCTTCCCTCTCACAGCCCAGCTCCTGGGGTTCACTGCGCCCACCTGGAAGGTATTCTAGAGTATGTGCAGGATGGCGTTCGGTACCTGGGCAGTGGTGCACAGTTTATCTCCTTGGCTCTCCTCACTTTGATGCTCCAAATAATGACCCTGTTGGTTGTCTTCCTGCCCCTTCCTGGTTGGGCTTCCACCAGTTCTAGCTTCTGCAGCAGAACCCTTCCTTCCACGTCCAGGGCTGGCTGCAGGTTCCCTCTTCAATCTGATCTTTGTGTTTCTTAGGGAATGTTCAACCATTAGTCAGTTTTGAGTGTTCCTTTTTGTACCAAGCTCAGCTGAGCTTGAAAATGTCCATGTTTATTTGTTCATCTATTAATTGTTTATACCTTCTCTATTATTTTTAGGGATTTCATATGGAGAGGTGAAGACTGTGACATGTTATTAGTCTGATACTTTTGAAACTGGAAATCCTGTGTTCTTTCCTTTTTTGGTTTTGCTAATCCTCACTCGATATTTAGAAAGAGAGAGAGAGTGAGAGAGAAAGAGAAAGAGAAATACCATTGTAAGAGAGACACATCAATTGGTTGTCTCCTGCATGCACCGCAACCGGGCTGGGGATCGAATATGCAACCCACGTATGTGCCCTTGATTGGGAATTGAACCTGCGACCCTTCGGTCTGAGGGCCGACCCTCTAATCATTGAGCCAAATCGGCCAGGACCTGTTTTCTTTTTAAATTCATGCCCTGGTTTTGCTAAGGTTGACTTATAAAGGCAATACTGCAAATGGGTAGTATATAATCACTGATGAAGAAGAAAGCTGGTGACCTTTGGGTAATTTACATCCCTATCACTGCTTCTATCATAGATCATCACCAATTTGTTGGATTGGGTTAAGCAGAACTGGAAAAGTGTATATGGGTAGGATGGGCTGAGATATTGCTTATAATAGAGTGGTTTTTGTATACATCTGTGCCTGCTTACTTTATTCATTATTGTTCTACTCAAAATTTTTTTGTTTACCCACACCTCTTGCAAATTCAAACATAAAAGTATTATATGTGAAATTAAGTAAGATTATCAAGAATTGTGTGTTTTGGAAAAAATTGTTAGTTACAATAGGGAAGTAAAGGATTACTTTTCAGTCTCTATTTGAGTAGGCTTAGACTCGAGTAAGGGACTGAGAAAGACATAAGAAGAGTAGTTCAGAAGGAAACCAAATAGAAATTTGGAAAAATAATTTAATATATTTAGATCTCCATATTTTCCTATATTCTGCCTTTTTACTTAAAATGGTTTCCTTTCTTGACCTTTCTCCAAGCTTCATTATTATTTATTATTTTATTTATTTTGGTCATTCATGAAGCTGTTTTTACAAAATTGAGATATATTTCACATATCATAATATTTGCCCTTTTAAAATATACAAATGAGTGGTTTTAATATATTCACAAAGGTATATAATCATCATTCCTATTTAATTCTAGAACATTTTTATTACTCCAAAGAAACCACATGCCTGTTAACAGTCACTTCCCATTTCTCTTCCCTGTAGCCCCTGGCAACCACAAAGTATCTTTTATTTCTGAATTTATCTATTCTGGCCGTTTCCTATAAATGGAATCAAACAATACGTGACCTTTTGTATCTGGCTTCTTTCACTTTCAATGTTTATCCATGTTGTGGCATATATCAGTACTTTGTTCCTTTTTTATATACCACATCTCTTAATCCAATCATCAGTTGATGGCCATTGTATTATTTCTACTTTTTGGCTATTATGAATAATGCTGCTGTAAACTTTCATGTACAGTTTTTTGCTTGGACATATGTTTTTATATCTTTGAATATATTCCTAGAAGTGGAATTGCTGGGCCATATGGTGACTCAGTCTTCTGAGGAATGGCCAAACTTTTTTTTCTTTTTTCAAAGCACACCATTTTACGTTCTCACCAGCTGTGTATGAGGGTGCCAGTTTATCCACATCCTCACCAACACTTGTTATTATCTGTCTTTCTTATTGTAGCCATCTTCGTGGATGTGAAGTGGCATCTCACAGTGGTTGTGATGAGTATTTCTCTGATGGTAAATAAGCAAGCATCTCCTTAGTTCATAGAGACCCTGATGAAGGACTTTGCTTTGGAATGCTAACACCAGATCCTTTTCCCGGGCAGTCAGCTCCAGGAAACCTCTGCTCTTCACCCTCTAGATTCCTTGCTGGTGGTGCAGAATTGTACAGGTTTTCTCCCCACCCCTCACTCCCCTCCCCCCCCGGGACGGTATGAGAGGTTGTGAAATAGCATTTTTCAGTGTTTTGCACTTACTAAAAGCTGGCCCCTCAATGAGTGGGGTGATGTAGTTAGCACTCCCCATATTTGGAAAAGTCGAATTGTCTGTGAATCATAAATCACATCTGAGGTGGAAGTGAAACTCGTCGAATTAACCGCTGTGAAAGCGGCTCACCCTCATTTTTGTTTTGTGGTTTTCTGCAGTCCTGGACTTCAGCGATCCCTTCAGCACGGAGGTGAAGCCCAGGATCCTGCTCATGGGCCTGAGGAGAAGCGGCAAGTCATCGATTCAGAAAGTTGTCTTTCACAAAATGTCTCCCAACGAGACGCTGTTCTTGGAGAGCACGAACAAGATCTGCCGGGAAGATGTTTCCAACAGCTCCTTTGTGAATTTTCAGATTTGGGACTTCCCAGGACAGATTGACTTTTTTGACCCTACATTTGACTATGAGATGATCTTCCGGGGAACAGGAGCCCTGATATTTGTCATAGACTCCCAGGTAAAGCGGTCTTGGGTACCGTGGGACAGCAGGCCCTCTCCCCCACGTAGGCAGCCGTCCCCCTGGGTCTAAACAATTTCCTTTGTGATCGTTTCGGTTTGGGGTTTGGTTTTTAGAATGGAAAATAGGCCTCTCTACCAGACAAGCGTTTCTCGGTTGGGGGTCTCAGGGTTTGCAAAGAAGTCTCCCTTCATGCAACCCTGACCACCAAGTGATGGCGTTAGGGAGCTGTGTAGTTGTGTACGCCTCAGCAAATCACAGATCCAGGAAACCTCACAGGTGGAGGGGACCACTGTACAGGCCGCAGACAGCAGGTATGGGTCCCCCCTCTGATGTTCTCGGCAGGTTCTGGGCAACAAAAACACGCATATAAGTTTACGTTTTAATCTGTTTCCTGTGAAGTGAAAGTTCCAAGTATGAAATGTTTTCTTCTGAATTAAAATGATCGTAATTACTGTTAGTGCACAATTAATAAAGTCAGCATAAGTATTGTGTATTTTATGGGTGACTTGAATATAAAAAGTAAAATTTGAGATATAATTGTCTCTCCTAAGAAGATGAATATTTTCCCATTTAATTCATGTGTCCATGCTTGAATAAGACAGGATTTGGCATTGATTCTGTTTTTTTTGGTTTGTTTGTTTGCATATATGTAAGCACTGAGAAGCCTCGCTCACATAAATATGTAGGTGTACAGATAGGGTGAGTTTTGGTATAGCATCAACTCAATTATTTACACTCCTTCTAAGTTATATCCCCTAAATCACCCAGTTTTCTATCACAAAAAAATTATTTTTAGTAGTTTACCAACAGACATGCTGATTGGGTCTTCTTCAGCTTTGCTGAGAGCAAAGAATTGGGAGCACTTTGACTTGGTACCCAGGCATAGAGTCTCTGAATTGTCTCTTTGGCAGCCTGGGATTTTATATCTTGAGCCCATGTCAAAGGGGAGGTGGGGGAGGAAAGCAGCGGGACCGTCGGTGTGTCTGAGGCAGGTCAGTATAAGAAAGAGTACAGCCCGGCTGGTGTGGCTCAGTGGTTGAGCATTGACCTATGAACCAGGAGGTCACAATTTGATTCTGGTCAGGACACATGCCTGGGTTGCGGCTCAGTCTCCAGCGGGGGAGGCATGCAGGAAGCAGCCGATCGATGATTCTTTCATGATTGATGTTTCTGTCTCTTTTTCCCTCTCCTGTCCTCTCTGAAATCAATACAAATATATTTTAAAAAGAAAAAAAAAAAAAAAGAAAGTACAGGCAGCAAGATTGAGACCTTGAGGCCCTTCAAACTTTCCATGTCCAAGTAGTTAGGAAGTGTCTATGACGTGTGGCCCAGCCCCAAGGCCCTTACAAGGGCTCTTTTTTGCAGCTGTGGGGGAATAAAAGGCAACAAGTCTTACAGGAACGCACTAAACCAACCCCAAATTCAGGTCCCGACTTTTTAAAAATATATATATTTTTATTGATTTCAGAGAGTAAGGGAGAGGGTGAGAGAGATAGAAACATCAATGGAGATTGAGCCCACAACCCAGACATGTGCCCTGACCAGGAATTGAACCATGATCGCCTGGTTCATAGGTCGATGCTCAACCATTGAGCCACACCGGCTGGGCAGGTCCAGACATTTTCCAGAAACTGTGGACCCACAATGAGACAGGTGGGCCGAGCGCTCCCAGCCCTTGCAGGAGCACCAGTGTGGTTAGCGGGGAAGGGATGTGAAGACTAAGTCATGATGGGTCTGAGCCCATGCTTGGAAAACCATTCTCTGAGAAGCTGCTCATGCCAGAGAGCGTTCACGGAACGAGGTGTTCGATAGAATAATGAAATTCTCAACTAAAGCCTTTTTGTTTCCAGCGACTGCATTTTGTACTTCTGTAGCTGAGGGAGGTTGGCCATATGGTTAGAAAGGGTTCTTTATTTTGTGGTGGGGTAGAGAGGGGGGACTTTACATCCCAGTGCCTGGTCTAGGGGCCGCGGTGCCTCTCCTCCCTTGGACCCATCCAGAGGAGTGTGCTTGTAGAAGCTACATCAGGTCCAGAGCCTGGGTCAGTCGCTGCGTTCCTGGCTGTCCCACTTTGACTGACCTGTTTTCTGGCCCATCTGTGGCCTTGGCAGTATCCCTGCCTTCCTGCCTCAGATCTGCCAGCACCATAAATTAGGGAGTCGCATGGGAGGTGAGGCTCCAGGGATGTCACGCTCATCCGTCTCTTCTAAACTCCATTTTCCCCTAAGTCACATGGCCGCTGTTTCTGTAGTTGGTGAACTAGGTAGTGGCAGCCCATGCGTGAGTAGATTCCAACCAGATGATTCCTCATTTCAAGACAGTGGCTTAGTAAGTAAATACTTCAATACCACGTTGCGCTTCCCTAGCAGGAATTTAAATTTCCAAAACAAACCCATCTCAGGTGTTTGTACGATGGTTATAATGGGGCTAAAATAGGTACACTTGCCTATTTTTAAATTGCAACCATAATTTGGTTTGATTTCCACCTGAACATGGGAATGGACCTTCAGTTTGGGTTGGTAAATGTGTTTTTTGTTTATTTGTTTTTGTTGTTATTCATTTTTTAGCTATAAGACAGAGAAAGGTAAATGGATGCTTGCCAAATTCATCTTTTAAGTTATACTTTTTTTAAAAATACATTTTATTGATTTTTTACAGAGAGGAAGGGAGAGGGATAGAGAGCTAGAAACATCGATGAGAGAGAAACATCGATCAGCTGCCTCCTGCACACCCCACACTGGGGATGTGCCCGCAACCAAGGTACATGCACTTGACCGGAATCGAACCCGGGACCTTTCAGTCCGCAGGCCAACGCTCTACCCACTGAGCCAAACCGGTTTCGGCAAGTTATACTTTTAAAAAAAGATAGGAAAAACATAGTTGAGAGCTGTCATTTACTAAAAATATATAAAGTAATTAAATAAGCAGCTTCAGAGTCTAATACACTTTTCTGCTGGAAGCAGGCTGTGAAAATTGTGTTTGTGGGAATCTTTGCAGGATGTGATTACAAGACTGAAAGGGGAGCACCCATCAGGGAGGGACCTCAGCAGCACTCGACAACCATTTTCTTTATTTCTAAGCCGTGCTCTGTGGGTGGGACACCTCATCTTTTTATTTTTCGCTTGTGAATTCCTCACAGTCAGAGGATTGCCAGATAAATATATCACCAAGGAGAAAATGTGTCCTCACAGAATGTTGTGCAACAAAAGAGAATGAAAGCATTGAGAGCCCTTTCCCTCGACCTGCATGTATGATCCTCCAAACCCCGGCAGAGCCCACAGATGCATCACGTCCCCGGGCCCTGCTTCGGCCCCCTGAGGCCATTCCACCTGTGCCTTGGGACACACACATCTATAATTCCTAGATTTAAATTTGGATTGAAACTAGGCATTCTAGTTTTTATTTTTGTCGTAGAAGGTAATAACAAACACAGTAGGAAAAGTCACCCACAACCCCTCTGCTCTAATAAACCAAGTATATTCTTCTTTTTAATGTCATTTGTAATTCTTGTAGCTACATACTACTACATCAGTTAGTTGGTAATCAGGCCATTTCGTATACTTGGCAGGGAGTTAGAGTAGCAATTTCTAATTTTTTTGCGACTGTAATGCTCTCTTGACATTGGCTAGTTGTGCTCACAGGCCTGTCCCTTTAACTCCCCTCTTCCTTACGTTATAGACGTAAGCAGTAACACTTTCTTTTGAGGTGAATATACAGACAATAAAATGCCCTCGCTTTAGATGGACAGTCCAGTGAGTCTGATAAATGTCTACACCCTGTGACTAGCTCACAATCAAGATGTAGAATCTTTCTACCACCCCAAAGGATTCCTTCGTGTCCTTCCTCAGCCAGTCCCCAACCCCAGCTCCAGGACTGCTGATGTGCTTTCTGTCACTATAGACTAGTTTGCCTTTTCTAGAATTTCACATATGTGGAATTATACAGTAATAACTTCAGTCTTTATTTGAGATACTTTAAGGTCTTAAAAAAGTGCTACAATTATTCATCTAGAATTTTTCCAAAATGCTTAATCTGCTAGCCCAGTGCTCAAAATTCCAACTTTCATTTTAAGTGACTCTTTAGAGTGTGAGGATGAGAAGAGTCCATTTGCTGTTTGTCTCTCTTCACAGCTTCTTATTATTATCTTTAATATTTTTATTTACCTAGAGACTAGAGATGTGTTTTCTATTAATTTAGTTTGGGGAATAGAAGAATGCCAGAACATCCCCTGTTTTATTGGCTTTCTGTCTTGGTCCAGGTTTGGAGTCAGAATAGGGGGTGAAAAGTCCTTTGAATTCTGTCCTGCAGATCCCTTTCCTTTCTTTGCTGTAACAATAAGACCTGCTCATACCTTCAAGTTGGCAATAATTAAGAGATCTGACAACACTGAGCGTTGGTGAGGGTCTGGAGCATCCAGTTTTCTTACACATTATCTAGTCTAATTCAAGGTGCTCCTTCCTATGACCCAACAGGTCGGCCTTCAGGGTAAGTGCCCCCAACTCACAGACAGACACAAAGAAGCATGTGAGACTGCCCACATTATCACTGTCTGGAAACATTCTGAATGTCCATCAACAGTTATCAACAGTGATAAATTATAGACTATCAGTACAATGAAACTTTATAGAGCTGTTAGAAGGAGTTACGGTCTGGCCGGCATGGCTCAGTAGTTAAGCGTCAGCCTATGAACCAGAAGGTCACAGTTTGATTCCTGGTCAGGGCATATGTCATGGTTGTGGGATCGATCCCCAGTGGGGGGATCTTTTTTTTTTTAAAAAAAAAGTTACACACTTCTATGTAGGTGAATCTCACTGATATAATGTTGGGCGAAAAAGGCAAACTATAATATACATGTAACTTGATATTTTTATAAAATATAGAGCAACGAAAATGAATTCTGTATATTGTTTAAAGATAGATATGTATGTAGTAGTGTATCAAGAGACGAGTGAGAATAGACACTAAACTTGGGATAGTGCTCCCTCTGGAGGGTAGGGGGTAGAGTGATGGAGTAGAGGGAGGAAGGGGAGGAACACACAGGGCTTCAGTACCTAATGTTTGATTTCTTTTTTAAAAATATTTTTATTGATTTTAGAAAAAGGAAGAGGGAGAGAGAGAGAGAAACATCACGGTGTGAGAGAGAAACATTGATTAGCTGCCTCCTGCAAACGAGCCCACAACCTGGGCATGTGCCCTGATCAGGAATTGAACCAGCAACCTTTTGGTGCATGGGACGACACTCAAAACAACCGAGCCACACCAGCCAGGGCTAATATTTGATTTGATTTCTTAAGCAAAGATTTTATATATATATATAGTGTGTGTGTGTGTGTGTGTGTGTGTTTATTACATTATTATATAGGTATCATCTGTAGGAAGGAGGAAAATAGTATTATGTTATTTGGGGCAATGATTGTAGACCATGTCAGCAATCATATTCTATAAAGGGCCAGATGGTAAATATTTCAGGCTTTGCAGGCTATACCATTTCCACAGAAGAAAACTACTCAACTGCCATTGTAGCATGAAAGCAGCCGTAGATGCTATGTAAACAAATGAGTGTGGCTGTGCTCCAATAAAACTTGACTCACAAACATCAGGCATGGGCCCAAGTTGGCTGCTCTAGACCAGTGGTTCTTAAAAGTTTTTCCTCCTGGCTCCTTCCCCAGTGACCCATATCATATTTTCATCTCTAACTGCTCATCACAGTTGACCAAGAGATTCAAAAATCTGGGAGGAATTGTATTCCAAGGGAGGTCCTAGGTGACCTTTGTGAATTTTTGATTCACAAAACTGCAGCTCTGATCTTTATGACTGTCACCAAGCTACTCATAAGAGCCTACAGCTGGGTTTTTCTGGCCTTTCTTTTTCATCTCTTCGTTAACAAAACTTACATTTTCAATCTTGAATTCTATAAAACCAGCTTTTATTGGGCTTTTGCAAAATAAATTTGGACGTTGTACCCAGATGGTTTCCAAATTAAGAAAGAATGTGGAGCCCTGGCTGGCTTGGCTCAGTAAATAGAGTGTTGGCCTGTGGACTGAAGGGTCCCAGGTTCGATTCCGGCCAAGGGCACATGCCTGGGTTGTGGGCTCGATCCCCAGTAGTGGGTGTGCAGGAGGTAGCCAATCAATGATTCTCTCTTATCATTGATGTTTCTATCTATCTCCTTCTCTCTTCCTCTCTGAAATCAATAAAGAAACATATATTTAAAAAAAAAAAAAGAAAAGAAAGAATGTAGGAAGGAAAAACATGGTTAACTGTGAGGCAAGGTGTTGGAAAGGTTAGTTAGCTTGAGTGGGGGTATCATTTCACAACATGTGCCTTTTATCAAAACATCCCATTGCACACTTTATTTATTTATTGATTGATTTTTTTTTTTTTTTGAGAGGGGTAGGGAGAGAGCGAGGCAATGTAGGTGAATTTCACTGATATAATGTTGGGTGAAAAAGGCAAACTATAATATACATGTAACTTGATATTTTTATAAAATTTAGAACAACGAAAATGAATTCTGTATATTGTTTAAAGATAGATAACTTTAACTTTTGTTGTTCCACTTGTTTATGCATTCATCGGTTGCTTCTTGTGTGTGTCCTGATTGGAGACTGAACCCTCAAGGTTGCCTTATGGGCGGGCACTCTCCTCTAACCAACTGAGCTACCCGGCCAGGGCCTCCTATTGTACACTTTAAATATATGCAATGTTTATTTGTCAAGCATCCCTCAATAAAGCTGGGGAGTTGTGTGAAAGGCACCTTAGAAGGGTTTAGAAAGCAAAGCCGCCTCCCCTGACAGGACTGTGCCTTTCTTCCCAGGACGATTACATGGAAGCCCTGGCCCGGCTGCACCTCACAGTGACCAGGGCCTACAAAGTGAACACTGACATCAACTTCGAGGTGTTTATTCATAAAGTGGATGGTCTGTCCGATGACCACAAAATTGAAACCCAAAGAGATATTCATCAGAGGGCAAACGATGACCTCGCAGATGCTGGATTAGAAAAAATTCACCTCAGGTGAGAACAGAAATCCCTCAGGGATCCCTGTAATGGACAGAAAAAGCAGATTTGGGGTCCAAAGTCACCACAAGTGGTTCACCCTGTTTTGTACTGTGGACATTGGAATGGTATTTGGGTAAAACAAGCTTTCCATGTGCTAATTCTAATCTTGGGGGTTTAAAAATAATAATTTCTTTTTTTAAATAAGTGGTCAAAGCTAAGGTTCCTTCTCTTTTTGAGAAACACATAACATAAAACCCATGAACATAATCCAGGAGGTTAATGGAAGCTGAAGTTTACAGTTCTTGATAAATATTAGAGTATCTAACTCTGATGATAATTCAAGTAGAAATACAGAGGAAAACCACTTCATCATTTTTTTTTTGTGGGGTGCTCCATGTATCATTGATTTCACAAGCTGGAAAATGAAAAACTTAGGTATTTCAGTATGAATAACGTCACTGTTACTAGCCCATGAGGTTTGTGTATAGATGACCTGGTGTGCATTCTCTCGCAGAATATAAGGAAGCTGGTATGGACACAGACAGTGCATTTTTTTTTTTAATATGGAATGCTTCACAAATTTGCGTGTCATCCTTGCGCAGGGGCATGCTAATCTTCTCAGTATTGTTCCAATTTTAGTGTATGTGCCGCTGAAGTGAGCACTACAATGCATTTTTAAGCTTTCCGCTCCAGCCAGTCAGCAGATGAGAACGGACACAGTTCTTGTTTTTTGGGTGGTGGGAGGAAATGGCCCGTTAAGACATGTTCAGTTTTTACCAAGGCTGTTTCAAATTCTGAATGTGTGTGTAAGGAGTGTAGATACAGAAGGCAAGTGCTGGTGTTATGACAGAGCCTAAGCAGTCTATTCTCCAGTCAAGGGGAAAATGTGATGAAATATTGTTTCCTCTTTCAGCTTTTATCTGACAAGCATATATGATCATTCAATATTTGAAGCTTTTAGCAAAGTGGTTCAGAAACTAATTCCACAACTCCCCACCCTGGAGAACTTGCTAAACATCTTTATCTCTGTAAGTAAATAATATCATCCTGTGAGCGTCATTTGCAGAATTTAAGAATAACATTGCAAGAGTGAAAACGATCTTATTTCTGTTTACTCTTACAGCAGCATTTCAAAGTCACCTAAGTATGTACTTTTGGAGGTTGATCCAGAAATTGTTTTAGGCCCTTTAAATTTTAACTCCCAAAATGGATGCCTGTACTTTACTGATATAATTGGAGTGTGTATTCAAATTGTAGGCAATCATTCAATGTTAATAGAGCCTTACCAGAGGTAGAGGGTATAAAAATTGGTTTGGCGATAAGATATAAACTGTTAACACGGAATGAGTCCTATAAACCACCAGCTCTCGTCCAGCTCTGTGGAGGAGCATTAAGGCAGACCTGTTGGTTGTACTCACATGAATTCTCACCGCACAGTTTGGAATTTGCATGTTTAGATTTCTTACATTTATTTTTTAATTTAAAATCAGTATAATTAGTGTTTTTACTTGGCCACCGCTCAGTTTGTTTGCCTACAGAAAGTAATTTGTGATAATTAATTCCACTTTTCATTTCCTATGCAAGCCCATAATAAAGAAGTATATGACAATGAGGTTTAAATTGTAATAACATGGAACAACCTAAAATTATAATAACTTAATTTTTGCTCGTTTATTTTTTACGTAGAGGATGGCATATAGTTTTATAGAACCATGACCTGGTTTGAAATCAGCTGTTGCTTTAAGTCAGCATCTTCGTTTTGTTTCAGAATTCTGGAATTGAAAAGGCATTTCTATTTGATGTGGTCAGTAAAATTTATATTGCAACTGATAGCACCCCAGTAGATATGCAAACCTATGAGCTCTGCTGTGATATGATTGATGTGGTGATTGACATCTCTTGTATTTATGGGTAAGTAAGGCATTCTTAAAGGCATTTACTTATTTGATTTTAATACTTTTGTTTTAAATGACTGAGATCTGTAAATAAATATACCATTTGGCATGCAATAATAATAACAAATAATTATTGAGTAAATTCCTGACATTATGCTAATAATCTCATTGCATATATTATATTATTTAATTATCCTCTACTCCATGAGGCAGGAATTACTACCCCCACTTTAAGGATGGGAAAACTGAGGTTTACACTGGTTATGTTTCTAATCTTTGCTCAATAAGGGCTGGAACTAGAATTTGAATTTCAGCCTAATTGATTCCTGGGGTTTCTCTACTGAAAATCTGTCATCATACTATAATGTCTTATATACTTGGGAGAGACTAATAGGATCATTGAACTCTAAATATCTCATGTTAACACAGTTCTATTATCTTCTTCATTATAGGAGATAACTACTGGGTTGTTGATTTTAAAATATACTTTTATTTTTATTATTCAATTACAGTTGACATTAAATATTAGAGTTTCAGGTGGTTGCATAGTGGTTAGACATTTACGTAACTTACAAAATGATCCCTTCAACAATATTCTTTTTGATTATTTTTTATTGTGGGCAGCAGGGAATTTTAAAACTAAGCAAACAGCATTGCCTGTTTACTATTAAGGTCTTACATTCTTAGAAAATAGTGTTTTACACTTAAAATCATAAAGTAAGCAAGGAGTGGGGAAAGTTGATTGTGTTACCAGACATAGAAACAATTCCACGTAATTATAAATTGGCAGAATGGATGTCATATAGAGTGAATGGGTATGAACTAGTTTGTTTATCTTACTAAGATATCAAGTTGTCTGTTTATGTTAGATTTATGTCTTCATCCAATCATTGATTACTTGAGGCTTTTGTTCATCTTCCTCTTTACTCACAGTGACCTGCTTTATATAACCTCCTCTTCCGTGACAGTCTCAGTCTCGCCATTTCTCTCTTCCACTGTCTGAAAATCCTTTGCCAACTCAGTTTAGATTCTCTGTTAACTCTGTTACACATTCTAGTACACATGCAAACACAGTGCCTTCTGTTATGAAAACGGGAAAGTGAATCTTCACAGGACTGTAGTGAGAAAGAAATAATTAGGTTTTACCTGGCAAACCCTGGATAAATGTAGCTGCTATCATCATCATCATCATCATCATCATCATCATCATCATCATCAAACACTGCCATTCGGCTTTAGAAATAGGCCATATTTCCTAAGATTATTTCCTTACAGTAATCTGTTATTTTTAAACTATAAAGTGAATGACCTTGAAATAGCCATGGAAGCTGAATGTACCCTGATTACAGTCCAAATTGCTGTGGTAATCAAATACAATGAACAACACAACTAATCTGGCTCATATTTAACGATATTCATAATCATGATTGTGCCATAAGGTAATTAGACATAAGTAGTAAGTAGTTCTTGTAAATGATGTTGATCAGAGTTACCTTTACCCAGCTGAAACAAACATGGGCAGGGTTGGGAGGAGGAGGGAGCTGGATCCTGCCATCACATTGTTTTCCTGTGTAGAGTGCAGTGTTCCTGAGAACCTCCCAGGTTCAGTGAGAACCAGTCTTGGTCACAAATGGCCCTGTGGCTTTCCTCAGACGTTCGCTGGCCAGGCAAGGAGCCAGCTAAGAGGGGGAGGGCTAGCGATGTGTGCGGCCGCCCAGGAGGCAGGCAGCCCAGGAGGCAGGCAGCCCAGGAGGCAGGCTCCCAGCCAGTTCCCAGCTGCTCCCTGGAGACCAGCAGGGGTTAGAAGCAGGTGACCTGGTGCCTCAGTCCGCTGCTCAGGAATCTCAGCTGAGCTTCTGCTAAGGCTGGTCAGCTCTGCACACACACACACACACATGTTAAAACACAAAGCCATCCTCATGTGTTTTTATGGCTTTGTAGGTGGAGATATGAGTAGTAGAAAATAGTTGTTGCAGTCGTAAAAACTCACCAGTTTCTACTTGTAATATTTTTGGTCTTCCTTTGTTTTTCCAATTTGTGTGATGTTTACTTTTTCTGAATGTGAATGTAATATGAAAATATGTAAAACTATAAAGAATAACATTAAAATAGCCATAATCTTATCACCTAGAAACAATCAAATTTTTATATATTTTATTCTTATTTTTGTGTAATTTTTAGGATAATGCGACCACTTTGTATATTTAACATTATATCCTGCTTTTTTCACTTAACATTATCACTTAAGAATGTTCTTAGGTAACAAAAACACTATTTAGTGTCTATATAGCATAGTATTATATTTACTTGGAAATTTTAAATGCAGTTTTCTTCATTGGTTACAATTTTTAAATGTTTCAGTTATTCTCAGAACATTACAAGCAAGAAATTCAGTTTAGAAAAGCAGTAACTAAAAGTACTACAAAGGAAGTTAAGAATTCTGTTAAAGCATCTTTAACATTTGAGATTTAACACTTCTTAACATTTTTCTTTACTATTAGTAGGGATTAGTAGGTTATAGTGAGTTGCATCCTTTTATAAAAAACTAACTTCTACAACTTACTTTTAAGTAGCCATGTATGTGCCAGTTTAAAATATTCTCAAAACTAAACACCTACATTTCCTTTAAAATACTCTCCTTAAAATACTCTACAGCCTGGCCTTCATGGCTCAGTGGTTGAGCATCATCTAGAGGTCACAGTTCGATTCCCAGTCAGGGCACAGATTCGATCCTCCTGCACCCATGTGCAGGAGGCGGCTGATCAATGATTCTCTCTCATCCGAGATAGATGTTTCTATCTCTCTTCCGCTCCCTTCCTCTCTGAAATCAATAAAAATATATTTAAAATAAATAAGTAAGATACCCTACAATTCAGGCAATTTTATGTAATCTGGTTTGTCACCCTCCCCCCTTGTGATATTTACAAGATTAAAGGCATTAACTCTAAAATTAGTCAGATGAGTTTGAGGTCCTGACTATACCCCCATCATCAGCTTTGACCAAGTTATCTTATTTTCCCAACCTCACCGCAGTTCCTCAGCACCGAGGATTCCTGTGCCAGACAATATAATGCACGGTAAGAACCAAGAATGGTGCCCATCACAGAATACATGTTTAGTAAATGCTGGCTCTTACTATGCAAAATGATAAGGATTAGCAGCAGCTGAATTATTATGCTTACCTATCTATAATAATAAAAGCGTAATATGCTAATTAACCAGGTGACCTTCTGGACGAAACCCGGGCTGCGAGGGTCGAGGGTCGAGGCAGCCACCACGGTTGCTTTGGGGGGCTGCGAGGGCCGAGCCCCTTGCACGAATTTCGTGCATCGGACCTCTAGTGTATTAATAAGGCTTATTTAGCACAATTACAATTAAATCAGATTTCTGGTCAAGTATTTGTAAGTTTGGGAAGCAAAAATAAATCAGAAAATGTATGCATGGTTTCCACATAAGGGGAAGAGGTACAGGGAAGCGCCCCTTTGCCTGTGAGGAAAGGATGCATGATTCTTTGATTACATCAGTGTCTTGGAGGGTCCAGTTTCAATCATTAAGGCTGTGGGGATTCAGAACTAGTCATCCCAACATATGTCTCCGTGGTATGCAGATTGTTTTTTGAGCTAAAGGCAACTTTAGCCTTGGGTTCAAGAGAAATTTCTGCCCCTCCCTTAACTACCTAGAAGAACTTGAATTAGGGGCCTTGCATATAATAAGAGACTATCAGTGATAAGCTTTTTTAAAAAAAAATATATTTTTATTGATTTTAGAGAGGAAGGGAGATGGATAGAGAGATGAGAGAGAATCATTGATCAGCTGCCTCCTGCACACCCCCTACTGGGGATCGAGCCGGCAACCCAGGCATATGCTCTTGGCCGGAATCAAACCTGGGACCCTTCAGTCCAAAGGCCAACGCTCTATCCACTGAGCCAAACTGGCCAAGGCAGTGAAAACCTTCTTAACCCACCTATATGGCAGGGCAAACTTTTATGTATTAAACATCTGTTCTTATCATCCTGTACTGACCCTTTGAAGCCCCCAATTACCTCATCCTTAGCTCAGATGTCGTATATTCCCAGATCTCCCCTTTCTCTCTCTGAACCTCTCCTGCATGTGGGGTCTCTGATTCTCTCATGTATGCAGGGTTCCCATACTATGTAGATATTAAATTTTATTATTTTCTCTTGCTCATCTGTCTCATGTTTATTAGACCAGTCAGAAGAACCTTGAGGATAGAGGAAAATGTATTTTCTCCCTGACAAAGTCATAATAATAATAGCAGTTAACATTCATTATGCATATTACATGGACTCAGCACAGTGCTCAGTGCTATATATGTATTATTTCATTATATTAGGAAGCTTTGAAGTAATTACTGTTAGTATACAGATGAGGAAATTGAGGCTCAAAGACGTTACTTAACTTGCTCATAGTAAGTAAGCTGGGATACAAACCCAAGTCATCTGTGTCTGTGGCCAAGTGAAATAAGCCAGTCAGAGAAAGACAAGTACCATATGATTTCACTCAATGTGGAATCTAGTGAACAAAATAAACTTAACAAAACAGAAACAGACTCATAGGTAGAGAACAGACTGACAGCTGTCAGAGGGGAGGGGAGTTGCAGGGCTGGGTGAAAAGGTGTAGGGATTAAGCAAAATAAAACAAAGCAGGCCCTGGCTGAGTTGGCTCAATGGATAGAGTGTCTGCCTGCAGACTGAAAGGTCCCAGGTTCAATTCTGGTTAAGGGCACATGCCTGGGTTGCAGGCTTGATCCCCAGTAGAGAGCGTGCAGGAGGCAGCCGGTCAGTGATTCTCTCCCATCATTGATGTTTCTATCTCTCTCTCCCTCACCCTTCCTCTCTAAAATCAATAAAGATATATTTAAAAAAAAGATAAAACAAAACAGAAAACACCACTCATAGATACAGACAACAGATTACCAGTGGGAAAGAAGGTTGGGGGAAGGAAGAAGAGGGTATAAAGGTGCTAAATGGTGATGGAAGGTGACTTGACTTGGGGTGGTGAACACACAATATTATATACAGATGGTATATTACAGAATGCTACACCTGAAATCTATATAATTTTATTAACAAATGTCACCCCAATAAATTCAATGAAAAAATAAAAAATATTAGACCGATCTATTTATTTAACTTTTTATTTTAAAAAGATTTCAAACCTACAGAAAATGTGCAAGGATAGTACAATGAATTCCTATATACCCTTCATTGGGATTCACCGTTTTTATCAATTTGCCCTATTGGCTATCTCCCTCTTTTTCTATTCCATATTGTTTGTTTATTTTTTCCTGAACTATTCGGGAGTAAGTTGCAGACATCGTGGTTCTTTGATCCTCGTTACTTGAGCATCTCTCTTAAGAACAAGGACATTCTTTTTTTTTTTTTAATATATTGATTTTTTTACAGAGAGGAAGGGAGAGGAATAGAGAGTTAGAAACATCGATGAGAGAGAAACATTGATCAGCTGCCTCCTGCACACCTCCTACTGGGGATATGCCCGCAACCAAGGTACATGCCCTTGACCAGAATCGAACCTGGGACCTTTCAGTCTGTAGGCCGATGCTCTGTCCACTGAACCAAACCGGTCAGGGCAAGAACAAGGACATTCTTTACAGGACCACAGTTTACTGATCCAAGTAAACATATTTAGCATGGCTACTTCACTCGATTATCTAATATACAGTCCATATTCAAATTTTACCAGTGGTCCCACTTCTACCTTTTCCCCTGCAATTCAGCATCTAATTCAGCATTTGGCTGTCATGTGTCTTTAGGCTTCTTTCATTTGGAACAGTTCTTCAGTCCTTCTTGGTCTTTCATCAGACCATGCCTTTGACAGCCTGGTTATTTGATCATGAGAAAATGAGAAACCCTTGAGGGCCACAGAGGGGAGAAGAACTAACGCCCGCCCGTCCCTCACCTGTGTTCCTCAGGTGTCTGGGGAGTCGCCCAGCTGCTGCCACAACAGCCACTCCTTGTGTCAGTAGGAAAGTGGCTGTCATACACTGTGCATTCTTGTGATTGTGTGTTTCTGAGATCTTTAGCTGAAAGGTCTGAATGGTTAGGCTAGTTGTTTTAATATGTTTAAAGAAGTAAATCATTCTGTGTTAAAGCTGGTTTTTGTTGTCAGGTTACAGTTTATAGTTCTTTCTCGATGGTCAAATACGTTTTGGTTTCTGTTCCCCATTTAGTCTCAAAGAAGACGGAGCAGGAACCCCCTATGACAAGGAATCAACAGCCATTATAAAGCTGAATAATACCACAGTTCTTTATTTAAAAGAGGTGACAAAGTTCCTGGCTCTTGTTTGCTTTGTCAGAGAGGAAAGCTTTGAAAGAAAAGGTAATTTTGTGTGTGTGACTTAAATGAAGCGTTTCCATTCAGACTGATACTGTCTTTACTGCCTGTTGAATGTGGATGGGGAGCAGCGTGCCTCTTGAAGTGGGCAGACTTGAGTCACAGGCCCCCTTGATCAGTCAGCTTTGGGGATCCGTGACCAGCCTGCCCTCTAGTGAAAGCTGCTGTGAGGTGGAAGTGGGAGCAACCATCCACCCCCGGGCCTCAGCTCTCCTGCGGGTGCAGCTAGCTGGGGTGCCGCCAGTCTGTAAAGTTTCTGACCAGGGGCGGCCCCCAGGGCAGAGATCATGACTTGAGCTTGTGTTTCTCTGTCATGGTGTCTAGATAAATACCCTCTTGGGCCACACTTCTAGAAGATTTTGGGGACATGTGACCACTTGTGCTCCCATGTGGAGGAGGGGACTCATATAACATTGAAGCTAGACGGTATTTAGCTTGTGTTCAGCCTCTGTATAGTCTTTAGTCCTCAAACCACAGGGATGGCACCATGATTCTGAAAACAGAAGACATGAATACACTTAATAATATCCCCAGATACCTTTTAGTTTTATTTTAAAACCAAAGCAATTAACCTCATAAAAATACTCATTTTCCCCCTTGCTACCTAACTGTGTAATAGCACCTTACTGCTGCTGCTATGAATTTTTGCAACTAGGATATGATTTACCAATGTGTTGGGTAAAAATATTCCCAACAAAGTGGCAATAGTAACATTGACTGAAAAAGCCTTTTTTCCTTATAGAGCAATACATGTTTATTATAAAAATGCTTAGAAAATTTAGGAATGTATAACAAAAACAAAATAAAACCACTCAATTTCACCATCTAGAGCTAAACCCCATGCTAAATTTCTGAAATGTGCTTTTTTTCTCCTCTCCTTCCTCCCTTCATCCCTCTCATCTTCCCTTCCTCTCTTCCTTCATCTCTTCTTTGCTTCCATCCAACAAAGTGGGGCCAGGTGACTGTCTATATAGTTTTATATCCTGTTTTCAAGTTCATTGAGCATGAAAACATAATTTAGATATTTTTAAATTATAAAAGCAATAGATTCACTTAGAAAATTTATAAATAACAAATAAGCAAAAAAGAAATATTACTGATAAACTTCTCACTCAGATACTCAATATTTTCTGTATAACTTTCCAGCTTTTTTCATATATATCTAGTATCTTTATATATGAGATTGTATAATAAATACTACTTTATAACCTTCACTTAAATTATTATAGACATCTTCCCAATTTACTAAATCTTTTTTCCACATCGTTTTTAGATTTTGATGTTATAAATAATCTACGATGACCCTCTTTGCACTAAATATTTTTGTACATCTTTGGTTGTCTCCTCAGGAAAAACTTTCAATGAATGGAATTACTTAGATCAAAGGGTAGGCATGTTTTGGTGGCTTCTAATGCATCATTACCAAAATGTCCTTTAGAAAGACTTTATGGGTTTATGCTACTAAGAGAATATGAGCATGTCAATTTTGCTGTAGTTTCAATATTGGGTATTAGCATTAAAAATTTATAATTGAGCCTTAGCCACTTTGGATCAGTGGATAGAGCGTTGCTCTGTGGACTGAAGGGTCCCGGGTTTGATTCTGGTCAAGGGCATGTACCTCAGTTACAGGTTGCAGGCTCAGTCCGTGGCCCTAGTTGGGGCACGTGCAGGAGGCAACCAATCGATGTTTCTCTCTCTCTCTATCTCTCCCCCTTCCTTCCGCTCTCTCCTTCCGTTGATTTTGGAAAAATAACCTCGGGTGAGGATTAACAGCAACAAAAAATGATAATTGAGCCCTGGCCAGTGTGGCTCAGTTGATTGGGTGTTTGATTCCCAGTCAGGGCACATACCCAGGTTGCAGCTCTATTTCCGGTAGGGGGCATACAGGAGGCAGCCAATCGATGTTCTACTCTCACATTGATATTTCTCTCTTTTCCCTTCCTCTCTCTCTAAAAATCAATAAACTATTTAAAAAATTTATTATTGAAAACTGGTATGTCATTTAAACTTACATTTCCTTGCTTCTTACTGAAGTTATGCATGTATTTTTTCTCATGTTTACCTACTATTGCCAACCAAATTGCCTTTTGTGTCATTGGCCTGTAAAATTTTTAATTAAATGGTGTTAATCTTTTACTTTTTATTTTCATCTTGCTGAAAGTAAGATTATATAATAAATCCATGGAATTTTGAAGATAGACAGGACCATACTTTGTTTCACTCTCTCAGTTACAGATGATTTTACCCAGACCCAGGACATAAGTGACTTTTCCCCTATATAAGGTCATACCATCAGTGTATGGCAGTCAGGCCTAACGATTCCTGGGGTTCTCCCTATGTGGAATCAGTGTTGTATATTGTGTTTAAAACCATTCTATGTATATTTTCTTGGGTAAAGATACTTCTAGAATTTATATCTGATGATTAATATTTCATGTTGATTTTGGAACCTAATAAAAGTAATACAAATAGTACAACTACAGCCCCCAAAACATCTAGGATGGTGGCAGTTTCTAAAAGAAATAATTTTGAACCAATTTTGGATTTCCAAAGAACTTCTAAAAATTGTACGTAGTTTACATATACTCCTCATCCAGCTTCCCCAAATGTTAACATCTTACATACTATAGCACAGTTTTCAAAACTAGGGAATTGACATCAGTATAATGCTATCAGTGAAACTATAGACCTTGTGCAGAGTTCACCAGTTTTTCCAAAAATACTGTTTTCTGTTTCAGGATTCAAAATTGATTTAGTTACTATTTCTCCTGGTCTTCTCCTATCTGTGACAGTTCGTCTTTCATGGTCTTGATACTTTTGAAGAATACTGATCAATTATTTTGTAGAATGTCCCTCAAATTGGGTTTGTCTGAGATTTTCACACAGTTAGAATGAGATAATGCACTTGGGTAAGAACACCACATGGGCCTGGCCAACGTGGCTCAGAGTTGAATGTTGACCTATGAACCAGGGGTCACGGTTCCATTCCTAGTCAGGGCAGATGCCTGGGTTTCAGGCTCTTGATCCCCAGTGGGGGTGGTGGAGGAGGCAGCCAGTTGATGATTCTCTCTCATCATTGATGTTTCTATCTCTCGCTCCCTCTCCCTTCCTCTCTGAAATCAATAAATGTATAGTTAAAAAACACACACAGAAATGATGTGTGTCTTTCTCTGTGCATCATATCAAGTCTTTGATGATGTTTGTATGTCTTGTTGCTGGTGACGCTGATGTTGACTTAGCTAAGGTGGTGTCTGCCAGTTTTTCCACTGGAAATTCCCTACCTGTCCCTTTGTTATTAATATATGCTTTCAAACTATGCAAATCCTGTTTCTTCTCACACTCTTGCCCACTAATTATAACCTTCATTTATGCTTGTGGAAGTAAATTTAAGCAGGAGTTCATCATGTAGATCTTTTACTAAGTTACCTAGGTGGGATCATCACTGTGGATAGGCAGACTTTGTAGAACTTACTAAACTAAATAGAAACGTAGGTGTTAGTTCATGTCATAACTAAGAAATGTAAATAAATAGGCAGACTAGGTGTAACCCCATCATGTTAAACCTGCATGCATTTTTAGGGTGACCAACCATCTCTATTTGTCTGGGATCAAGGGGGTTCGTGGGACAGTAGACCTCCAGTGAAACTGGGCAACCCAGATGAGGTGGTCATCTTATCTATTAGACAGCTGTCTTTAGAAGGAACTTAGGCTTATAAATGCATGGAGTAGTTTGATTTATTTTGTTGCTTGAATTTCGTATTGCTGAGTCCTGTTGGTGCTGAAATCAACACTTGGTGATTAGCTTTTCTCCACGTTTGTCTTCATCTGAGTTTTCATTAATGATCCCTTCGACTGCTTTGGCAGAGGAGATAGAATTGAAAGCAGATGCGGGACTCTCCGCCCTAGATGCACATTATAGGCACCTTGGGATGGGGGGCAGTTAAAAAATACGGACATCTGGGTCCTCCTCCATGTAATTAGAATAGAATTCCTGGGAAGGGGGGCCTGAGGTTTGTTAATATTTTTGAACTTCCTTGGGTGTTTTTAATGCCCAGCTAGGGTGAGAACCACTGAACCAGAGAAGGGTGTGAGACCATCCTACAACTGAGTATGGTGGTGAAGGTAGTCCTTATTCTGTTCATGTCTCTCTTGTATTTTCAATGAAAGGGTTGAAATAAGTAGCAAACTCTTTTTCTGAGTGTTTACTTCCTTTAAAAACCTCAGCTGTGAATTTTTACCATTTTACTTTTAAAACTCCAAATGCAGCAAGATTACCGGTTTTAAAATTTTGCGCATTTAAAAATGTGCAAAGATGGCTAAGTTAAGATTTGTCAAAAACTAGCAATAGGCTGTCTCTGCAGTTTCCCATGTTGAGTATTTGATTCACTCATCCCATTGAAGCAGTCAAGCTAAGCTTTCTTCCTAAGGCAGTTAGTTGCACATATGATAGACAGAGAATTGTAAGGTTGTTCTAACATCTCATTTCCAAATTCCCACTAAGTAACATCATTTCTTTGCGCTTTGTTTCTCATTTCTGCCTTATTCTGCTGTTTCTTACTTCTGCCTTACTGCCTCATTGTTGTTTGTTGTTGGTTTTTTTAAAACTGGACGCGTGGCCACTGCAGAAGCAGCAGAGGGCGCTGCTCCGAAGGTTTCCTGCCCTGGAGGCTGAGGTGGTGGTTCCTCCAGTTCACTCGCAGTTGTATAGCTAGTTTGAAGAGTTTCAGTCCTTGGCTGGAATCTCAATTCTTTCTTTGGGTTTCTGGAAGCATCACCTGAGTGGATGGAAATAATGGTTAGGCTAGTTGTTTTAATAAGTTGAAGATAGTAAATAGGACCAACTGCCTATCTTAATTAGTGTAAACATAAGCCACAACACAAATAAACTAGTGGTGATGCTGAAAAATACACTTAAGACTTTGCATTCCCTTTTATTCTATTTTTGTACTACTAATTCATTTCTGAAAATACAGTAAGATTCTAGCCTACTATTTTTCCATTAAAAATCTTTATTGTTGAAAGTATTATCCATTTTAAATCTACATGATATTGAAGAACTGAGTGTCATTGGTTGTTGAATTCCTGAGCTTGAGTTGACCTGAGGTGACTGCTATCACTCTGCTAGTAAAACCAGGGACAGTGCTTTCCCCAGGACTTATGACCATGGTTTAAATATAATACACATCCAGTAAATATTGATTGATTACTTGATTGATTCCGTGGCTTTGTTATCTCAGCCACACTCCACGTCAGGGTCTCCCTCCACATAGAGTCAATTTAATAATGCCTTTTAGGGAAAAGTAATAAGTATTTCATTGAAGGTATAACTTTATTGTGAAAAACCTTTAATTCTGAAAGGTCAAAAAAATGTGTTCACTTGGCTTTTCAAATGTTTTGGGTCATAGACACCTTTGAAAATGTGGTATATACTCTGGAAACTTTTCTTAGTGAAAAATACACATTCACAAGATCTTGCCTGCGATTCCTGAGGACCAGATGCAGACTTCCCTGTGCAGTCTTTGGATCTTATGTTAAGGCCGCTTCTCTACTGCCCCCTACTGGTTAATCCTTGTCATGGTCGACATGAAAAGGTGGATATTATTTCTTTCTATGTGACATTTCTAAATATTTTTTGTTTTCTTCTCCAGGGCTTATTGACTATAATTTTCATTGCTTCCGGAAGGCCATCCATGAAGTTTTTGAGGTGAGAATGAAAGTGGTGAAATCGAGAAAGGTTCAGAATCAACTGCAGAAGAAAAAAGGAACCACTCCCAATGGGACCCCTAGAGTGCTGCTGTAGGTGAGGTTTCAGGAACATCTTTTGAAATCAGACCTTTCATTGAGGCTGCTGCACTGTGTTGCACGAAAGAAAGAGGAAGAAGGAGATTGGGACACGTAACATAAATTTGTTGTAAAAAAAAAAATCCTGTGACCCTTTTGATCTTTTCTTTTTTAAATAAAGCAAGCACTTTGAAGCAAAAACTTGTATACTAATAATGAAGTTAAATCCACTGTAATTTCATGACATAAATGTACACTTTTATGGTCTGTAGTCAGAAAAATCCTGTGTGAGAACTGCCAGGAACTGTATATATTTTGCACTTTTTCATTGAACTAAACTTTGATAAAAAAAAACAACTTTTCTAAGCTTTTTCTGTACTTGGTGTGAAGGACATGCATACTGTAGTTCTTAGCTATGGCAATCAGAAACGAATCAAAAAGTAATGCATTAGCAATGACTTTTTATAAACTTGGGAATCTTTGCTGCCAGTTGTTGAAAAAAATCATTTTTCAGTGGAGATGGTACAGATTGGGGCAGCAGGCTGCAGGAGCAATAAGAACTGTCCCTTGTTTATAACTAATATAAACCGGAATTTTGATGAATTACATTAGCACCAAACTTATCTAAAACTTTCTATAGCTGTGGCAGTACTTCCCTACTCAACAGTTTTTACAAAGCTCTTTACCTCAACACACATCTCTACAATCATTTTATACAGAGCGGTGGGTTTTTGTTTTTGTTTTTGTTTTTTGCTGAAATACTGTTCTTTAGTACCTTTGGGACCAGATTTCCAAAATGGTGCCGATCACTGGAGACAAACAGGAATGTCATTGAATTGCAGGGACTCTGGAGGCTTTTTGTACCTGCCACCCAGGCTAGAGTAACATCAGAGGACACGTGGTTTCCCAAATGTAGGTGATTGACAACTGCAGATATAAAAATAGATATACAATTCTGTATGTTTGGCCCCTGTGAAATGGGCCTGTTATTGTGCAACATTTGAAATGTTTATTTAGGACCAGCTATGTTTATTGCTCCATGATCACAGAGAATGTCTCCGATCTCTACCATAGAGTTGACTCCTGTTGGGCACATTGGTCACCTCTGAGTAATGTTCTCATTTGTGACAGTATACCTTATAGACTCTGTTCCTATCTTATGGCTGAACTAGAGCTCAGCTTGCCAGCAGTATGCCTGCACAGCCGAAAAGCCCTCAAGATCAGTGGGAAGGGGCTGGCCAGAGGAGACATTACAGTTAGCTATGTATTTGTTTCTGTGAAATTCTCTCACTTATGTTTACTTTAGACTAATAGCAAGTTAAGAGGTTCCTAAACCTCCCCCCCCCCCCCCCCCGCCACCCCAAACCATTCCAAGTAGATAATTCTAGGTCCATCCCAAGGGTTGGTGCCTAAGGCATGCTTGTGGGTGTTAGAAGATAATATTCTTTTCTTTTAGCAGAGGCTCGTAGGGATATCAAAGCTGCTCCTAGCAAAATGTACCAAGTTCCTAGAGCAACTTGTCCTTGAAATTATCCCACTTCTACCTGTGACTTCTTTCTATCCTCTCTCCTTCCTCTCCTCAAGTCCTGTTCCTTTGAGGCTGGTAGCTGCCGTTTAAAATGGTAGCTGTTTGGGTTTAAGGTTTGAGCCCTCCCAAGAGGCTGTGCATTTTGGAAGAAAACTTCTAAAAATCATGAAGGAGCGCCAACTCCCTTCCTCATAATTTTGCCCAGAAACCTGGCTGAATAGTATCCTGGGGTTCTAAGGAAGTTTTTTTCTCTAATTTCCAGACCTATATCCTGTTGGACCTTTGCCAACAGGCCTGGTATACTATAGGTGGGTTATTCTTAAAATCTAATTCTCTCATATTTTTATAATGTTTCTCTTTTGAGAAAACAACAAAGAATTGCTTTTCTAATGTGACTTTATCCTCAAGATAGAGACATTTGCCTATCTGATAAATCACACCTTACTTAGGTATATACATATATTATTGTAACCAAGAGGAGCTTCCATTTTTGAGCTGGGTATATGATGATTTTTTAAAAATAGGTTTTTATTGATTTTTAGGGAGAGAGGAAGGGAAAGAGAGAGAGAGATGGAAACATCGATGAGAGAGAAACATCATCGATCAGCTGCCTCCTGCATACCCTTTACTGTGGATCGAGCCAGCAACCCGGACATGTGCCCTGACCGGGAATTGAACCGGTGACCTCTTGGTTCATGGGTTGACATTCAACCACTGAGCCACACCGGTCAAGCTATGATGTTTTTTTGTTGTTAAAATGTGCCTTAAGAGCCTGTTACTTCAAGAGCAAATGATTCTTTGGGGGAAAGGCAAAATTAATGCTATGGCATAAGGACCCAAGTTCATGGTACTAAGTGCACTCTTTGATTCATCACACACTAATATATAGATGACTGCCTCAAACCTGTAAGCATGGCAATGACCTCTTATTTAAAGAGAGATGTAGGAGTTATGTCTAAGCGTTCAATTTTTGAAGTCTGTGCTATTGAAATTACAAAATCTCTCAATTCCTTTTGCATTTTTATTGATTTCAGAGAGGAAGGGAGCGGGAAAGAGAGATAGAAATATCAATGATGAGAGAGAATCATTGACAGGCTGCCTCCTGCACGCCCCCTACTGGGGGTCAAGCCCGCAACCTAGGCATGTGCCCTTGGCCAGAATTGAACCTGGGGCCCTTCAGTCCGCAGGCTGATGCTCTATCCACTGAGCCACACCGGCTAGGGCTTGCATTTTATTTTTGATATGGGACTTAGCTTACTGTGATGTCTATGGCCACATTTAGGTCACAAATCCAATGCTATAAATACAAAGCCCCAACACATGGCTACAGTGACTGCTCTGGAACATTTTTGCTCATTTTCAAAGGTTGACAACTTGACCTATAGGTTTCTAGGGCAGTTAGAACTTCTATGTGGAGGTGAGACTCTGTGAATTACCTAGCATTTTTGCTTATTTCCAGTTATGCAGATTAGTGTGAATGACCAGAGTAGAGTGTTTTTGAAGGAATATAAGTAAAAAACTGTTGACATTCATGGACAGTGTTATTTTGTGAACATAATATATTTTGGACCCTTAAATATTAGATGACTAAAAACACAGCAATATTGTTATATACGGGTTATATGCCGTTTGAAATGTACTCCAGAAAAACAGCCAACTGTCTTGATTATTAAAGTATGGTATGCATTCAACTTATATGGACTGAGTGTAATTTATAATCAAATATAGTATTAAGTTTTACTTTAAGGGATAATCATTTATAACCATTGTTAAATCATTGCCTTCACAAATGTTAACTGCCAGTTTAAAAGTTTGTGTCATATACTCATGATATGCTAAGCTCTCATTTTATTTTAAGCATATTCATAACTAATCTTTCAGGGAACAGAATGGTCTCTTTGGTGAAAAGGAAGTATGGTCTTTCATATTTATGAGGTTGTTTACCATACATGTATATTACTGCTCTCTTGGCCTTGTTTGTGGAAATGAGGATAAATCACTCTATGTATATTGGATTTGCACTTTTGTTTTTATTATTTTAAACCCTCTTATCTCTTTATATTTTTTATTGCAATTTGCCTGTTCAGACGATAGATCTATTATTTCAGTAAACTTCAGATATTCATTCTGCTACTCTGGCTCTGATCCCTAGATCTCCGGAAATTCTCTTCCTAACAGTGCACCTTATCGCTCCTTACTTGCTTAGTAAGATTCCACTTTTTAATGACTTGTACAGATCCCCTAAGAGTTTTTAGAGCTTACATTAGATGTTATATCTTATATATGAAATCCTGTTTCTGATGGAAAACCTGATCTGAAATAATTATTTCCAAGAATTTTAAATCAGTAGTGATGTTGAGTTTAGGAGGAAGAAAACATTGTCCTTAACAGAATCCTATCTAATAATAGACAAATATGCAAATTGACCATACCTCCGACATGCCCACAAGCCACGCCCACCACCCAATCACAGCGAGTATGCAAATTAACCCAAACCAAGATGGCTACAGCCACAGAGAGCAAGGTTTCCTAGGTAACAGAGGAAGCCAAGCTTTCCGCCTGCCTTTGCCAGGCCTAAGCCTCCACTCAAGCTACAAAGTTTCAATTATAGAAGGGAAACAAATTCAAACAAATGGGGGCAGAATGGAGCTTGAGAGAGCAGGCCAGGGTTGCCGCCGGCAACAGGGGAAGCAAAGCTTTCCGCACACCCTGGCCGGGCCCACCCGCTTAAGGCAACAAAGTTTCAATTATAACCCCAACACAAATGGCTGCTGGCCTCCAGGCTTGGCTCCGCTGCAGGCTACAAAGTTTCAATTGTAGAAGGAAAATAAATTCCAGATACCAGGGCCTCCGCTTGGGATGCCAGGGGGCATGGCTGGCCTGCAAACCACCACAGACCCCTCGCTCAAACTGCCCCATGCCCCAAGGGAACCCCCACCTGATCCGGGATGCCCTTCAGGGCAAACCAGCTGGCCCCCACCCCTGTACCAGGCCTCTATCCTATCTAATAAAGGAGTAATATACAGATTGATCATCACTGCAACACACAATATAGCTGCCCCCATGTGGTCAAAGATCCTGCCCCCATGTGGACACAAGATGGCCACCACAAGATGGCCAGCAGGAGAGGGCAGTTGGGAGGCACCCGGCCTGCAAGGGAGGGCAGTTGAGAGGGACCAAGCCTCCAAGGGAGGGCAGTTGGAGGTGATCAACCCTGCAGGAGAGGGCAGTTAGGGGTGACCAGGCCGGCAGAGGAGGGAAGTTGGGGGCAAACAGGCTGGCAGCAGAGTGGTTAGGGGGTGATCAGGCTGGCAGGCAGATGTGGTTAGGGGCAATCAGGAAGGCAGGCAGGCAAGCAGTTGGGAGCCAGCAGTCCTGGATTGTGAGAGGGATGTCCGACTGCCCGTTCAGGCCTGATCGGGCCTAAACGGGCAGTCGGACATCCTTCAAAGGGTCTCATATTGGAGAGGGTACAGGCTGGGCTGAGGGACAACCCCCCTCCGTGCACAAATTTCGTGCACCGGGCCTCTAGTTATTTAATAATACTAGATATTGAGTACACACAGTATACCAAATGCTGCTCTTATGTGTGTTTATGTAACTTATTCTCATAAACCCAAGAGGTAGGTACTATTATCACTCCTATTTTACAGATGAGGTAAACTGAGTCCAAAGAGATGAAATAATTTGGTCAAGATCATATTACTAGTAAGACACAGGTCTGGAGTCGGACTCAAGAGTCCACTCTCTCAGCTATTCCTCTAAGCAGCCTTATCAAATGTCCCCTTAAATGCCCTCCTTTCACCAATATGAAAAGGGGGACTTGACGTGTAGGATTTACAGTTTGGGTTTGTGAAGGCTGAGGTGCTGAGATATGTAAAATACCTTTCCTTACAGGAGAATCAATAGGACCAGTCTTCTAAATGTGCTTCACTCAGAGAAGAAAGTCAACAAATACGATGTTAGTTTCCTCCCTAATCCAGTTAGTAACTAGTGCCCAAAATAATATTAACAGAGTATTTAACTATCAGAAGAAAATTTAAATACATTTTACAGCCATTTGTTTTCTAAGAAAATCAAGAGAGAATAAGCTGTTGATCTCAGCTGTACTCAACCTTTGCTTTGAGTTTTTAATATATGTAACAATAACCTAGAAAATAATACTTATCCGGATTAAAATTCAAAAAGATACATCTCGATCCTAATCCTTCAGACCTATATTTAAAATTGCTATTAGCATGCTTCTGCTGGACTCTTCTGTAAGAGGACCTCAGATCTGACGTCCAGAATTGAGCTGGCCTCTTTCTTGCTAAATCTGTGATGCGTGACTATCCTCCCCTGAGTCCCTGCTAGAAACGCATTCCTCTTTCTTGACTTTCCTTCCTGCTCACCTCCTCCACTCAATCACCTGCTTCTTTCAGTTCAGCCTTACAAACCTCCATTGAATCTCTTCTCTCCATCTCTTCTGCCACTGTCCTGTTTAGACCACCATCACCTCTTATTTGGATCTCAGTAGCCTCTCAGCAGTGTCACTCTGCCTCCCCCACCCATCCATTCCATTCTCTATACAGATGCAGAATGACCTTTCTAAACCACCACAATTCTGACCATACCGCTTGCTTACGCCCTCCTTGCTCCCCATTATAGATATCAGCCAAAGTCCTTAATAAAGTGTGTAAGACCCTGTCTCCCCAGTCCATACCTCCCTATCCAGCCTTGGTTCACCCTCCCTTAACAGCTGGACCAGCATGCCCACACAGTGTGGTCAACAAGAGGATCCATGAATTTTGGTTCCTTTGTCAGTCATTTTCTGAGGGAAACCATAATTTTCTTTCATTCAACAGTTATTGGTAGGACAGCTGTTGTATGCTAGACACTGTGCTTTGTAAAATAGCTAAAAGACAGATACTGGAGATGGAAGGATTTTAATATGTAAAAATAACAAAGTAAGCTACTTTAATTTTAGATAGGCCCTTATAGTCTTCACAACAGCTCTATAAGGCTTGCCCTCTCCAGCAAAGACCATGGAGAGCTAGAACTAGCATCTGAGAAGTTGAGTTGTTCAACCAGTAGCAGATCAATAGCTATATTTAATATTGTTAATTTTACAGTAAGACTACACTATAAGAAGTAAATTGAGGAAGTGAAAATGTTTATTGTAGTGCCTTCCCTTATAATTAAGGAAAGAGGTAAATTATGTTAAAAGTGTGGATACACACACACACACACACACACACACACACACACACACAGATAGCACATGGTTCCAATTTCATTTGCAGATCTTATGGTACTCCAACTCAAGCTCACAAGTTACACCTTTGCCACAGCCTTAGCTAGAAAGTATGAGTTTTAAGTGTTAGTTATTTTATTTTAATCCTCACTCGATATTTTTTAAAAATACATATTTTATTGATTTTTTTACAGAGAGGAAGGGAGAGGCATAGAGAGTTAGAAACATCGATGAGAGAGAAACATTGATCAGCTGCCTCCTGAACACTCCCTACTGGGGATGTGCCCACAACCAAGGTACATGCCCTTGACTGAAATCAAACCTGGGACCCTTCAGTCCGCAGGCCGACGCTCTATCAACTGAGCCAAACCAGTTAGGGCGAGGATTTTTTTATTTTTTTATTTTGTATTGCTTTTTAGAAAGAGTGGAAGGGAGAGGGAGAGACAGAGAGAAACACCAATGTGAGAGAGACACATTGATTGGTTGCCTCCGGCATGCCGCTGGGAGCCTGCAACCAAGGTACGTGCCTTTGACTGGACTCAAACCCGGGACTCTTCAGTCCGCAAGCCAACATTGAGCAAAACCGGCTAGGACAAAATGTTAGTTAATTTAATGTTCATACTTTGTTAACTTAATATATATCATTTCCAGAATTAGATTTAATTAAAAGTTTATTTTACTGTTACTCCTCTTTTCAGTCTCTTTTGTCCCAGGGAACTATGAGTGCTGCTTAAGGAAAAGGTTTTTGTCCTCTTAATATGTTGACATGAGCCACAGAAGATGTGAGAAGAATCAGATTTCATTACCTTCTATAGCCACTTGGTTTTCTAAGAATATAGAATATAGGGCTAATGCAGACCTTCTTTTTAGATCATCTAGAATTTTGAAAGATTGGATGATACTTTAAAATGTGCCAAACTTGGCCTAGCAAGTCCTCAGGAATATCTTCTTTTATCATAAATTCAAGTAAAGTTCAGGCAGTGATCTTATTTCAGCTGTACCACCAATATCTTTGAAGATTTTTGTTTTTTTGTTTGTTTGTTTTTAAAATAAAAGTCATGGTAAAGTGAAAATATAGGCTTTAATGGTCCTTATCATAATTTTAAAGATACTTCAAATTCTGTCATGTTATTATAACGAACAATTCAATTACATAAAAACAAGCAAATTTAAATTTATATAAATTAACAAAATTATTAAAAATAAGTAAATAAATAAAAACAAAATCCAAAATAAGATCCTTAATATTAGCCCAGTAAATACCCATCTTTGTAGAATATTGTTTTTTTTTTTTATTTCAATAAATGATTTAGCAATTAAAGCTGAGATGGGGTCTGGTCCTTAGTGTTTAATCTTGAAAATATAAATTATCTTTAAAAAATGACCATGTGAACTTATACTCAGAGCAGTGTTTGAATTGTATAACTGCGCTGGGACAGTTAACCCTTTATGAAATGCATTTTAAACTTTTTGTTGTGAACCATAATAACTACAATTCACGTTGCCAGCTATCCCACACTCATATATTTTTTTAAATATATTTTTATTGATTTTTTACAGAGAGGAAGGGGGAGAGATAGAGAGTTAGAAACATCGATGAGAGAGAAACACCGATCAGCTGCCTCCTGCACACCCCTCAATGGGGATGTGCCCGCAACCAAGGTACAAGCCCTCGACCAGAATCGAACCTGGGACCCTTCAGTCCGCAGGCCGACACTCTATCCACTGAGCCAAACCGGTCAGGGCTATCCCACACTCATATTTGCAAATATTACTTTTCAAAAACCTCATGAAGTACTATCCTTTCTACACGCAATCCACTCTAGGATTCGTTCATTCAATCCATTCATTTCTTTTTTAAAGAAGTTCTCAGAACTCACTAATGGGTCTTGACCTGCAATTTGTTTTTTTAAATATATTTTATTGATTTTTTTACAGAGAAGAAGGGAGAGGGATAGAGAGTTAGAAATATCGATGAGAGAGAAACATTGATCAGCTGCCTCCTGAACTGGGGATGTGCCCACAACCAAGGTACATGCCCTTGACTGGAATCAAACCTGGGACCCTTCAGTCCGCAGGCCAACGCTCTATCCACTGAGTCAAACCAGTCAGGGATTGACCTGCAATTTGTAAAGCACTGCTAGAGTGAGCCCACTGGCCAGATCAGAGATACCTGAGAATTTTCTTTCTAGCCTAAAATATTTTCCTCCTTTCTCTTAATTTTCAGATCTTAAGAAACATAAGGGAAATACTGATCAAGTTCTTGAATTTTTCTTTCATTTGGTTAGGGCTTTCCACTCTGTTTACCAGAGCAGTCTTACTTTTTATTGCCATCCCTTGGATGTTTTGTATGCTGGGTTGTATTACCAACGTGGGGGGCATCCTGTGGGCTGTAGTCCTGAGAGGAACATCTATTACTATAGACTCTATCCTTTTTAAAAAAATTTTTTTTTAATTTTATTTATTTATTTATTTATTTTTTGCATTTAATTACTTTATTGATTAAGGTATCCCATATTTGTCATCAACCCCACCCCCCCATTCCCATCCCAAACCCCCCCACACACACATGCCCCCATCCCCCTGTTGTCCGTGATCACTGGTTAGGCTCATATGCAAGCACACAAGTCCTTTGGTTGATCTATCTCCCTTGTCCCCACCCTCCCCTACCTTCCCTCTGAGGTCTGACAGTCTGATCAATGCTGTTCTTATTCTTCAGTCTATGTTGTTCATCATTTCCCCTAGATGAGTGAGCTCATGTGATACTAGGAATACACTTATAGGAACCGAAAATGAGACAAGCAATAATGGTTATGCTGAGAGGCAAATGAATCAGTCTATAGTGAGTTTCCTTCTGGGCCAACAGTTCTTTTGAGTCCCGATTTCTATGTCCAACAGTTGTTTATGTGTACATAACAGCAATGATATTTCAGTTCTGGATGGTGGACAAATGGTGGTAATGCAGGTCCGACCCTCTCTGGTTTGGTCCTGGGCAATCTGCAGTGACGCACATCTGCTGACTGCTAGTATGGCAAGGCATGGTCAGCGTCTTCCATCTCTGGGTCTTCTGTCTTCATGGCTGGAGCAGTATAGACTCTATCCTTGACTATAATAAATAATTTACTTGGAATTTAGTAACTCATGAGTCCATATTTAACTTGTATGGGATCCTTTGTCAATTCAGATGACATTTGTCTTATAAAATATCAAGAACACATAAGTTTGCTCTTGTGTGCTATTCTGACACTCCCAAGAACCACCTGCACAAGCCCCTTCCCCATGAAAGGGAGCTGATCTTGCCTCTAAATTCAGGGTGGAGGAGTGAGGTGAAGGGGAGCAATAAAATTCAGGCCTTGACCACCCTGCTTTCTCAATCTGTACCAATAAGCTGCTGAGGCAAGGGGGATTTTTCTTGTCCCCCAAAACGGAAAGCAAAAAACGAAGGCCCTTCCCTGAATAGCCAACTACAGTAGAGCAATTAAGAACTCAGATTCCGCCCTAGCTGGTTTGGCTCAGTGGATAGAGCGTTGGCCTGCGGACTGAAAGGTCCCAGGTTCGATTCCGGCCAAGGGCACATGCCTGGGTTGCGGGCTTGATCCCCCAGTAGGGGGAGTGCATGAGGCAGCCAGTCAAGGATTCTCTCTCATCATTGATGTTTCTATCACACTCTCCCTCTCCCTTCCTCTCTAAAATCAATAAAATATATTAAGAAAAGAAAAAAAAAAAAAGAACTCGGATTCTTCCATGCTAACCCTCACCATCACTATAAAGAATTCCATTCCTACAAGCTGTTTCTGTTTGCTTCCAGCTTCCATTATTGCCTAAGTCCTTCGCTGCTGTCTAATTCTCTCTGCCTCTGTCCTTGCCTTCATCAACTAGATAGTCAATAACCAGGACTCCAGACTTTTCCCAGACCTCTACAAGGTGGTCTTGGTAATCAGGCTTTCACTTCCCCTCCAGGTGAAGCAGTCACTGAAGGGCTGACTGGGAAGACCAGTCCTGCATGTCTTTCTATCTTGATGGGAGAGGGAGTAACTCAGGTTTGTAATGTATAAGAAATGGTACTTCTGATTCATGTCATAAGGTTTCATTTAATGCCCTAGGCCAGTGTTTTACAAAGTTACCTGATCCTAAGAATCATCTTGGATGCTTAAAAATGCAAATTCCTATCTACCCCCTTCTTCTTGAATCAGAATCTCTGGGCAGAGGTCTGGGAATCTGTATTTAAGTAAGCACCCTAGGCAACTCTTATAATTTGGGAGACATTATTTGGCCTGTAGTTGTTAAAAGGGACGCTAAGGGCAGATGGTGTGGGACTAGGATTGGAGTCATCCTTCCTCCTCGCCTCCATAAACACACCCCCCTCAAGTAATTAGTGTTGCTTTCCAACTTGATTATGTAGCTTTTAACATTGGCATTATCTAATCTACAATTTTATGGATGTAAACTAAATAATTAAAAAGTATATTTAGACCACTTATTAATTTATATATTTAAATACTTATTCACATTTAATATCACAAATTATACAAAATGGTATTAATTTAGAAAAGTTGTTTTTTTCTGCACTCAAATCATTCAAATTCTTCTCAGGCATCTTCTGTAGCAGGGTTTTTTTAATCATCATTAAACAACATTGTGAGTCACCTAACAGTTCCCCTCTAGTTATTTAATATAGAACATGTTTTAAATTGAGTAAGATGGTGTCGGTGGCGATTTTACTGCATCTCAAGAACCATTTGTTAAACATTATGACAGATTTCTCCCTTGCATATTCATAATTTCCACAAATAAGTACTTCTTGTATTCCTCCTTTCAGTGACCTTTTAAAAAGCCAACTAATAATAATCTCCCTTGCTTATTCTCCAAGGTCATACCCTCAGGAATAATTAAATGTCTTCACCCATTCCCCCGGATTTCATTATGTGACCCTTATAAGACAGAAAACTTCCAGTGCTTGAGGTACCTTCAAAGTGTTGTCTCCCTGGGAAGCATTTTGTTCAAACAGCACAAAATAAGGACAAAAATATAAAGCAACTCTTTTTTTCCCCCCTGAAGAATGATATATTTGGGGAAAGTCGGCTCTCTGTTCTGGCATATAAGGTATATATTTCCATTTAAGAACATCTGCACCTAAACCCAACTTCAACTTCCAGGGAAGTTAGACCGCCTCAGCTATTTTCTCACAAGATGCTAGAAGGCAGATGGAGTGGCATACATCCACCTTTTGGTTATTTTGTGCTAAAAGAATACGTTGTAGGGAAGTCCAGGACTGCTTTTTAGAAGTTGATGAGTTGGCTATTATTTAAAGTTTGCCTGTATTGTAAAGTGGATTTTAAGGGGAAGCAGCAGGAGGGCTGTTTGTTCTAAAGACATTAATAATATTGCCAAAATGCCCTGTGGCTACAGAATTACTCTGAGAAGTTCCATTATTTATGTGTGCCCTGAGCATTCTCTGTACACTGAAGAATGTTTCACATATCTATGAAATATTATTTTTTTTGGAAGTTTGTGGATGCTATCGTGGTAAATAAAATACAAACGTGTTTTACAAGTATTGAACTCTTAGTAGTTTTTTGTCATTTTGCATTTTCCTTTCCAATGGATAGAAACTGAAACTACTTTGAAGGTAGGGAACAGTTCTAAGCTATTCAAGCTAGTTAGTAGGTGACCAAGTTTCATCAATCAGCAAATGGACAAAAAGAGTCCAGAGAATGACAAATTCTCCAGGATATGAAGACACAAAGAAAGGCATAAACAGAGTGGCACAGGAGAGGACTGAGAGAGAGAGAGCAGAAGATACAGCTGTGTCCAAGCTATCTGCTGGTACATCACGAAGGACCTGTTCTTTCACCGATGAGCAGCCCAGTTTCATCTTAGTTGCAGGTGTTTCCTTCAGGGCTAAATTTAGAAACTGAAATAGCTCTTGTCAAATTCATCAGTTCATCAGAACTAAGGAGTAAGAAATATGAGTTGTAAATTTTGTTGCTAATTTTAACACACCTTTATTATTAAAAAAAAAAAGAGAGAGAGAGAAAGAAATGTAAGCCATGCAAATAAAGCAAAAGCACAATACAAAGTAGGTTTCTTGTTCCTCATCCCTAATACCAAGAGCTGTAATTTGAGGGGGAGAGGGGGAATGTCAGATAATTCAAAGCTGTGGTAGCAAATTGGGTCTCCAAGAAAATACATACTTTTTTAGAAAGCCGCAGTAAAAATGATTTTAATAATGTTGCAAACAACCATTTACAACTGCATGTAGAAAATGCTCCTTTGCTTATTAATGGGGGAAAAATCTTTTAAAATGAGGTATCTGGTGGAAGACACCTACTAAACCAGTATTGTAAGCACTCCACTTGGTTTCAAATAGACTCACTTGATATCTCTCAATAATGTTTTTTCTTTCTTTCTGGAATACAGTTTTAGAAAGTGTTAAAATAGAGCACGCAGATAAGGCATATCTTGAACATTGAACCTGAAAAGGAAAACATGAAGTCATTTTCTCCACTGGCTCTCTCAGCCGGCCACCAGTTGGTAAGCAAAAGCATAGCTATTAGACCTGCCATGTTGCAAGGTGGGGCACACTGAACAAAGAACTCCTACCATCTGACATTTTTGTTAAGGTGACCATAGTTAAAACTTGTGTTGCTGATAAGGACCAACATCTCCTAACATTAATACCAACTACATTCCCCTGGGAAAATCAGTCCCATTTTTTCTTAACCTACCAAAGGGGAAATCCTGGGGGGGGAAACAAAAGAAAAGACCAGTATTTTGTTTGTTTGTTTGTTTTTTAATGAAAACAAAAAAACACTATTACAAATATTCAGAGGAATTAATAAAAGTACATGATAAAGTTCATCTTTCTAAGCTGTTTTCATTTTTAATTATACACTGGGAAGACATTGGTGTAAAATTAGTCAATTCATGCTATCAGTCTAAGCCAGTGGTCGGCAAACTCATTAGTCAACAGAGCTGCAAACCGCGGCGGCTCGCGAGCCACGGTTTGCCGACCACTGGTCTAAGCGATAACAGCACTGCTACTTGCATAACAAGTCCTCCAGTGTGAACAGAGACTGCCAAGGTGGAGCCATTTATGTCAGGGGAAATATGTGGAGCCGAGGCCTTAAAGAAGTTTGTCTTGTACATGTTCCACCCAGCATGTTTCTCCATAAACATTTCCCCCCACTTTTATTGACTTTTCAATGTTTAAATCCTTGTAACACGGATACAGCATTACATGGACTTAGCAGGAAGGTTGCTTCGGAATTTGGCACGAGCTATCCCACTGTTTCCATGAGCACGAGTTACCCTTCCCAGGTGACTATGGTTTGGTTTGGTTTGCCTCCAGGAGTCAGTGTGTTATGCTTTGCTTTGCACACATAAACACATCTCTTGCCCAGATCGAATTCAGTTTCATCTCAGGCATAAACACCTTCAGTTTTAAAAAGAGATGTGTGCTCCCTCTGGTTCCGGAGACCCCGCTTACAGCCAGTAAAAATGTCCTTGGACCACAGCCTTCCACACATATTTGTCGTCGGAGAAGTCCTGTTCCCAGCAGGCCTCCACCGCTCCAAGATGGCAGAAAGAGCTCTCCTAAAACGTTTAAGCTCAACCATGCCTGGACTTTACCTCTTCCTCACCATCACAAACAGATCACAGATCATCTACCACATTCTTTACTTTAAAAGGAGCCAACCATTTTGCCAATGGTTTGTGTGTTAAACTCAACCAATCCCAGTTAACCTAACCAGAATCCTTCGCTTATATTAAGAGGGCCAGATTGAGAAGGAGCCTTTATAAGCCCTCCTTTCTTTGTTTTATTTTCGTTTAAGCCTCTTTCTTGGTTTACACCAGTTAGCTGATGGCAGATATTTTTAGTGTAAAAAAGTATATGCAATGGAATTTTAACTCTGTTCAACTACCTATGCTTTATAAATAAAGGCTCAAGATAAGTACACTAAAATGTTCATCATGGCCATTTCTGAGTAGGGGGATTATGGGAGAGTTGCATTTTGTTCATATTCCAAATATTGAACACAATCATGTATTATTTTTGTGACCAAGTAAAAAAAATTGAAAAATAAGAAAACTTTTAAGTGATGAAGAATACATATCTTAAAGTATGTGGTCCAAGAATAGCTCTGAGTTTCTAAGAAACATACCCCTGTTTTCAAATGGTGGTGTAAAAGAAAAAAAAGTTCTTGCATGACACAGACATCCTGATTCATTTTTCCCATAGCGAGAACAATCCAGATTTCAGAGTTGGAAGACCTGGACTTTTTCAGTCAGGATTCCTCTACTTTCTAGATAAACAGCCTTAAATAAGTCAATGAAACCTGGAGGACCTCTGTAAAATAAATTTCAAAGTATTCAAATCAAATCAAAACATAAATGAGAATCTAGAAAAGTTTCATCAATTTGATAAAATAATATGCCGAAGGATAAGAACTTGCAGTTAAAAAAAAAAACAAAAAACCCCCCCGAGAATTTAAGTAAATTGCTTGATTTTTCTGAGATGTCAATTGTCTTCATCTATAAAATGGGTATAATTCATGAGGACTTATAAGAACTTTAATACCACAACTTATGGCCCAACATTGGATTTTTGCAGCTTGAACTCTGAAGCTGCTTATGAGGTACAACTTTACCCTTTTCGACTCTGAAACTGCCTGTAAAGCAAGCAGCCCTCCTGTGCTGATTGCACTATTTGGTAATTGTACCTTCTATGTGGTTGATAAGCAACACCCCCTGGAACTGCTTAACCAAAGCCTTTGTTCTATGAGTCTGAACTGAAACTAGGACATTAATAAATGCTTAATTATATGATACCCATTGTTTTTTATCATTGAAAGTTCAGTTACCCCCACCAATCAGAAAATGAATGATGTAAGTTTATAACCTTGTTTTCCTACCAACTCTCTCCTTTTAAAAACCCTCTTCTCTCCCAGCCCCCCAATCCCTGAAGGAATCTTTGGTTCATACCAAGGCCTATGTTCTCTGATTTACAAATCATCCCATATAATATAAGGCTAGTATGCATATTGTCCCCTGTACCGGGAGTTCAACCGGGAGTTGGACCAGGGGGCGGGGCTGGCTGGCCAACCGCCCATGGCCCCTCCCCCGGCCGGCCCAGCCTGATGGCCCCAATCAGGGCGGGTAGGCTGGATCCCACCTGTGCACGAATTCTAGCATATGAATAAAACTCTTAATTTCTTTTGGAATTTTTGTTAACAATAATCTGTTACACTGCCAAGGCTGTTGTGAAGAATAAGTGAGTTGATGTATGTGTTGGGGAGGAAAATTTTCCTCTACCCTCAAGCTTCTTTCAGCTGGTTTAATAATCAAGTAGACATCAGACTGATTAGCAAGAGAAAAATAGCCAAATTTAGTAATCAAGTAGACATCAGACTGATTAGCAAGAGAAAAATAGCCAAATTTAATATGGAAGTCTGCATACATGACAGAATCACAGACCCCAAATTCACGAGAGGTTCAGAGATAGAAGGAGGGGATCTAGGTATATACGACATTCTGAGCTAGGGATAAGGTAATTGGGGGCTTAAAGTGTCACTGCAGGATAAGAAGAACAAATGGTTAGTAAATAAAAGTTTGATAGGTCCAACTTTCAGGCTATCACTAATAATCTTTCATTATGGGCAGGAGGACCAAAAGAGAAATTGTTACCTGGAGAGGAAGGACAAGGACAAGCCACATCAGTAGTCATCCCACCAGCATCAGAAGCTGAGGACCACCCTATCCCCACCCTCCTTGCCTATCCTATATTTTAAAAAAGGCCAATATGCAAATTGACCACACCTCCGCGATGTCCACCAGCCAATCAGGAGTGCATATGCAAATTAACCCAACAAAGATGGTGGGTTAATTTGCATATGCAGGTGTGGAGCGTCTGGGGATGGGGTGGCCGCTTGTGTGCGCGCCGGCACCACACAGCCTGTGTCCGGGGGACAGGCGTCCTCGGGACCCAGCCACTCTGAACCTGTAGGTCTGCACGTAGGCCTGGAGCAGCCGGGGTCCCGGAACGACCCCCAGCCGCTCCGGGCCTATGTGCGCAGGTGCAGAGCAGCCGGGGGTGAGGCGGGAACATCTGCCACATCGCCATGGCAATGTGGCAGATGTTCCTGCCCCATGGCCGCTTATGCATGTGCTGGCGCCAAGCGTCCCGCGTCCCGGGGACAGGCGTCTTCGGGAGCCAGGCTACTCTGAGCCTGTAGGCCTGCGCGTAGGCCTGGAGTGGCTGGTGTCCTGGAATGACCTCCCGGCCACTCCGGGCCTACACGTGCAGGCGGCCAGGGGCGGGGCGGGAACATCCCCCGCAGCGAGCGAGCAGACAGCAGGGCCCTGCTTGCCCCTGGCCCCGGTGGCTAAGGGCAAGCAAGCCCCCACAGAGAGCAGACACCAGGGCCTGCGGTGGCGCCAAGCAGGCAGGTCCGCAGAGAGCAGAGAACCATGGGGAGCAGGCCTAAGCCGTCAGTAGGACATTCCTTGAGGGCTCCCAGATTGGAGAGGATGCAGGTCGGGCTGAGGGCCCCCCCCCCCCGTATATGAATTTCGTGCACCGGGCCCCTAGTAATAATAATAAAAGGCTAATATGCAAATAGACTGAACGGCAGAATAACTGGTCGCTATGATGTGTGCTGACCATCAGGGCGCATGTGTGGAACATGGCGGGCGGCTGCAGCGGGATGGTGGAGCAGGTGAGGGGGGCGCCAGACCAAGGCGGGGCGCTGGTCGCTGTCATCGGGGTGAGCCTCTGGTGGTTACTGAAAATTCTTTGCTCCCACGCACTGCAGTGCCGCCCAGTGCTTACACCTGCTGCCGGCTCCAGAGCCACCGCTCACACCCACTGTCAGTGCCTGGTGCCGGTCCTGATTGCTTGGCGCCATCAGTGGGTGCGAGCGGCGGCTGCTGGCCCTGATCGCTCCTGAGGGCTTCTCCACCTCCCCTTGCTCCTGAGGGGTGATTGGGGCAGCAGCCACTGCTTGCACCTGCTGCTGGCGCCAGCCCCAATCGCTCTGTGCCATCAGCGGGTGCGAATGGGGTCGTCAGTGCATGGGATGGCAGCAGTGGGAGCGGGGCTGCCAACAGACAGGGGACTGGGGGCCCCAGTCCTATATAATAAAAGCCTAATATGCAAATCAACTGAATGGCGGAACGACCGGTCACTATGATGCGCACTGACCACCAGGGGGTAGACGCTCAACACAGGAGCTGCCCCCAGCCCACAGGCTCCAGGCTGCCAGTAGCCCCGCAGAGGGAGGCAACCAGCGGTGGTGGTGGTGGGGGGGGGGGGTGTTGGGCCAGCAAGTGGGCAGCACCACCGGTCACCCCACCGGTCACCCCACAGATTGGCCCTGATAGCCAGCCAGACCTAGGGACCCTACCCGTGCATGAACTTCGTGCACTGGGCCTCTAGCACTTAATAAAAAACTTCCACCTAGAAAAAAAATCATAATAATCCTTATGCCCGAGGCATATTTTGAGGTGGCATATTCTGCTACCCCTCAAAGAGAAAGTTTTCTATTTTTGACAACAAAACTTGCCCAACCTGATTAACCCTCTTCACCCCACCTAGAATTCTTCCCTTCCCTCCCCCCTCCTGCTCTCCTCCATCCCAATCCCTCTCTCCCTCTTGTCTTAAATGCTTGCTCCTCTTTTTAAGTCTTCAGAACCCAGTCCTCCTCTTCTCCATCCCATTCTTTCCGCCATAAACCATGAAGGGTGTCCTTTGAGGTTAAGCCTTTCTTATTTGTATGCACTCACCCAAATTCAATGTCATTATCATAGTTTTATTTTTTGACAGGTTTTAATTCATTTTTTTAAAAGTGTCCGGCACCTAAGCATATTATCTGAAAATAAACTGTTACAAAAACCCTACCCAATTCCCTTATCACTGGACTTCCCTCCTGGACTGCTTTCACCCCAAACAGCTACTGGCTCTAAAAACGAAGCACTGGGTGGACACCGCGGGGCCGCGCTGCGGGGCACTTTGCAGCCGGTGCGGGACGCACGCGCGGCGGGTATGGCCTGGCTGCTTCCGGCCGCGCGGCTCCTCGCCGAGCCCGCGAGCGCCTGGGGTCCCCGGATGGGCCCGGCGGAAGGTCGGCTTCCGGGGAGCAGCGGCGACAGGAAGACGAGGACGTCGCCCGCTCTCGCAGACCCCGGAGCGGCCTTCGCGGGGCCGGCGGCGGCGACAGAGTGACCGACGGCCGCCACGAAGCCACTGCCACGTCAGGGCAACTTCACAAACCCGGCGGGGCGGTGACGCAGGGGCGGCGCGGCGGGTTGGGCCCGCGGCCAATCCCGGACGCTAACCTCCAGCCCGGCCCCCGCTTCTGGGACGCCCGGCCGGCGCCGGCGCCTGCCCGGCCCACAGGGAGGCGGGGACAGCGGGGAAGGCGGCGCCGTCGCGGAGCCCGCGCTCGCCGCGCCCTCACCGCCCCGCCCGCACCTCGGCACCCGGTCCGCAGGCTGGTGGCGCTGGGCGGTGTCTGCGGAATCCCTGGGCCTGGCCCCGGTGGCCGTGCCGCGCCGAGGCCGAGTAGCCGCGCCGCAGAGAGGAGGCCGGAGCCGGGCAGCGACTAGTCATGGAGACCCGCTACAACCTCAAGAGTCCGGGTGAGCAGGGCGGGGACCCGGGGCGGCGCCGGCGGGCTGGGCCGGAGTGACCGTGGACTCCGGGGTCGGGCCCTGCGGTCCCCTCGCGTCCGCCGCCACTCGCGGCTCCACTCGCGGTGTCGCGCTCTACGCGAGCCCGCGGGCTGGTGCAGGCCGCGGGGCCGGGAGGCCGGCGGGCACCGGCTGCCAAACCTTGGGGACGGGCCCGCGCCCCCCCCAGCACCCCGACTCTCCCTGCCCTCAGCTGCGTCGCGGGGAGCTGGGTTATAAACTCACCCCTAAGAACAGGTGTAAGGACGATGTCCATGGGGGATAGCAGCCCCCTGTCCGACTGCTTCCTGGACACTGTCGTCTCTTCTCTGTCGCTGCCGCCGGACTTGCGTTAGCTGCCTGACTCTCGCATCGGAGGACTTAGTTTAAATCAGATGAAGGCAGGCTTGGAATGAGCCACAATAAATAGTATGTATTCTGTCTGTACCGTGATACATTTGTCAGGAGGGAGAAACTCCGCAGTCCAGCTCTCAATGATCATCTCAATATCAGTCATGGTTGGTTTGACCAACTCTTACTGCTTTCTGTTTTTTTTCTTCTTCCAGAAATCCTTGAGAATATGCAAAGACTCCAGAAAAGTGTGAGGATAGTGATTGAACAGAGCTTTGGTAACTTGAGTGCTGTCAAGCTAAGAAATGTTCTTAGGTGACCGAATGTGTAGAATGGGTAATAACATAGACTCCTTTAAAAATGTGGTGAAGGCCTTGGCTCTCCAGTTCAATTTCAGTGTGTTTACAGCTTCCCTCCTCCAACCCACCTCATAAGAATGTCAGGAGGCGGGGCGGGGGAAGGAAGGTCCAAGAGAAGGAGGGGAAGAAGGCTTAATTTTAAGGTTAGATGGTGAAGTTATTTCGATGGTGGCAGATTTATATAAAATGGGGGGAGGGGTAAAAATGCCTGGTGACTCCTTGGTCACATGGTACCAAGTTCCTTAGGGCACCTGAAGTCCTTAGGGAAATGTCCAGAGACAACAGTCCCGTTTGGAATGGAGATTGTTGTCAGAAGACATTGCTCAATTTTATAGGTCATCATACCTGAGATTATGGTAAGCATTTAATGCTCTCCAGAATTTTGGACATTTCCAGAGAATATGACCTATTGCCAGCAGGCTGAGTTTCGGCCCAGCATGCTTCTAGCTGTGTAATAAGTTTGCTTCCTCTTTTTTGTTTCATTTCCTCAAAGGTGATGTTACCGTTCTAGAGAGAATTTTTAAAAAACACACACATCTTTTTGTTGTTGTTATTGTGTGGATCATTTAGAGTTCGTGGAGAAGGGACTTATTGAAAATGCTAGGAGGCTTAATGAAATTACTTCCTTTGTTTTATTCTCAGTCCTGTGATAATTTTAGAGTAATGCATATGTGAAAGGGAGTTGTTAAAAACACTGTAAAAGATGTAATCCTTTTTCTCTCACGTGGATAGGAGTATGGATAGAAGTATGGATAGGACAATTGAGACAATAAAGATAACTGGTTAAGGGCCAGTGTGCTATCGTGTGGATAGTAAATTTGTTCATTTCTTTGTGAATGGACTTGTGTGGGGCCACCTCATAAGTCCTCTGACTAGCCTATCCGTAGTTGCCTCTGGATCAAGCTCCCTGATTGTGTTTTGGGTCTGCTCTGGCTAAGGTAGTAGGGTGTTAGAGTACAAAATAGGGAGACCTACATGTAAAGAACCTCCTGTGGCAGCTTTCTTCAGAAGGGGCTGACGGGCATGTTGAGCAGGTGACTGGTGTATGTATGAGAGACTGGTACAAAGGCACCCACTGCCTCTATCAGAAACCTAGGAGTTATCCTGTCCATGCCCTTGGCGTCAACTGCACCTCATGCTAATCATTCTCAAAGCTTTAATGTTCAGTTCAGATCCTTCTCCTAGGCTGCAGATAAATACAACTTAATGGTGATTTAATATCTTCATCCAAATTTCCCACAGACCAAAAAAATATCTAAAAGTATAAACACAAAACATACAGTTTTCTCACCTCCCCCAAACGTGCACCTCACCTTAATATTCCTTATCCCAGGGATTGATAGCACCCAAGTGTCCATTGGAGTGATCTTTGATCTCTTGGTCTACTTCTTTACCCACTATCCTAAAACTCTCTCACACACAGGCATGGGCGCCAATACATGCAAACACACATATATCTAACCAGTCACTATTGCCACCAGATCAATGAAAACAAAACAAAATAAAACCTGATTAGATCACTCCTCAAATTGAGAAGTTTTCAGTAGCTTACTGATAGCTGTGGATACAGTTCAAAGTAAATTGTTTTGCTTGGCCTGTAGGGCTGCTCATGATTTGATCGTTGCTTTTCTCACCAGCCTGAACTGCTACCACTACTATGCTCCTTTGCATTTTCACCATCTATCTACACTGAGTGGCCAGATTATTATGATCTCTGAACGCATAATAATCTGGCCACTCAGTGTATATCCTATATAATAAAAGGCTAATATGTAAATTGTCCCCTCGACCAGGAGTTCGACCAGCAGGCAGGCTGGCCAACTGCCCATGTCCCCTCCCCCTGGCCAGGCTGGCTGGACCCCACCCATGCACAAATTCATGCACCAGGCCTCTAATATATATATATACTGAGTGGACAGATTATTACGCGTTCAGAGATCATAATAATCTGGCTACTCAGTGTATTTGCCTGAGTGTCCCCAGATAGAACAGCTCTTCTCACCTCTATGCCTTGGTCCCTGTTGGAACCTCTGCTTGGAATATCCTCCCTTTAATCTATGTGAAAGTCCTATTAATTGTTTAGGCTTCTTCAAGGTTCAGTCTTGTCCAGCTCCTGTAGGCAGTCTAAGGTGGTCCCTATATTTGTATATACTTGGTCAGTGTTTGTAATTGTTTTCATGTCTTTCTCACTGTGAACTTTTTGAAGGCAAGAAGCAAGTCCTGGTCATTCTATTTCCATTGCTCAGATATTCTTTAAATGTTTATTGAATGGATACATTTACAGGGTCTTTCTGGGCAGGAATATTAGTCCTTAAGTATTTGCTTACGTGCCTTCATATGGGAACATGAAGAGGCGGTTGGGGAGCATGACATTGGGTTTACATCCTCAATACACCTGCCTCTTTTCCATTTTACCCATGCTTTGGAGATCGATGATATCAGGATATTTGCTTTCTAAAAGAAATAGATGCATGAGAGACAGTAACCTGTAAAAGATCCCCTTAGGTGGAGCTTTGTCTCCAAACCACAAAATAAACCCAGTGAGCTAGCATGGGCATGTGCAGAATGCAAATGCCTAGGCCTATGGAGCCTAGAGCTTGAATCCAGAGTGATCATGTGGCCTCCATGAAAAGAAAGAACAAGAGCAGCCAAGCCAGTGCTTCCCAACCCTCTTCCCTTTTCTGGAACATCTTATCTCACCGTGATAGGAGAATTGAATAATCTTGCAAAGAGATAAGAGAGGAGCTGATGGGGGAAAAGTTTTCCCTGTAGCCTAGAAGTAGCGAGAGATGGAGTATCAGGAGTGGCAGACTATGCTCTAGCCTTAGTTGCCAGTCAGTACTTTGAATCTCAACTATTCTATAGCAGTGATATTTTTCCTTGGGAGCCAGGTAGCCATGCCATGTGGCCAACTACATATGCTCAAGTCCTGATATTGAAACAGAATTGAGAGGGCCTTCTATTGCAATTTATTTCTGACCTTAATAACTTGTGATCTGGGGAAAAGGGATGGGTGAAAAGGAAAGCAGAAATATGTGAAGAAATTGTTGACTCCCATTTGACAGATGTAAACATTGAAGCAGAATAAGATTGACTTGTCCAATGATTTAGGCCTAAGGAATCAGAGCCAGTATTTTAATCCAGTTCTAATTCCAGAGTCGATGCTCTTTTTCATGAAAGCATTCAGAATATATGCTATTTCAGAAAAAATAGATTATGAAAACACTAGACTAACCTCACTTTCTATTTGACTGTGTGGCTTTAGCTCTCACATGGGATGTGCCTGTGTGGCCTATGAACTAATAAAAGCAACATGTTTAGTTATTAAGCAAATGATTGTTCCTTTAAATGCGTTGTTGTAGCATTTCTGATCCTTTCATATATCTCTCATAATATCCAGGTACTATTGGGTGTTTATTATCTTCTCTCCAACTGAAATGACATAAAATCTGACCTTGTCAACTTAACCATTATTCAGCTAGCTGATAAGGAATGAAGGAAAAACAATCTCCTTGGCATTTTGATTGTGTACAGCAGCCAAACTAATTAACTTGATAATAGCTTCCATGATTTTATTTATATATAATGATATTAATTTACAACAAGGATATTTTTATGTGCTCCAAACCAGGGATTCTCAATCCTCGATCCATGGTCCCCTTAGATAGAATAGTTGGCAATTCCTTCCATGTTGGCGGCTTCAGCCAAAACAGCTCAGTTACCTGTTTTGTTTTTTGTCAGTCCTCACCTGAACATATTTTTTCCATTGATTTTTAGAGAGAGTGGAAGGGAGAGTGGGGAGAGAGAGAGAAACATCAATGTGAGAGAGACACATTGACTGGTTGTCTTCTACCAGGGGCAGGGAGGAATCCTTGACTGAGATTTGAACCTAGGACCCTTCAATGCACAGGCTGACACTCTAACCCAGGGGTGGGGAATGTTTTTTCTGCCAAGGGCCATTTGGATATTTATAATATCACTCAAGGGCCATGCAAAATTATCCTAGTATATTTGGTCAAACATTTAATTAATTTAAAATTTAATCAGCTTATAAATTAGCCTGGTATATTTGGTCAAAATTTTAATTAATGCCTTGGCAGAGTCAGACCAAATGATTTCTTGGGCCTTATACAGCTCAAGGACTGGACATTCCCCACCCCTACTAACCACTGAACAACACTGGCCAGGGTATCTGTTTTATGTATTGAGATTCTCATTAAGCTTTTCTTTGGACAAAGGATTTTATCTTATTGTTAAACTAGTTGCCTGGTGCACAACATTCGTGCACCAGGGGAGGGGGTTTCCTCAGCCTGGCCTGCACCCTCTCCCAGTCCGGGACCCCTTGGCAGATGTCTGCCGAGGGGTGCTTACCTCTGCTGCAGAGGCGTGAAAGGCTCCCTCCCGCTACCGCCGCTGTGCTTGCCAGCGTGAGCCTGGCTTCTGGCTGAGCGGAGTTCCCCCTGTGGGAGCACACTGACCTCCAGGGGGCAGCTCCTGCGTTGAGCGCCTGCCCCCTGGTGGTCAGTGCACGTCATAGTGACCTGTCGTTCTGCCATTCGGTTGTTTTGCATATTAGCCTTTTATTATATAGAATAAGTTTGAAAACCATTGCCTTTAATCAGATCCTTTTAGGGGAAGATAGTAAAAGTTAATTCAACTAATATTTGAGTGCTTACTATGTACTAACTCCTGAGGAGACTGCAGTAGATTGTTTAGCAGGAAAGACAGGTGTTATGTAATTACAAGTGAGATGAACTTTATAAAAGATAAGAAACAGAGTGTTATGGAGGCTTATAGTAAGGGCACTCAACCTAGCTTCTAGGGCAGTGGCTTCCAAACCTGACTGAGCATTAGAATAACTTGGAGAGCATTCCTGGTCTCCAGTCCCTTCCCAGAACTCCTCAGGGATTTTTATCTGGCCATATGGGTGGACAAGGGAGTGTGTCATGGACACCTTCCTGAGGAAGCTACTTAAAGGTTTGGTGGGAACCAGTCTAGATGATGAGGTGGAGGATAGGGGTGGGAGCAGCATTGCAAGTTGAGGAACCAGTGTGTAGGAAGGTCTGGAGTAGAGAGAAATGGAGTGTCTAGAACTTTCTGGAAGAGTGTTTTAATATGTACATGTTTCTAATATATCATGCTGTTTTGCATTTTATCATGCTGTTTTGTATTTTACTCCCCCTCCCCCCCAGACTATAAGCTCCTTGATAACAGAAATTATTTTATTTTGGTTGTAGATATAGCATCTAATATGAGCTTAGTAATTTGATGATCAAGTGAACAAAGTCTCTTCCCACAGGGGCCTAGTTCAGAGTAGGGGATGGAAAAGAATGTTAATAATTATAGGCCTTAGCCAGTTGCTCAGTGGTTAGTTAGAGCATCAGCCTTTGGACAGAAGGATCTCAGGTTCATTTCCTTGTCAAGGGCACGTCCCTTGGTTGCACGATCTCCAGGCCCATCTGGGCATGTGAATGTCTCTTCCCCTCCCTTCCACGCTCTCTAAAAAATATCAATGGAAAAATATCCCTGAGTGAGGATTAACAAACAAAAAACAAAAATAAATACAAAAAATAAGTAATTATTATTATGGAATAAGATAGTGACTTAAGAACTTTGGTGTGTTTTTAAAAATATATATATTTTATTGTTCTTTTTACAGAGAGGAAGGGAGAGGGATAGAGAGTTAGAAATATCGATAAGAGAGAAACACCAATCAGCTGCCTCCTGCACACCCCATAATAGGGATGTGCCCGCAACCAAGGTACATGCCCTTGACCGAAATCGAACCTGGGACCCTTCAGTCCACAGGCCAACGCTCTATCCACTGAGCCAAACAGGTGAGGGCATACTTTGGTGTTGTTTTTTTTAATCTTCACCCAAGGATATGTTTTTATTGTTTTCAGAGGGAGAAGAAAGATGAGGGAGGGAGGGAGAGAGGGGGGGGGGGAGAGACAGAGAGACAGAGAGACAGAGAGAGAGACAGAGACATTGATGTGGGAAACATCAATCAGTTGCCTCCCACATATACCCTGATCAAGGATCGAACCCACAACCTGGGTATCTGCCCTGACTGGGAATCAAACCCACAACCCTTTGGTGCACAGGATGATGCTCCAACCAAATGAGCCACAAAGGCCAGGGCTAAAATGAAATTTTATGCAAGAGACATGATACATACTGCATTATAATATTGTGTGGGAGTTGATTCTTAATCTCTCCTGATAACTTTCCATCCAGTGCCTCCACACATTTCACTTCTATTGTTTCTCTGTCTATTCATACCCACCTGCCTAATTCCTATTGTCTTTCTTTCAGATGTTAGTTATAGGTTTTAATTGAAGTTAAGAATCATTTCAAAAAGGAAATTAATTAGGGCTATGGAATAAAGTGACCTCTGGAGATAGTCCCATTAAGTTAATACAAGATATTGAGTAAAAAGTCCCAAGAGGTTGAAAAAAACAGGGGGGAGGAGGTTACTGTTCATGAGAATGAGTTCCAGAGGGCACGTTTTTTGTTAATATAGACATTTTAACATGGTGGAGTTGTATTGTCTGTGTTGGAATTCCAGCTCTGTCACTGACTAGTTGTGTGACCTTGGACAAGTTTCTTTGTCTAGAAAATAGGGATTTTCTATCTCATAGCAATGTTTTGAGGATTGTTTAGAGTGCTACCACATAGGACATATATATAAGTACTTACTAATAAAAAGTGTCTTTATCAGACTTACCTATATATTTAATATATAACTCTCCTAATGCCTATCTACCATTTCCTCTCCTCCTCCAATGATTACTATTATCCCATAATTAAAACTTTATCATACACTCAGTTGAGCCAACCCTCTCTATACATGTTTTGTTAAAGTAGAAACTTTTTCATTAGGTTGTAAATCTGATTTAATCACTTGGTAAAATATATTTTAAATGTCTCTATCTTATGAATTTTATTTTAGCTGTTAAACGTTTAATGAAAGAAGCGGCAGAATTGAAAGATCCAACAGATCATTATCATGCACAACCTTTGGAGGTTAGTTTCTGTCTCCATCTTCTACATATGGATTTTAATATTTTAAACAAATTCCTTAAAATTGTTTTTTCATTGCTTTGAGTCATTACAGATGTGTTTGATGTGGTTTATTAGTATATTTTATTCCGAGTATTTCCTGAATGGCTAATTTCCTATTAGCCAATCAGAATCAGACATTTTACAAGAAGCAGATTTCTGGCCTCTATAAAATGGGTCTCAGATGCTAAATTGGTTTTAGGTCTTGAATATGAGGGAGGGAAAGTGGAAAGAAACCAATACATTTTACAGTTTGGAAGACATGGACCCTTGAGGGATCTCTGCAGCTAGTGTGGGCTTTTTGTATAAACATCTCTAACTCCCTTGGTCTTCGTATCTGTACAAGGAGGGTTTTTAAATATGCTTAGTCTGGCTTCCATGGTAATAGTGAGAATAAAATGTAATAATGTATGCACAAATAGTTTGCAAACTCTAAAGTACATGGTAACTCTAAGATATTGATAGCATATGTATTAATATTATTAACCTTTTAAGTAAGTGCTTAGGTATCTTTAAGGGTTAATGTAAAAGATTGTTAAAATAATCCAAATTTTTATTAATTATTTGATTATACAGTTGACCCTTGAACAATGCAAGGGTTGGAGCCCCAAATCAGTATACAACTTAACTCCCCAAAAACTTAACTACTAATATAATTGACCAGCAGCATTACTGATAACATTAATAGTCAGTTAACACATATTTTGTATCTTATATATATTATAGACTGTATTCTTACAATAAAATAAGCTAGAGAAAAGAAAATGGTATTAAGAAAGTCATAATGAAGAGAAGATACATTTATGTATTTATTGAAAAAAATCGAGTATAAGTGTACCCATGCAATTCAAACCCATGTTATTCAAGGATTGATTATATAATAATTATCACTAATTAGTATTCAAGAACTAATTTGTAGCTTAATAAAATCTGTGGCCTTATTTATGAATACATAACAATGCTCAAATATTTTAAAATGCATTTGTTTAAAAAGATTTAGCTCTATGGCACATGAAAACTATTTATAACTTTCATAACTTGAGATATTTTGTGCATTAGAAACTGTTCTAGCAATAATATAAAGTACTACTTTTTCTCACCCAGTAATCTTTCTAATAGTCATTTAATTAAAATGGTCAAACTTTAATATTACTGATGTCTTCTTGGTTATTGTTTTTGTTCAGGATAATCTTTTTGAATGGCACTTCACAGTTAGAGGGCCCCCAGATTCTGATTTTGATGGAGGAGTTTATCATGGACGAATAGTACTACCACCAGAGTATCCCATGAAACCACCAAGCATTATTCTTCTAACGGTAAGAATTCTTGGCTTTTTGAAATGCTTGTAGTTTTTACTCTTCATGGTGGCTGCAAAATATGGTCAACATACTCATTTACATTAAGAAATAAAGTAGACTCTGGCCGGTGTGGCTCAGTTGGTTGGTGGTTGTCCTGTATCCTGAAAGCTTATCAGTTCGATTCCCAGTCAGGGCACATGCCCGGGTTGTGGGCTCTGTCCCTGGTAGGGGGCATGCAGGAGGCAGCTGATAGATGTTTTGCTCTCACATCAATGATTCTCTTTCTCCCTCTCTCCAAAAAAATTATTTAAAAAAATTTTTTAAAAAAGAAAGTGGCCGCTTTTGGGAACCAGGCCTTGATACTATAATTTCCCCCCAAAAAATTAATTTATAGAATTATTTATTTTTATTTATTGTTGAGAGAGAGAAGGGGAGAGAGAGATATTGTTCCACTTATTTATACATTCATTGGTTTATTCTTATATGTGCCCTGACGGGGAATTGAACACTAACCTTAGCATATTGGGATGATGCTATAACCAACTGAGCTACCGGGCCAGGGTTATAGGAATTATTAATGCTAATGAATGTAGAATTACCATAGTATGGTTGTTAGAATTCAGTGAATTAATGTATGCAAAGTGTTAGGCAGAGTGTCTGGCACATGGTAAGTACTCAGTAAAGGATTGTTAATGTTATTGTACCTCTTAATCACATCATCTCCATTTAACCTCTCACTTTTCATGTGTAGCTCTTAAAATAGAAGTGACAGAGTCCTCAATAAATGATTGTTATATTATTACTTATATCTTAGAATTTCTTTCTACATCCACATATTTTATCTCCATGTGAAGGAAAATGACTAATTTTTTCTTCTTTTTCCTGAGACACGTTTCATCAGTCAATTCCTCTCTTAATTGTTAAGCTTTTCTTTCCTCATTTCCTTTTCTTTACAAGTGTGTTTGATTACCCCCAACCTTGAAAAAAAGCAAAAACAAAACATAAACACCTTTCTTTATCTCTGCTCACCACTCTATGTTGTTCTGGTTTTTTTTCTTTGATAGCCTTCAAGGCATCTTTACTCTAGTTTGGCTTGCTGCAGTCTGGTTTCCACACACGCTCACAGCACTAATCTCAAAGACCAGTTTGAGAAATCCCACTGTCTCTTCTCAGTCTTTATCCTATTCCATCTAAGTTAAACCTGACACTCACGGTGTAGCAAATAGTGAAAGAAAAGGTACTAATTAATAAATACCAAATTAATGCTGCTTTTTACCTATATTTGGTGAAGTGAAAAGAGCATTAGTTTAGAGCCAGTAGACCTGGATTCTGACCAGTGCTATTTCTGTTACACCACTGGCAGGTTATATAATCTCTTTGAAATTTAGTTTTCTCATCTGTCAAAAGGGTTGTGTATGGTAAATATAATCACACTTTATAAAGTTCCTCATATATAGAAGTTGCTTAACAAATATTAGTGATATTTAGAATAAGTAATGCTGGCAGTAGGGCTGGAGCAGGGTCTTGGAGGGGCCCAATGTGTTAGGAGTCACTTTTATTTGCTAGATCATGGCGAGAGCCAATTGGTCTGTGGCTGGTACATGAGGAAACTGGTGGGGGTGGGTAGTTGGAGAAGCAGCTTTTCACCAATAGGTATAGAAATATTGAAAATTTTCAAGAGTTAACCAACGTTATGGTTCATATTTAGCACAATGGCTGAGAATCAGTCCTGCCCTCCTGGTTTTCAATATTGCTTTTTCTGGTTCACTTCTTCTCTTTTGAAAATGTTCCTCTCTTTTCCAACCTTCATTCAACAAATAATCATTAAACACATGTCATTCACTATGTGGGTGCAACAGAGAATAAGTCAAATTCTCTGACCATATGAAACATATATTCTAATTCATGCCTCTTCTCCCTTCCCCTTTCCCTAAGTATTGATATTCTACAAGTTCAGACTTCAACTGTTTTGTTTTGTTTTGTCTTCCTATGAAATGGCTTTAATAATCACCTCTCTAAAGTCAGGTACCAAAGATGTATATCCTCTTCTGATATCACCATGCCTATAATTCTACCTGCCTGCTGGACATCAATAGCTCTTCTACCAAAAAATTAGATTCATGTCCAAAGCTGAAATCATTATCTCTGATCTTCCTCCTTTGTGTTCCTATTTTATGAATCATCATTCTGAAAATCACTCCCACCTCAGAGCCTTCCTCACCAATATCTAGTTAGATGATATCAAATCCTTAGGTTTTATCCTAGTCTCTGTACATCTTCTATTTTAGATTCTTCACAGAGCCTAGAATACTAGGCATATAGGATGATATCAGGACATCTTTATCACTTATTTAGATTTAAGTTGTATAATTCAATTTCAAAAAAGTGTTACAACTTCTAAAAACAGTTTGTATTATTCACTTAGAATCCAACAAATATTTGTGGAGTGTCAATCAGAGGACAAAAATCTGTATCCCCTTAGAGATTACATTATTTTATTTTATTTTTTATTTATTTATTTTTTTAATGAGATTACATTATTTTAAAATTATCTTAAAAATTTATTTATATGTAAAAATATTTATACTGATAAAGTCTAAAACATTAAACACATCTACAATTTTTAAATGCTTTATTTATTCCTAAGGCTAATGGACGATTTGAAGTAGGCAAGAAAATCTGTTTGAGCATCTCAGGACATCATCCTGAAACTTGGCAGCCTTCATGGAGTAGTGAGTACTAATTTAAAGTGAATATATCTTATATAACTTTAATCAATTCATAATTATAAAGTATAATACCTTCTTGAGATTGAAGCTGTTTTTGATAAATAATTTTATTATTGAATAAATAATAAAAATGCTTTTCCTTGTCTAGATTTTGGTCATCATTTTACTACAACCCTCCTACCTGTACCTCTTCAGTGGAAGACTGTCTTTTTTTCTCTTTTCAGAGTAAATCTGGTTCCTTTTACAAAGTAATTTAGATTGATGTTTACTTTTTATTTCAGTAAGAACAGCATTGTTAGCCATCATTGGGTTTATGCCAACAAAAGGAGAAGGAGCCATAGGTTCTCTAGATTACACACCTGAGGAAAGAAGAGCACTTGCCAAAAAGTAAGTTTTGCATTTCATTCTTTGTTAAAACCCAAATATTTTTCTGGAAATGGCTATTAGGAAACAGGCTCTGCCTCTTACTTTGTGAGTTACCTTTGCTACAGATTCTAGCCTTAGTTTTCCTATTTTAGAAATTCAGTTTTACTAGTTTACTCACTGTTGACCTGAGTCTAAAGAATTGATTATAGAAAGTAGTTCATCTACAGTGGGAGATATCTTCTCCTATAAAATAGGACAGGTCATTCATCTTCACTTAGACAGTAATAAAGATGGAAAAGAACTAGAGCCATTATTTTTATGGAGCTTTTCACAAGATTAAAAACTTCTTGAGAGCTGAAGGAAATCCACTTATCCATGCTTGTATCTATAGTATCTGGCTCATAGCAAATGGCTCAGTAAAGAAAATGAGATTTTATTAAGTTGTCGTTTCCCATTGGTATTGTTTTCTGTTTTTCCTGGGTACATTCTATCTATATAACCCAGATTAGTTATTAGATTTAGAGTATTTTCTTCTTTGAGTAGTGCTAAGCCTAATTCTAGATTTTGATCATTTTCTTTTTTAAAATATATTATTTATTTCAGAGAGGAAGGAAGAGGGAGAGATAGAAACATCAATGTTGAGAGAGAATCATTGATCGCTGCCTCCTGCATGCCCACTACTGGGGATCATTACCCCAACTCAGGCATGTGCCTTGACTGGGAATTGAACTGTAACCCCTGGTTAAACCACTGAGCCATGCTGACCAGTCTTGATCATTTTCTTGTTCTGGACTTGGCTGCCTGTCACTCTTCAAATGTATTTTATGAATTAAATTATACAGGGGGTGGCAAAAGTAGGTTTACAGTTGTAAGGATGTGGAAGTTTTTGTATTATTATGTATTAATTATTGTATTATTTTTCATACGAACAACTATAAACCTACTTTTGCCTACCCCTATAGTATATCTTACCTGGTACAGCCCGGAATAGGCCCTCTATACATGTTTGTTAAATCAAAGAGATTTTAGTGTTTGGAAGATTTGGTAGACTCCTTGGTTTCTTTTTAAATCTTATTCTCAAGTTCTGGGCATATACCTTACTTGCAGCTACTATTCACAAATTATAGTATGTACTTTGATACATGACATTTGTTTTATTTGATTTTTTATATTGGCTTTCTGTCTTGATACTTTTATCTAGTGCATTTCATGTACAGATAAAAAAAGAATTAGTTTTTTTGCTCTAGATTTGTCAATGTATATATTCTAGGTTCTTAGTCTGTAGTAGAGGCTTTTTAAAAACCAGATTTTGCATTTAACTATGGTAAATTACTATTTTTGTAGATAGACTAATATATTTAAAGTATTCTCCTTTAATTTTCATCTGACTTCTCAGTTAAAAGTAGACAGTTTTTGTCCAGCTGAGGTGGCTCAGTGGTTGACCATCGACCTTATGAACCCGGACGTCATGGTTTGATTCCCGGTCAGGGCACATGCCCGGGTTGTGGACTCGATTCCCAGTGTGGGGTGTGCAGGAGGCAGCCGGTCAATGATTCTCTCTCATCGTTGATGTCTCTCTCTCTCTCCCCCTCTTCCTTTCTCTCTGAAATCAATTAAAAAATATATATATTTTAAGAAGTGGACACATTTTGCCTGGCTGATGTGGCTCAGTGGTTGAGCATCAACCTGTAAACCAGGTGGTCATGGTTCCATTCCCAGTCAGGGCACATGCCTGGGTTTCAGGTTCGATCTCTAGGAGAAGGCATGCACGAGGCAGCTGATGAGTGAGTGATTCTCATCATTGGTGTTTCTTTCTCCTTGTACTTTCCCATCTGAAATAAATTAAAAAATATAAATAAAAAAAGTAGACACATTTTAAGGCAGATATTTGGATATAGCTGATTCTCTAAAGCAGGGGTCGCAACTGGTGGTCTGTGAGGTCTGAAAGGTTGGCGACCGCTTCTCTAAAGGATATGGATAGCAATGCTGCTTCTGGTGAAACAAACAAAAATTCATCAATAAATATATTAATAGTACTTCGACATATATTTTATTTACATGAAGCTGTTTAATAAGTTTAAGTACCATATTCTTAAAGACCTAAGGATTTTATTACATTGACCTAGATGTACAGTAAAACAGTTTTTTTAAAATATGTTCTTACTGATTTTTAGAGAGAGGAAGGGAGAGAAATAGAGAGATAGAAACATCGATGAGAGACAAATATCATCAATTGGCTGCCTCCTGCATGCCCCCTATTGGGGATCTAGTTCGCATCCCTGGCATGTGCCCTGAGCTGGAATCCAACTGGTGACCTCTTGGTTCCTGGATCAACACTCAACCAGAGCCACACCAGCCGGGCTATAGTAAAATAGTTTTTAAAAGGAAGTTCAGCAATGTAATAATACATATTTTTATATAATATACATAACATACTTATTTCTGGTCATATAAATCCTCAGCACTCTTGTGAGTTTTAGGCACTTTTTGACTATATCTGGAATACAGAGGAGGAAATGAAAACATAGAAAAACAAAGAAATCTTAGCAAAGTCTAGTTAACAGATTGAGTATCTACCTAATATAATCAATGATAAATTTCAGTCTGGATTTCCACCAGTTTTTTGCTTTTCAAGTTGTACTGCTATTAAGATTAATAGGATTTGTGAGGTTTTATTTCCCTGGAAATACCTGTAAATTCTATTTTTAAAAAAATATGTATTTTTATTGATTTCAGAGAGGAAGGGAGAAAGAGATATAAACATCCATGATGAGAGAGAATCATTGATCGGCTGCCTCTTGCACGCCCCCTACTGGGGATTGAGCCCCAGCTGGGAATCGAACAATGAACTCACAGTTCATAGGTCAATGCTCAACTACCGAGCTACACTGGCTGGGCTGTAAATTCTATTTTTAATTGGCTTCTTTATATATGTTTCTGCTAAAAATAATTTGAGCTTTATATAGTGAGTGGGCTTTTTCACAGGCTTAACATAGGCTTAGTATATATGATTTTGAAGACAGGTAGTTAAACAGTTTATATCTTTTGTTATAAAAATCTATAGCTAAATTTTCTTTAGAAAGTATATTAGGAAAATAATGAAATCTAAACCGGAGTTTAATGTTAGACTTTTAAAATATTTAGATATAATTGACATGAAATTTTTATACCAACCTAACTTGCGTGTATGTTTCATAACAATTATTGCTATCATTGTCTATTTTGCAGGTAGATAAATGTGATATGGAATTGTACAGTGTTCTTTTCTTTTAAATTTCATCACTCATTGTTTTAATGTCTTGAATTAATATTCACTATTTGATTTGTACTCATTAAAATTATTTCCTACTAGATCACAAGATTTCTGTTGTGAGGCATGTGGCTACACCATGAAGGATGTCCTGCTGCCTTTAAAATCTGGAAGTGATTCAAGCATGGCTGACCAAGAAGCCAAAGAACTGGCTAGACAAATCAGTTTTAAGGTACTCTAAATTGATAAATAAATTTAAACTTTGTAGCCCTTTTATTTACTTTCAGAAATAAAGTAATATAGTTCTATTGCTATAATGTTTTTACAAATAATTTTATCACAAAACTAATACATTCACAAAGGCATTATATAGCATAGTGTAAAAGTTTGAACTCTAGTATACAATGCCAGGGTTCAAATCCCAGCTTTGCTGCTTATTAGTAGTAGGACATGAGACACATTACTTAGCCACTTCATGCCTTTTACTCACCTGTAAATATTAACAGTATGGTAATTAACCTGTAGGATTCTTATGAGGATTAAGTGAGTTAATATTTACTTTAATGTATTATATTTAGAACTGTCCCTGGTGCTTAATAAGTGTTAGCTATTATTATAGAAAATATAGATAAGCAGTTATAAAATAACAATCATATAATCCCAGCCCCAAGAAATAAGTGCTGCTAATTATTTTGGCATATCTCTCTTATAACCTTTTTTTTCACATATATTTTACCCAAACATATAAATACATCTATAGCTCCATAAAATAATGTCAGCCTGCATTAAGCAACATGTTACCTTGTCCCTCTTCTCTACCTCTCTACATCCTGTCTATCCTTCCAAGGTCCAGTTCTTGGGAGAAATTTTTCTTACTATTTTATTGTGCCTGAAAGAGGAGGTGCTTAATAAATGTTGGTTATATTCTTCCTTCTGAAGATTGCTATTGTATGTAAAATTGCTTCTCTGAAAATCTTAGGGCCAGATGTATTTTCTACTTCAGAATTTCAGATTTTAGAAAATATCAAACATATACCATATATTAACCCTCATCGAGACCTGGGGCAGTACCCCATAATCAGATTCATTATTTCATCAGCAAACCTGGGAATATCTACACCAGCGTAGAATAAAGACTGTTAATAGCCTCACATGTCAGGCTTTGCATAAAAATTACAAAAAAACTTCAGTTTTTAGAGATTTTTGAAATTGTGGATTGTGAACCGTGGGTGTTAGTTTTGTCCCTCACCAAGTAACATCTCCTTGAACAGGGAATGTCTGTGGGTCTTTCTGTAATATCTAGCATGGTGTTGGACACATGAGTGCTCAACACTTAACTGATTGATATTGATATTAAAGTACCAATTAAAGTAAATCTAAGAAAGGGAATTTAGGTAGGTTGTGGGTTAGTTTGTATATTCCCTTTTATAATACCGCTCTTGGGTGTTACCTTTTTTATAGGCAGAAGTCAATTCATCTGGAAAGACTATTGCTGAGTCGGACTTAAACCACCCTTTTTCACTAAATGATTTAGAGGACAATATACCTACCACATTCCAGGGAGCTACGGCCAGTACATCGGTATGGTTCTTCTCTTTTGTATATGTATATATATCTATACCATTATCTTTATTTGCAATAGGAAGAGGATATCCCTAGAGGAAATATCTGATTATTTGGGTTTTCCTAACAGTTGGATACTAGCCCAGCTCTCTCTCGAATGAATTTTGTTTTCTTGAGCAAGTTATTCATACTTTCTGGGCCTTCGTTTTTTGTTAAATTATTTTGTTAAGTAATTTTAAGTTCTTGTCCATCTAGAATTCTATAATTTCTCTGAAAAGTTAGTTTTAATATAGTGCTACAGTAAAAATAAAGCAATATACATAACATTAACCACTTTCTAAATAGGCTGTCTGTCTTTGGAGCAAAACATTTGCCTTAGCCCTACTCTGTCCAGTGTAGTTGCTACTAGCCAATGTAGCTATCTAAATTTATGTTTGAACTAGAGGCCCAGTGCACGAAATTTGTGCATGGGTAGGGTCCCTAGGCCTGGCCAGCGATTAGGGCCGATTGGGGCCTTCCATATTGGCTGCTGACTAGGGCCTTCCTTCCTAATGGCTACCATATTGGACAGCACAGATATCGAATATTATCATCATTGCACAAAGTTCTACTGGACAATGCTGCCTTGTGCATAGTTAGTGTCCAATAAATAATTATTGAACAAAATATTGAATGCTATGGCTGTTGTTAGTTGTGCCCTGATCTATTTTTAAATTTGGGGGGGGACGTTTAAATCATTAGAGAGACTGATTAAGAAAATATGTGATTGAATTGTTGCTAAATAATTAGGATTATGGGGCCTTTCTATATATAACAGATGAACCATCTTTGGGTTTTTTGTTTTGTTTTGTTTTGTTTTTGGTAACAGGTTGTTTGATGGAGTAGCCAGATCTCTATTACCTCTCCAGTTTGCAGAGGTTTTAAAGGGTCAGGAAAATTAGCTAGAAACTGGGCAAATCAGATTTGCTCTTTATCCAGGAATAACTTACTGTGACGTGTGACTAAATAGTGTTGAGTGGCTCTCTCCTATTGAAAGAGTAAGATGGCAGAGAAGTAGATTGGAGAAAGCAGGGGAGAGGCTGCTTGGAAGAAAGTACTACTTAGAGGACTGGAGAAGGAGCTACTACAAGAAAAAAATGTATGTTGAGAGTTAAGTTGTTTTTACATGATCTCCATGTGATTTTATGAATTATAGAGGAACATAATAATTTATTTAGTCAGTGTATGTTTTTTCGTCTTCAAAATTGAAATTGTTTTCTTAATTTCATAAATAGATTTTTAGTAAAAAAAAAACCAAAAACAAAGCCCTGGCCAGTGTTCTCAGTGGTTAGATGGTTAGAGCATTGGCTCAAGCACCCAAGGGTCAGTGGGTTCCACTCCTGGTCAAGGGCATGTACCTGGGTTGTAAATTCAATCCCCACCCCATGTCAGGGCAAGTGTGGAGGCAATCAATGTATCTCTCTCACGTCAGTGTTTTTTCCTCTTTCCCTCCCTCCCTCCTTTTCTCCCTTCAACTCTCTAAAAATCAATGGAAAAAATATCCTCTGATGAGGATTAACAACAAAAAAAAGAAAAAAACAATCCACATCCTATTATACAGAGAGGAAGGTGGTAATCTTTGTTTCACTTGTAAGGACAATCTCCTAATATTTATGATATGTTTACATTTATCTTTAGTTTGTTTTAAATCTGTGTCAAGTTTCCCTGTTGCATATTCCAGTTATACTTATTCCAATTGTAATTTATTTTAAAATTAATTATAGACAATAATTAATTATAAAATAAATTACAATTGGAATAAGTTCCTTGAGGATTAGGATTGTGTCCACAGTGCCTGGCATAGTGCCTTGTATATAGTAGGGGGTAAATATATAGTTGTTGATTAAGTAAACAAATTTTAGTATTAGCACTTTTGGAAATCTAGGAGTACAGGTAAAGAAATCAAGAAGTTTTAAGTAAATTAGCATAAACAATGTTATAATTATAATTGTATTTTTCATTTTTATTTTAAAGTACATAAAACTTAGAATTATTTCATAGATACCAGTTCTGGTTAAAATACTGACAAGCAATAAATTGTCTACAATTTGTGAGTTAAGCTTTTAATTACATTTACATACAAATCTCAGTGTGATTATATGATCTGATTACTATGGAGGTAACTGAAACCTGGTTTTGGCTAAGGTGGCTGCTTTACATGCAAGTGTAATATAATTCACTGAGATGTTACACATCAAATTCCAGATAAGCTGTTTTTTAGCCTTGAGGGGGCGAGAGATTGCCAAAAGTCTAAATACAGCAGAAAGCATTAGACCATCTGTTGCTTGTTCATGCAGATTTTTTAGCCACGTAGAAATAGGAAAAATACTGATGGTAGTTTTAATGTTCTTCCAGTCTGTCAAATTTTTCCCTTTTCCAAAAGATTGAGTTTCTGAATAAGCCATTTCATTTTGTATTAATAAGCAAACACAAAACTCTTCATATGATGATTATTCCAGGTTATTATAGAAAAATTTATGTGAATTATCTCTGACTGTGCTTTTAAAAAAAAATACTTAGATTAAATTAAATTAAATAAAACATCACATTTGTCCACCTTTCCAGAAATGGTTGCTTCAGAAAATGGAAACTACTATGACTTGTCTTTATTCTGTGATATACGTTTGAACAAGTTTAGGCAAACAGCAAGGATTTAGAAGTCCTACCACCAATCTTAAAGCATTTTGAAAATGCTAAAGCCCACTTGATTCTCCATCTGGCAGTTCAATATGAACTTCAAAAATTTAGTCCAGCCCTAGCCGGCTTGGCTCAGTGGATAGAGCATCATCAACCTGTGGACTGAAGGGTCCCAGGTTTATTCCAGCCAAGGGCACATGCGTGGGTTGCGGGCTCCATCCCCAGTAGGGGGTGTGCAGGAGGCAGCCAATCAATGATTCTCATCATTGGTGTTTCTATCTCTCTCTCCTTCTCCCTTCCTCTCTGAAATCAATAAAGAAATACATTTTAAAAAAATTTAGTCCAATTAGTTCTTCAACTCTAAATAAACTAGGTTCTCAGCATCAGGTTGCAATTTTTCCTTGATGTGATTATTTTAAATAGAAGTTTTAGAATTTTATAATACTGCAGCACTAGCTTTTAGTCATTTATTATCTAAAATGTAACAAAAATATAGAACCTAATTAAAATAGTATATCTATATAAATATTTCCATTAAGTACATGCACTAAATATCACCTAAAGTTAATGTTTTAAGGAATTTTTCTAACTATATTAATCATACTTATAAAGGTCCAATCAGCTATTCTAAGTAATGACTTTTTTAAAGCCTAAATCTGATATCTCCAAAGGAATATATTAATAGTAATGATGTTAATAATAACTAGCATTTACTAAGCAATTGTTTTTCCTAAGCACTTTATATCATTATCCTGTTTAATCCTCACAGCTACTGAATTGGATATTAGCCTCATTGCACAGATGTGGGAGCTGAGATTAAATGACTTGTTTAGGGTCACATGTTTACAAAGTGGTAGAGCTATCCTAATAATGATAAGGCTTTCTATTTTAGTCAGGTATATGTGCATGTACAATACCCATGTCTATGTTAGTCAGGTACAATGTTTTCCCCTCAAACTAATGGAAAATAATAACATATATATAAAATATATAGAGGAATATGCAAATTAGCCAAGACACCATAATGTCACGACCGAACAGCAGGGACTTGAGGCTGCATGGCACCTGGCTGGGGCGAGGGACCTCAGGCTGCGCCCCCCACCCCATGGGGCTTGACGGGACCTCAGGCCGTGCCCCTTGCCCGGCGGGGCTTGATGGGGGACCTCAGGCTGTACCCCTTCCCCACCGGGGCTTGATGGGGGCCCTCAGGCCGTGCCCCCTGCCCAGCGGGGCTTGACAGGGTACTTGAGGCTGTGTCCCCCCTCCCCAGTGCCAGCTGGGGAACCTCAGGCTGCGCTCCCTGCCCAGCAGGTTTTGACAGGGGACCTAAGATTGTGCCCCCCACCTGGCGCTGGGCCGGGGGACCTGAGGCTGGGCCCCCCCGCCCGGTGGGGCTTGACGGGGGACCTGAGGCTGTGCCCCCCGCCTGGAGGGACTTGACAGGGGTAGGGCCACCCGGGTCTGGGTCTCTTGCGTTTTCTAAGCGCGTGCGGGTGGTGGGCGGGGACTTTACTCTAGGTCCCATTGCGTGCCCCAGACTCTGATAGGAGGGAGATTTTCATATACATTTTACTAATTTTCTTTCATCTCTGACACTTCTATTATAGAGAAAGGGCAAATAGCAATATTAAAATATTTTCTCTAATTCCCCTTTAATGTGCACGAATTTCATGCACTGGGCCACTAGTACATAAAATAAAAGCTTTAAGCTGAGTCAATCTCTTGTGCTACTTTCTGGATTGATAGGACCTCATGTTTTTTATTTTCCTTAACAACCCATCTTCCTTTATAAGCCTTTAGTACTTTTGCTCTATCAGATGCTTTTATCTTGGCTGAGCAATTGAAAGAATGGCAGATTTTAGATAGAATGTTTGATTGGCTGCTGTAATTCAGTTTAACTCAATGAGTATTATTAACTCACTACATGACACCTAGGACAATGTAAGACCTCATAAAATGCTGCAGCTTTGTGTATCTGTTCTCTTCAGTGAGCAGATTATGCCTGTGAGTCCTGGAGTCCAAGTTCATGCAGTTTAATTTACTATTAGCACTAACATATTTTTAACTCACACTCAGTAGCTCTTTTCGACTGCTGTGTTATGGGTCACTACATTTGAGTGCTTCCAAAGGATAGTTTCAAGAAATACAGATTATATAAGCCTTTTAATGCTGAGATGAATGTCAGATTTAAAATGTAATTTCTTCTGCAGGTAACTGAGATGAGCAGTTTTTTCCCCTAATGTTTACAGTTGTTGCCAGCACAAAGCCCATCCTTGTACCTTTCTAGAAAGTATTTGAATTACATTACTCAATTCTTTTTTTTTCTAAATATTAAGTTTTTCTCTGATGGAAAGTAGCCTATCTAATAAAAGAGTCATATGCAAATTGACCGTCACTCCAACACACAATGGCTGCCCCCATGTGGACACAAGATGGCCGCCACAAGATGGCCTGTAGGGGAGGGCAGTTGTGGGCGATCAGGCCAGCAGGGGAGGGCAGTTGGGGATGACCAGGCCGGCAGAGGAAGGCAGTTGGGGGAAACCAGGCCAGCAGGGGAGGGAAGTTGTAGGCGATCAGGCCAGCAGGGGAGGACATTTAGGGGTGACCAAGCCTACAGGGGAGGGCAGTTGGGGGAGACCAGGCCAGCAGGGGAGGACATTTAGGGGTGACCAAGCCTGTAGGGGACGTTAGTTGGGGGGGCGGGGACCAGGCCTGCAGGGGAGGGCAGTTGGGGGGAACCAGGCCAGCAGGGGAGGCAGTTAGGGGTGACCACGCCTGCAGGGGAGGGCAGTTGGGGGCGACCAGGCCGGCAGGGGAGGGTAGTTAGGGGCAACCAGGCTGGGCAAGAGAGGGCAGTTAGGGGTTACCGGGCCAGCAGGGGAGGGCAGTTGGGGGCAACCAGGCCTGCAGGGGAGACAGTTAGGGGTGACCAAGCCTGCAGGGGAGGGAAGTTGGGGGAGACTAGGCCAGCAGGGGAAGGCAGTTAGGGGCAATCGGGCTGGCAGGGGAGCAGTTAGGTGTCGATCAGGCTGGCAGGGGAGTGGTTAGGCGGTGATCAGGTTGGCAGGCAGAAATGGTTAGGGGCAATCAGGCAGGCAGGCAGGCAGGCGAGTGGTTGGGAGCCAGCAGTCCTGGATTGTGAGAGGGATGTCCGACTGCTTGTTTAGGCCAGTGGGATCAGGCCTAAATGGGCAGTTGGACATCCCTCAAGGGGTCCCAGATTGGAGAGAGTGCAGGCTGGGCTGAGGGACACCCCCTCCCTCCCTGCTCCATGCACAAATTTTATGCACTGGGCCTCTAGTATTTTATATTTGCTCAGTTTTTAAAGTTATTCTGAATAAAACATGCATTCTTTTTTATTTGAAAGAATGTGTATTGACACTAATATAATCAGTATATACTTGTTTTCAGTAAGAGAATTAAAGGCCACTTTAATTGTTGTTACAGGTAGAGTTATACAAATAAAATGGAATTCATATTAAAGAGCTTTCTTGTCTATAAGCTATAATTAAGGTTTTTGACTCAGTTGGTACCACATTGTGGTTATGCTTTGATGGAGCAGTCAGTAAAGGATGGAAAGCATTTGACATCCAGTACTTTATGGGGAGCAATTAGTGTGCCAAAGTAGAGGGTACATCGAATCTCCCACAACTACCTCCAAATTTTTCTCAGCACATACCTAAAGAACTCTTGATATCACATGAAGTAACACAATTCAAACATGCAGTAAAGGGTTCTTCTAGACGTGTGTTCAATTCATTTAACAAGAATTGTGAGAAAGGATAAGTCCGGTTGGAAAACCACACCTAATTTTTATAACAATATTGCTGTGAAGAACATATGTTTTGAAATTATTTTCCATGTTCAGTGATTGTTGATGGAAGCATGTTGACATAGTCAGGTAATATTTAAAGAGGCACACTGTTGAGAGTTGTCTTTTTTGCCATTTAGAATGGCAAATTTTCAGGCAGAAAGTGGAAATCAAATTGCTTCTCTCCTTGACTCCCCTGAAGAAGGGAGGTGCCCAGGTGCCTAGCAAATTCTGTTGGAGTTACAGCTGAGGGAGTATAGAAAGCTGTCTATGGAGAATATGGGTAAACTCTGTCCTTGTCTTATTTTTTCTAGTAAATTCTTCTTCCATTTGTTGAGTACTTGGAATATGTAATGTTGCTGGCTTACTCAGAAGGGTAATAGTCTCAACAATTAGATAATTCATGGTAGTTTTGCCCTCAATCGTGTTTAGTGCTCTATGATTCTTTGTACTCTTGAATAGATAATAGGTAATGTATAAATTTTCTTTGCCAATTTCAAATAAAATTTCTTAAAACTTTCTAGTATGCAGTCCAGAACTCCTCGGGAGCATCCCTTCAACAACCTGTCCAACCTGTGGCTAAGAATACCTCCATGAGTCCTCGACAGCGCAGGGCCCAGCAGCAGAGTCAAAGAAGGTCGTCCAGTTCACCAGATGTCATCCAGGGCCAGCAGCCCAGAGACAACCACACTGATCATGGCGGATCTGCTGTACTGATTGTCATCTTGACTTTGGCACTGGCAGCGCTTATATTCCGACGAATATATCTAGCCAATGAGTACATATTTGACTTTGAGTTATAATACTGTTTTGTGTTTTAAAAGCTGTGACTCAACTGCTTCATTAAACATTCTTCATTGGGTATAGTCTAAGAATTGTTTACAAAAAAATTATTTTGTATTTACCCTGCATTCCTTTTTTTATCCTTATAAATTCAGTATAACTATAGCTAGACATTCAGACTATGTCCTGCTTAGTTTAAGGGACTGGAAGTGAAGTCCCTTGTCTCATTATATAAACTGCTTTGCAGGGAAATAATTTGTTATTTCTCATGTTTCAGCTTCTTTTTATGTAAAGTTGTGATAGTTTCTGTATAGCCCTTTTAAATTTTTGGGTAAAAGATGGTGTTTTAAGTTCCAATGAGTATTAGTAGTTACTCAGTATCATTTATTCAGTACTCTGTTTCTACTTATGTAGATTGATAGAGGGATAAGCGTTAAAAAGGCAAAGTAAAACCCCCTCCAGTAGCTTACTTCATGGGAAACATTGGGGTTACCCATTCTGTGATATACTTTATGTCCTAAACATTGTCAGTGAAAGTTACTATATCAGTCAAACATTTATGAGTAAATGAGGTTACATCTTGGTTACTGGATTTTACTTGAAGAGGGAATAATGCTTTGTAACCACTTTGATATGTTATTATCCCATTCTCTCCAAAGAGCACATAGGATTTAAAAGAAAGAAAGAAAACAATCCTCCATAGATCTTGGAAGGAAGAAAGGATAGAAAGGATGGAAAGGAAGGAAGGAAGGAAGGGTTCAAGTCAGGAAATCACTTAGTTTTATTCTAGAAGTTAAGTGGGAGTATCTTAAGATTTGAATGTTTAATCTGCTTTGAATTGTATATCTTTTGAGATGTATATATGCCTAGCTTTGTAATCACTATAAATTTAATTATTCTGGAATATGCATAATGTTGTACTATTTCTTGTACCATATTAATGGAAAAGCTCAGGGCCCAAGCAATAGTGATAGAAATTAGAAAAACCTTTACTTGGAATTGTACACCTACACAAAGCCCAAGAAGTAATTTTCAGCGCAAAATCAATATATAACATAGTGCTAATTAGCTCCACAGACTCTAGTAGACACTTTCAACATCATAGTGCCTGGCAAAAACATAATTACAGAGAAACATTGCCTTCAGCATGTTCAGTAGCAGCATTGAAGGCACTCTTGAGAGCATTATTAGTGAAGATTTAACTTTTAAATACAGGCAGTCCCCAGCTTTCAAACAGGTTATGCTCTAAAGGTGCATTTATAAGTTAATTTTTTTTTTACAACTCAATGTTGTAAATGTGTTTAGGTTCTAGACCAGTCCACAAAAAAAGTCCATAATGTATCTTGAATAATTTGGGGGATGGTATCCATAAAGTCCTTATGTGGTTTTAACTAACTGAAATTATGGGCATGATAGAAACAATTTGTAAAATGATTTTAAAGGCAAATTTAATTTTTACTTCTGCTATGGGACTTTGGTTCTATAACTGTCACACAATATCTGTGTCTCATAGCCACTTTTCCTTTAGGTCTGCATTTAAAATAAGAGTATATTGTATACTATGATATAACACATAATTGTATTAAACTTTAATAAATGAGCATTTTAAAAGTGTTTACAGATTGTTTCTGTTATATCTACAACTGAAGGTGGTAAAGTCTAAAAAGCCCAAGGACTTTATGAAGACCTCATATGTTAGGAAAATTACAGGTTACCATTTTAGAACTTTATTGCCATTCTGAAGTCTTAGTTTAGAACATAAGGTATTAGAAATATTGGTTCAGTCATCAGTGGTCTCCTAACATGAGGTCACTGACCCTGGAAGGCCAGGTAATGTTATCACCAGAGAAGGAATCCCTGCACTAACTGAAATTATGTGGAGATGAATCTTATGCTAGAAACAGTCTTCCCTGCATTTCCTCTCAGTCATTCTGAGCCAGCCTCTGGAGCTATGTGATCTTATTGCATGTTTCCATGGGATATAGGATGTACCTATACTTTCAAATTGACTAAGCCAAGAAATTTTACATTGTGCAGATCCTTTTCTGTCCAATTAGCTTCTCTTCCCGCGTGTCAAATGGCAGACCACCTTCTTTGTGTTAGGATTTATTTTTAACAGCTGATACACATATCTAAAAGTGGCATCTTTTATGCTCCTTCCTTTCAGCTTAACTATGTTACTTAAAAATCCTTACGTTGTCAGTCTGACCTCCATTGTGGAGTTCATGAGCAAAATTGATCTTTGGGGCCATTTTTACTCACACTCCACCTGATAGGCCTCTTCAGCAAACTATTATTTTTAAAGCCCCACTTTAACCCTTTATTTACAGCATAAAGACAAAATCAAACATATGATCTGGCAGGTAAAGGCTTAGGACTCATTCTTTCCCCAGTCTTCAGATTTATGTAACTCAGTGACGTTTTCTTTGGCCAACATAGCACATGGCTGCATACTAAGGTAGTTCAAATTAGCATGCTTGAAGAGATATATAATGTCTGTCTCATCTGTAACTGTTTAAGCAAATGAAACCTTTCAGATTTTATGTATTGTGGGGCTTTTATGTAGCACTTTATATTTTCATGCTGCTGATTGTTTTCTGAAATAAATGAATTTCATCAAAATTCTCAATTTTTTTTAATCCTTTAAAATATGTTCATTATTTTGACTATGGAAATATAAAATTTCTATTTCAGGAGGATAAGACATTTTTTTTCTTATTTTAAGCTATGAATAAACTTTCTGGCATTTTGAGACCTCCCATTTTTATAGACCAGAATCAGTAAATAAGCCAACTTCACACATTTAGACTTACTTGAGCAGAAACCTGGGCTGAAGTACTGAAAAGCCTATATTGTTTTATTACTTGCAAATAAGTATATGAAAGGCAAATGCATTTAGTGAACCTGACTTTTAGCAATAATGTGTACGTTAACTTGTACTATGAAAGCCTATGGGTGGCTGTACATTGCTCAAAAACTGTTTGGAACTCTTTAACAGTTAACCTTCAAAACTAGTTTGAGCTGCTCAATAAAACCAGTGACTTTATTCATACTTTGTTTTGACCAAAGGTTGTATTCTTTATGTCATCTGGTCTTCTGTCCATTTTATGTCCTTGAATATTCTCTCCCATCTTTTCACTTCATGCTCACGGCTTTCCCTAATTAGCCATCATCTCCTCTGAATCGGTGCAGTAACTTCTAACAGGTCTCCACTCTTGCCCCATGCCTGACACTGCAGCCAGTGCACAGACCTGACTGTCCCATCTCTGTTGCTCTTACGGGCTTCATGTGTAGGACACAAGGCTGTGTGTGGCCAGAGGCTCACCTAGCTCTGTGGCCTAATCTGACTCAGCAAATGCTACCGGGGCTGTCCCACAGCTCCAAGCCTGAGCCACGGGCCAGCCCTCTGTCCTGAGAGAAATGAACAAACAAAGCTGCACAGCCACTGCCTCACACCACATACAAAAATGAACTCAAAATGAATCTGAGACCTTAATGTCAGAGTAAAAACTAGAAAATTCTTAGAAGAAAACAGTATCTCTTTGTGACCAGGAGTTAGGCAGTGGTTTCTTAGGAGATTAAAAGCACATACAACAAAAGGAAAAGAGGTAAGTTATATTTTATCAAAACAGAACTTTAGTGTTTTAAAAATTATTTAGAAAGTGAGAAGACAACACAGAATGGGAGAAAATATTTGTAGATAATATATCTGATAAGGGACTTGTATCTAGAATATCTAAAGAACTCTTTATAACTCAACCTGATTTAAAAATTGCAAAATATTTAAATAGTTGTACAAAGAAGATGCACAAATGTCAAAACTACATGAAGAGATGCTCAATAGTCATCAGGGAAATACACATCAAAACCACAGTGAGATAGCACTTCACACTCCCTGTGACGACTAGAATAAAGAAGGGTGTCAGTGAGGCGGGAGCTCTCACACGTTGTGGGTAGGAATGTAAAGTGGTACAGCCACAATTGCTCAAAAAGTTAAACATGGAGTTACCATTAACACAGCAATTCTAATATGCAAGAGAAATGAAAACATGTTCTCACAAACTTGTATGTTAATTTTCATAGCAGCATTATTATGAAGAGCCGCAAACTGGAAACTCAAATGCTCATCAACTGATGAATGGATAAACAATGTGTTAGATATCTATACAGTGGAATATTATTTGGTAATAAAAATGAAGTTATATTTATTACAACATGGATAAATCTTGAAAACGTTATGCTAAGTGTGTGAAGCCAGCCACAAACGGCTACATATTGTATGATTCCATTTGTATGAAATGTCCAGCATAGGCAAATCCAGAGAGGCAAAGTCGATCGCTGATTGCCAGGACTGAAGGGAAGGTTTCTGAGTGAGGTTTCTTTTGGAGAGATGAAAATGTCCTAAAATTAGATAGTGGTGATAGTTGCACAACAACTTTAGAATATACTAAAAACCACACTTTAAAGAGGTGAATTTATGGTATGTGAATGATATTTTAGTAAAGCTGCTATAAAAAAAAGTTACACCATCTCCAACTGTGGTTTTCTTCCTACTGTAATTACATAATTGAACTGAAAATAGTTTTAAAAATTTGTAGGATCTAAAGTTGCATCTGGAATGCAATGAAACAAATATTTATTGAAAACCAATATCCAACACAATTCAAGGGTTCCAGCCAGTCCTTTATAGACTTGTGTTCCAAGTGGAAGAAAGGAAGAGAGCTCTTTTGAACAAAATCTATGGAAAAGAACTTTAATAGGTCTCTCCCCTTATCCACTAAATCTTTGGCAGGAGTGGGGTTTTTTAACAAATTGCCTGGATAATTCTGGGGAGTGGCCAGGTTTGGGAACTACTGAATTCGTTCCCATACTGAATTACTCCCACTCCCAAATTTCTATTAAACTCGCTGTAATTTGGCTTCCTGCCACATCTCATAACTGAAACTACAGTTAACTGAAGTTAGGCACGATGTTCTTTCTGGGTGTCAGATCCAGCAACCTGTTTTCCACCCTCACTTCACACCACTGACTATTGATTACCCTCCTTCTTGAAACTCTCCTTCAGTTTTCATACTCAACCTATTTTGCTAGTTCTATGCTTTTGCTCTGACAGCCCATCCATCCTTTAAAAGTATAGCTTCTCCAGGGTTCTATGCTTGGACATGGACCCTGGAAGATCTCACCCTTTCCTGTGATTAAATTATCACCAGGCACGGATGGCACCAAATCTGTTTCTCCAGGCCAGACCTTTGTCTTGAGCTCCAGGCTCATAGTCCAGCTGCCTACTGGGCATCTGGAGGTCCCATGGCACCTCTAACTTCACCAGACAAAATTTATCTCATCTCCCCACCAAACTTTCCCACCTCTAATGAACATCAAGTAATGGTTGTACCATCACCAGACCTACCTCCAAACCAGAACCTCAATGTCATTGTTGACTTCTCTTACCTTCTACTCCATTCAGTCACCAAATATATTCTACTTCAGTAATAACTTGACTATGTTCTCTCTTCTTCATCCCTCCTCCCTTCTAGGGCAGGACCTCATCCTCTTTTATTATTGTAACTTCCCTGATTCAACTGATTCTAGTTAGGAATTTCTGAAAAAATAAAGCAAATCATGTCATTCCACTTTGCTAAGGAATCAAAAGAGCTGCTTTTGATTCTTTCATCCTTAAGAAAAGCCCAATTTGGTTTCACTTTTGGCTCTTGCTCCTCCTGACCTCCATCCTCATCTCCCTAAGTATCTACCACACTGGCGTTATCTCCATCCCCAGATGCAGCAGGCAGGCAACAAGTAGTTTGAAAACATTTTATTCTGTCGGTAGGTTAAACATAACCACATGGATCTTTACACTTCTGATGTTCATAATTCCATATCTTAGGATAGGCATCAAGCCTAATTTATGGTGTTAAACATTATACATTTTAGGATTAAGGACCAAAGTTAACCTAATGCTCATGATAGGAAGAACAGCTTACTATAATAGTATATTATCCTGGAATCTTTGGTTTATGCTTTCTTTCAAAATGAAAATGGCCCTAACCAGTTTGGCTCAGTGGATAGAGCATCAGCCTGCGGACTCAAGGGTCCCAGGTTCGATTCTGGTCAAAGGCATGTATCTTGGTTGTGGGCACATGCCCAGTAGGGAGTGTGCAAGAGGCAGCTGATCGATGTTTCTCTCACATCGATGTTTCTAACTCTCTATCCCTCTCCCTTCCGCACTATAAAAAATCAATAAAATATATATTTTTAAAAATGTATCTTATCTACCTAATAAAAGAGTAACAAGCTAATTGACCATACCGTCATGATGCCCACCAGCCAATCAGGAGTGAGTATGCAAATCAACCCAACAAAGATGGTGGGTTAATTTGCATACACAGGCACCAAGTGGCCGGGGGCGGGGTGGGACCCAGGCATTCTGCACCACCCCAGCTGCTCCAGGCCTCTGGGCAGCGTGGGAAGGCGGAAGGAAAGGCGGCTCCAGCCAGAGCAAAGCCAGTGCCTGCAGCCAGGGGAAGGAAGGCCCATTCTTAACCAATCTTTGTGCATCGGGCCTCTAGTATTTTGATAAGATGTGTTTTCATTGAAGAAATTGATGTGTGTATGGGGGAAAGCAAGCCTCTTTGGCAAAGCACCGTCTCTTAGATCAAGAAAAAAAGCAACCATCTGGCCTGTGTGGTTCAGTGGTTGAGCATTGTCCTATGAACCAGGAGGTCACAGTTGGCTTCCTGGGCGCATGCCCAGGTTGTGGGCTCAATCCCTAGTACAAGGCACGCAGGAGGCAGCTGACCAATGATTTTCTCTCGTCATTGATGTTTCTATCTCCTTCTCCCTCTCCCTTCTTATTTGAAATCAATAAAAATATATATTAAAAAAAGAAAGAAAGCAACCTCCTGACAACAGGTCATGGGTGTGTTTATTCAGCATTTCCTGAGCATCTTCATTCATTCATCTCCATGTCCACGAAGTCTTCCTGCAAATCCACTCAGAGTCCAAGCTGACTCCCTGGACCAAGTGACAGACTGATTTTATGTAGCAAGAGAGATGGATTAATGATTTCAGCAAAAAGCTGGCATGTTCCAGAGATTTAATTTTTTTTATATAACAGTTTTAGCCAAAGCTGTTTTAGAGCTCAGCGGAGGCAGAGTTCCACAGGAGGACGAACTGGTTGACTAATGACCAATCACTAAGCAGCAGGGAGGGCAAAGCCTCGAGTTTGTGTCAGGTCCTGGGGAGTAGGGGGTGGGGTGGGACAAGCATCAGTATCAAATATTAATTCGGGAAAATCAGCCTGGCCAGCCATGCCCACGCAGCCCCTCCGAGGAACGCTGTCACGAGGCAGCAACCGTATCAATGGTTAAGCCGGGGGGTTGGCCCCGCCGCAGGTCACCGGAAAGCAGCTTGTGGCATCGCAGACTTTCACAAAATGCCTTATCTTACAAAACTCATTTTGTTCTTGTTTTGCCTGATGGTTCTTGTGGACAGCAGAAAGCCCAGGAGGAGGAGAGGGACAGGGCAGCTGGAAATGCCCAAGCCAAGGTAAAGTGGGTGAGCGGGGAGGTGGGGGGCACAAGCACTCTCGTGTCACCCGCAGTGAGAGAGCAAAGCCAGACTGGGTCGAGCCCCCATTCCGATGTCTGTGTTCGGCCAAAGCATTTTGATTTGAGGCAGGTAGTTGAAAACTGAGTAGGTAAAACATCTTTGTATGCCTCAGGTTGAGCTGCTTTGTAGCTGAGGATGACCTTCCCTCCATCTCTCCCTTCTTCCCTTTTTTCTCTCTCTCCCTCCCTGATTCTCCCTCCCTCTCTCTCCCTCTCTGTATCCTTCCCCTCCTTTTTCTTTTTTTGCTTAGTGATACTCCAGTCAGTAGACTATTGCTTTAGAACATTTTGGACTTGACTTCTTTAGGATTATGTACAGTGGTGGCGAGAAAAAAAATCTGGAAAGAGTGAGTGTGAATGAGAGAGAAGAGAGAATTACTCCTTTGTCATCTGGGTTAGAGGGAAGGGAGTGAACCAGGGTCCTCCAGCTCCAGCTTCCCCCCGGGCAGCAGGAGCCACTGCATGTCCAACTTGGCCTTGGTCCCTGCTGGCTATGGACAGAGGCTCTGCGCCAGCTGGACTGATGCCAGCTTGGGATCGCAAATGTTTGTTTTTCACAAAACCAACATTATAACAACATAAGAGAAATGATTAAAAAGAATAAAAACCCACATTTTAATTCCTCCACCTTTCAACCCAACTACTGTCCTCTAGTCATAACTTTTGACAATTAAGAGCTTGCCAGGTGGAATGGTGCCCTGCAGGGAGGTGTTTCCTCTCGAAAGGCTCAGGAGGGGTCTGGTCCTCCCGGCCTGTGAGGGCCTGGGGCAGGGAGGGGAAGGAGGGGTGGGAAGGTGTCTGTGTGTTTGAGCCCGATAGAGAAAATGTGCCCAATGGTAGTTCTTGCAAAAAGTAACCTCTCCGATCAGTCTCACTCCGTGCCTGGTGGGCCATGGAAAAGTGTGTCTCCCTTGTCTCTGCAGTCACCTTTCTAAGAAGAACCTCGATGTGACCAAAATCCGGAAAGGGGAGGCTCGGCCGCTCCTCAGAGTGGAGGACCACGATTTCACCATGAGGCCTGCCTTTGGAGGTAGGACTGTGTCCTTCCCTTGGGCTGGCGGGGCTCGGCCCCCAGGCTGCTGCCGATGCTCCATCCCTTCTCTCAGGCCTTGCCTCCCACCCCCACCCCCTAGGTTTTCTCACTGAGTCAGATCAGCCTGACTTCGCTTCCAGGGTCACTGTTTCCCTGGAAAGAAAGCGCTGGGAGAAAGGGCGTGGAGAGGGCTGTTGACTGCAGAGGAGCGGATGTGACTAAGCTGTTTACGTTCAGAAAGGACAGGCCTCACTGCTGCCAACTTTTCTAGAAAAGTAAGAGCTGGCCAGGAGGGTCTGGACACCAAGTGGCTCCCTGGCTCAGGCACCCTGTGCCCAGCTGGAAATTTGGGTGTTTGAGGGGGTCACCTGCTTTTCAATGCAGCAACAATAATTTAGCAAAAGCCCCATGACAAAGCTTCCCTGCTCCGGGGGTCAGGACCTGGAGAAATGCCACAGGAGGGCGGGGAGAGGCGCCAGCCGTCCGCTCTGTCCAACCAGCAGGGAGGGGGGGGGGGGGGGGAGAGCAGCCGCAGGTAGGTGCAGGGCCAGCGCCCCGCCTTGTGCGTGTGGGGTCCAGAGGGTTAAGTGATAGCCACAGAACAGCTGGGGGCAGAGCTTGTGTTTTTTTCTTCCAGCTGTAACCTGAAAGCCTTATAAAAACGCCCCTCCTCTGGGAGGAAGCCGGAGAGCCAGGAGCCGGGTCTCAGGAATGGCAGGTGAAGCCCCGCCATGCTCCCAGAGAACCCAGCTCTGAGCACCATCATCCAGCAGGCTGCTGCCGCCTCAGGGTGCTCCTCCCTCGAGCTGTGTTGAGGAGCAAATTGGACTTCCTGTGCCCTAATCCCTGCAGCCACCCAGCCCATTAGCGGGGCCCACCAGCGTGTGGAGGGTGGGGCTAGTCCCCTGCCGGCCTGAGTGGGCCTCCGAGGCTGGGGAGGGCCTCACTTTGCTAGACGCTGCGGAGGAGGAAGGTGTCCCCTCCAGCGGGTGCAGTGAGACTGGAGGCTCTTATGATCTCAGTCACTAAAGCATAGAGCGGGGGCCACTCCTGCTTCCTTTCAGGGCAGTGGGCCTCCCTGTGAGGCTTCCCTGGGTGTGCAGATGTCAGGGGAGCACATAGTGAGGAGTCAGACTGCCCCCCCCCCCCCCCCCCGCTTCCCCCTAGCCTATAAACAAGAAGTGCCATGACTCCTGGAGTCCTGGCCGAGCAGGCAGGATGGGGCCAGCACAGCAGGGCCTTCCCATCGCCTGCAGTTCCGATGACTGATCCCATCTGTCATCCCTGGGAGCCTCTGGGGATGGCTTAGATCCAGGGAGCCTTCGCGGTGGATGCACCTCACTCCTGGGCAGGCACACGGGCCAGGGGCGGTGGGTGGTGAGGAGGAGGCTGCAGGCAGCACACGGGACTCTGCAAATAACAGAAGGCACTCCTTCCTCGGGGGTAGCCTGTGCCAGGCGCCAGCCGGCCCGGTAAGCAGAGCCTGGGCCCTTGCTGCCCTGGTGCGGGCCCAGCCTAACACCGGCCTTCCACTAGCTCTCACGCACCCCAAGCAGCTCGTTTGAACAAAGATGTCCTGCAGCGGTTGTGGGGTTTGTCTTCTCATTTATACCTTTTCCTATTTTATTTCCCTGAAAGGGACTTTCGTGTGGTTTGCTATTGAACGGTATTTGACAGAGAGACATTTATCTAAGACTAGATACCCCTTGGATGACCTTTTCAGTGTGGAGAGAGAAAAGCTTAATAGCTGCTTCCTAATAATCCCAGGGATCAGTAGAAATGCAAATACTTTGTCTAAGCCCCAGCTGCCTGGTGCGTCCCTGTGAGAGGAACCTCCAGAGACCCGGGGCTTCTCCATTAGTTAGAAAAAATATTGTAATGCTGATTTTTTCACATTTAAATTTATTTTTTAATTGTGGTAATATATAACATAACATTTACCATTTTAACCGTTTTTAAGTGTATAGCTCAGTGGCATTAAGCACGTTCATGTTAGGCCACCATCACCACCTTCCATCTCCAGAACTTTTTCATCTTCCCAGACTGAAACATCAAACAATAGCTGCCCACTGCCCTCTTCCCCCAGCCCCTGGTACCTACCCTTCCACTTTCTATTTCTATGATTTCACCTCATCTAAGTGGCATTCATACCGTTTCTGACTGGCTTTTGTAACTGGCTTATTTAGTTAGCATAATGTCTTCAAAATTCGTCCACGTTGTAGCACGTGACAGCATTTTCTTCCCTTTTAAGGCTACGTAATAGTCACGGTATGAGTAGATCACACTTTCTCTATCCCCTCCTCTGTGGATGGACATTTGGTTTGTTTCCACCTTTTGACTATTGTGAGTAATGCTGCCTTGAACAAGTGCGTATAAATACCTGTTTGAGGCCCTGCTGTCAATTCGTTTGGGTATATCCTCAGAAGTGGAATTGCTGGACCCTATGGTAGTTGTATGTGTAATTTTTTGAGGACCCAACACACTATCTTCTGCAGCAGCTGTACCATTCTGTATTGCTACCAGCACAATGCTGATTTTTTAACTCAAACTGCGTAGATGAGAGGTAAAGGAGCGACGTGGTGTCATCACAGATTCTTTTGAATTGTATCCAAGGAGTTTGTCAGGATGGTCAGGAAGAGTGGTGGCAACAAAGTAGGTTAGGTTGTCCAACCAAAATACTATTGTTCATAAGCAAATATGTGGGGTTTTTTGAGCTGTTGTTATGTGTCAGACATGGTCTACGACAGGAACTCATGGTGAGCCAGACAGCCAGTTCTGGGAGTCTTCCTGCTCTAGGGGGGAGACCAGTGTTAATGAAATCCTCACGCCAAGATGTCGAGTTGTGAGAGCTGCTGGCAAGGAAAAGTCAGGAGCTGTGGGGTTGGCACAGCGGGGTCTGAACAGCTGCCCCAAGGAGCCGACGAAGACACAGGAACGCCAAGGAGCCTCGCTCGCCTGGGAAGCTCATGCGATTGGAGTCCTTTACATTCAGTTACTGTCCCTGCAACAATATCATTCTCAAGGAGTCTACTAAGGAAACGGATAAGTGGTTAAGTGCAATCAAACGTCACAGAGCAACGCGGGATGCTCCACGGATGGAGTGGGGAAACTGAGGGAGTGGTCAGTTCTGCCCAGAGAAGCTTTTGTTCAGGAGGCGATGGTCACCATCAGTCTGGAAAGACGTGCAGTGGGCGAGCCCAGCGGATGGAGAAAGGAGGGCAAGCCGGGGAGCAGGGAGCTCACGGATGAGGGTGAAGCATGTCAGGGAACTGTGAGCATCTCCATGGAGCTGCACTATGTCATGTGTGAGTGTGTGAATGTGTGTGTGAGTGAGTGCACGTGTGTGTAGACAGGGAGGGGACACAGAGAGGTAAGGCTGGCACGTGGGCTGGGGCAGCTCTGGGAAGGTTGTGCTGCATCTGGACTGTGCACAGCTGGGCTGAGGGATGGCAGGACCAGACACGAGCTGTAGAAGTTCCCTGTGGGCCTGTGGGGAGGATGCTGCCGCAGTTGAGAATGAATGCCGGACAATAGCTGACCACTTTGGCAATGGTCCAGACTGCAGTTAATGAGGGAGGAAGCTAAGGCCATAAAAAGAAGCAGGGGCCGGGGGTGGGGAGGCGGGGATCTGTGAGATGCTAAGGAGGGAGATGGCCTCTGATGGAATCAGAGGAACCTGGGACCCTAAGTGTCTGACCTTGGGAGAACATTCACTGAGATGGAGCACCTGGAAAGCAATTGGAAAAAAGACATGGTAACAGTCGGGGGACATACAGCCGCCATGGGGTGAGGGAAGAGAGTTTGATGAAGGTCTGCTTGCAAGAGTGTGGGCAAGGTTCAGGGAAACCAATGAGTTACGGGGAGGCCCCAAGGGCTCGAAAAGTGTGGAGCCATTAGCAGGTGGAGGCTTGAATTATAAGAGGAGGAAGCAGTATCTTTCCCAGGTTGTGCTCCTGGCGGGGGTGGGCCTGCGAGTGTTGGTGCTGCCCATAGAGCTCAGCTCCTCATCACAGAACAGGGCGGAGCAGAGCGGAGAGTGGATCTGGAGAGCAAACCCAGAGGTCAGCGTTGGGCCGGTTGGCATTGAGTGAGACAGGGAAGGCTGGGGGATGGGACCCAGCTTGTGACCAGGGCACTGGCGGGGCCTGTGTGCCTTCCCCACATCAGCTTCTAGAACACAGGAGAACCTTTCCTGTGATAAACTTAAATAGCAAAAGGCTGATTTAAGAGACAAGGCAGCAACGTTGGCTTGTGCGCTTCGTTGAGCATCACTTGTTAGAGAGGCAGTTCTCCAGTCCCACCCCAGGCCTCCTGAAACGAGGCCCAGGCAGCTGGGTTTTCACAAGCTTTGCTTTGATGCTGATTAACAGGCAGGTTGGAGAAACACTGGGTGACTTCCAGAAGTGAGGTTTTATGATGTTGCCTGCCCTTTTGCTGTCAAACCCTTCCACTCTCCCACCTCCACCAGCTCTCTCCACTCCCTACTGATCACCGTCTCCACCCACTGCACTTGCCGCGTGGAGGACTCTTTTCCTGGACCTTGGCCTCCCTGACCTCTCTCCCATGGCCATTCTCCTCTGTGGTCTCTGATGCAGCTCATCCTTGGCTCCTTCTCTGAGGTCCTTGGGTCCCTTCTCCTCCCAGAAGACACTCAGCCCCTTCCACAGCCAGCTCTCTGCTGCTGATGACTCTCAGCCTCCCTCTGGAGCCCAATATCTGACCCAAACTCTAATTGCCTAACTTTTGTTAAAATCTAAAAGAGGTCCCCACTGGATAGCTAACCAATTTCTTAAATTTAATATTGAAAAACAACCCTGCCCCATTGCCCAATATCCTGTCCTTGGTGCATGGTGAATTTGAGCTAAGTCATTTACACTAATATTTCTGTTGAAAACCAAATGCTTAAACTGTCAGCATTTCTGAATTATCAAGTTGGACAATATTTATTTGTTAATTGGAGCACTTAGTCCATTTACATTTATTATATAATGTATCTAGTGTTGGTTTTTTTAAAAAATCATGCTCCTTTTTTAAAAAATACATTTTTATTGATTTCAGAGAGGAAGGGAGAGGGAGAGGGAGAGAGAGAGATAGAAACATCAATGAAAGAGAATCATTAATAGGCTGCCTCCTGCAACCGGGCATATGCCCTTGACCGGAATTTAACCTGGGACCCTTCAGTCCACAGGACAATGCTCTATCCACTGGGCAAAACCAGCTAGGGCTGTCTAGTGGTTTTTAATCTATCATCCTACTATGTTCTTTTTATTGTCCAATCTATTCTATTTCTCCTTCTTTGTTGCTTTCTTTTGGATTTATTATTTTTGCTTATTCCTAGTTTGGCTTTCCTATTTTAGTTTTGAAAATGCATATTCTTATTATATTTTGGTGGTTCCCCAGAAAACAACATGAACTCTTGGCTTATCACACTATTGTGTTAATTAGTGACTTTTATTGTTTTCCGGACAATGCGAAGACCTCAGAACCCTTTTACTCCATTTATTCCCCTCCCTACTTAAATGTTGTTTCTCCGTGTGTGTTTTTGTTTTTCAACTCCACAATATATTATTAGTATTGTCCTATGTAGTCAATGTTCATTTAGAACTATGCATGTATTTACCATTTGTTCTTTATTTGTTCTTGCATGCCCAGCTTTCCTTCTGAGATCACGTTCCTTCTGCTTGAAAAACATCTTCATTTAGGGCAGGATGCTTGTTGGCAAATTCTTTCAATTTTGGTTTGTCTGAAAATTCTATCTCACATTCAATCTTGAAGTGTCAGTGAGGAAAAAATGACATTTATCTTAATTTAAAAATTGGATAAACCCCTGATACGCTTTCCAGAGCCACATGAGGAGAATAACAGCAGAAAGAATTAGGAACTAAGCAAAGTCCTTAGCTAAACATGTATTTCCCTTCTGCTGCCTTGAATCTGTCACCTCACCAGTGACTTCTATATGGCTCACCAGATCCCTCTCTTAAAGCAGAAAACCTCGAAGCTATGTTAAGGAGCCAAGACGTGAAGTCCTCGTTAGCTTAACTAGACTACCTGGTATATTATTTCTAACACCTGATGGGACTCAGTTCTGCTTAAGACATAACATTGCTCACAGAAGAAATCAGTAATTTGGAAGAATTTCTCCCAAAACCAGGTTGGGAAAGGCCACAAAATGGAGAGTTCAGGAGAGCCTGGGAGTGTCTTACTTTGGGCAGGTCAAAGGCCAAGGTCAACTCCATTGCGCTGAGACCAAGGAGGGCAGAGCAGTTGGTTCTGTTCAAGCTGGAGGTGTGAGTCCCCAGGTATGCAGCTCTGGAGCCTCCTGAATACACAGTTTGTTTACCTCCAACAACCCAGGTTCCCTGTTAACCTGACCTGCACTCCCTCGCGGCCGTACCTGCCGAGCACCAACACCACCCTCCAGGCTTTATCCAATTGCTCGTAGGAGGTGGCTGGCGCTGTGGAGGCCAAAGCAGGCCCTGAGAACAGAGAGACACAGTAACAGGTATCAAGCAAGCTGATATATTTTATCTGTAAAATGTCCTTCGCCAAAACCAGCTCCAGGTTAAACACAGTGTGTTTTATCTGAAAACCAGGCCACTGGGAAGTGAGCCCAAAGAGGGTGATGGCTATATCGTTTCTTCCCTTTGGCTTCTGAAACACTGGATGTTGCAGGTCACACGGCCAGTGGGTCGAGCAGAGCACTCCTTCCACAAGAAGCAGTACCACCTGGGGTTAAGAGCTCAAACTCGGGGCTATTTTAATATCTCGGGCTAACAGAGGGTCCAGAGGGCAAACATGAACTGGTCCCACTTCCTCCATGGCAACGTTGGGAGCACACAGCCCTGTGCAAGGGTGCAGCGGCCTGGGTCCTGGGAGAGGGCTTCAGCCAGGCTGCCGGCAGACCCTCCCTCGTTTTGCAAGGCCCTCAGGAGAGAAAGGCGGACTACTTAGCCCTAAGGAGGCCCTCTTCCCCACACTGAGCATCCACTTCTGGTGCCTTCAAAGGAGCCTGGAATAAGAAGAGAATATGGCTGTGAGAGCAGGGATTTCTCATGGGCCCAGACCTAAGCCATCAGTTGAGGAACAGAGAAAAATAAAAAGAGTTGAGAGGGAAAAAGTAAAAAGATAAAGTATTGGATACATTTGCCTTCATGCTTAACACCACAGAAAATATCCATGAAATTTCACTAATAGTAAATAAAATGCTTCCCTTCTGTTGAGCTCAGCCAAAAAGCAACATCTTTAATGGTAGGATTGCAAGTATTAGCAAGCCTAGGGGGGCGGTTAGGGGAGCGTGGGTGAGCCCATACAATGCCCTGGGCCACCTCCAGCAGGACCTCTGGCCCGCCTTTGAGCTGAAACAGGATTGAGCCTTCCAGTCCCTACTCTGTCAGGATCTCTGCTCCTCCTCCTCGGCCCCCAGCCGAAGGCTCGGTCCCTCCAGTCCATCTCAATTCCCTGAGAACCAGACTCCCCCTGACACCCCAAGGTTTTCCCCACTCAGACCACCTAGGTCAGAATGTTCTGGTCCTGTACTCCCTTGCTAGGGCTCAGAGGACCCATAGCAGCAGGCTGGCCTCTGACAATGGCCTCTCCCAGGGTGCCCAGTCCAGTTGCCATCTGACTCTCTCAGGCACATGACAGACACAGGTTTTTTGTTTGCCCCATTCTAGGTTTTAAAAAAATATTAAAATCTAAAAATTTTTATAGAAGCATAATATACATACAAAAAAAGTGCACAGATTATAAGTGTATAGCCCACTAAGTTATCGCAAAGTGACCCTATCAATGTAACCATCACCCAGACCAAGAGATAGAACAGGAACCTGCGGATACACGTGGCTTTAGAAATCCTGTCACCGGCCAGGTGAAACCGGGGGTCCAGCTTCTGCACCACATGTGCTTCTCATCTGACATGTCCCGAAAGGATTTTAAAATCTTATACGGTGTCATCTTCCACTGCCATCTAACTGCACAGAGAGCTCATCTCCCACCATGTCAAAGGCTTCCAGAGGGGGCGGGGCCCCAGCTACTGATAGGTACTCTGTCGGAGAGTTTAAATGACAGGATGAATCCAGCCCTGGGCATGCAGGTGTCCCAACCCTCTGTCAGAGGCTCTTGGGCCTCATTCTTAGGCCTCATACTGTCCTTTTTAGGTGTCACAGGAGGGCCAACGACTCAGGTCTTCACTCAAGCACTCGAGCAACATTAGTAGCTCTACCCTACAGAGACAGTCCTGGGATTAGAAGGCAGTATTCTAGCTCTTTGACTCATGCAACAAGCACGGATTAAATATCCACTGTGGCCCTGGAACGGCACGTAGGGCAGATGTAGCCCCTGCCCTCAGGCACCCAGCACTTCAGGAAGTAGCAAGAAAACCCTACAGAATTCAAGCCCCTGCCTCACCCCTGCTCGGGTCAAACTCCCCTGGGAAGGGGGTGGAGACAAATGTGCCTTAACCAGCGATCTTTGCTCTTCTGCAGGCCCTGCCATCCCGGTGGGTGTGGACGTGCAGGTGGAGAGCTTGGACAGCATCTCGGAGGTGGACATGGTACGCAGCGCCCTTGATGGGGCAGCCTAGAGTGTGGGGTCTCGGAGAGCCTGTGGCTGGTGGGGCTGCACTGGTCCAGGCTGTGCCTGGGTGGGCCAGGCCGGAGCTGGCGGGAGTAACACTGGGACTTGGAAGTAGGCCCGGCTACAGTAAAATCTAAAGCAGGGGCTCTCAAGCTTCATGGGTAAAAGGAACTGGGGGACTTAGTTCAGTGCAGACCCCTGGGCCCTGCCCTATGCATTCTGATTCAGAGTGTCTGGGAGTGAGGCCCAGCACTTTACACTTTGAACACACTCTTCAAGTGATGTGAGTGGTCAGATAAACCGCACTTGGAGGAGAATGGGAGGTGAGCATTTTCAGACTGAAATCCCATAAGGAAGGAAGCTTGCTAAGCTGTTTCTGTCTGGTCTCGCCCGCGCCCCCCCCCCCCCCCCCGCCCGCCCCCCAGGACTTCACCATGACCCTGTACCTGCGGCATTACTGGAAGGACGAGAGGCTGTCCTTCCCCAGCACCAGCAACAAGAGCATGACCTTCGACGGCCGGCTGGTGAAGAAGATCTGGGTCCCTGACGTCTTCTTTGTTCACTCCAAAAGGTCATTCACCCACGACACCACCACGGAGAACATCATGCTGAGGGTGTTCCCGGATGGGCACGTGCTGTACAGCATGAGGTAACTGCCCGTGGGGTCATGGTTTCGTTGTACAATGCCATTCTCATATGTGTGGTCAGTCTCTTTGGCCCTGAAGAGTTTGTCACTGTGGTTGGGTCTGTGGGATGATACAGCCTTCGGATGCCAATTAGAAATCTCTCAGACAAAATGGCCACCCTCTTAGCTGGTGACTTCCCTGTCATTGGGGATCTTAAGCTTGGGTTGGGACACTAGATGGGACTGAATGAGTTGAGGGAGGTAATGACCTTCTATGGACTTTCCACCCCTGAAAGCTTATAAATGCTAGTTTATTGGTAATAAAAATTTCTAAAAAATAGCTACTATTCATTGAATGCTGTTGCAGGTTGGCTTCTGGGCTAACTTGAGTGATTGCACAGTCTTAGTCACAGCTTCCTGGCCTCCTTGTACAGCTCACCAGAATTAGATGCTAATACCTTTGGGTGGATTGTGGGAAGGGGGCAGAATTTTCCAGGTATCTCTGGGGAAGGCTGGCTGAGAGCCATGACAATAGAAGGTGCAGATGTGAGCTATTAGCAGCCAACACCCTCAGCAGCCCGGTTCCCGGCAGAGCACCAATATTACCTCCTACAGAAAGACAAAAGTTAGATACCTGCGTTTCCAAACTTCAGGTTCATGTTCTCCTTACTCTGAGCAGGTACATGAACCAATAACTCACTGCACGAGCCAACGTGTGTATTTGGGTTGTCTAGGATTACGGTCACTGCCATGTGCAACATGGACTTCAGCCACTTTCCCCTGGACTCCCAGACCTGTTCCTTGGAGCTGGAGAGTTGTAAGTATCAGGATGCTTAATGTCAAAACTTTGCCTTATTCCCTCTCCAATATTTGTGCCATTTTGATAACCATGAGACTGAGTGCTGGCTGCCAGTATTAAGAACTGTTTACTCATGGGCTAGTGTAGGATTTCCCTGTTGCTTCACCCTGCTCAGAAGCAAAGGAGTCAAATTGACTTATTTCCTCTCCCCCAAGATGCATATACGGATGAAGATCTGATGCTGTATTGGAAGAATGGGGACGAATCCCTGAAAACAGACGAGAAGATCTCCCTGTCTCAGTTTCTAATTCAGAAATTTCACACCACTTCCAGACTGGCCTTCTACAGCAGCACCGGTAGCGAACTTCTTTTTTTGGTGTTTCTTTTTAAAAACGTATTATTATTGATTTTTATTTTTATTTTTTAAAGATACTTTTATTGATTTCAGAGAGTAAGGGAGTGGAAGAGAGAGATAGAAACATCAATGATGAGAGAGAATCATTGAATAGTTGCCTCCTGCACACTCCCTACTTGGCATGTGCCCTGACTGGGAATTGAACTGTGACCTCCTGGTTCATAGGTCGACTACTGAGCCACACCGACCAGGCTTATTTTTCAATTACAGACTACATTCAATATTATTCTGTATGAGTGTCAAGTGTACAGCACAGTGGTTAGGCAATCATACACTTCATAAAGTGGTCCAGTAGCTAACTTTTGCATGGTCTGATTCAAATGTGAAAGAAAACATAGTAGAATTCTTCTTCAGCTTTAACCTTTCCCCTCCTAAAGAAAATAGATTCTTCTCATTTAAATAATTCCTAGTCCCCCAAAACAGACAGCACTTAAAAGCAGAGAGTAAAAATGTTGCTGTCCTTGGAAATCCCACGGCCAGAGGTAAGCATTCCTAACAATTTAGCAAACACCCTTGCAGACATCTTGCTTTAATTATGCAATTTCACAAAAATGGGGTTACATGCTGATCTGTAATTTGATTCATTCAACTTGATATGGGCGGATAGCTTTCTGGCGCAATGTTTTTATACCTATATTTAGATCTATAGATTCACTTTTAATGCTCATGTAACCTCTTCTCGGACCCTGGGTCATGTTTGAAGTTATTTTTATTTATTTTATTTTAAAATATATTTTATTGGTTTTTTACAGAGAGGAAGAGAGAGGGATAGAGAGTTAGAAACATCGATGAGAGAGAAACATCGATCAGCTGCCTCTTGCACATCCCCTACTGGGGATGTGCCCGCAACCAAGGTACATGCCCTTGACCGGAATCGAACCTGGGACCCTTGAGTCCGCAGGCCGACGCTCTATCCACTGAGCCAAACCGGTTTTGGCATGTTTGAAGTTTTGAGAGGATCACGTATCAGCTCTTTTCTAATCTCACCATTAATTCTTGTACTAATTGCTTAGGACTATCATAACTAATTACCACAAACTGGGTGCTTGCTGCTTCTGAAGACCCCAGGGAGGACTCCTTCCGCGTCACTCACTAGCTTCTAGTGGCTGCTGCATCACTCGGTCTCTACCTCCGTGGTCACATGGCATTCTCCCTGGGTCTCTGTGTCTTCACATGGTGTTGTCTCTGTCTCTATGTCCAAATTTCCCTCTTCTCTAAGGACATCAGTCATTGGATCATGGCCCATCCTAATTCAATACGACTCATCTTACCTTGGTTACCTTATTTCAAAATCACGTCCCCCTTCACAGGTGTTCAGAGTTAGGACTTCAATGTATCTTTCTGGGGGACACAGTTCAGCCTACGGCAGCTCTGCAGTAGCTATGGGACCCTAGAGGACTTCTCACTTCATTGTCCTTCGTCCCACAAATCTATGGTATAGAGGTCCCAGTGCTGAGAAACCCAGGCCCTTCCCTGGGAAGATTTCGTGCTACTGTCTGCCCCTGAATGGCTACCATCTCCCCGTTCACCTGCCCCCACCCTCACCCCTCTGTTCTCAACATCAAACCCTGGGAAAAAGCAAGCCCAGCCAAGGTTGTATTGGTGTTGAGACAGCCCGAGCCTGATTCACTTTATGCCCACAGCGCTCATCCTCATTCCTCTCTTCTCTTTCATTCTGGTATGTACTGCCACACAATTTCCTTTTCTCATCTATTCTTGGCAAGTTCAAATCAACTTTCTAAAACCATTAAGAGTTTCTTATGTAACTTTTATAATGTACCACTGTTTTGAGTACTTTATACGAATTAACTAATTTCTACCCAACAAACCTATGGTATAGATGTTATTGTCCCCAGTTTACAGATGAGAAAGCTGAGACTAGGAGGAATTAAGGTTAACTGAAGTCACACAGCTGGTAAGTGGCCAGGCAAACTGCCTTAGTCACTATGTGGACTCCTCTTAGATGTTTTGTACGTTGGAATAGCATGCTTGCTTGTTTGTTAGTTTTGTCCCGGGTTAGAGCCCTTCTGGAGTCCAGATTAAATGCATTTTCTTTCTTCTCCCATTATTTACTGTGTGCCAACAAGGAGGTTTATCATCCCATCCACAGAGGCTATGGTCTCACCCAAGAGTGCTCTGTTTGGAACACGGAGTATACATTTTCAAAGCTTCTGGCTTACTCCTTGTGTTTCCAAGGCAACTCTCCCTGGTTTTCTTAGACGAAAAAGAGAATGGAACAGTTCTTCATGGAATAAAAGCAGCTCTCAGCTCTTCCAGAAAGACCCTCTGCAAACCTAGGAAGAAATGTGATTTCATGGAGGCCAGTTTAAGCTGATGAAATTGGACAAAGGTCGTGGGATGAATGAATGATTAGTAGTTTCTGTCACATTTGAAGATCACTCACTATTTATTCAGTGTACTAGAAACTCTTGCCTCATTCAAACAATCCCCATACCTACACAATCACATGTCAAACTTGTTTAGACCCACCGACTGTTCCAGCCTTTCCCGTTGACCCAACCCTTCCCTTTCCTGACTCAGTGCTAAATGTCCAATGGCTTTTGTTACCTCAGCAGCATTTCTCAGATGCACCCTGAGGTCTACCTGCATCCGAACCACCAGGGGAGTGTGTGCGACCAGCAGATTTCTGGGCACCACTGCAGCTGCTGAGTCAGTCTCATGTGATTCCTATGCACATCAAAGTTCAAAGACCATTGCTTTTAGCCAAATGTTCTCAGACTATGGTGCTCAGATCAGCAGCAGCAGGGTCACCCGGGAACGGGGGAGCCCAGCAATCTGTTCAAACAAGCCTTCCAGAGGTGGTGCACACAGATTGCCAGGCCCCACCCCCACCGTTTCTTACCAGTAGATCCTGTGTGGGCCCCAGAATCGGCATTTCTAACTCGTTCCCAGTGACACTCTTGCTGCTGGCCCAGGAACACCATCAGGAGAACCACCGCTCTAAGTCCATGTTTCTCAGCTCTGGCTGCGCATTAGAATTACCTGGGGAATCTTTTTGTTGTTGTTAGCTAGTACTTTTTTTTTATTGTGGTAAAATACATATTTAAAAATGTGCCATTTTAGCTATTTTTTAAGTGTGTAATTCAGTGGCATGAAGTATGTCCACAGTTTTGTGCAATCATCACCACCAGAACTTGTTCATCATCCCAAACAGAAACTCTGAACTGGTTAAACAACACCTCTCCATTCCTCCCCCTCCCCTACGACTCCTGGAAACCTCTCTTCTCTATGAATTTGACTATTCTAGGTACCTCATAAAAGTGAAATCATGTATTTGTCCTTTCGTACTGCCTGTTTCACTTACTATAATGGTTTCAAAGTTCATCCAGGTTGAAGCATGTGCAAAAATTCCATTCTCTTTTTTTTTAAAGGCTGAATAATAGTCCATTGTGTGGATTATATTTAACCATTCACCCGTTGATGGACATTGAGTTGTTTTTACCTTTTGGCTATTATGAATAGTGCTGCTCCGAACCTGAGAACTTTTAAAACATGCCTCAGGCCCCATCCCAGACCAATTACATCAGACCCTCCCTGGGGTAGAGCAGGGCTTTGGAGAGCAGTAAAGCTCCCAGGGGCTCCTCTCCGGTGGCCAGGCTGAGTCACTGTCCTCAGCCTGCACCCTTCACTCCCTTCTCTGAGCCTCTCCTCTCCCCATCCACTCATCTACCTCACACTCATCTCCTCCATGAGATCTTTCTTAATCATTCCAGTCAATAGTTATTGAGGTCTCTCTTCCAAAACCTAAAGCACTCACTGCTCCCACAGAGGGACATTTTAGCACTTAGATATGTAAAGTCCTATATCTTAGGCACTTCCATCCTGGGGGACGTTCATGCAGTTCCTTGAAAATCCTTGAGGGCAGGAACCAAGATCAAGGTCTCTGTCTATTCCCTTCAGGACCCGCACAGCACATGCGGAGTCCCCTGGTGGCCACTGTTGAACTGAAGGGACGTTGTGTGAGAGGAGCCCTGGCCTGGGTATTGGAGACAGGAGGTCTTAGAAAAGCCTCAGGGAGCTTCCTCATGTTCCAAATAAGAGGGTTGGATCCAATCTGGATTTCAATTATTCACATAACACCATAGTGAAGCTTGTCTTACCTACTACTTATGCTGCCATCGACTTAATTTTTTTTTAAGTCAACTCCCCTCTTGTACTTTATTTTGAAAAGGAATTTTACATCACTGTCGTCAATGGGAAACTGGTATCACTTGCCATAAATAGAAGAGGACTTTAATAATAATTGTGATGAACACAAAGAGAAAAGTCCCTGCCTCTGTGCTCCTGAAATCACCTTACTGTACACCATGTGTGTACCCCGTGCTGTGAGGCACAGAGCTGGGCCACCTCTGAGTTCTACCGTTTTCTGATTCGGCTGGGCTGCGAGGGGGAGGGTGGGGTGCACACAGCTTCAGTTCACTTTACACATTTGCACTGTCCTTAACACCACCTTTGTTCCCAGTGGTTGGGTAATGATATTGTGGGACATTTGAAACCTTAAAATTTCCATCCTTTTCTTACAACCATGAATCAGTGATTCTCAAGTTGCCAGAATGAAATAGATAATATCTATATCCTCACTTTCTCCTGAGGAATGAGCAAATGGTAAATGACTTGCACAAGACGAATGGATTGACTTCCACGCGGCAGATGGAGTGTCAGAAGTAGAACTGATGTCAGGCCTCAGAATCATGTGAACGACCTATTTCTTCTTGTGATGAATGTGCAGACTGACCGAGCTGCCCAAGCTCACAATAAGGACAGTGACAGAGCTCAGCTCTGCTGGCTCCTGCCTCAGTGGTATTGGCTTCAACAAAATAGAACCAGTCACTCAGGAAAGGTGGTTGTGGTTTACAAAAACAAACAACTTAGCCTAGACCTCTATTGTTCTACCTTCCCCCAAACTGCTGCGAAGAGAAGTTAAAACATAAAACAGCGAATGTACAAATACTGGCAAGACATTTATTTATAGGCGAGAGGGCTTAGTTTTGGAAAGGAAATGTAAGCCACTTGGTCATTCATGTTTAACTTTCTGCTGAAGATGAGAGCAATGTCAGGGAAAGGGGGGCCCATGGGGAAGGGCTTTGTGTTTGCCTCTCAGATTGAACTCACTGGCTTCTTCCTGTGTCCCCCAGGCTGGTACAACCGTCTGTACATTAACTTCACGTTGCGTCGCCACATCTTCTTCTTCTTGCTCCAGACCTATTTCCCTGCCACCCTGATGGTCATGCTGTCCTGGGTGTCCTTCTGGATCGACCGCAGAGCTGTGCCTGCCAGAGTGTCACTGGGTAAAGGCATTTGATAAGCTGTGATGGGGAGGTTATTTATTTACTTTTTCAACTGATCACTATGCAAAGAAGAAGTAAGAGCATTATTCAGAGTTCTTCAGTGATGGGCTGTCAAGTCAAAGGAGCAGACCTCCTGTTTCTTGTCTTCACCATTCCCACGCTGCCCTCTGCCTCCTGGGCTACACTGTGAAAACCACAGGGACCTAAAATAGCATCAACTCTGCCCAGATCACTTCAGAAAGATAGAGCTATTCGAGGTGTAGAGTGCACCACCGGCAGTATTAGAGCTCAGTGCTTTGATCAATACGATAATTCTACAAATGCCGAACACTTATTCTGTAAGTTCAAACATGTTGTTGGTTGACCTTGTTTAGACAGACGGAGCGTTTGAGGAGGTGGGGCCCACATGACGTGATTTCTGGGACGGAGAAGGCTGAACTCCCTGGTGACTTGTGGTTTCAGTCCTCCCCAGACCCCGAATCCCAGAGTGGTTGTTTACAACTGATGATTGTAAATTTGGACATAATCAGGTTGGGCCCTGAGAAATGTGAGGGTTTGACCAGCAAGGCAGGGTTATTGTAGCATGACAGACTTCCAGGAATTCCCACCGTCTTCACGGACTTCATAAATGAGGTTTAGATGAGGGAGGATGTGTTCATTCCGTGAGGTTTGGGGAGGTTCCTCTAGAAGCGTCCACACTTGAACAGGTCCTTCCTGAAGCTCTGCTGGCCTTGTCAGCCCCATCCCAGAGACCCAGAGTCCCAGGGGCTTCCAGTGAAAGGGGACAAGCAGCCAGCTGGCCAGGGGAACAGCCTGGCTGCTGGTGGAGCAGATCCTCGCGCCTCTGCGAGGTGGAAACGTGTCCGGGGAATTTCTCGTTGGATTTAAGAGGTGGAGAATGTACAGGGTGACTTAGTGAAATGGGGTGGGGCGGGGCATTCTGCACCCTCGTCAGCGGCTGAACTAAAAGCTGGATGTTGCAGGTATCACCACGGTGCTGACCATGTCCACCATCATCACGGGCGTGAACGCCTCCATGCCCCGCGTCTCCTACATCAAGGCCGTGGACATCTACCTCTGGGTCAGCTTTGTGTTCGTGTTCCTCTCGGTGCTGGAGTACGCGGCCGTCAACTACCTGACCACCGTGCAGGAGCGGAAGGAGCGGAAGCTGCGGGAGAAGGCGAGCGAAGTTGCCTTCATTGCCTTGTCTGAGCCCATGCAGCTAGGAGATGAGAAGGGGGGGAAGGTGTTGCATGTAGAAAAGGGATATGTTTATGCAAAAGAAGGGTGATCCATTTTAGAATAGGTTCTAGCATCTACCATAAAGGATCCCAGAAAGCAGGAAGTCTTTGGACAAAGACTAGGAACAGGAAGACTTGGGTTCTTAAGCCAAACTCTGCCATTTATGCTGGGCCTCAGTTTTTCCGTCTGTAAAAAGGTGTAACAGCATCCTCACCCCACCTTCCTCTCAGGGTTATTGTAAGAGTTACATAAAATAATGTATGTGAAAGTTTTGAAATTGTAGGGTTCTAGACACACAGAAGTATTACTGTTATTATCGAACATGTCTAGAGAAAATGCCTTCATATCCTATGGCCAAATGAGGCAAGTATTGTAGACTAAAAGCTCCTTTATTTATCAGTGCTCTGACTCAGTGAAAATTCAGCCACATAGGACCTTAGTCTTTAGAGTATTAGAAATACTATACTATGTATACTTAATGCACTATGCTACAGGAAACTACACTGTGCTATGAGATAGACTATGAATGGGGAATCAAAGGCAATGTGTATGGGCCTTTGACAAAGGATGGGAAAATCTATTTCATTCATATTCATACTCATTAATTACAGTAAGAGATAAAATGCCAACTTGTTACCAAATCATTGCCAGTCATTGCACTAATCAAAATGAGTGTTTACCTAAAAGGTGTAGAGATCAGGGACATGAAAACCTCACATTTATGCCCATCGAGGTGGCTGCTAGCTCCTTAGCACAAGGAAGTATACGTTTCAGGAAAAGAGGGTGTGTTGCCTTTTCAAAAGGTCTTTCAATGCCCACATTACACCTGTTAAAATTTTCCACATTGTCTGCAAGTATGCTAATTGCTTAAACATTTATATTTCAAATTCTATTCAAACCTTTTTTACTTCAGCATTTGAATATTTGTTCAAATTAATAATCTGTACATTGATCATTATTAAATGACTGTGGGTTATATGTAAAACCCAAAGTCATTGAATAATGATCAATGTAAACACTTTTGATTATAGTCTGTTAGACTTTCCTGTTTAGAGATGTTCAAAAAATAACAAAGCCTTCATCCGACAAATGTGGCCTCATGAATCATTAACCAGAAATAACTTGTAGTTGGCAGTGCTTGTGACCATACGCTGGGGCCTGGTCTTTGCCAGTGATGATCCGACACAGTCTAAAGAGAAACAGGGAGATCACACGTGGAAAGACAATTGGGCAGTAAGTCCAGCTGCCTGTCTGTGTGGGAATGGACACCTGGGGGGGGGGGGTGAGAGCTTGTGCCATTTAAAGGCAAAAAGGCGCAGTTGCTGGAGGATGGGCAGTGGTGGGAAGACACAAAATCTCTCTCCTGCTGCCACACAGAGAAACCACTATTCACCACTGTGAAAAAGGCCCTCAGTGGAGTTGAGGTTCCCAAAGTGGAGACAAGGAGCACCTGGCCTGGATTCACTTTCTGAGCCATTAAAAATGGAGATTCTGGGGCTGCAACCCAGACCTACTGAGTCAGAATCTCTGGGGGTGGCATCCGGGAATCTGCATTCTTAATAAGCGCCCAGGTGATTCTGATGTTCCCCGAAGTTCAACCTCCACTCCACCAAAGACAACGCTGACTGGAGGCTGCTAGGCTCACCCTGCTTCAAATGGGGCCCGCGCTGCTTGGGTTGAAGGGGTCTGACTCCCTTACTTGGGCTGATTATTCAGACCTGTTCAACATGCCAGGAGTTGCTTAATTTTTCTCAGAAACAGGGTGTTGTGGAAAATTATCATAATCTTTGACATTTCTTGATTCTAACTCAAACTGTTAGGAGAAAAGTCTGTTTTTATTTTAGCAGAATGCATTTCAATTTAGAACAAGGGAAAGAAGTAAAGACCTGTGCCTTTGACAACAACAACAAAAGGCTCCAGTGACAATATCTCACACTTTTATCAAAGTTTGGGTGTGATCATATCTAAATGCAAAAAATTGAATAGATGACCTCTTACTGACCTTTTATTCCTAGAGTCTACGGGTTAGTCTATTCTAGGAATGTATTAATGTGCTACCTAATTATTGTGGCTGATGGGACGAGACATAGGAAAAAATAATGAAACAATGGCGCCTGATTTAAAAAATAGCTCCCCCAAACCACAAAAGATTTCTTCAAGTGTAAGAATACTTCAAGTAATTCTAATTTTCCATAAAAATCATCCATCTGTTTTTGCATCTCTTTATGGTATCTGTTTGAGTATTTCAAGACACATAACAATAGAAGTCAGATGTGAAATGTCATTATTTCACATTCCCAGGTGGAAAACAGACACTGGGGGGCTGAGAGCCAGGTTAGAAACATATGAACATCAGCAGGTTGGGAAGAATGAACTATGGGGCCAGTTGGCTGTATCAGGCAGGCCTCATGCCTTTGGCCAGCACCAACCAGTGCAGCCCCATCTGGGAGCTCTCCCTTTGCTGACTCAGTTAAGCAAAACCATTTCCTTCCCTTCAACTTATAATTTATAGACATTTTCATACTTGTAGAAACAGTTTAACAAAATAGGATAATATAACATCCATCCAACATTGTTAACATTTTGCCTCTTTGTGTGATCTCTTTCTCTATATAAACATGGTTTTGTTGGTGTAGTCGAACCATTTAAAAATACATTGCAGGCATCATGACCCTTAACCCTCACATGTAACTCTTCAGAGTAAGGACACTCTCCTCCCTAATCATTTTTTAACCCCTGCACAAAGATGTGGAGTCCCACACTGCAATCAAGTCCTGGGTTTAAAGTCCTGACTCTGACACTGGCTGTTTGATCTCAGGAGAATCGTATAGTCTCTTTGGGTCTTAGTTTTTGCCTCTGCAATTGAGGACATTTGGACTAAATCAGTGGTTCTAGACCCTGGCTACATAGTAAAATCACCTGGGGGCTTTAAATTCGTCTAGAATGGATTGTGGATGTGGCCATTTTAAGACTTTCCCAGGAGACTCTAACATGCAGCCAGGGTAGAGAATCCTTGGGCTAAGTGATGTCTGGGGATCCTTCTGGCTGTGCTTTTTGTGGTTCTGAGCAGTCGTGGGCACTTCCTCTGCCCCTCTCCCACGGCCTCGCCATGCCTGACACTTTCCCTTATGTTTGCTGCCCACAGTTCCCATGTGAGTGTGGAATGCTTCCCTCAAGAACCATGATGCTGGATGGAAGCTACAGTGAGTCTGAGGCCAACAGCTTGGCTGGGTACACGAGAAGCCACATTCTGACAGAAGAAGAGAGGCAAGACAAAATAGTGGTCCACCTGGCCCTGAGCAATGAATCCAATTCCTCCAGGAAGAAGGGGCTTCTGAAGGGCCAGATGGGTCTTCGCATCTTCCAGAACACCCACGCCATTGACAAATACTCCAGGTTGATATTCCCTGCCTCCTACATATTTTTCAACCTAATTTATTGGTCAGTGTTTTCCTAGGGGCTCCAAGGTTGTGCCTTGGAAAGGGCCTAGACATCTATGGGGCCTGGCCAGCCATCCACATGGATCTGCTGACCACACTCCCCTCAGCAAACAGAGCAGCAGCCCCTGAACTCCCGTGAGCAGCGCCCCCTCCTGGAGGAGCCCAGGAGTCCTCCAGGTGCCCGTCTTGACCTCATGGGTTTGCCCCTCATTCATGCTGTGCTGTGTCCCACTTCATGTCTCTCTGTTCTTGTGTGTGAACAGGTTATGAGAGCCCCTCCTATAAAAAAAGGACTCAAATGCCTTCCAGATGTTCTGAGACCCCCTATGAAGCCTAGGATTCAGTTGTGAAGGCAAAGGGGGAAATGAAGGGCAGACTTAGGGGCATTCTGGATAGGAGATGGGAAATTAGAATTTAAAATAGGAATAAAACATCTGTAAACCCATACAACCGGATTAAGTGCCTCCCTAAGAAGGAAAAAAAAGCTCAGATCCCAGACAAGAAATAAGTTGACCTGTGTGAGTCTGGCAACTGACATGATTTTGCAATATGAGGGGACATTATTCATTCATCCACCCATTCAACCATTTATTAAATCTTGAGTGCCACGTGCTGTGGCAATGAACAACTAGAAGTTCTCTTTTCACAGAAAACTCTAAGCCTGTGCTCATTGTACATCTGGCAGAAAGTACTCTGCTCTTCTCCCGCCCTCTAACCCTTCCCCCCCCCCCCCCCCGCCCCCTGCCTGCCAGTTACTGCACAGATCCATTCTGTTTGCTGGTGCTTTTCCTGCTAGGTCTGTCTAGAAAAGCACTTCCTGTCTCCCATGAGGCCCTCATGAAGCCAGCGCAATGCTTTTCTCCCGGAAGTTCCATGCAGGAGAAGCCTAGCACTGGGGAGAGGACTGGTGAAATAGTGACAGCAAAACTTGGTCTGGGGGCGGAAGGAGGCATGGGTCTGCTGCAGAAATTTATTTCAGGTGCCATCTTACCTCCCTCTCTATGCTTCTTCTCCAGAAGGTATCCTCAATAATCCCTGTGTCCAAACCCTGTCCCCATCCCAGGGAGCCCCCATGCCAACCAGAGTGCCCCACACCCTAGAATAATTTCTCCCTTACTTCCACAAGCTAGTGACTCTTTCCTCGAATGCAGCTAAGCTCAGATTAGGAAAGCAGTCAGACTGATTGAGTCTACAGTAAATTGTGAATGACCGTTTCCCTAGTGAACGGAGTAGAATCTTTAATTAGCAGAGGATATGATTTTGAGAAGGTGACCTTTACTTCAAATCCTAGCACTTGGAATTAGAAGGCTGCTCTGGGGGAAAGAGCCCTCTAAACCAGTAACATTTCTTGCTTACTGAGGAAGTTGTTCTGCTTCCCCCTGCCCCCGCGCCCCCGCCAATGCCCCTACCACCTTCCTGCTCAGGGTCTGGGTGTCTGGTGCTTTGGTCAAGAATAGTCAAATGGTGCAACCAAAGAGAGAGCATAACCCCGCTTGAAGTAAGCATGGGCCTGTGGAATCTGCTCCACAGCTCACAGACTCCCAGGGGCAGGATTCTTAAAGGTTCCTGGGGACTGGAGCACACATGGATATCAGGGCCTCTAGAAGTTTCAGGTCAGAGGCCGGTAGCTACCTGATCCTCTCACTCCCTCAGCATGACCGACTGTGCAGTTGCTCTCTGCATCCCAGCTTCTCTCCCCCTTTCCCCAGATCAGGCAGCCACCTATTCCTCTGTTCCCATATACACTCCTTGTGTGACCCTGGTCCCAGACACTTGCTTCACCACCCCATTGCTCATGTTGAGGACCAAACTCATCATCTCTGGCCACCAGTCCTCATTTGAACTGTGGCCTCCAGCCCACTGGCCCAGGGGCTGTGTGATTCAAGAAGCTTTTCTCTCAGTGTGACCAGCTCCCGGCAACAATATGAATTAGATTACCTTGGGCAACTACAAGTACAGAAGTTCCCCAAGACCATTCTCAGGTTTAATAATTTTCTAGAAGTTTAAGGGTTTGGAGAAGAAATGTACACGCTAGATGCACAGGTAGAAAAGGACACACTAGATCTCTGCTGTCCGATATAGTAGCCACTAGCCATGTATCTATTTAAATTTAAGTTAAATAAAGTAAAAAGTGCAGTCTCTCAGTTGCATTGGCCACATTTCAAGTGCTCTGCTCAATAGCCACATATGGCTGGTGGCCACTGTATTATACAGTGCAGATCTATAGAACATCCCCACAATCATAGAAAGTACTATTAGCGCTTGTGTAGATGAAGGGATCTGCCTGAGCAAAGGCATAGGAGAGGCAGGAACGTTTGGGGTTGCAGAATATAGGGCTTGTGGGGCAAGTCATCTGTCTTGGCTAGATCCTCGGCTGTGGGAAAAGAAAGTGAAAGACCCCCCCTCTTTCCACAATGCCAGGGGTCATGGCAGGTGTCCCATGCCAGCTTCCTCTCCATGGAATTGCCTGGCCCAAGACCACTGGATTTCCCAGCCTCATAAGCAAATGAAGAATGAAAGTGTGTAAACAAGGATAATTGGATGGGACAGGGCATCTGGACTTGTTGAGAAACCTTTACTCTCTAGAGACTCTCCTAGGTCACAATGCTGCTCAAAGAATGACAATTATATTGTCACTAAATATATCATATTACTTTAATTATCTTATTTAATTCCAACACTACTCTGCTTCTGACTACATTGTCTTCATAAATTGATGCCTATATAACATAGTAGCTTGTTCACACCATAAAATATATAGATGTATTTTAACTAGCTTATATATTTAACTGGAGTTAATTCTATAACAAACATATAGCAGCATTTTATCATGTGATTAATTGCCTTATTGCAGCATAATAGTCTGACTCTGGTTGAGAACAATGGAAAATTAAAGGAGGTAAAGAGGAGACACGGTAGGAGTAGAAAATAGGAACTATGGAAATGTTGAGAACATAAAATGATTCGTCCTTAGGGCAGACAGACAGAGGAGCAAACAATTGTTTGCAGGGATGCTTGAATGATACTTTATTTCACTGAATCTAAGACAACATCAAATATAAGTAAGATGCACCCATATTTTATGTACCATCAATTTTTCTTTCAAGGAAGAAAATTTTCTATTTAAATTATAGCATGCCAATGATTATAAGATGAACCCTGATTTCACCAATATTAAATTGTGAAAAATATGCATGTTAGAATAAAAGAAATATACAAAAACTGGTGATTGGACTTACTTCTTTGACACCAAGAAGTCAATATTTATTACACACTTGTCTTCAAGTCTTTGTGCCCAAGCGGGGGAGGGGGGGTGTGGAGGTGGTGACAGATAATGAAATTAATAGCAAACACCTTTTAGTCATTAAGAAGTGAACACTGTAGTGGGCGTGGTCCAAAGGAGGGGAGATCACAGAATTTTGAGGAGTAAATGCTGATTGTTTTAAATTTTGAGCAACAGATAGATGAAATTTCAACTAGTAGAAAAGGAGGGGAGGGGATGATAACCTGGCAGAAGGAAAGCCCAGGTGTGCTCAGGGGACAGTGAACAGACACCCAATCAAATGTACAAAAGTCTCGGGTTCTCATCCTTCTGGTTTTATGGCCCTGGTGTCAGGGTTCTTCTACGTTCATTCCACTCCTGGGGAAGACATTTGACTGGTCTGGTCTGGGCCATGTATGTCAATGACCAAAGCTCTGCACTCTGTGTAAATTTAGAAAGTGGTAACTCTTCAAAAATACTTTGATCTTTTTGTAAATATTTGTGGAAGGGAGACTAGGAATTAGAAAGATGAAAATCGGCTTAGTTTGAGGGAACCAATGAGGCAAGAAAATAATGATAATAATAGTGGAGAAAGTTCATGTTAAGTTCAGTTATGTGGGAGAGCCGCAGCCTGTGTGCTGGTGTTAACAGAGACTGAGAAGCCAGGGGCAACAGCTATTCCATGTAGAGGGTGAGGAGTTTTGGTCTGGCAAAAATGAGGAAATGTCAAATGAAAAGTTATAAATGCTGTTCCGGGGCTAGAGGGAGGGGAAGATTTGGGACTACCCTCTTACATGTGCTCAGTGAAACTATCTGGGTGGATTAAATTCATGAAGGCGAAAAGCAGAAGGCAGGAGGTCTTCGGACGAGAGCTTGGGAGCATATACCTATGTGGGAAGAGAAGGGCTGATCAGAGAAACAGGAGAAACAGACTTGTTGTCATAGAAACTGGGAGAAGGGAAACCCTCAAGTGGAGAAGGATTGGGCTGGGGGCAAAGAATGACCATAAGAATTGAGGGTAAAGACTGTGAACAGATGTGGCAAGATGGAGGCTGGAGGCCAGGTATGATCAAGTGCACAGGTAGACAGCTCTCCTGGGTAAAGAATGGGGACCCTTCTCTCAACTACAGGTGATTTAGAGAGGTTTTCATTCTCTGAAGGAAAACTGTTAAGAGAATTATTGCTGTTTATTATAGAAAACTCTTTGTTTTCTTGGTGGATTTAAAAATAACCTTGTGGCATACTTGGCCCAAATGAGGGTTTTGGTCTCCGTGGTTGGTTCCTCAAACTATTATATTGGAATTTAGGGGCGTGGTCCAAGGACAGTGTTTATAACTGTCACCAGGTCTGTGGACAAGAGCGTGGGAAGCAGCCGTCTTGAGAATGTGTGCCATCCTTCGTTCCCACACCCATGGGGTCAGGAGACAGTGGGGTCAGCCATCACAGAAGACAGGAGAACAAACGTCTCCTGCAACTGCATTGTGTCAAGTGTCAGGTTTTGAGTGCATTCTTTGTGCTTGCACCATGGTGACAGCGGGCTGTATGGTCCTAATTCAGTTTGCATGTCAACCCTTGGCGGTAGGAAAGATTTTCCCCTCTGCACACCCACTAAAGTGTGCTGCCTTCCATAACTGTGTTCAACACATCCAGGTAGGTGGACTTTTAATTCCTCATGGTATTTTCAGGGAAAAGGTGCTTTATTCCCTTACTTAGATGGACAGAGAAGGGGTTGAAGAAGAGTAGAAAGGAAACCCAAACTGGTCTGGGTTGTGCTAAAACATGTCAGCACAGAGCGGTCCCCACACCCAGGTAGAAACCTGGAGTTGAGCTAGGATGTGATCCTTGAGACTGGCAGCTGGTCTGTGGGACACACAGGCATTCAGGGTGGCCAGCACAAAGCAGTATGGGTTCCCACCACCTGTGCTGTTGTAGGGGAGGAAAACGTTTTCCTCCATCCTTGTAGGGTCCCTGGCTGGGTCTGAAAATTAAACTGAAAAGGACAGATTAGCAGGAGAAAAGCATATAAATTTTCTAATACAAGTTTTACCTGACACGGGAGCCTTTATACAGAAATGAAGACCCAAAGAAACACTTAAACTTGAGTGTTTTTATGCTAGCTTTGAAGAAGAGTGGAAAGTTGTGGAAAGATGATAGGACAAAAGATATTCGGTGAATGTGGCCCACTGGGGGAAACTTAGCGAGGCCTAGGTGTTTAGATTCCTCTCTGTGTCCCTCATCTTGGGACATCCAGATGCATTTTTCCTAGGTACAGGGAGGGCACTTCTCACAAGAGGGTTATGACCTGCTTCAGGAGAAGGTCAGAACGTCGTTCCTAAATATGCCATTTCTCAAATATTCAATAGGCCAACATGCCATATTTGGGGGGGAGGGGGGGCGGCATCCTGAATTCTACCACTGTTTAAATGGTATATTCATTTAATGAATGCAAAGCAGAATTCATAGACCCACTACACCATTAGAGACCTCTTCCATTTTTCATTTTATTGTAGAACAGACAGCTGTGGCTGGGGGAGGGGGGGATGGTTTGAACACTGGGTTGGAAACAGTCAATACCCCAACCCCACTGCCCCCACCAATCACTAGGAAATGTGATATGAGTTAACATGGTACCCACAAATGTGCCCAACATGTGTCTGAGGCTAAGTGTGCTGTCCTGTGCGCAGGAGAGCTAAATCCTGTGCTAGGAGGGTCCTATGTCCCAGCCTGTCCAACCTCCAGAGTCACCAGTGGGCGTCCACACTGCAGTATAAAAACATTCTCCATTAGCAGATTGGACAAAACACTCAATCCTCACCCTCAGACCTTCAGATGTCATTACGGAATGATATTTGGGTCAGCTATTGAGAACATTAGGTTTGGGATTTATTTTAAAAGATAAATTGAAAAATAAACCTCAGCTGTAGTAAACCATTGTTAACCTGGCTGGGTTTATGCTAGTGAATGCTCTTCATCTTGTCCATTTAGCCCAGGCATCTTAAATTAAAAAGAAATATTTTTTATTGATTTAGGAGAGGAAGGGAGAGGGAGAGATAGAAACATCAATGAGAATCATTGATCAGCTGCCCTCCTGCACACACACTGCCGCCCCCCCCCCCGGACCCGCCCCCCCCCCCCCCCCCCCGCGCCCACTGAGGATTGAGCCTGCAACCCAGGCATGTGCTCTTGACCGGAATCAAACCCAGGACCCTTCAGTCTGCAGGCTGATGCTCTATCCACTGAGCAAACCGGCCAGGGCCTGACATCTTACATTTTAATGTGTATAAGAATGACCTGGGAATCTTGTTAAAATGCAGATTCAGGAAAACCCAGTTTGTACTTTATCCTGACATTTTCGTCAAAGGACAGATGAAAACTTCGCCCTGGACCAGTGGCACTTTTGGGGGACAACCTTTCTAAGGCAAGGCTTGTTCTTCATTTTGCAGATGAGAAAACAGGCCCAGAGAGGTTGAGTAACTTGCCTAATTTTTAAGGAAAGGTGTTTACTTAGATACTCTCTTCTGCAAGTTACAGAATTCAAATTAGTTAATATCCACAAAATTACATAAAATGGGTGACAGCAGGTGACCTGGGTTGTGATTTCTTGCTTTGCCTAGAGATTTCACCCTCTCAGTCCTCTGACCCATGGGACACCTGTGAATACCCAGACTTTGGTATGTAATGTGTTCTCTCTGAAGTTGGGATGATAGGTTAGGTGGCCCACCCCTCAGAATTTGTCACTGAATCATGCTTTTTATTGAGTTTCCTAGAATATATTTCTGGCCTCAGGAAAACCCCTTTGAAAAAAATCTGCTTGAAGTTGTGGGGGTTCAGAATGAGTAACCCCAAGATGTACTTTTAGTGGTATGCAGATTATTTTGAGCTAAAGACAATTTTAGCTTCATGCCCAAGAGAAGCTTCTGCCATCCCCTTGACTACCTAGAAGAACTTGTAATAAATAATAAGAGATTATTAACAATAATCTCTTTTTGACCCATCTATACGGCAGGGCAAACTCCTATTTACTAAACATCTGCTCTTCTTATCATCCTGCAATGACCCTTTGAAGCCTACAAGGCACCTCATCCCCAGCTCAGAATGTTCCATACCCACGTTCCCTTTCCATCTCTCACCCTCTCGTGCATGTGGGGTCCTGACTCTCTCAGGTATGCAGAGTCCCCATACATATGTATGAATTAAATTTGGTTATTTTTCTCTTGCTAATCTGTCTCACATCTATATGATTATTAAGAGCAGCCAGAAGAACCTTGAGAACAGAGAAAAGTTTATTTCACACACAACCCCCCCACACACAGCCATTGAATACCAACGGATTTATGCATTTACTATCATGACTTGTGGAATGTAACCTACATCAGTTTCCATTAGATTTAGCTACAAGTAAAAGAACACAAGCTTCAAAGAAAGGAGTTTAAAAGTGACCATCTGCTCCATGTAGTCCTCAGGGACTGAAAACTCAGGCTCTTTCCTGCTTCCTGCTTGCTGCCTTAGAGTATGGCCCCTGATCTCATGGCCCAAGGTTGTGCCTTAGCCATCATTTCTGCTATTGAAGAACAGGATGCTTAACGGGATGAAGAAGGGGAAAGGGAGCATGTCAGCTATCCTCCAAGGAAAGTTCCAAGAGGCTGCCACACACTTCCCATTGGCTGGAACTTGGTCCCATGGCCACACCTAGCTGCAAAGAATGCTGGGAAATGTATTTACTCTGCGTAGGCATATGCCTAGCTAATAATAAGGCATTCTGGAAGAAGAGGAAAAACATATAGCAGAGAATTGTTAGGAAGCTCAGCTCGAAGGACAACACGTTTACCCATCGCCTCCTCCCGCCCTCTCGCCCAGTTTCCTGCTTGTTCCTATCTCAAGTGTGAAGCAGACAGGTCAGAAATAAATGGGTCTTTCTAAGACACTGCGTTGATGCCAGGAGCTTCTGGTAGCACAGAGTTCAGAGAGACAGAATGTTTCTGTGCCCAGAAATAGGACCTGGGCACCGGGTCCCTGCCAGTGTTCATTTTGAAAGAGGGCAGGATTTCTTCTTCTCCCCTAAACTCTGATGAATTCGGGGTCAGTTCATCCAAGGAAATTCTCCTCAGGACAGACCGTGAAGGCCCAAAGCCCCTGCTCCCCCTGACTGCCTATCTATTTCAGTGACCACTCCTGAGCTGCTCTCTCCAGAGGTCAAGCTGGCCTGTCCTCCCTACTCTCATAGGGGCCTTGATTACTAGATTGAAGAGGGCATGACCAGGCCTCTGGTGATCCTTAGCCCTTTTCCCAGGAGTGGTGAAGGGTTTGCCCTGGGTCACCCCATCCTCTTAGTCAACAATACTGCATTGTTGTGAGATATCCTGCTGGCTTAAAGGATGTAAATGTGACCACAGAGGAGAGGTTTGACTATCTTTAAGAAACTGAGTCAGTAAGCAAATAGGATATATGTGTGTTAAAATAAGAAGAATACCAGAATGAGACAAATAGCTGGAGTTTATTGTTCTAGAGGTTCTTTCTTAAAAGAAATAGGACTCCAAAGTAATGTGAATAACAATGTACTAGTATTACTAAATGGGTTCCTAATCTGGACCATTTGTGGGCCTGATATTCAAGTTACCGCTGACCTTAAGGTCATAGTTTCAAGGACAAAGACATGTTTTGTTTTCTACAATATTATTCTGCTTTTATTTATTATATGTTAATAGTCCACATGAATATGGACATCTAAATAATTGGCATGATTAGTCATATCTGTATTTCTGGAAAAGCTACCTTTTAATAAATGATTATTAGATAAATGTGCAACTACTTACAGCTGACGGCTTTTACTGAGGCATGATTCACATACAGATCTTAAATGTACAGTTCAAGGAGTTTTAACAAATGTGTACACCCATGAACTCCCTTCCTATCAAGAGAGAGAAAACATTCCTGACACTGTATAAAGTTCTTTCATGCCCCATTCCCAGTCAGTCCTTACGTTCACCTCCTCCTGACCTCACAGCCACTGATAGTTCTATTACCATTTGATTTGTTTTGTAATTTCTAAAACTTTACGTAAGTGAAATAATAAAGCATGTGACCTTTTGCATCTGGCTTTTATCACTCAACATAATATATTAAAAATCTTTCTTGATATATATATTTTTTAAAAAATTGATTTTAGAGAAAGAGGAAGAGACAAAGAGAGAGAGAAACATCGATTGGCTGTCTCCTGCACGCCTCCTACTGGAGATTGAGCCCAAAACCCTGGTATGTGCCCTAACTGGGAATCAAACTAACAACCTCAGTGCATGGTACAACGTTCAACCAACTGAGCCACATGGGCCAGGGCTCAACATAATATTTTTAAGATGAATTCATGTTGTTGCACATATATGCAGTTCATTCCTGTTTGCTGTTGAGTAGTGTCCCATTGTATGAATAAACCATAATTTCTTCACCCATTCTCCTGTTGATAGGCATTTGAATTATTTCCAGTTTAGAGAAATAAAGCTTCTTATAATAGTTATAATAAATAATAAATCTATAACTTATGAATAAAGACACTGACAGGTGTATGTGTATCTGTGCCTGACTTAGCACTGAAACATACTCATCTAAGATAGATGCTTGGCTAAAGCTCAGAGGCAGCAAACACACAACTTGAACTTCGTTTTGGGTGGATATAGGGGTGAGGGAGGCCTTTGTAGAAATTGGTAGGATAACACAAAAAATTACCAGTTTATGCAGTCTTAAAAAGTTGTTACTGTAACCAAATGAAGAGAAAAGGCTTGGTATGAAAATGCATGTTTACAATTTAGAGATGAGTCACTTCTGCTGGGCTGTTAATTGCTTCACTTTCCAGGGGAGAAAATTCTTGGGCCTCTTAGTTTCCTTATGTATAAAACAGAGGCACTAATTCGCACCTAGCCCACACAGGGTTGCTGTGAGACTCGAGTGGGAGAATGTGTGAAAAGTATCTGTCAGCACAAAGCTCTGTCTCTGTGTAAGTGCAAGGTGGTGGTGTTGTCTATGACAAAGTCACACAGTTTCCCCTTGGGAGATGGCAGTGGAACATTCTACAGGTGTCCTGCCCTTTTGTCTATGAACTCACCGCCCTGAGAAATCAGTATTGTTACTATCATTCCCATTCTGCAGATGGACAACTTGAGGCCTGAACAGGTTTAGCTCCCAGAGGCCACACAGGTGTAAAGGATAATTGGGCTTTGAATCTCGATAGAACTGGCTCGAATCGGAGCTCTTACTATTGTGCCATCTGCCTTTCTAACAAGATGGCATTGTATCTCCTCCTCCTTTACAGTAACTGTCTTTCTCCACAGCCTATATTTCCTTGTGGGAGGGTTGCTGTAGTAAATTCTTTGGCATTTTATCTTTAGATGTAACAGAAGGAAGGTGAAAATTTGCCTAAAATCTTAATGATTTTCCATTTTGGTCTTCCTGGGGGTTTGCAGTGAGATTGCTGGGCCGTCATATTTTTAGTGCAAACTTTGTATTTAGGAGAGAATCAGAATCACCAACCCGCTTCTGGGACAGGACCATGGAGCTCCTACCCTGGGCTCTTTCCCAGACACACAGCATGCCCAGCTGAGGTGGGAAATGCCCCGTGGCATTGAATGCTAAGCAGGGAGCAACCCCATACCCGAGGCCATTTGGTCATTACTCGAATGTCTCTGTCCTTACCGCGGGCAGCGTGGCCTTGTTTCCCACAGACTTCTCCAGCACCTCGGGCGCCGCCTCCTTCGAGGCTGCGGGTAATTGAGTTGGAGGGGCACCTTGCATGACCGGGTGGGGGTAGGTGGGGATGGACAAAGCAGAACTTCTCTTTCTTTTCCATTTTAAAATTACAAGAAACCACGAATTAACACCTGTAAGCTGGCTTGAAAGTAAAGCATGGTTTTTTAGCAAAACCTTCATGGTGTCTAAAAATTTCTTGTCCCTACACAGGTTTCAGGGCATGAGCTGTGGAAGTCCTAAAGTTAGGTGAAGCTTAACTCAGCAACTCCTGAAACTACTGACTTCTCAATTCAAGAACCAACCGAGAAAGCCACCTGCGCTGCTCCCTAGCATCGTCTGCCCTACAAGTAGAAGCAGGAGGCATGGACCTAACGGCCACATCACCAGGGATGGGATGGCTCTCTCTCCGGCATTGAACAGACAGGAAGTTACCAGATACATCCAAAAAGAACCAATGAAAACAAGCACCCCTATGACTTTATGGAGAAAGCAACCAACACCAAAGAACCCATCTGGACCTGTTTACTGTTGGTAAACGGGGTAGATTAACCGGGTGAGCCCCAATACCTCTCCCAGCCAGAATAGTCTCGATTCTAGAAGCCCCTAAGAAGCTGGGCCTTCCCTGACCAAGGACTGCAATCCCTCCAGCCTGTGACTTACGTTCACGTCTGAGCTGTGCTGGATGTTCTCCTGGTGGCATGGCAGAGCTCGGAGCACTATCCAGGGTGATTTCAGAAGCCCCTGGGAAAGTCTAACCCCAACCCTCAGAAGGCAGAAGGTGAACTCAAATCTACAAAAACAATTCATTTCACTGACCTTTAAAGATCTCCAGTTTTTTTTGTCCCTTCTTAAAGCAAAGAACCAAGTCATTTGAAAAAATGGAGATAAGAATACACTCTGAGGCTTGCTATTTTGTTTTTACGTTTTCAACAGATTCAAAGAGAGAGTGAGGTTTATGTTAACTTATTTTAAGGAATTATATGCAACCAAAGTTAATCTGTGAGTCAAGATAGTCACATGCTGAGTAAAGTTAGTCAGGCCCAGCCGGGGTGCTCAGTTGGTTGGAGCATTGCCGCTTATACTAAAAGGGTTGCGGGTTCAAATCCTGGTCAGGACACATACCTAGGTTGCAGGGCACATACAGAAGGCAACTAATTGATGTTTCTCTCTCAATTCAATGTTTCACTTTCCCTCTCCCTCCCTTCTTCTCTCTAAAGTAAAAATCAATAAAACAACAACAATGACAAAAAGTCAGACATTAAATGGTCCTTCTTTTCTGCAGTACATTTGCCCATGAGTTCAATTTAAGCATGTTGTGTATTTTGTTATAAAATTTAATTACAGCCCAGCCAGTGTGACTCAGCGGTTGAGTGTTGACCTATGAACCAGGAGGTCAGAGTTAAATTCCCAGTCAGGGCACATGCCCAGGTTGTGGGCACAATCCCTAGTAGGGGGCGTGCAGGAGGCAGCTGATCAATAATCCTCTCTTATTATTGATGTCTCTCTCTTCCTCTCTGAAATCATATATATATATATATATATATATATATATATATATATATATATATATGAAAGAGTTTTTAAAAATTTATTTACATTCTTTCTTTCAAGAGTTGAACATTTCCAAATGTGGCTTCTCATTCAAAAAATTTATTCTTACCATTGCCAGAAAACCTCTACTTCATTCAGGTGAATCAGTCCCTCTAATTAGCAGGGAATAACCTGGAACTAATTAACTAAAAGATCTGACTTGTCATCAAAATGCCGTGGGCAACATGGTAAGTAAAGAGACTGGGTGACAAATGAAATCATTTTACAGGACCAGTCACTTCAGGAAGGGGAAAGCACAGGTCCTGGGATCAAAAGCAGGGATTTGTCTCTTTATTAAGCACGTGTCCTGGGAAAAATAAGTCATTGTCTGCGGGCCTCAGGTTCCTCACCAATGAAGTGAAGGGGACCTGCTATGCCTACTGCCCAGGCTGGATCTGGGGCCAAATGGAACTGAGGATATGAAAATGTTTTGTAAATTCCAAAGGCCCGTTCCATTGCAAACTACTGCAGTTATTCAGTAGCGGTTGGGTTGTGTGGAGGCAACAAAAGAAATCCTGCATCTTGTATTCAGCCCTCAGACCACGTAATGCTGCTGAGGGGCCCCTCTTCCTTCCTAGCATGAAGGGCTGTAGGCCCAGACGATCCATCTCTTAGCATTTCCTCTTCTCCCCACAATACCTGCCACAACCATTCCCCTGGACTGTGACAAGGAGATCATACTCCGTCAACAAGAAACCCAGGGACTCCTTGTGGAATTATGTTTGAACCTGGAGGCCTACGTGTTTCAGTTAAAAACAGACTTGGAAACGGATAAAAACTTGCCTTAAACACATTTCCTGTCATTCCAGCAGAGGGAGACAGGGCTGCACTGACTCTCCCACAAAAACTGCAGTTCAGTTTGAAGGCTTACAACATGAGCTTCCTTCTTTCCTTCCAGTCAGATCTTGTCATCATAATTCAGTACCTCTGGGTGGAGAAAACACATGGCTACAGGCCATTATGAATTCAGCGGCACTCCAAACACTCTCACATGGGTGTGCATTTCATTGCTCTCAGGGGACACTGGGCCTTTGGAAACAGCAGCGGCATGGTATGAACTCAGTCTCCAGATGCTTCACACCCGTGGTGGGCACCCCTGGCGGCTGAGCCCGCATTCACTCTGTTTTCCTCTCTCCTGAATTAGAACCACGGATTTGTTCAAGCACCTGCCCCGTCCCCAGTCCAGAGGGGGTTCTTGATTTGCCTAAGCCAGCGATTTTCAACCTTTCTCATCTCATGGCACACATAAACTAATGACTAAAATGATTCGGCACACCAAAAAAAAATTTTTTTTTTTGGCCCATCTGACAAAAAAAAAAAAAAAAAAAGGTATAATTTTGATTGATTCAGAGCAGACAGCTATTGTTGTGTTGGCTGTTGTCATTTTTTAAAAAAATGTTTCTTCCTGATACTTTACATATATTTTTATTGATTTCAGAGAGGAAGGGGGAGAGAGAGAGAAACATCAGTGATGAGAGAGAATCACTGATTGGCTGCCTCCTGCACACCCCACACTGGGGATGGAGCCCACAACCCAGGCATGTGCCCTGACTAGGAATAGAACCCTGACCTCCTGGTTCATAGGTTGATGCTCAACCACTGAGCCATGCTGGCCGGGCAGCTGTGGTCATTTTTAATTTGACAATCTAAGCAAAAAGGGACCAGTGCCCCTGACTAGTCAGGGATTGCACGTTTTAAAAACTTGTGGCACTGGTACATCTACACAATGGAATACTACGCCGCTATAAAAAAGAAGGAACTTTCACCACTTGCAACAGCATGGATGGAACTGGAGAGCATTATGCTAAGCAAAATAAGCCATTTGGAGAAAGATAAATATCACATGATCTCACTCATATGTGGGGTATAATGATCAACATAATTTGATGAACAAGAATAGATCCAGAGACAAATGGCAGGGGAGTGGGGGTTAGAGAGCAACCAAAGGACTTGTATGCATGCATATTAGTGTAACCCATGGACACAGACACTGGGGCGGTGGGGACTTGCCCAGGATGAGAATGGCTGGGGGTGGGGGGTCAAGCGGGGAAAAAGGAGACATATGTAAAACTTTAGACAATAAATTAAAACAAAACAAAACAAAACAAACAAGCTTGTGGCACTGGCTGAAAATCGCTGGTCTAAGCCGATCCGAGCACATTTTTCTCTGATACAGTTTACTGATCCAGGGGTGGACTTGATGGCCTTCCTCGGCCCCATCAGACTGAAGGGAAGGGCTCATCCTCCACGTTCTGGGAAGAGGTTTGCCCTCTGGCTTTCACACTGGACACGAGCAAGGAGACCCATTGCTCTGGCACCATACTGCAGGTGCGAATAAGATGGCCAGAGGAAAAAGGACACGTGAAAAGATGGCTTGTTGATGACACCGCTAAATCAAAAAACCCCATGGCCTGGACTTCTTGGTTTGTGAGGGAACACATTTTTGGTTAAGCCAGCTTGAGTCAAGCCTCTGTATTTTGCAGCTACTGTACCTGTATGCATTGATGGACTCCCTCAGTTTTCCATGGGTTATTTATTGAGGATGCTGTTGCATATTACTTCTGTGATATTATTGTTTCATTGACACAGCACTTTATACATATTTATTTGTTCCTACTCCTAGATGGATCTATAATTTAGAGGGATTATCTCCAAAAGAGAGTGCAGTACAGCAAGTCAAAACATGCCCAAAGCACTGCAAAAAAAAAAAAAAAAAGGTCAAAGCCATCTAAGATGTCCATGACCCTGCTGAAAGTACCTGTACTTCATAAGTACTCTCATTTCCAGGTCTAGCCTGGGAGAGGGATCCATTCGAGTAATCTAAAATAGCAATCCATGGGTGTGTTTTTTTTAAATAGAAATCCTTAGTGTTGCCTTTCTTCATTCTCTTTTCTGAGGGCGGAGGATTATATATATGTGTGTTTTTCGTACTGACTCTTCATTGCTCATTCATATTTATAACCTCTAATTCATTTAAAAAAAAAAAAAGACATTTTAAAAACCGCATGTGGCTCCTGGTGGAAAGAGCTTGCAAAACAAGACATAAGGGTTGCCTCACAGGAAGGAGACCAAGGTGCCCAATTCCCAAGGACTTTTGGCCAAATATTTGAGGGATTGTTCAGAGAATCACCTGATAACTAAATAAGCATTCACGAATGGATTGTGCCAAGTACCAGCCCTGGTTCCACAGATTCAACCCCAGGGAAGAGTGGGGGCAGGGAGCTGTCCAAATCCAGCCCTCGGCTAAAGCAAACGATAAAGGCTGGAAGCTTAAAATAGATGCAGAAAGGAGCACACTCGTGTGGCACAGAAGCAGGTCCGCACCTCTGACGTTTCTGTTTGGAAATGGCTTTGGTCGTTTTTACTTGCTTCTTCGTTGGACGGGAAAATACAGATGTTTACGAACATACTTACCACATCTGACGATGAAGTAATTTAGGCCAGTCAACATAATTGTTCCACTGGGAAACAGGGCTTCTACTTCAGTTCAGAAAATCCCTGACATCTGACGTAGGAGGATTTATAGGTTTAGTGGAAGTTGCTTTCTCCGGCTCTCCAGATTACATGCTGTGGGTTAGTATGTTTGTTGTTGTTGTGTGTTGTGGTGTTTTTTTTTTGTGTGTGTGTGTGTGTGTGTGTGTTTTGCATGAGTAAATATCCTTCTAATAATGAACAGACCAATAATGTCTTAAAAGAGAAAAATAACAGTCTTCTCCTTTTTGCTGTTTCTTGAGAGAACTGCCTGGATTTGGCCGTCCAGAATATGAAAGCTGGCGTCTTCCTTTTGTGGTGGGGATGGGTTTGTGCCACTGAAAGCAGAGCGCGCTGGCGAGGAAGAGAAAGCCAGGAGATGTCTAAGAGAGGCAGGTGAGTGGGCGTTTAGGGGTAGAGGGCTTAGGGAAAAGCTGACGATGTGGGCCTGGAATCTTTTCCAGAGTACGGCGCTTTCTTCCTTTTCCCCTGTTCTCCTGCTTCCCTCCTCTTAGGAAGTTAGAATCATGTTTTATTTTTAAATGATGCCAGATCAGACACATCGCTATCATTGCATATTCTTAAATCTCTTATGAATTGTCCCAGGTGAAAGATAAATTCTGAGGGGAAAAAGAATACAGTATAGGCACATTTATTAAAAAAAAATTAAAGGCAAATTATTTGATATCTGCATTCTAAGTTGGAATAAATCTACAAATTCTCAACCACTGGGACCTCAAATTAGTGAGAATGATCCTATTAGTTCTAATTATTTCTGCTGGATTTGTGGGTCCCTTTAAAAATAATTTAAAATAAAACAAAGCAGGTTTCTTCAAACTATAATGTCTAGAAGGATCATTAGATTGTCCTCTCCTGATAAATTGGGAGGGTGAGGGATGGAGCTGCCTGCAGACCGGCTTGCTTGCTCGTTGCCAACATGGTACGTGCCACCCTGGCCGTACCAGCCCGAGAGGAGGGAGCTTAGACAGAGCCAGGCTGTCGCTTCCACACTCGGAGTCACTTAGGCAGCTCTGGTGACAGCACTGGTATGTGAGTGCCTACCTGCACCCGTGCTGGCCCAACATCCACCGACCCATCAGGGCTTTTGGAGAAAACCTCATGCAGCTCTCTCTTTACTGAAGAGGAAATAGAGGCAGTAAGGACATTCTTGACTCTTGGTTCCTTACCAGGCTTTGGTCCAAACTGAGCTTCAGCTGTCTTTATCTCCGGATGTGGGTATGAATAGAGGTTGGAAAAGAAACTAATATAAAAGGAAGTCCAGCTTTCTGGAGTTTGGAGCTGGCGGGAGGTGGGGGGGCGGAGGGGGGGGGGGGGCTGGGTGTCTGGCTCCTCCGTGCCCCGATCCTGGGTTTGAGAGAGCGCTGCCCACGTGGCTCCTGAACAGCCAGCTGTGGCTCACAGCACTTGTTACAGGCTGTTTTAGCAACATCACAAAGCCGGGAGCTGAACCAGCCAGTGGTCATGGCGAGGCCCGGGCATGGAGGGAGATGGCTGTGCACAAGCCATAAACCCTGTTTCTGTCAGAGTTACAAGTTGCTTGAGCAAACAGTGGAATTTGTGGAGCTGTGCAGCCATAGAGATTATTTGAATCAACTGTGCTCATGAGGATTCAAAGCAACAGCAGCAACAAACCCTATTCATCAAAAGCTTCTCAGCCTCTCTCCTAAGCCAGAGTTAGAGTGGCAACTTATTGGTAAACACCAATAAAGAAGAGAAGTCCTGGAGAGCAAAACAGGTTTCCTTTAAAAAAAAAATTATGAGAACTTTCTTTTTTTAAAAAAAAAATTACAAAAGACATACATGACAATTATTTAAATTTTGTTAAATGAGAAAAGAGTTTTAAAAACACACAAAAATCATCCATAATCCCCAAACCCAGAAATAACCTTAACATTTTTGTACATTTTTTTCCCAGTGTTTGTTTTTTTACCTAAGTATATGTTGTATATTAACTAGTGTGGGATTATTCTGTGCACATAGTTTTGTAACCTTATTGTGTTTAATATGACTTTGTCAGCATGTTTACTTACTTAAAGTCCACTTGAATGGCTGCATATAACCTATAAAATGCATAATAAGGCACCACGTACCACCGTTCAAGCAGTTTCCTCTATTTTATAGACATTTAGTTGCTTCCTTTGTTATTGTAAGTATTCTGTAAGAATATCTTTGTACAAAAGAATGTTTGTCTACATATACAATTATTGAATTAGGATGGCCTCCTGGAAGTAAAGGGTCAAATGGCCTGAGAACATTGAAAGCTCCAGACTTATTTGGCAGAACTGCTTTCCAGAATGATGGACCCAACTTATGGACCCTCCACCAGCCAGGTTAAGTTTTCGTGTTATGTAACCTAAACTTTTCAAGGGCTCACTTCATTTCACCCAGATTCTAAGCTCACAAGTTGGTGGTAATTTGTATCCAGGCTTCTTTTCATGATTTATACGAATAACATGGGAAGCAAGGTGAACTCATGCACAAAACAGGGGAATGTTGGACAACTGATTTAACATGTGGAACCTCCATTTTATTACTATAAAAGGGGAATAAAACTTCTATCCCTTTACACTTGTGTGAGGACTTGATAATTGAATGTAAGTGTTGAAATTCAGTTGTATTCAAAATCTGTCTGCCATCTACCAGTTGCATGCTCTTGGATAAATTATTTAGCCAGGTTAACTATCAGGCCCCATTCCTAGGCTACCCGAATCAGAAACTCTGAGGCGGGTCCTGGACGTTGGTGTTTTAAAGCTCCTCAGTCATGTTTCTAAATCACTGTCTTGGACCTTCAGTTCATTTACCCAGAAAGCTGGTGAAAGGAAGAGAGGACACCCAGTAGCTTAAAAGAAGAATTAACATATCCCATCAAACCTGTCAAGATCAAGTCCGAACGCAAATGGTTTTTAATCGGGCTTAATTGGAATATGTGATCAGCCTGTTTTCCCCGTTGGCAGCCCAGTTCTGAAACGAAGCCCTGACATCACCAAATCGCCACTGACAAAGTCAGAGCAGCTTCTGCGGATAGATGACCATGATTTCAGCATGAGGCCCGGCTTCGGAGGTATGAGACCTGCACTCTGGGGATCATCTTCTTTCTTTGGGTCCATCAGACTGTCGATGGGCAAAAGTCAAGCCAAGGGACCACCCAGCTCTGCTCTCCCCTTATCAGGTCTGCCTCGGTTGTGCTTGGTGGACAAGGCACTGAGCCCCCAGCATCTTCTGAGCATCTGCCCTGCCTGGCCCTGCCCGGCCCTGCCTGGCCCCACCTAGGCCCTGCTGAACACACTCTCAGGAGGTGCCTGCTGGTCAGTGGCCAGGCTGAGCTGTCCTCAGGCCACTGCTCCTGGCAAGGATGGCTCAGGGTTGGTGAAGCCAGCAGCTGGCTGTGGGAAGGGCATGGGGAGACAGGACAGCTGCAGCCCAAAGCTGCCTCCGGAAATGCTCTGAATAACAACCTGGAGCTAAATTTGTTCTCATCTGGGAGCTGGCAGACAGAACCCTGGGTACATATCTGAGGGCAGAGGGTGGACTGCTGGGTTTAATTAAATGAAAATAGCTTGAGAAAAATAATCATTCAGTGTAGAGGGATGCCAAAGCCCTTTGAAGCTTAGCCTGCAGCTGCCAGATTTCAGCCCTCTTAGTGTCAAATAGGATTTCGTCCTTATGGGGCATTTTTCCTAGAAAAAGAAAATACTTATTTGAGAAATAATTCTCATGCCTTTTATGTTTTCCAGTACTTTCACCCAAAGAATAAACAGGTTCTAGAAGGGAGTCGCTATTCAGTCCATAATCTGCTGCTGTTGGATTCAAACCCACCTTTTCACATGACGATCCAAGCGTGCTCTGTGCCTGCCCCACGTGCCTGAAAGCAGGGAGGAAAGGGGGCAGCAATCCACGCCCTTTAGAACGTTTCCTTTTTTCACCCTTATGGATATTACGTTTTCATGACCTAGAAATGCAAAAACAAACAAAAAAATCTAATGGTTTCAAGGACACCTGGTGTATCATCTCTCCCCGCCCCCGCCCCCCTTCCCCCCCCCCCCCCCCCCCCCAGCCCTGCAAGCTACTCCATCATGTGGCCAAAATGCAGATCTGTGGGCTTGGCAAATCCTCTGAGTATGACTTTGGTTCTGGGTGCCTATTTACCAAGCAATGCCTTTCTCAGGGCCTGACAGAGGCATTGGCTTCCACGATGAAAGAGGGGGCAGAATCAGGAGGAAGATATAAAAAGTAAAGTGGATGACCTTATGCTAAGGAGTAACTCCTCAGACCAGGCCTGGTTCTGATCAGCTTTGACCTCGGTCTTCATTGTACCTTTACACGAGCATGTGTAACCAAGCAGGGATATGGTATATTAACGTCCTTGTTTCAGGATTATCTGGATCAGCGGTCGGCAAACTGCGGCTCGCGAGCCACATGCGGCTCTTTGGCCCCTTGAGTGTGGCTCTTCCACAAAATACCATGGCCTGGGCGAGTCTATTTTGAAGAAGTGGCGTTAGAAGAAGTTTAAGTTTAAAAAATTTGGCTCTCAAAAGAAATTTCAATCGTTGTACTGTTGATATTTGGCTCTGTTGACTAATGAGTTTGCCGACCACTGACAGGGATGATTAAGACCAATACATATTTTTAAACTTTTGCTGGAATATTCCAGGGAGCCAGCCCATGATTCCATTCTTTGATCTCTGGTTTGACTTCAGCGTGGGAACACCAGACCTTTAAATCTGTGGGAACACAGATCTTCAAATCTGACATACACTGAGGTTCCAGGGAGCTTGCAAACCTCCTGGAAATGCTCCTTATGCCTAAATTTTTCATAGTAATGGTTTAAGTTAAAAGACTAAATGCTCTTGCCATTCCCTGTCCGCAGGTCCAGCCATTCCTGTTGGCGTGGACGTGCAGGTGGAAAGCTTGGACAGCATCTCAGAAGTCGATATGGTAAGTGCTTCTCTTTCTGGCCAAGGGAATCCACACAGGGCCGGTGCTGGGCCAGAGCTCCGCCCCGGCGGTGGGCACTCCCACACTCATGGCACAGAGGGCTCAAGGAGGGTAAGACACTTACCAAAAGCCTCCCAAGTGGTCTGAAGCAGAGCCAGATGACAGAGTTGATCTTCCCCCTCCTGGGCCCGGCTCCTGGCATCGGGACGTGTTCTCTGGGCACAGGCTCTCGAACATAAACAGCAGGGCCCCAGGCTGCGGCTGCCACGTGGCCAGGCGCCTCCCACTGCTGCGGATTCTGTCTGGCTGCGGAAACGCAGAAGCAGAGCGTCCCTTTTTGTCATCTTTGGGTTTAGATTTTAAAAAATAGAACAGTCTAGAGCTCCTTGACTTACAGAACTTTTGAGGGCCTTGTCTTCGTTTGGGTTCCCCAAGAAGCAGACCTGAGACAGCATTTTAGCACAAGGCGTTTATTTGGGAGACGATTCCAGGAAACATGAGAAGAGAGTGGGAAGGTGGGACAGGGAAGGGAATGAAGCAAAAAGGGCAGTGCCATCAAATCGCTTACTATGGGGGTGTGCAACGCCGTCCCATTGGGGTACTCTGGGAGTCAGCACAGAGCACACTTCAGGGTTGTCCCAACTGGGTGTCCAGGGCGCTGGGGCCCTGATCCATCCCCCTCAGCCCCCAGCCCCACTCTGGCTGAGAGCTGCTTCCAGCGGCATTCAGTCTCCTGCTGCCCTGTGTGTGCGCCCGCCCGGGGCCCTCCGGCAGCGGGCACGGCGCTGGCAGCTCAGTTTCATTCCCAGCCCGGTGATGGGTCCACGGGGGTAGAGAGTGTCCTGCTGACAACCAGTGGGTTCAGTGTGTGGGGTTCCCCTGTCTGCCCTCTGCCCAGGACTTCACCATGACCCTCTACCTGAGGCACTATTGGAAGGACGAGAGGCTGTCCTTCCCCAGCACCAACAACCTCAGCATGACGTTTGACGGGCGGCTGGTGAAGAAGATCTGGGTCCCCGACATGTTTTTTGTGCACTCCAAGCGCTCCTTTATCCACGACACCACCACGGAGAACGTCATGCTGCGGGTCCAGCCCGACGGGACAGTGCTCTACAGCCTCAGGTAAGGCCCGTGGCCACCGCCCTCTGGGCCCTCCCACCTGCGGAGGTGGTGTGTGTTTTATACCTCAAGCTTGGGAAGAAAGGCAAGCCATTTGTCTTAGCCAAGAAAGTCATTGGTTCTACACCAGGTGCTTGGCTTTTTGGCCTTGAAGAGCTGGCCTTTAACCTTTCGGGAGCTGTCACCTTTTCCACATCAAGGAAAACGGACTCTTACACATGAGCAAAGAATTACTCAGTCCTGAAAATACACTGGGGGAAATTCCTCAAGCTGATAGTTATGATTTATGTTCTACCCTGTCTGTTACATTTCAATGGAAAACCTTTACTATAATAAAAGTTTGAGTCTTCTAGTGGGAGTCAGAGAAATAAATAATGCATTCTTTTCAAAGACTCCCCTCCTTCAGCTCTCTGATCCCCTTACCAACACCCCCCTTTTTTTGCATGTAATGGTGATAGCCATAACACACCGTTAGGTTTAATCCGCTTTCTTCAGACACTTTCTTAAGTCTAAACAGTCAGCAAAGCAATAAATCAAGCCCTGGCTTGCAGAATTTGCCAGTTTCTGTAGTGTGGATATGCCCATCCTGGCTGATTTCAAGCTATCCGATGTCACTGAATGCAGTGTTGGGAAGAAATGGGTGGTAGCTCATCTTTAGATAGTATTTCCACCATATAAATGCAGTATAGTAGCTGTAGGTAACTTCAGGAGTATAGATAATGGAAAATAATTCCGAAGTGATGAGATTTGAATATTTATTACGTTATTTTTAGTGCTTACCTTATTTAATTTTAAATTTATATAATTTAATTTTAATAATGGCTATGTTTAACAACCAGCTTGCAAACCTCTTGAAAATCCAGCCATCGGCTCTCATGAGCCACTAGATGTCTGATTCAACATATCATTGGATGTGACAGCACAAGGCAGAACAGAGGGAACAAGAGCAGGGAAGACCTATGTGTTCAGAATCAAAGTTGTCAGTGAGCCTCCTTGTGCCTAAAAACAGATGATTTGATGTTTTTATTGCAAATAAAATCATGCGTTTGTTTGATTTAAAGGGGGGGGGGGGAAAAGAGGCCTAAGTTTCTAAACACTACCATTTTGAGATTTATTTGGGGAAAAACATAGAGTAGCTGGATATTGTCAACTCTGTCAGCAACAGGTTGACTCCTAAAATATGTTCTAATATACCATCTTCCAACTTCATCTTTTCATTGATTAATTAACAGAATAAATTTGTATGAAGAGCATTCTGGGTGCCAGGGTGTTGCTGGGAAGAGTTCAGTGTATGTGGACCGGAATGTGGGTGGGTGCACCCTGACTTGATGCTTCATTTGTAACCCACACACTGAACATGCACAGTCTGTGGTGTAATCTAACCCATGTCTGTTTCTCTACAACTTCTGCATAGCCAATCTTCTGTTACTGAAGAAAAAATAGTATGTTGAATACCAGCCATATCCGTCATGTCTTGCCATAAGATGGGAGAGCTTTCTTCTATGACTGATGATCTACTTGTTAATTCTTTGATTCAGAAGCCTGTTTTCCTGTGTAAATTATAGAACAAAACCATTAGATGCTTGCATGTTGGTACACTAAGATCTTTCAGTGTTTTTCCATTATATAGTCTCCATGGGCTTATGCACTAAAAACATCTATATTCATTAGAAGATATTATTATCAATATAAAAATATAAGCACTGTAAAAAAAAGTGCTGCATTTGGCAACTGGCATTAAGTGCTTCATTAATATTACTTCTGAAACACAGTACACAAATATAATATCAATATAATAAACATCAACATATTGAATATCAATATATTGATATCAATATAATCAATAAAAGAACGGAAGAACTTGAATGTATCTCAAACCAGAGGAACAATACAGGCATACCTCGGAGATATTGTAGGTTCAATTCTAGACCACTGCAATAAAGCGAGTCGTAATCTTTTTGCTGCTGGCGGGGTGTGGTTTTGCCTTCAGTTTGTAAAAAGACACTTCTGTGAATCACAATAAAGTGAAGTACAATAAAATGAGGTATGCCTGTATATGTACGGTCTTATGGTTTCTTTTATATCACAGTTATATTGACTGAGACCATTCCTTCCTTAAAATGCATGAATGTGATAGGAGTTAGCAGAGACATTCTGTTTGCCTCACACTGACACTGGGGTTAAACTTAAATACTTAAGAGTATGCTAAGGAGGGTATCACTCATAAATGGTTCCATCTAAATGCTGACGCGTTGCTTAGGAATTATAAGAAGGAGGCAATTCTACTGAAGGAAGCAGAGGCCTTTCCTGTTTGTTTTTGCATTGTGCACTTGTGTTTTGCATCCTCTGAGAACCCGGACGTTTTCTTCTTGTTTTCAGGGTCACAGTGACCGCAATGTGCAATATGGACTTCAGCCGATTTCCCCTGGACACACAAACCTGCTCGCTTGAAATTGAAAGCTGTGAGTAGCCTTGTGCCAGCCGTTAGCATGCAGCTCCTAAGTAGTTCTGAACACCTCCAACTTTCAGCAGCAGGACAGTATGTGTTCCTCAGTCATCACTGTGCTTGTAAAGCGACTTTTAGATGGGAGCTAAGTCTGGGGAAATTTTTTAAAACCAGGAACAATTCGGGACTAAAACCTTCTATTCCCATAATTGACCTTTTTACTAGTAATGTCTATGGCAATGGTTTTCAGTTTGGTTCTGTGGAACCTGGAGATTTCCCAGAGTTTCCCAGGGTCACTGCTTGGAAAGCGATGGAGAGGGCTCAGGAGATTCGGGCCTTCTGCCAAGTCCCCGGCTCCACACTCGTACACACACTCCATCCGGAGAGCTCAGTTTTTATCTGTTTTACTGCTCTTCTAATTAAGATTTTGTTGAAGAAAGAATTTCCTGGCAAAAGTAAGTCTGGCAACAATTGCCTGGGGCAGTGGTCGGCAAACCGCGGCTCTTTGGCCCCTTGAGTGTGGCTCTTCCACAAAATACCACGTGCGGGCGTGCACGTACCGTGAGATTGAAATTTCGTGGCCCATGCGCAGAAGTTGGTTTTCGGTTCTCAAAAGAAATTTCAATCGTTGCACTGTTGATAGTTGGCTCTGTTGACTAATGAGTTTGACAACCACTGGCCTGGGGGAATTGCCACTGTGAGCACAGGTGGTGGTTGAGAGTCTCAGGCACAACCCAGGGACTTCAGGCAACGTGCACACATGGAAGTCCTAGAAAAGGAAAACAGCAGGCCCAGGGAAGAGCAAGGGGAGGCAGGGGCGAGGACTAGCCACTCACACCTCTAGTTCTCTATGTACCTGTTCTATCCGCCAATCTCTGCCCAAAGGCTTCCTCGGGTGGGCATTGTCTGGATTCCATAACGCCAACGCGTATACCCCTTCCACACTAGCACACAACCACTGGCACTTCCCAGCTGGTCAAAGTCCTCATTGCCCCAGGGCACTTTTGTAAGCCAGCCTGGGCTGGTGGCGTGGATCAGGGGTCCCCTGCTTCCATTAATCTAGCCGAGGAATGCAAGGATGTTGACCCCACACATAGCAGGGGCCAATGGACAGGTCTGCAGGGCACTGAATGTGGGAAAAGGGTATAATGAAACCCAGGACCATGGCAGTGACTACCTACTGCATAGTAGCTTCACACCTGTCCTGTCATTTAATCCTCGAAAGATCCCGGGAGCAGGGTTAGTGTTCTCTTCATCCTACAAAGGAGGGACGAGACTTGCTGAGGACACGGCGCTAAGAAGGACTAAGCTCGTGGGCTCCGGCAGCTTGTTTTCCCAGTACACCCAGGCATCTACACCTGGAACGTAGCTTCTTCCAGACTGTATCAGTCAAGGCCACCAGAGAAGCACAGCCATATGAGATTCACGGTCAGAGACTTAATGCAAGGAATTGGTTTACACAGGCCTGGGTGCTGGCGAGGCAAGTCCGACATCCTGCCCGTCAGGAAGGGCAGGCTGGGCGCTCTGGGCAGGATCTGACCCAGCTGTCCATACGTGGAATTTCTTTTTCCCTGGGGGAACCTCAGGTCTGCTCTTAAGGCCTCTCAATTGGATCAGGCCCACCCAGATATCCCTGGATCATCTCCTTTACCTGAAGGGAACTGATTGTAAATGTCACCTCTGCAAAACATCTGCACAGTAACACCTAAGTATTTGATTGAACACCCAAAGTCCTATAGCCTAGCCCAAGTGGGCACACAAAATGGACCATCACACAGGTTGAGGGTTAGAAATAGAATAAAAAAAGAATAGGAAAATAGAGCATTGGGGGTCCTGCAAAGAACTGTTTGCACATGAGCAGACTGGGCTGGCATCTCTGGTTTTATCTCGTTCTGCCCAGGCCACCGGTAGGTTTGGAGTAAGCAATGTACTCACCGAAAGCGGGCAGTGTTGGGGAACGGTAGTGCCAGAGGGAGTGATCCTCCTGGGAAATGCCTTTGATTTTACCCTGGGCAGGAGCAACTGGAGGCCTACAGAACAGGGATGGGCTCTGCTCCCATCTCTTTCTGGGTCTTTCCTTCCTGGAATGCAGCCCTTATCACTGAGAGTGGTAAAGGCATTTGCCACCAAGGATGCATCCCTACACTTTGAAAGGAGAAAGGGCTAAATTACCTTGGTTTTGAAGGCTGAAAACCATATGCAATTCTGCCATTATTTAACCACTTGTGATCTACAGAAACAGCGATTTCACTTGGTTTAACTGAATAGTTGGCAGGCTGAATTGCGGGGTGAACCCTTTTGCAGGGATTATGAGCTCTGTGCCACAGAGCTGCACAGACAGGCGTGTCTTCCCACCGCCACGTGCCTCATGCGCTCTCCCATCTTTTCAGATGCATATACAGAAGATGACCTGATGCTGTACTGGAAAAAAGGCAATGACTCGTTAAAGACAGATGAGCGGATCTCACTCTCCCAGTTCCTCATTCAAGAATTCCACACCACCACTAAGCTGGCCTTCTACAGCAGCACAGGTGGGCGTAGGGTGGGCTGAGGGTCTGGCGAGCACTAGTCTGACTGGGATGGGCCATCCTCTGTTTTAAAAAAGGGTTCGAACTGGTTGTCAAGTGAGTAGAGCCTGAGCCACTTGAATTAGACACCAAAGAAGGGAATCCTAAATCAGGTCTAGGGTGTGGTGAGCATTGGGTGGAGGTGATTTTTTTGATGGCAACAAAGCATCAGAAGTGAGAACCTAGAAAACATCAGTAATGGCTGTTTAGCATCAGGCAGCTCACCCTGATATGATTACCAAACCCCCTGTTCTCTGCAGGCAAGAAAGAGTCCAATTTCAGGTCTGTCGTTTTCCATTCACATTCTCTCTGCTTCCGCCAGGCCCTCTGCGGGGCTCCGGTCTTAAGCGATCCTCTCTTACTGTGCTGCTTGCACAGAGCCTTCTTGTGCCCTTCTTGTGAGCCTCGGTGCAAGAACTGCTGGTCATTTCCCTGTGGGCAATGTTGTTTTTTGAACCAAGGCTCTGGGCAGGCTTGCCACCTCCTGTTGCCTGAGGGTATGCTCTGTGGTCTTCTCTCTGGAATCTGAAGTTAACAGCTGAGGTCCCCTCTTTCCAGCCCTTGCCTCTTTCTTGAATAATCACCTTCCAGGATGATTTTGCTAGAATCTTTATGCAGTTTCCATTGCTAACACATAGCAGGATTGACTACAGAGGGAAGTGCAACCTTTTAAGTCTTTCTGATGTAAACACAGGGCACCCTTTTACTTCCAACATATTATGGCAATCTAGCACATTTAACCTTCTTTATATATCACCCATGAATCTTGGTTCTTCAGGGGCTCCCCATTCGTTGAACCTTTAGCACTGTGAGATTCCTTTTTGTCTTAGTCTATTTGGGCTGCTCTAACAAATACCACGGATTGGGTGGCTCCTAAATAACAGAAATTATTTCCCATGGTTCGGGGACCTGGGAAGTCCAAGATCAAAGTGCTGGCAGATTCAGTATCTGATGAGAGCCCACTTTCTAGTTCGTGGACAGCCCCCTTCTCGTTGTGTCCTCACAGACTCTCTGTGGTCTCTTTTGTAAGGCACTAATCCCATTCATGAGGGCTCCCCCTTCATAACCTACTCACCTCCCAAAGGTCCCTCCTCACCAGACCATCACACTGGGCATTAGGTTTCAACCTATGGATTTTTTTTTTGGGGGGGGGGGGAAACAAAACATTCAGTCTACAGCACCTCTACAGTCACTTTCTGAAACTGTTATAATTATAAACACTGCATTAAACTTGCCAATTGGACGCCAAGTTTTCCAATCAATGTTGCCAAGTCCCCATTTTATTTCCAGTCCTTGTTATCTCAAGCTTATCCTGCCTTTTCCTTTCATTGTGCTCCCATTCCTCTCAACTCCTCCATGCATTTTTTCCCTTGTAAAGAACACAAAGGCCACGCTGAAGCATGACTGGACCTGTGATTGTTCACTGTGTTCCTAAATGTGATGCTGTGTTTAGCTTGAGGTTCTAACTTAAAACACATTTTCATACATAAAACAATCCGAAGGGGGTTGTTTAAATCTGTGCCTCTCCAACTTTAATGTGTTTATAAATCACATGGGGAGTATTATTAAGAGAAAATTCTGATTCAGTAGATCTGGAGTGGGGATCGACAGTCTACATTTCTAAGCTCTTAGGTGATGGTGATGGTGATGCTGCTGGGTCCTGTCCATAGTGTGAGTAACAAGAGCCTTAAATGACCTTCTCAAGGGGTTCCCTTTGTGTATAGAACAGAGGTCAAAGATTTCTTGAGATGGAATCATCCGTGTGGTATGGGTAACATACAATCAGTCCGTTCCATGGTTTTTCTCACCTCCACTTTGTGAAGGTATGGCAAGGTTCCAGTGCAGTGTCTAAGACATTGATGATTTCCTGAATAAAATTTGATTTACGAAGGAGCTGAATAGCCATAGTGTGTGCTGTGCTTTCTTCCTGTGTCCCCCAGGCTGGTACAACCGTCTGTACATTAACTTCACGTTGCGTCGCCACATCTTCTTCTTCTTGCTCCAGACCTATTTCCCTGCCACCCTGATGGTCATGCTGTCCTGGGTGTCCTTCTGGATCGACCGCAGAGCTGTGCCTGCCAGAGTCCCCTTAGGTAAGGAATATTTCATGTGCACGTTCCAAGCACCTGAAAACACAAATAATGCCTTCCAGATAAAACCCTTCATTCCCAAGTGGTCCTAAGCCACCATTTGGCATTATAACTTGGAAACACTGCAAGGTCTTTATCCACAGGCAAAGGACCGTCATTAAAAACCCAGGTAGAAAAACTGTTTTCAGGTCCCCCCGCCCCCGGTGCCATGCAAACATTCCAACTTCAGTCTTGTCTGAGCCTCGCTTTGGGGTGGGTGGTCTCGGTCTGTGGGTGCTTTCTCTGCCCACTTGCAAAAGGAAATCACATTCTATAACAGGTTTTCTCAAAAGTGGCCCAGGGAATCTTTGTGACAGAATCTCCAATGGACATTTTTAAAAAGAAGAATCCTGCATATCATCTCTATGTACCGAATTAGAATCCAGAGAGAGGACTAGGAACCTGCAATTTGAACAAGTTCTCCCACTAATTCTTATGCGTACTCAAGTCTGAGAACCCCTATTCTATGAGCATTCCATTTATAGCAATTTGCCACCAACTCTCTTCCCCATTTTAAATATTGCACTGACTAGCCCTAGCCAGTATGGTTCAGTTGGTTGGGCGTAGTCCATGCACCAAAAGGTTGCTGGTTCCATTTCCGGTCAGGGCACATGCCCAGAATGTGGGCTCGATCCCTGGTAGAGGGCGTGCAGGAGGCAGCAATTGTTGTCTCTCACCTTGATGTTTCTCTCTCTCCTTCTCTCCCTTCTTCTCTCTCTAAAAATCAATACAATTATTTGAAGTAACAAATAAATAAATGAATATTCCACCTACTCAATCACACGCTACTAGTATTATTGCTCAGACAGTTCAGGGACTTCAAGGGAGAGGGTGACTCACCAGGTTTTAGTGAAACTGGGTTGGAGCTGGCCCTTAAGATGACCCCAATCCCCTGTGATTTAGTGTTTGCAAGCAAATGTTCTGAGCTTAATTTGAAATCCCGAGCAAATTTCCACTGACAGATGCCCTGTCCTTTAACAGTTGTTCTGTTGCTTAAACAGTTACTGTGCAGAAATATATATATATATATATATATATATATATATATATATATATATACATTCTAATTTTAAATACCTGTCTCCTTTAAATGAGGTTAACATCATCATCTTTGATAAAATGGACATTGCTGAATAGGCAGGCAGGCCCAGCGGGGGGAGGGGGTGGGGGAGGGGTGTCTGCCAGAGACGTCCTGATAGTTGATGATCAGGCCTGGAACTACAAGACCAGACCACAGCAACAAGGACACAAATAGTCAAATAAACCCGTGTACTTGTTTCCTTCTTTAGAGAAGTAGTTACAAGAAACATTTATGTAATTTTTGTTTTAACAATGGAATGGACATAAATGTCTTGCTTCCAAAATGTCTGGGGTTCTTAGCAACAGGAGAAGGTGATACAGGTGCTAGGATGAGTAAGCAGGTATACAAAGTGGGGAAGGGTGACCTTGAGGGGAGGAGGAACTGGAGAGCTCCATAGAAGCTAAATCTTGAAGGATGAGTAAGTGTTTGTTAGAGGGGAACGGATGTAGACATTTGAGGCCGAAGGATCAGGAGGGACAAAGAACAGAGGTGTGAAGCCCTCTGGTATGCTTGGTGAAAGACAAGCAGGTGCTTATTTCTCACTCTGTTTGCAGGTATCACCACGGTGCTGACCATGTCCACCATCATCACGGGCGTGAACGCCTCCATGCCCCGCGTCTCCTACATCAAGGCCGTGGACATCTACCTCTGGGTCAGCTTTGTGTTCGTGTTCCTCTCGGTGCTGGAGTACGCGGCCGTCAACTACCTGACCACCGTGCAGGAGCGGAAGGAGCGGAAGCTGCGGGAGAAGGTGACTTTCCCATGAGCTAAAGTGTCTGCTCAGGCATGTAGCCTGGTCTAGCTCTGGACCTTGGGCCTTGGGCAGGTCAGACGTCCTCTGTACAATGGGGCTGACGCACCTTCTTCCACCTACTTGATGGGGTTGGTGTGAAGAGGAAACAAAACACCAAGTTGAAGCAGTGTGCAATTCACTCTGGGCTACATCCCTCATTCATTCAAACACGTACTTGTGTACTTAGCACCTACCATATACCAGGAGCTGCTAAGCCAAGTTAACTAAGACATTGGTCCCTTTAATTTTGGTGGTGTTCATAGTCATAAAAGTAAATGACAATTCAGCATGGTGGAACAAATTATTTAATGGCGCAGAGGTGTAATTAAAGAAGCTTCCAGGGAAGCACATATGCTACTCTAAGGAATTTTTCTTCATATGTGATCTCAAACACCTCACATCATTTCCCAGGTTATTTCCCCTGCCACCTGGTTTTCCTTTCTTCCTCCTGCCTGCAGCTCAGTGGTTCTCTCTTACAGAAAACTCTAACTATACGGTAGAGTAGCAAACTATTGCCACAATGCCACACTTTTCAAATTCCTCGTCCCACTCCTCTCTCTCTCTCAGGAGTGTTATCTGTAAACATTTGTATCGGGGCTGCTAGCAGCTAATGGTCTGGTGGAGAGTAGGGCGGTTCTCTGGCCATGAACATTCATCTTGGTCTCTGGTATGACATGAAGTTTCCTAAGAGCTGATTTGTAGACTTTAAACAAATAACCTGCTGCTTTAGAATGTTTACTGTGCTACCACCATTACTTTCCCACCTCCCACCCCAACTGGGAATAAAGAAACTAGAATAGGGCCACCCCCTCCACCATGCAGTTCCTCCTAAGAAGGGCTTCTGAGAGAGGAAGCTGAGCTCACATCCCAACGTGTTTGCTGTGTTCGCAGTTTCCCTGCACCTGTGGACTGCCTCAGCCACGCGCTGTCATGCTGGATAGCAGCTATAGCGACGTGGACGTGAATGACCTGGGCAACTACACGCCAGAGAATGGCGAGAAGCCAGACAGGATGATGGTGCAGCTCACACTGGCCACCGAGAGGAGCTCCCTGCGGAGGAAAAGTCGGAGGAGCAGCTACGTGAGCATGAGGATCGACACCCACGCCATCGATAAATACTCCAGGATCATTTTTCCAGCAGCGTACATTTTATTCAATTTAATATACTGGTCAATTTTCTCATAGATGCCTGTCATTCTGTAAATTTCACGTTCTTTTGTGTGTACTACAGAAATGTCTGTATAAAAAGTAAGGTTATGAAGAAAAAAAAAGTTCCCAGTACCTACCCTTGTCCAAAACTACCTTGGCAAGAGACTTGCTGGTTTAATTTGCACTTATGAACCATCTATTGTACACACAGAGTGATGCTAGGTGCTGCATAAATACAATACCCATAGCAACTGAAGAGAGTTGTTACTGGAATCTCCTGGAAATACAGACAGGCTTGTGGGCACACTATAGTTCAACCTCTTTTAGACCCTAAACGCTTATTCACAGGAATGATTTCCTTTGTGTTACGTTCTCTGGACGAGGTGCACCTGGACTACACCTAAAGTTCATTTGTATGAACATACATGCGCCCTAACCGGTTTGGCTCAGTGGATAGAGCGTCGGCCTATGGACGGAAGGGTCCCAGGTTCAATTCCGGTCAAGGGCGTGTATCTTGGTTGCGGACACATCCCCAGTGGGGAGTGTGCAGGAGGCACCTGATCGATGTTTCTAACACTTATCCCTCTCCCTTCATCTCTATAAAAAATCAATAAAATATATTTTAAAAAAAAGAAACATACATGCACCTAAAAGTCCCCACGCTGACCAAAATTCATGCTTCAGTTTATAGCCTATTACCTATTTTTAGTGTTTTGCCTCATGTTTATTTTACTACAAGGCAACAATGATATTCCTATTTGCATTTACATCTCGTGGATCATGAAGTTTCACCTCTTCACGAGAAAAGCTCCTTAGATGGTGCAATTGCTTTGATTTGGGTAGGAATTTCCCTGGTCGGGATACTTTGAGGATAAGGGGCGTGCATGGCATTTTGTCAGTTTTGTGGTAGTGATAACTAGCCCCGCGAACTTGTGTTTAAGTGTTCCCTGCCTTATAATTACTGCTTCATGTATCTCCACCGTGGAGCATGTCCTAGTTCAAAGCCCTTCCTCAGTAATATTTTTACCGAGGAACTTGGGAATAGACTGATTTTTCCCCCCGTATAAACACTTTAAGAAAATGCATAGTTTGGGACTACCTGTAACTTATTAGGATGAGAAATACTCACATGGTTTGTGAAGAGAAAAAGAACACCAAAAAGCAAAAGAAATGGGAAGACATCACTGGACATCTGCATTCAGACTCAGTGAATATCAGCATTTCCTCTGAACCAGAAAACAATGGCCACTAATGTCAGGGCATGGGACAAAGGAGAGGGTTCTAATTTGATGTATCGTTTTAAACAAATAGTTACTAATATATATCTATAGGATCAACCCCCATCAAACTTATCCAAACAGCATTTGTTTGAAACTCACTTTAATAAAGTGAATGCTATACATAATAATGTAATTTTCATTCCAAGTTTATTTGACTAATCATTTATACTAAATAATATTGTGGTATTTTTCATATACAGGAAGGGCTATATACTTTATTCCCATCTGGAAAAAAACCACAGCCTTGGCCTATGTTGCTCAGTGGTTAGAGTATCGGCCCATGCACCAAAGGGCCCTGGGTTCGATTTCCGGTCAAGGGCAGGTACCTGGGTTGCAGATTCAATCCCTGGGGATCCTCGGCCCAGTAGGGGCATATGTGGGAGGCAACCAATTGATGTGTCTCTCTCACATCAATGTTTCTCTCCCTTCCTTTCACTCTCTAAACATAAATGGAAAAAACAGCCTCAGGTAAGGATTAACAAAAACCATACACACACAAAACATATTTGCACAAATCCTAAGGCAATTTCCCATTTTCCCTAATAAAAGCTCATCAAAAGAAGTTTTTTGACACTCGGGTAAATAAACTTAAAGCGATATAAAAAATAGTTAATTGTTAACTATAATATTAAACATTACTTTTTATGCTTATTTTATTAAACAATTTCAATCAAACTTTTCACAGACATCTTTGCCAAGGGCTTTTTCCTTATGACCAAGGCCACCTTAAATCATCTAGCTGCTAGATTCTAGCAGGTTCCCAGGGTACATCGTCTGAGCTTCCATCTGCTTCGTTTGGGAAATTCCACCATTTGAACCAGCATATAGGATGCTGTACTAGTCTGCAGGAGCTACTACAGCAAAGTACCATAGAGTGGCTTTGTCATGTGAAACCTCCTCACCCGTATTGGGAAGGTCCAATACTTGGAGCAGTCCATTTGTGAATGGAGCCCCTTGAAGAGCTCTGCGATTGCTCTTCTCTGTAGGCCACACGCTATCGTGGGAACTGCAGTGACCCAACCGGAAAACCTGAAAGCAATGGCAGCAATTGGATCCTGGGTGGCAGGGGCCAAGTGGTGGTACTCAGTGGCCAAAGTTATCACAATGGACAGCAGAGTCAAAGCAGCCATCAGGATAGTCGAACGCACACAGATCTATGGCATTCATTTGTTACCCAGGGTTCTCAGAAATGAAATAGGAAGCCTGCTAAATTCTTTTGTGATCTCTATAAACATAAAGGTCCTAGGTCAAATGAACAAAAATCTAACTCAAATAATAAAAACAGAGCCACAGCCCCTTAATCAAGTCTCAGATTTGAGCCAACTTATAGCCTCAGAAGCCTTGAATAAAGGGAAGGCTGGGATACCTTGACCTGATATTTTTTTCTGGTTTATATTTTCAGGTTCTAAGACCATTAAAACGTCAGTTTTTAAGCAAAAGGACTTAATTGTTCTTTAAAATTCTCATTATATGAATAACATTTTATAATTTAAAAGCACACCAACATCTGTGATAACGATATATTAATGATCATAAAATAGTATATTGGGGTGATTGTGTTTTATCTTTGTATATTTGCATTATAGATGTGATGTTGGAAAAAAACACATGACAATCTCTATTAGATGAACATTTATTAACATTCTACTTTTTTAAACATACTTTAATACGTATTAAGATGTTTTTTAAAACTACTGTCATCTGATGGTAGTAGACAGTAATTGCTTACTTGAAAATATTAACTTCGTACATATCAAAATGCGCCACCCTCATCTATAAAATTAGATTACAAAATACTTAGAGTATGTTGAAACTAAAAAAAGTCTGAAAATTTTAAGAGGCAAGCTAAATATTAGCTATCCTCGATCTTATTATATGATACATAGCAACTTAGTTATTCATAGTACCACATGCTTGTTTTATACATGCCTCCTATTCAGGCCTGCTTTTAAAATTAAGTCACTACATGGTGAGATTGAGGGGGGGGAAAGGGAGAGAGATTGCCCGGCCAGCGTGGCTCAGTGGTTGAGTGTCGACCTATGAGCCAGGAGGTCATGATTTGATCTGTGTCAGGGCACATGCCCAGGTTGTGGGCTCCAATCCCCAGTGTGGGGCGTGCAGGAGGTACCCGATCAATGATTCTCTCTCATCATTGATATTTCTCTTTTTCTCCCTTCCAGTCTGAAATCAACAAAAATATATGAAACAAAAAAAAGGGGAAATAACTCATGGACATGGACAACAGTGTGGTGATTGCGGGGCGGAGGGGGGGAAGGTGGGTAGAGGTGGAAAAGGGCACAGAGGGGATAAATGGTGATGGAAAAAAATAAATAAAGTTAAGTCAGTAAGGAGAAAATATTTTCAATCTGTAATTAAATTTAGATTAATTTGGATTATACCTTTTTTAAAAACATGACTTTATTGATTTTTAGAAAGAGAGGAAGGGAGAGGGAAAGACAGGGAGAAACATCGATGTGAGAAACATCAATCAATTGCCTCCCACACGCAGCCCTACCAGGGATCTAGCCCGAAACCTGGGCAAGTACTCTTACCAATCATCTGCATGGGACAACACTCAACAAACTGAGCCACACTAGCCAGGGCTGGATTATACCTTTTAACATTGATAGCCAAAAGTTGAGATTTGAGGAAAAGGCTTTGCAAAAGGTGTGTATGTAATAAAAACATTTTCCATAAAAAACAAAGGCACCTCAAGCAGGACCACCTATATCTCTAGTTTAGGTCAGAAGCTAATTTAACATTTTTAAAAATGATATAATCTTAAACTTTGCACTAAATGAGCTTGGCCTTTCCCCCCCCCAACTGAGGTTTGGTGTACCTGAAACAAATTAAGTAAATTGAAAAGACTGTGGCTTCAAAAAATACATAATCCTGTGGATGAATAATAAGAACCTTATCACTCAAACCAATTCTGAGAGGAAAACTTAGTTGCCCCCTTCCTCAAGGGGGGGAACTTTATTTTTCAACCTTCTAAAAATAAGGATTCATCTCTTAAATATAAAGAGCTAAATAAACTCTTCTAAAAGTGACACTGTTCACCTATAATCTAATGATTCCCTCTTTAACTTCCAAAATGTTTGGAAATTTAATCCAAAATGGAAGAGCCAACTAACCAGCCAACAATGATATTTTAAACTAAGAATAAATACTTAGGAAAATTTCGCACAATTTTACAATTATTACAATATTACTATTACAATTATTTAGAAAACATGCCACTGGAGTATGAGGGTAAAGAAAGAACTTAGTCCCAAAAGGAAAAACTAGCACTACAAAAGGAAGCACTCTCCCAAATTCAAATAGCTCAACAGAGATTAGTTACAGTTGGTTGCTCTGGACCTGAGAATTTGACTCCAGCATTTATTTATGTATTTATTTACACTTTATAGTGTAATATGGCTCAATTAACTCACTGGTATATGAAAATTAAAAAGGCATTTTAAAATCTGAATTATATAAAAAAATGTTAAAGTAACATATTGTAAAACAAAGATCTGGGAAAAAACCTCATACTTCTAGATAGACTTAGAACGTCAGTTCTCAACCTCTTTTCTGACATAATTCCATGACCTAGTCCAATGGGTAGACCCTTATTTGGACTAAATTTTTCAAAAATTGAAAAAGAAATAAAATATGACAGAAACTCAAAAGTGACCCAAATCTTAGTGGTACATGAATATCAGTTCCTCACCACGGGTTGTGGTGGACGGCATGGTGCAGATTACACCTATTCCCAGCATGCCAGCAACAACGCCACAACCAGCTCTCCCACACAAGAACGCTTATCAGATGCAAGTGAAGCAAGAGAATGCCGTCTTCAATTTTCTCGGATATGTTTTTAAAAAGGAATTTAATCACAAGAAAACTATAAATAGTTTGTATGAGTAACAACTTGTAACACTTCACAGAAGACGGAGAATATTAGTGTGTTGGATACCAGTTAGTCATCACTGTTCTAGAATGTTATCAAGGCTTTAGAAAATAAAATCCCATTCCCGAGTGCAGGACTTTAAAACTTACAGTTGAAAATTTTATAAAATTGATTATTAGGAAACTAACTACTTATATAAACCGGAGGTCTCAGATATAACCAATTCTCAGCCTGAAACCTTTGTGGATTCCTCCCCTGTATATAAAATATACACCAACCATGACTTTTTGATATTATAAATAGTCAGAAAACGGGTAGCGTGAAGGTTCAGATGCTAAAAGTTGAGGTGAAAAGTTAGAAGACTGGCTTTCATAGGGCAAGGTCTTAAGGCAGCAGGGTAGCTGCATCCCCGAATGAAGTAAATGCTAAAAGAAGGCAAACTTCTGAAGGGCCAGAACTCCAATGACGACAAACTTGGCAGTGTGATGGTCAAGTCAGGGCACTGCCATCTACATCCCTCTTGTCACTATTTTCAATACAGAGGCGTGAGTTTTATCCTAGGAGAACATCTGATTATATGGTGGAAATCAAAGATGAGTGGATTAAAAAACTGTGGTACATCTACACAATGGAATACTACGCTGCGGTAAAAAAGGAGTTCTTACCATTTGCAACAACATGGATGGAGCTGGAGAGCATTATGCTAAGTGAAATAAGCCAGTTGGAGAAAGATAAATACCACATGATCTTACTCATGTATGGAATATAAAGAGAAACATGTTTTATTTTACTGTTATATAGGACAGGAGCTGGCAAACATTTTTTTATAATTGTCCAGACGGTAAATATTTTTAGTTTTGAGGTCACATCATCTGATCTCTGTTCCTTTCTCCCCTCCCCAGTCATTTTTTAGCGTGCTAGCCACATAAAATCAGGCTGCTTGGCAGATCAGACTGTGGTTTGCTGACCCCTGATGTAGAAGATAAGCAATTCTAAAGTACCAACACTCCCCCAAAACTATTAGGAATTGGGGTTTCAAAGGACTGGAAGGGTAAGTGATTTATTACAACTTTCCAAATGGAGAGCTAAAGGCTCAGAGGGGCCCAAATGACTTGCTTACAGCAGAGGCCAAATGCTCACTTTTCTCTCCTTCCCCTTCCATTTTAGAATATTTACCCTCAAATTTGAGGACTCCCTTTAAAATAAAGTATACTGAAGCTCTGCTATATTCACAGCTTAAGATATTTGCTTAACCAGATACTTTCTCCACATCCTTTTATCATGTTTTAAAAATTCATACTAAAATAAGAACCAGGAACAACTTACAATACTTTGTGTACCCAGGCTGGACAGGCTGGCTTCTTAGTAGAAGCCTGAGTAATTAGCATTCAAGATAGGCATTGTTCTTTTCTCGTTAAGTCCTCTTAGAACACACTAGACTATCACGCAGACAACTTACAGGAAGAGTCCAATATTAGGCATCTGTAATTTTTTCTATTACAATGAACATAAACTAAAGCTTATTCTTTGTACCTGAGTTCCCCACAGCATTTCTGATTAAAAACCTACTTTTATTACCAATGAAAAACAGTCTATAAACCAAAACAAACAGACATCAAAATGAACTTCCTTCAAATTCAGAACTTGAATTTTAAAACTACTTTCTAAAACAATTTTACCACCCTATACCAGGAAAAATCTTTCATGAGTCAATTCTGAATATAAGGTTTGAAATCTCTTGGACCTTTTGAAATATACTTATACAACATATGAACTTATACACTATTATCACTGATAAACCATGTGTCATCCAGGTTGTTTAAGAAATGCCACCACATATCAATCAGCTCCTGAAAGATCACAATTCCATCAAATACGGATTTGTGAACATTTTAATTTTAGCTAAGAGTTCATGTGTTTTCTCCACGCCATGCCCTCACTTTTCAGGAAGAGAAATTTGATTCCTTTAAGATTGAAAAACAAAGATGGCCTTCTCCTTCATTAAAAAATGAAGAAAAAAAAATCATCACTTCTCCTCAATGATCCCTATGTGGCTCCTAAATCTTCTTTTATTCTACTCTATTTAAAAACTCTTCTTCTTGAAGTTTCCATTTAAAGTCCTCTCTGATTCTTTCTAACAACTCTGGTTTAAAAATAACATCCAACGCAGTCATTGCCAGAGCTTTCGCTGTACGCAAAGTATAGAATTGAGCTTCTTGTGATCCTAAAAGGTTGAGAAAACAAATCAAAGTATTATTATAAATTACTAGAGGCCCGGTGCACGAAATTCATGCATGGGGGTGTGTGTCCCTCAGCCCAGCCTGCACCCTCTCCAATCTGGGACCCGTCGAGGGATGTCCCGACAGGCCTACCGGGATCGGGCCTAAATGGGCAGTTGGACATCCCTCTCACAATCTAGGACTGCTGGCTCCAACTGCTCACCTGCCTGCCTTCCTGATTGCCCCTAACCGCTTCTGCCTGCCTGCCAGCCTGATAACCCTCTGCCAGCCTGATTGATGCCTAACTGCTCCCCTGCCAGCCTGTTTGTCCCTAACTGCCTTCCCCTGTAGGCCTGGTCACCCCTAACTGCCCTCCCCTGCAGGCCTGGTCCCCCCCAAATGCTCTCCCCTGCAGGCCTGGGTCCCCCCCAACTGCCCTTCCCTACAGGCCCGGTTGCCCCCAACTTCCCTCCTCTGCCGGCCCGATCACCCCTAATTGCCCTACCTTGCAGGCCTGGTCCCTCCCAACTGCCCTCCCCTGCTGGCCTGATCGCCCACAACTGCCCTCCCTTGCAGGCCTGGTCCCTCCCAACTATCCTCCCCTGCTGGCCATCTTGTGGCGGCCATCTTGTGTCCACATGGGGACAGCCATCTTTGACCATATGGGGGTAGCCATCTTGTGTTGGAGTGATGGTCAATTTGCATATTACTCTTTTATTAGATAGGATAGAGGCCTGGTAGATGGGTGGGGCCAGCTGGTTTGCCCTGAAGGGTGTCCCGGATCAGGGTGGGGGTTCCCTTGGGGCGTGGGGCAGCCTGAGCAAGGGGCCTGTGGTGGTTTGCAGGCCAGCCACGCCCCCTGGCAACCCAAGCGGAGGCCCTGGTATATGGGATTTATTTATCTTCTATAATTGAAACTTTGTAGCCTTGAGCGGAGCCAAGCCTCCTGCTTGCTCCGTGGCTGCAGCCATTTTGTTGGGATTTATTTATCTTCTATAATTGAAACTTTGTAGCCTTGAGTGGAGGCCTGGGCTGGCCAGTGTGTGCGGAAAGCTTGGCTTCCTCCATTGCAGGGGAAACCCAAGCGTCCTGCTCACTCTGTGGCAGCAGCCATCTTGGTTGGGTTAATTTGCATACTCACTCCTGATTGGCTGGTGGGTGTGGCTTGTGGGTGTAGCAGAGTGATGGTTAGTTTGCATATTACTCTTTTATGCGATAGGATTCGTTTTCAGGCTCGTTCTCAATATCTAAATTGCCTCTCCACTGCCCACCACAATATAGAGTTTTCTGAGGTTAATCTAAACTAAACAATCAGAAAGGCAGCAACTACTACAAAAGGAGGGCACGTGCCAAAATATTCACTTCTAACACTTACCTGCAGCTTCAGTATATTGTTCTGTATGATTCAAGGCATCAGATCCAATGTAAAAATATGGATGAATTCCAGGAACCACAAAACTAACATTTCCAAAATCAGTAGATCCTTGGAAAAGTAAGACAATCCATGAATTTCTAATTGCTAGTCCAATGGATATGAGATCATACTTCTCTCATTCAGTCTTCTTAGCACCTGACATGATTTACTGTTCCTTCCCTTCTCGACATTCCCCACTCCTTTGGCTTCCATGACTCCACTCTCACCTGATAGTCGGGCTTTCTCGGACCACTCTCTGTCTCCTCTAGATTGCTTCCTTTGCTTGTGTCCTAAATGCTAGTGATCCCTAGGATTTCTTGGGCAACCTCATTAACTGTTTTCATATACCTTTCTGATATTGACAACTCCTAAAATCTGGAACTTTTGGGAGTTCCAGATTCAATAGGCTACTGAACAGCTCCTCTTAGAAATCCTGTAAGCACCTCAAATTTAACATACTAATCATTTATACCTCCCCCAATACCTCGATCTGCTCCTTCTCTTGAACTCCTTATTTTAATGAATGACATCAGCACCCCATTTTTATCACCAAGTTTTTCTGAGTCTACTTCATCAACATCTATTATTATATTTTAGGAGATACATCTCTAAGATGCAAATGTATTAGTAATGTTTTTAAAGGGGAAAAAAATCTAAAATAAACCCCAATAGACTTAAGATTATTTAAAATTGAATAGTTGCTTATTACTTCTCAGAAACCAAAAATGACCCCATATAACTACTTACTAAATACTTAGTAGCCTGCATACTGATGACTAAGAATGAATTGAAATTCTATTTCCCCTTTTAGTAGCTTATTTAAAACTTGTCTGCAATGGGTGATCATTTACTAAGTTATATAATGTCCAATCACTGGATTATACACCTGACACTAATATAATATTGTATGTCAACCGTAATAAAAAAATACAAAATTATTTTTAAAAATTTAGAACTAAGAAAATTTAACACTGGAAATACTTAGAATATAAAGCAAAAAGTATGCTGGCTTTCATATATATATATATATATATATATATATATATATACACACACACACACATACATATATATATATATATATATACACACACACATATATATATATAGATATATAGATATATAGATATAGATATATATTTTTTAATTGATTTCAAAGAGGAAGGGAGAGGGAGAGAGAGATAGAAACATCAATGATAAGAATCATTGATCAGCTACCTCCTGCGCGCCTCCCATTGGGGATCTAGCCCGCAACCTGGGCACATGGCCTGGCCGGGAATTGAACTGTGACCTCCTGGTTCATAGGTAGACACTCAACCACTGAGCCACACCAGCCAGGCAGCATGTTGCCTATTTCTAAAAACAAACCTGCTTGTTTGACACTCTACAATCACTGAAGAGTCCATCAGTTTCCTTCCCCTAACCATTAAGTTTGTGAAAATATAAGTAAAAGCATCAGCAATACCTCTCTACTTTCAAAGCTGTTAAACAAAACCAAAGATAGTATTCCTTTCCTCAAATAGCACAATACATAAAAGAATTTAATTACCTGAAGGTACGTTCAAAACTGCATCATCTTCTGAAATGAATTCTATTCCCAGCTTTTCCCCGTTTTCAATATAAGCTTTCCATAGGCTCTTATTGGGAAGGACATTGTAATAATCATGTGCTCCACCTTTAATTTCTACCTATTAAAAATTAAAAAACAAATTCCTCAAATTCACCATCTAAAATTTCAAACCAACAATTGTTTTTTAATAGAAAGAGGTTTAGAAGGAGCATGTTCCCTTCTGGGTATAAACTCTTTCAAGTCTCTTACCATGCAAAAATGTATTCTGTTACTAAGAGTTCCTAGTACCCTATCTCCTTTGTTACGTATGCACCACATCACATGACGTCACCTAGCTCTACTAGCCAGAGAGTCTCAACTCCAATCACCTCAGTATGGTATGTGTCTGTGTGTGTGTTGGGGGGGGGGCGGGGAGGTGGTGTCAGACATCTCCACTTTAACCAGCATCCCCAAGGAGTTCTGACGTAGGTGGTCCAAACACTCTGAGATACACTGCTCTAGGCTGCGGCTTTACAAGAAGAAATTACACTTTACTAATATTCAGTACATAAACCGATACTGACACCACTGCCTGGTCTGAAAGGTACAAAGTTACCCTGAGAAAAAGAAGATTCACAATTCACAGATCTGGGTTTGATTAAGTCAAAAGGCCAATTCTCCCTCAAACTAAAGATAATACCTAGGACATTAGCAAAAGCCAATTATAAAAGGGCAGAGATGACATCTAACCTTAGCAACATCTAAATTAGAAACACTGACAACTTAATCAGATATTATAAGTCAGCCAAAATATAAAAAGTTACTAAAAAAACTATTTAAAATATAGACTTAAATCCAGTAACAATGAACCTTATCCTAAGGAAATATTACACCTTGCGATACCAGTGAATGATCATAGTTCATGTATTCATTTTCTACATATTTATAATTATAAATAAACAAGGGTCAAATGCTTCATTTTTTACTTTGGACACTTAACATATCCTGTCTGCAAATCACTGTTACTGTGTGAGACACGGCTACTATCTGAACACATCTCCAGTCCAAGGAGGGCAGAAAAAAATAAGGTACTGCACGCTCCCTCCCGGGTGCCTGCCTGCGCCTCCCCCAGGCACTGCATCTTCGCCTTTCTTTCTCCTAAGCTCCAAGGGCCCTTCGGCCTCAGTAACTTTTTTCCTGAGTCTATGCAGCCCAACTGGCTCACTTCTACTCCTCTGTAACTTTCTAAATAAACTTTCTCTTATAATTTGAAAAAGAAAAAGAAAGTATTATGTATGAGGGTTAGACCCCAACTCTTCATAAGCACGACCTCACTTAATTCTCACAAGAACCCTAAGATAGGTTATATTATCTCCATTTTTCAAGATGAAATGGAGGCTAAGAGATATTAAATAACGTTTCCAAAAGTTACAGAATCAGTGAGGCTGAGAGGCACAGATCCAGATCTTGTCTCTCCAACCAGATGACTGGCGCCCTGCAGGGCAAAATTTATGTCATTCTGTAACTTCTCATGCCACTGTATGCCCTACATCATTGGTACATAAATGTTACTGACTTCATGGTGCAAATGAACAAAACCTCTTGACTAACTTCTGTGTCTATTTCAACTTGCACTCCAGGAAGCCGTAAGTATTTATGCCCCTGCTATACCTATCTAGAACTTCACCAAAAAATAGCTTTTGCCGATTTTTGCCCTAGAAACTATATAGAGCAATTCTAAAAGCATAACTACCAATAAGAACAGATATAACTTGCAAAAAGGCAGGAATTCTAGCTCAGCAGAATCAGTTATTCCAATTACTGTGTAATATGATGAAGTCTTCCCTGTGCAGACAGAGTAAAATAATTAACAAGTGAAGACTTTCACATCAACTATTCAGTCAACTGATTTTACATATTCAAGACAACACCAAATGAAAAAGCAAGTAAGATTCTAATCTAATTTAAAATAAACAACCTCAGTCCACAGATGTATGTCTGATGATAATTTAGATTAACTCTTAAAAGTTCTTACTGTGCACCCAGTAGCCCAAGCTGCAGCTCTGAAGCAATCTTCTGCCTTTTTGGTCAAAACTGGAAGCTCTTTCATTGAGGGTGCACGGAAGTAATAGATTAATTCAGAATAAGAGGGAATGATATTGGGTTTTACACCACCATGTTTTATTATACCTATAAAAAGAACCAAATTACTGGAATTGAGCTTGGAGACCATTTCTTTAAGCTTAAATACACGCATAACATTTTCCAGCCAATTTGTACACAAAGAAAAATAATTTAAACGTATATGCTTCACAGATATGCCAATCAAAGACTTCGCTGTACAACAAAAGTTCCTATATGTCATAGTGTGATACTTTCTAGCTAACAGGAAAAGAAATAAAATAATTGTCTATATGTACTTTATTCTAAGGAATTTATAAGAAATTATTATTCCTGCCGAAACCGGTTTGGCTCAGTGGATAGAGCGTTGGCCTACGGACTGAAAGGTCCCAGGTTCAACTCCGGTCAAGGGCATGTACCTTGGTTGCAGGCACATCCCCGGTAGGGGGTGTGCAGGAGGCAGCTGGTCAATGTTTCTCTCTCATCGATGTTTCTAACTCTCTATCCCTCTCCCTTCCTCTCTGTAAAAAATCAATAAAATATATTTTAAAAAAAGAAAGAAAAAAAAGAAATTATTATTCCTGACTTTAAGAAACTATTAGCAACTTTATAACTATATTAAGCCTTCTGGAAAATGCTTTTATTCAGTAACTTATATTACAGTTGTATATTTTGATAAACGTTTGATATGAGAAGAGAAAAAACCCCGATGGTGTGAAGTTCTATAATTACCCTTGTACTTAAACAACTGCATGAGTATTTTAAAAGGCATTTGACTCAGGGAAAATAATTTTTATTCTAAAAAAAATGTATTATTAACTGTTAAAACAAAAGCATTTATTTGAAACTACACAGAGAAGGAAGGTTTATCCCTTCAAATTATAACTAAAATAGATATACAAAACCTAATTGTATATAACCTGCTTTATAAAGTACTTTTTTTTAGAAACTAAGGTAGTGTAATTACAAACTAATTTAAGCCTACAGCTAAATCAGGTAAAAAAAATAGATATTGAAGTATAATAATTTCCCAAATCATAAAGAAATGAACTAAAAAATAAATTTGTACCTACAAGATCATACTTTATTATTGTATTGATATAAAGATAATTTTAAAAGATGTTACTTAGGATTAACAGCACTTGAGTAAATAAAACCAATAACCCTAACTTCTTTAAATTGAGGAAATGAGAAAATTTTGTTATCATTAAAAGATACGATAACTATGCCGAAACCGGTTTGGCTCAGTGGATAGAGCGTCGGCCTGCGGACTGAAAGGTCCCAGTTTCGATTCCGGTCAAGGGCATGTACAATGGTTGCGGGCACATCCCCAGTAGGGGGTGTGCAGGAGGCAGCTAGTCGATGTTTCTAGCTCTCTATCCCTCTCCCTTCCTCTCTGTAAAAAATCAATAAAATATATTTTAAAAAAAAAAAGATACGATAACTGGAAAGTCAAGTTCCAACTTTCAAATGACCACAGAAAGGTCCTTATATAAAACTACTGACCTCTAATACTCAAAATGACTGTTCCATTTATATTTAATAATAATCTTATATGTCATCTGACCCACAAATAGGCAAACATCCTAGTGTCCTGCCACATAACTTCTGACAAATGTTTCTATACCCAATGTTTCTAATTTTTTAAAAAAGCAAATATTAGAAATTATATTGCATTGAAATATATTAAGTACCATCTATTACACAAAATATTTGACATTCGTACCATGAACTCTCCAGGTTGGTTTCATTTGCTGTCTTAACACAGACAGATTGTTGTAGGCGAGAACAGCAGCATCTAATGCATTTACTCCCTCCCAGGGATAAGCAGCAGCGTGAGATGCTTTTCCATAGTATTTCACAGTTACACTGGGAAATAAAACATCATTTGGAATTATCTTTTTTCAGTATCACTAAAGTAAGAAAAGCCAAGGAGTTAGAATTACCCAACTAGTATTCAAATTAATTCATACTGCTAGAATTTTTGTTTGCGAATCATTTGTAGCCATAACAGCGATTTTTGTAGCTTAGTTGTCGTTTATTATTATGTAATACAGTGACTGACACAAAGAAGGCATTCCAAAAAAAAAAAAAAGAGAAACTGATCAATCGACCTCCTATGCAAATTGAATTTATACACAATTACCTTCAAACAAGTATGTAATACTGTATTAAGTGCTGAATTTATAAACATGAAGACTCCTGTCTCCTTCTAGACTTCATGTGATAGTTCTATACCAAATGTCTGCAAAAACTCAGATAATTCTGTCTTAAGGGTGGGGGAAGGTGACATTTGAAATGGGTTAGGACAACCTCTAAAAATCGGATTAGCGCAACCGGTGTGACTCAGTGGATGAGCCTTGACCTATGAACCAGGAGGTCAGGGTTTGATTTCCGAACAGGGCACATGACCGGGTTTTGGACTTGATCCCCAGAAGGGGGCAGGCAGGAGGCAGCCCATCAATGATTCTTGCTCGCTGATGTTTCTATCTCTCGCTCCCTCTCCCTTCCTCTCTGAAATCAGTGAAAATATATTTCTTTAAAAAAAGAAAGAAACCAGATTACTCTCAGACAGTTCAAAATAGAACATGTGTCAACATACTGTTTGCTATTCTTATGCTGTTTAGGCGTTATTTTAATAGTCCAATTATGAACATCATATTAAATCTCAATTAGAAGAGGCTTGCCAAATACAAGTCAATTAAAATCAAGTAAGACATCACATCATTATCTTGCGATTTACTTCTTAAATGTATAAATATGGAGTTTTAGTCTCCAGTTAAGACAGAAAAGTATTCTAGAGACATAGAGGAAAGACGATGTGAAGAGGCAGAGAGAGGAGGCCATGTGAAGACAGAGGCAGAGATCAGAATCGGGCTGCCCCAAGCCAGGGATGTCTGGGGCTCCCAGAAGCTGGGAGAGGCAGGAAGGGTCCTCCCCACTACAGGTTTTAGCAGGACCTTGGCCCTGTCACCTGATTTCAGACTTCACGTCTCCAGAACTTTAAGACAATACATTTCTGTTCCTATTTTTTTTTAAAAAAAGACGTAAAAGTATTCTAACAGTCCGTGTTCCACTAAGAAGTTTATTTCAACTTGATTACTTACTCATGTTCAGCCACATCAGGGAGATAAGCAGCATTCTCTTGGGATGGATGGGCCATAAAAACAACATCAAGGTCTTTAAAAGCCCCGGCTTCAATTAAATCTATTTTGCCACCACCTTCTTCTTCTGCAGGGGTTCCCAGGACAATTACCTAGAAGGAAATACCTGTGTCAGAACAAAATAAAAAATCCTAGTGGGAAAATATCAAACAAGCTCTCTTGCATATGTATTCCCAATCTATACGTCTTCTAGTATACGGATGTAATTATTCATAAGCACTTTTCCGGTTACTTATTAGTTCTTCTCACAACAACCCTGTGTGGTAGGTGAGTGATCTGTGACATCATTTTGGAGAAGGTGGTTTGGAGGTATAGGGTGAAGGGTCTTGCCCCACATCACAGAGCAAGTCTTCAGGGAGAGCTGGGATGAGATGCTCAGGCCTGTTCCTTATTGAGCTACCTCATGAAAAGATCTTAATTCATTAATCACTCATGAAGAACATTAAATAAATCTTAAGACCATGGTTAGGAATGGCCAACTATTACACAAACTTACTAATTCCTTTCTACCAGTTCAACCAGGCAGATTTATTATTGGTCACCAAACACCTAATTAAACAAAAGAGAACTTTGCAGAATAAGCATTTTATTTTGATATCTCAATTTAACTTCTTCAAACAATTCTTAAAGCAAATAAAAATTATCTATAAGCAGCTAATATACTTTCAAGATCATGTATAAGGGCACAAAGAACAAGTTGGAAAAAGTCTTGGCTTGCAAAGGGAATCGACATAAATTTAATTTTCAGGTAGGACAGATAACCTGGCTAAAAACTCAGCTAACCATTCAAAATCAGAACTGTGTACATCTCCCAAAGTCTGGCTTTCTTTAGACGTTACAAGGCACCCAAACTCTTAAATTAAGCTGCTTTAAACTCTTAACCCTTGACAAGTTAAATGTGAAGACTTCAAATTTGTTGACTTCTATGAACTTGTCACAAACCCAGTTAAAGCTAAATCTCTCCAGTGTTTCATGTAATGGCAAAGGATACCTCACCCCAAACAAAACAAAAGCCTGACCAGATGCCAAAACAAGCCCCCAGAGCAGAAAAACGAAGGCAGCTAAACAGAAGTCACAAAAGATGGAACTGCTAGGATAAAAGTAAAAGGTTACTGACATTGGAAAAAAAGGGCTAAAGAATAAAATAAAACATTAGTCTTCCCCTTAACCTGAATGTCAATGACTGCATCTTAGCTCACAGAATGAGTATACCATCAGGAAAAACAGAGGAACACAAGATGACACTTGCCCTTCAACCAACATAAACATTTCCCCATTTACAGAACTGAGGTGTTTATTAAAAACATGAAATAAACATTAGGACTCAAAGATCAACTACATCTATGTAGTTGTGTGTGTGTATATTTCTAGAGGTTTGGTAGTTGTAACGACTGAGAATATCCTACCCAAAAACTAATGATTCAAGCCCTGCCCGCCCAGCAGGTGTGGCTCAGTGGTTGAGTGTGAACCTATGAACCAGAAGGTCACGGTTGGATTCCAGGTCAGAGCACATGCCTGGGTTACCCACTCATCCCCAGTGTGGGGCGTGCAGGAGGCAGCCAATCAATGATTCTCTCATCATTGATGTTTCTCTCCCTCTCCCTTCCTCTTTGAAATCAATAAAAAATGTTTAAAAAACAAACAAAAAAACCTAATGATTCAAATTACAACTCCTATGACTGCCACCAACAGAAGATTTTGGGGAGCCTAATGAAGAGGGGCTGTAGGTTTCCCTACAATAACCACTTCCAAGAGACTGCACAACCTTGTCAGCAAATCGCAGTGGCTACAGTTACCAAAAATAAACCTTAACGAAAACCAGGCTTGGATCTAAGTTCTTTCGTAAGAGAGAACCCACTCAATTCTTTCCAAGTCCATAGGAGGCAACAAAACCCAATTCTCTGCAAAGCTTAGGCAGGTCGGCACCTCATAAGTTTTACCCAGGGTCCCTGCCTTCGTACCCAGGCGAGGCCGGGGCGTCTGGTGGCGTTCCCACACCGGCCCGGGCTGGGGGGACACAGGTGCGCGCGGAATGCGTCGGGTCCTGCCGTTCCCGGGTCGGTACCGGCCGGGGCAGGGGATGGAGTCATGCGCCGGGTCCCACCTCACCTTCACCGGCGGAGGCGGCCCGGGGAGGGTCTCCAGAGCCCCCTTCACGCCCAGCGCGGCCGCCGCCCCGACCTCGGCGATGAGGTTGTGGCCGCAGGCGTGCCCGATGCCGGGGAGCGCGTCGTACTCGCAGAGAAAGCCCAGCTGCAGCGGGCTGGCGGCCGCCGCGCCCCCCGGCGGCTCCCACGCGGCGCGGAAGGCCGTGGCCAGCTGGTAGTGCGGCTGCACCGTCCAAGAGGCGGCGGGCGGCTCGCGCTGGAAGAAGCGCGTCAGCACGCCGTGGGCACGGTGCTCCTCGTAGGCCAGCTCGGGCTCGCTCCAGATGGCGCGGCTCAGGGCGCCCAGGCGCTCCGCCGCCTCGTCGATGCGCTCCGCGGCGCGCAGCTTCAGCAGCTCCAACTCCGAGGAGCCGCCGCAGGCGCCCCCCTCCACAGGCCGCTCCTCTCCAGGTCTCATCGCGCCCGGAGCGGGTGACCGGTCAGCACTCCGCTCCAAGGCTACCTTGATCTCCCCCTCCTAGCGCCCCCCGCGCCTGCGCACGCTCCGAGGCCGCCGGCTCCGCATCGTGCCGCAGACCGGTCCCCCCTCCCCCGGACCCCGCCTCCCGCGCCTCGTGGGGAACGTGGTCCGCCCCTTCTGCAGCTCGCAGGTGCTCCGCCCCGGGCGGGGGCGGGGGCGGGGAGCGCTGGGAAGAACTGGGGCTCAGGAACTCATCTCCCTTCTCCTTAGCAGTCCAGATAACGGAATTAGCTCCAGAGTGATTATTACTTTTCCGTTGTTGCTTATTCCCCACAGCAGCGGAATGAGACCAGTTTTATGGGTTAACAGGCATCGGAGACAGACCGAGTGGAACGTAGCCCCCCTGAAAAACGCCACCCGCCTTTCTAGAACAGTACCTGCAATAAAAAGTTATACAAGGTTTTTAGTTCATAAAACTATACAAAGAACACTGGTCTGTAGATTCTGTATACTTAAGTGTTCGGTATTGCCTCCCACCCTCCACTTCCTTCTCCTTGAGGTGGCTGTGTTATTTAAAAGCTGCAACTACTGTCTATGAAGCATAGTTTTCTCATTAGAATAAAAACTTCGGAGTAGAGCAAGTGTCTAGCACAGCATCTGGAATGTAGAGAGCACATACGTATTAGCTAGTGTAGTCTAAGTGAGTAAAGTAAAACTAAGAATTTTAAGTGAGTTGTTTTAAAGCCCAAATCAGAGAGTTAGTAGAAGATTTATGGTCATGATTATTCGTATTATTTTGTGGATGTGGATGTTTGTTTTGATCAGCAATAGCTTTGAAAGAACATATGACTGGCTTCGTTTATAACTTTGATGCTGAAATCAAGTAACATGATATGTGCAGCTGGTCTTCACATAACTGGGTTCTAAGTTACCCAATGAAGAAATTCAAGAAGCCATACTCTTGTTTTTCTCCAGAGCGAAGCACAAAGCCTGAAAATTGTCCTTGATGCCATGCCTATTAATAGTGTTAGGGGCAGAAATAGAATGTTGGGGACTAGCTATAGTTATCAGAAATATTAATCATGCTCTGGTAACCTTGACTGCTTTGTACTAATTAAAGGAAGCACATTCTAACCTGGCCAGGAGTTGTGCGCAACCCTCCTCCCCGCACCTGGGGGTCAACCTTGCCCCTGGGACCTGGAGTCAACCTTGGACTGCCCTCCATTCTCATTCACCAGTGCTTTGGTGGGAAGAGTAAATCAAAGATTTCTTTATTCTGGAGAAGCAACATTATTTGTGACTGAAATACTAGCCAAATTTATGAGATGATACTGGATATTATTTTGGACTTCAGATTCTTTGGCAAGACAACAGACTAATATGGTTTGTTTGTTTTTTAATTAGGATAAAATAAGGTAATAAAATAAAATTCCCAACACAAACTTGCAAAGCATGACCTAAATGAAAAAAAAAATACTTTGAGCCTGGCTGGCATGGCTCAGTGGTTGAGCTTCAACCTAAGAACCAGGAGGTCACAGTTAGTTTCGGGCTCAATCCCAGAGTGGGGCATGCAGGAGGCAGCTGAACAGTGATTCTCATCATTGATGTTTCTAGCTTTCTCTCCCTCCCTCCCTCTTCCTTCCTCTCTGAAATAAATAAAAATATTTTTAAAAATATTTTGAGACATGGAAAAAGAAATGAAGTGAAAAAATAAAATAAAGAAAATTAGGGAAGAGCAAAGGCAAACAGAAGGTGCTGGGGGTGGGGAAGGAATAAAGTTTTAAAATTATTTCATCCACAGAGACAATGCAGATATTGCACCAGAAAATGCAACACACACACACACACTTACATGAACACTTTCAAAAATATAGAAAAAGGAAGCATTTCCAAAATTACACACAAATCTTGCCAATTATCTTTTCATTTAAAAAATTAAAAAATTTTGGAACCTGAACAATTTCCTCCAGAACCGTACCCTGGCACTGCGTGACTTGGGGGCTGTCACTGCCTGTACACAGAGCAAGCAAAGTACAGTGTCACCTTAGCGTCTTGGTTGTTCACAGCATCCCCCTAGCCTCCTGCACCCAAAATACTTATAGGTGACTCCAGAGATACATCTCTTTAACTGTTACCAGGTACCCTATAGGTAGCACATTAAGAAATCACGTCTGGCCGAAACCGGTTTGGCTCAGTGGATAGAGCGTCGGCCTGCGGACTCAAGGGTCCCAGGTTCGATTCCGGTCAAGGGCATGTACCTTGGTTGCGGGCACATCCCCAGTAGGGGGTGTGCAGGAGGCAGCTGTCGATGTTTCTCTCTCATCGATGTTTCTGGCTCTCTATCCCTCTCTCTTCCTCTCTGTGAAAAATCAATAAAATATATTTAAAAAAAAAAGAAAGAAATCACGTCTGGCCGAAACTGGTGTGGCTCAGTGGATAGAGCGTCGGCCTGTGGACTGAAGGATCCCAGGTTCGATTCCGGTCAAGGGCATGTACCTTGGTTGCGGGCACATCCCCAGTAGGGGGTGTGCAGGAGGCAGCTGATCAATGTTTCTCTCTCATCGATGTTTCTGGCTCTCTATCCCTCTCCCTTCCTCTCTGTAAAAAATCAATAAAATATTTTTTTTTAAAAAAAGAAATCACTTCTGGGGTAAGGTATTAAAAAAACTGGCTGTCATTTTTCAGAAATGACAAACTAAGAGAGGAGGTTAGCTGAAAAGTGAGTTTTGATCAGGGGTGAAGGGACATAGAGGAATTGTGTACACATGGTTAAGGAATTAAATTTTATCTAGACAATGGCTATCTATCGGATATTATTAAGCCAGGGAGAGGTAAAACCAGGTTTTTCTTCTGGAAGAATAATTAATGACCACATGGAGGATGAATCAGAAACAGAGATTTTGGTCTGAGACAAGCTAAAAGGTTCCTGCAAAGTCTTAGGACTCCAGAAACACTCCACAGGCAGAAGTGACCAGACTTGATGCCTGATTGAATGTGTTTGCGGGGAGGGGAGTGGGGGCACGTGATGGAGAAAAGGAGGGAAGATGACTGAGGTTTTTAGTGTGAACAGCTGGGTGGATGGTAAAGTCATCAAACAAAATATGGGCAATGGGACAGTTAGGGGCGAATTGATGGATGTGTGATAGTCATGTGGAGGGGAGGTGACACCCGCCATCTAAGAGACTAGAAGCAGTGATAAGGAAAGTGGAGGAGATAAAAAACTGTGTTTTTGCCATGCCAGTGTGGCTCAGTGGCTGAGCATCTTCCTATGAACCAGGAATTCATGGTTTGATTCCCGGTCAGGGCACATGCCCAGGTTGTGGGCTCGATCCCCAGTGTGGGTGTGTGCAGGAGGCAGCCAATCAATGATTCTCTCTCATCATTGATGTTTCTATCTCTCTTTCCATCTCCCTTCCTCTCTGAAATCAATAAAAATTCATGTTAAAAAAAAAAAGAAATTGTTTCCATATTATCTCTATGCATGATGATTATACCAAGGGGAGAATTAAACCACACAGGGAGTGAATGACTAGGGAGGAAAAATTTAAGCTGAGGAAGAAACTCTGGAAAATAAAAACAAAGGGATTGATTTAATTCTTTTTGTAGGTATATATGTACCACATCTTCTTTCTTCATTCATCTATTGATGGGCTCTTAGATTGCTTCCATATCTTGGCTATTGAAAATAAGTCAGACAGAGAAAGACAAATACCATATGATTTCAAAATAAATGAACAAAAAACAGAAACAAGCTCATAGATACAGAGAACAAATTGGTGGTTGCCAGATCATAAGGGGATTTGGGGGTATGGGTAAAAACGGTGAAAGGGATTAACAAGCACAAATTGCCAGTTATAAAAGTAGTCACAGGGATGAAGAATACAGCCTAGGGAATATAGTCAATAATATTGTAATAACTATGTATGGTGTTAGATGGGTACTAGACTTACCAGGGTGATCACTTTATAACTTATATAGATGTCTAGTCACTATATTCTACACTTGAAACTAAGATAATATTGTATGCCAACTGTAATTAAAAATAAATTAGCCGAAGCCAGTTTGGCTCAGTGGATAGAGCGTCGGCCTGTGGACTGAAGGATCCCAGGTTCGATTCCGGTCAAGGGCATGTACCTTGGTTGCGGGCACATCCCCAGTAGGGGGTGTGCAGGAGGCAGCTGGTCGATGTTTCTCTCTCATTGATGTTTCTAACTCTCTATCCCTCTCTCTTCCTCTCTGTAAAAAATCAATAAAATATATATTTTTAAAAAAATAAAAATAAATAAATTAAAAACCAAAAGCAAAGGGATTGAGCAAAAATGCCTGACAGAAATGTGTTTCTTTGGTGTAAGGTTTTATCACTACGTTCTGTATAGATATCTTCGAATGGGCCACGAGGTGAAGGCAGCTATTTTAAAGCCTGGAATGTCCTGGTACTTGGTTACTTGAGGCTCCCTTTGGCTTCCCTCTCTCTTGGCAGTGAGATTAGATGCTCTGCTGACCATAGCCATTCCTGGAAATGAGGACAGTGAGGTTCTTGCAGGGGACAGGCTTGGTCTTTGCCCTCATTCCCTGGGGGTGGCATATGACAACACTGCTTGTGCTGGATGAGAATATTTCTGTCCTGAGGTTATGCTTCAGGAAAACGAAGAGAACTTTCATGGCCGCCCTGCAGTTATTGATACATTTCGATCTTAGAACCAACCCTGTGTTTGAGGGTCTTTTAAGAGATGCCTTTCTCAATGTGTACACCTTGACCGTGGTTAATAATCACCTTTATATGGATTCACTTCTCAAACTTGTTTGGTCATTTTGATGCTACATATTTTAAGGTTGTGAGCAGGAATGGATGGCGTAGATGGCCAGAGAGTACTTAAAATACTTAAGATGCTTTGTAAAAGATGTAGTAATTAAGTCATTAATAAAAAAAATGTGTGGTCTAAAATTAATAAACATCTAGTAATTGGGGGCATGATGGAAGATGAAACAGGAAGCAAACTAGAAATTTCCCATAAAACTGATTAGGGAAATACTGTTACAACATTCAGAAGGTCTTGTGCATTAAGTGCCTTTCCCCTTTTGTTTTGCTACAGTGTGTGAGACCAAAACGAATAAGGAAAGAGGAGACAATAGAGGAAACTTCCAGCTGACCAGAAAAGATAGGGAAGACAACTCAAGTGTTTCTTACCAGTTAACATTTAAAAATAATGTACTTTTAAAAATTATTATTGTTGATTTCAGAGAGGAAGGGAGAGAGAGATAGAAACATCAAGAGAGACTCATTGATTGCCTGCCTCCTGCATACCTCCTACTGGGGATTGCGCCCACAACTGGGCATGTGACCTGATTGGGAATCGAACCACGACCTCCTGGTTCATGGGTCGACTGTTAGTTAATATGACAAAAATAAGCCTCTGACAGGTAGTTATATTAAAAATGGGACAGTGTTAGTTGGTTCAGTGGCTGGAGAGAAGTGGTCATTGATTATAAAATTTCAGTTTTGCAAGATGAGTAAGTCTTAGAGATCTACTGTACAGCATAGGGCCTATAGTAGACAATATTAAAAGATTGATAAGAGAGTAGATCTTATTTTGGGTGTTCTTATCACAAAAATAATAATAATAAAGAGGACAGGAGGATATTTTGGAGGCTATGGATATAGCAAATAAAGTGAGAATGAAAGGTCCTCTTTATTTCCTGAAAGCTGATAGAGCTAGTGCTGCTACTAGCTACATGTGGTTGCTGAGGAGTTGAAATGTGGCTAATGTGACTAAGTCATAAAATTTTAAATTTTACTTTAAATGTAAATAATCACATGTAGTTAGTGGCTACAGTACTGGACAGTGCAGACATAGAATATTTCCATTGTCATAGGAAGTTCTATTAGATAGTACTGAGCTAGAGGCTAAACCAGACTCAGTGTTTTTGCAAGAGTATACTGATGTGAACTTCCTTCAGGAGGGCACATAAAGTCTGCTTGTTTCTCTGTATAATTTAGCAGCCATTGATGGTCATTGCCTAGATCAGTGATGGCGAACCTATGACACACTTGTCAGCACTGACACGCGTAGCCATTTCTGATGACACGCGGCCGCTGAGGCGGCCGCATGCCAAGGATGAAACATTTGCTGCTCCTGAGGATGAAACATTTGCGAAATAATGTTTTTTCCTCAAAGTGACACACTACCCGAGTTATGCTCAGTTTTTTGGCGAAGTTTGACACACCAAGCTCAAAAGGTTGCCCATCACTGCCCTATAGTTCAGCACACCATGCTACTTCCACTACACTGTGCCTTTGCTTATCTAGTTCACTTTCCCTCAAATACCATGTTTTTTTTTCTTTCTATTTCTTGGTATTTATATTCATCCTTCAATAAATAGCTCAGATATCAATTTTCTCTAAAATGACTTTCAGTCTCCCTTTCCCATAGAGAACTAATCTGTTTCCATCATACCCTACATAGCACTCTGAAATATCTTTATGTAGCACTAATGAAACTGTATAATAATGATTTGTTTACATGCATGTCTCTTTCGAGCTAGAATGTCTCCCAAAAGTACAGGGCAGTTACCATTGATGATGGTACTATCCATGGTTTTACATGTTACACTGATGAAGCATTAAATATTGAATTGCATAATATAAGAGTTACTCCCTTTTTACATTAGGGAGAAAGTTTTAGTTTGGTCCTAGGATAGCTTTAGTAGCTTCCTGTTGTTTGATTAATTTCACTTTTTTAAATTGAATTCATTGGGATGACATTGGTTAAAAAAATTATACTGGTTTCATGTATATAATTCTACCATACATCACCTGTATATTGTATTGTGTGTTTACCACCCCAATAATTTCCCCTTTAAAAGAAAGAGGTCTCAGGATTTGAAACTTTGTAGATCAAAGTAATTGGCCAGAATTTGTATGTTCTCTTTCCACATGTTATTTGGTTTAAAAAAGCTCTCTTTTAACGTAAAAGTGAGCTAATTTAAAAAAATAGTAAGTATATTATGGCAAAACCCGCATAGGATATATAAAAATGACTTAAGTATGGGAAATATTGGGCTAGGTCATTCAGAATTAGGAGGCATGCATAACTTTTTTTTTATTCCCAGTCCCTAGTGCTATGTTTAACAACAGCACATCATCACTAAACTGTTGTTAAATTAAGTTAGGAACACCCACCTCCAAATTCTCAAGACCCAATGTCATTTTTAATTTATTTATTTTTTCTTCTTTTTTCCAATGTCTTTTTTAGTGACAGGCCTTCTCTAAACTAACTTTAATGAAAAAGCTAAATAGTATCCATTATTACCATATAAATGAACTTTAAAATTATTTGCTATAGCTACAGTGAAAGAAATCAAATTCATAAGAAGGTACACCATAGATTCTCCAACTGGGTTGTGTGGAATGATGTCTAATAAACCCAAGTGCAGGGGCAATAGAAGGATGCTTACAATACATTCTATACAACCACATCACTTTTCATCTTCAAGGTCATGGTACCTTTAAAAAAAGGGTAGACCAGAGCAGCTCTTACTTGAGGAGAGCTAGCGCCATCTGTTGGAGAGTGAATTCATAGCATAAGATGATATTCACTATCAGGATATATAAAAATGACTTAAATATGGGGAAAAAATCATTAATCTCAAATTTTTACCTTCAAAATACTTTTTATCACACAAATTTCAAGACACTCATGCATACCCAAATACAACTGAATTTTCGATCAGTTCTAGTTCTCCACTATGACAGTAAAAAACAATTTAATGAATTTAAAATATACTAGTCTTTCATGATTTGACACCTTAATTAGACTTGATAATTAGCCTACTTATATCCATTTAAGAAATGGAAGAAAAGGTAGTTATGCTATGCAGCCACTTACACCATAGTATTGCTTTAGAATAACAAACGTGTTGCTTAATCTTATAAACCAGCCTCTAGATATTAATAAAAATATTTTTAAATACTTTAGTAATAACCCAGAAACAGTAATTTTCTATTTTCAAACTCTTTTCCCCCAAAATCTACTGATGAAATTGAGAGGGTTGTGTTTCTTCTGTCTGCCATTTGGAATAGCGGCTCCAGAGGGACAGAAAGAGTAGAAGAGGCAGCGGCTTAAAATGGAAAATGGAGAATGAGAGGGAAAGGCCTAAGTGCTCAGATTCTAAATGACAAGCCTGGATGCTCGGTGGTTAGAGAATTGGCTGTGAACCGAAGGGTCACGGGCTTGATTCCCCAAGCCAACCAATCAATGCACCTCGATGTTTCTCCCCTCCACCCAATCCTCTCCCTTCCATTCTCTCTAAAAATATCAATGGAAAAAAATAAAAATATATCCTAGGGTGAGAATTAAAAAATTCCCAACCATCCACATCTTCTGTTCCTAACAGCCAATCATGACATCCTCATAGCTCCAGGACCACCAGCAGCAGACGATCCTCTTTCTGACATGACTTATGGTTAGAAGGTCAACAGCAGCTGTATGCCACCTCATTCACCTCATTTCACTAAGTAGGCATTTTATCGTCTTCACAAGAAGGGTGAGTACAGTACAGTAATGAAAGCAAATTCACAAAACTTTTATTACAGTCTATTTTATTATTAGCTACTAGTGCCTGGTGCACGGATTCATGCACATCGAAAGGAAATTAATTAGAAGAAATCTATATATATAAAACCCTAATATACAAATAGATCGAACGGTGGAACAACCGAACAACCAGTCGCTATGACGTGTGCTGACCACCAGGGGGCACGCACAGACCATGGCAGGCATCGGCCCTGGTGGGATGGTGGAGCAGGTGAACGGGGGCACCAGACCAAGGCAGGGCGCCGGTCACTGTCATCAGGGAAAGCCTCTGGTGGTTACTGAAAATTATTTGCTCCCATGCACCACGGTCCGACCCAGCACCTGGCACCGGCCTCAATCACTCCACGCCGTCAGCGGGTGCGAGTGGGGCCAGCGCCCATCAGCGTGTGGAAGTGGAGGTGGCAGGAGCGGGGCTGCTGGCAGACAAGGGCCTGGGGGTGCAGCAGGAGGGGCCAGGTGGGGGTGTGGAGGATGGGCTGAGACCGGCTCCTGTGCTCACCTCGCGGTCCACAGTTCAAGGTGCACGAATTTGTGCACTGGGCCCCTAGTATTTTAATATAGCTATTTGCCCTTTCTCTATAATAGAAGTGTCAGAGATGAAAGAAAATTAGTAAAATGTATATGAAAATAATATATAAATTGATTAATAAACAATAACAACATGATATAACAACAAAGACATGATATAAAAAACAACAAAAACATGATATAAAACATTGATAAAAACAATGACTGATAAATTGATTAAACTTATTCTAATATCTCCCTGTATATCACATTAAGAGTAAAAACACTTGCAGAGTGCTTGACTAATTTCCCTTGTGATGAAGTATTTACAACTTTAACATCACACGCTCTTCAAACTTGAGAGAAAGCAATCTATAACTGACCATGTCCAAAAACAGGTTCAGGTAGGAATATTCCTAGTCTGTCTAGAGTTTGTCCATGTGATTTATTAATAGTCATCCCAAATGCTGGCATCATGGGAAACTGTCTTTGAATTAATTTAAATGGGAGGCCAGTGTCAGACGGGGACAGTTGTGCCAATAGTTGGTCTTCAGACATATTCTGAAGACGCTTTCTTTCAGCTTCAGAATGTCAACAAGAACAACCAAATTCACGATCAACAATGACAGATCGAAACATACTGTGCAATTGGCGCCAGTGAGAGCTTTATAGGTATCTCGCATGCGGGAGTCAACATTTATTTTCAAATTGCCAGTGCGCATCATATGTACCTGGTGGTCGGTTAGTCACCTTTTATAGATAGATAGATAGATAGATATAGATATATAGATAGATTGTTGTTCATCTCTTACTGTGCCTGCCTAATTTACAAATTAAACTTTATCATAGGTATAAATATATAAGAAAAAACAGTGTACACAGGGCTTGGTGCTATCCCAGGTTCCATGCATCTGCTGGGGTCTTGGAAATATCTTCCCCACATAAGGGGGGACTCCTCTAATGGATGAAGATTCAACACACACACACACACACACACACACACACACACACACACCTCTCACAGTTTGAAAGCCTAATAAGGCTCAAGCCTGAAGGGACCAGGAGGCAGAAGAATGGCCAAGGTCCAGGGCTGAGAATGAGGGGGTGGGAGAGGGGAAGGAAGGCCCCAGTGCCCTGGGCTGTGGCGTGGCCCCACCCTGATGCTCTCCAGCCCGGCTCACCCGCCTCAGCACCCAGGACCCCTGGCCTCCCCCTCCCGCACCCTCTGACACCCATGCCCCACGCAGACGCCTGGGGACCAGGCCTGCACACCCCGCCCCGGACACCATCGGCCCCTGGACACAGGGCAGCCGCCTGACCGGGCCCACGCCTCCCACGCCGCCCTTCTCAGATGCCCCGGAACCCGGGGACCCCGCCCCGCCCCCTCCAGCATCCCCGCGGACCCCCGACTCCCGCACGGCCCCGCCTGAGGTCCCCTCGGACTCCCGACCCGGTGCCTCCCGCTCCGCATCCCGCGGCCCAGGGCCCGCAGCGCCGCCCCTCGGGGCTCCCCGGCCCGGGCCCCACCCCGCGGTCCGCTCGGACCGGCTCGCGCCGTGCGCCCCCTCCCCCCACACGCCCGCCTCTGCGGCTGCGCGGCGGGGCCGAGGCCGCGGGGAGGGGGTCGCGCGGGGGCCGGCGGAGCTGCGGTGGCGGCAGCGAGACGTGGCCGCGGGCAGGCCCGGAGGGAACGGAGGACGCGGACATGTCTCGCTACACGAGGCCCCCCAACACCTCCCTGTTCGTCAGGAACGTCGCGGACGCCACCAGGTGAGCGGCGGCGGCCGCAGGTTGGGGCGCGGGGAAGAGGCGGGGTGACGGCCGCATCTCGGGGACCCGCCGGGTGTGCCCCGCGCTCTCCGTCGGCGCGGCCGCTGCTGCCCGCGAGGGCGCCCTTCCCGGGGCGGAGGGAGCCCAGCGCTGCTCGGCGCCCCGGCGGGACCGCGCCGCCGCCCGCCCGCCCGGCCCGCATTCCGCCGCCCGGCGGGTGCCCATCCCTCCCCGGGGACCGCGGGGCGCGGGCCGCCCCTGCCCGGCCGCCGGGGGCCTCCCGCTCCGGCCGCGCGCGACGCCGCCCGAGCGGGGGCCGCGCCCGGATCCAGCCGCGCGCCCCGCCCCCCGGACGCGGAGGACCGGGATGGAGGACGCGCGGCCGGGTGATGCGCACCTTGGGCCTGGGTTCCTTCCCTCGGTCGGTCTGCTCGCAGGTGGTGCTGGTTGGCTGTCATCTGTACTGTGCGCAGAGGATCACTTCAGGGATGAGATTTATATGGTTTTCTGTAAAGTTCTGAATACAGTAGACGCACCCGGTGTCAATGATTTGCAGGGACTTCGCTGGTCGATTTTGGATGTTCTCAGTCTACCCCCCCCCCCCCCCGGAGAATTCTGCCCACATTGTGCCCAAACATAGATCTTAACAAATAACTTCTTCCATAGCCCTTTCTCCCTTCATAGGAGCCCGAGGGGGTGACTAGGGGCGGGAGCAGGACTGGGTTTGCCCCCACCCGGCCTTCGGAGCCCGGCCTCCGTACAGATGCGGTGTTGTCTTACTGCACAGAAGGGAAAGCTGAGCCCAGAGTTTAAATGCCTTACCGGGGCCTTCACAGAGACAAATACATTGGAGTCCTCGACTCCAGAGCCATCTCTTGTCATCACAATTTACCTCTGAGGAGTAAATGTTAAGTATTTTTTAATTTGATCCCTACTTTTATTTATTTTAAAATATATATTGTATTGATTTTTTTAGAGAGGAAGGGAGAGGGATAGAGAGTTAGAAACATTGATGCTAGAGAAACATCAATCAGCTGCCTCCTGCACACTCTGGAATCGAACCTGGGACCCTTGAGTCCGCAGGCCAACGCTCTATCCACTGAGCCAAACTGGTTAGGGCCCTACTTTTATATATGTCACAATTGTAGACAGTGAGTTAATATACCTTAATTGATCTCTAAAAGATGCCTGTGCTTACATTTCTTCTCTCAACCTGTTTATCAATTCATTACATAGAAAACAAGCAAAATTTATCATTTGGATAAGGTAAACACACACACACACACACACACACACACACACACACACACACACAAACACAACACACCACACCACAGTTAAAGAGATCCCTTGAATACTGAATAAGCATCGTGTCTCCCCAGAGTGTGTGTCTACAGAAATTAGCGGTTTCCAATTCTAATGGCCACAGGGGCCAGCCAGGGTAATAGGAGTGAGTGAAGTTGTCAGGTTATAAGACACAGTAGGATGGTATGGACTGTACAAATGGAAAACAAGATGTGCCATCTCCTGGGGACAGCAGCTGCTACTAAGCTCCAGCTGATAGCTAGTATATAGACTTGTTGCCATATCTTCCTGATTTTCAAAAGTCAGAAAGTTGTATTTTGTGTGTGTAGATGCTGTTTCAAAATGGTAGCATTTATTACGTTAAGGCATATGAAATTTGATTTTTGTAGATTTAAAAGCTGTAAAATACTGCATGTGACATCTTGCCTCCTGGCAATTGTCTTCAGTTTGGCAGAAGCACCTTATAAAAATTAAAAAAAAAAAAGGTGTAAAATATTGGCAGTTTTATGTTTCAACAGGGTTTTTGTTTTTGTTTTTTTACTGTTTAAACATTGTGCAGGCCAAATAAAACTCATGTTACAGGTGACACCTGACCTGTAGGTGACACATGACCTCTAATCTAGATAATCCACTTCTGAATAATCAAGACTGATAATTGAGGTTTATTGATTTTCTTTTCCATTTTTCACCACTTCTTAACTCTGCAACTGGGGGACAATCAAAATGTAGGAGGATTGTATTAATGAAATAACAATTGTTAACATTTTTGAGTACTCACTATGTCCCTGATGCTATACTAAACACTATCCATATTATCTAAATTAAATTTTCACAATAGATGTATAATACATGTTTCTTAATAATTCCATTTTACAGATAAGAAATTTAGGCTTAGATAGATTAAGTATCTTGCCTAACTAAGATTGCACAGCTGCTGAGTAGTGTTATGAAAGCAGAATCACACATGTAACCTATACTAATAGCTTTTTTGTACAAGGTGGCATATAGTGTAAATTAACTAGCAGTATGACACCTAGACATTAAAATTAGCTTTAACATTTAGGATGCTTATAAAGAAAATCACTGGGATAAATGTGAAAATAAAACAAACAGGTTATAAAATGATATGTACTGTATGATTTTAATTACCTAAAAATGAGGAAAGGAGAAACTACATATAAAAAATGAGCCTGGAAAGAAATCTATTTGCGTGGTTTTTCTCTTTCCTGTTTTCAAATTTTCTTTAGTAAAAGTGTTTATAACAAAGCCAAAATTCATTTAAAATGTTTCTTTGAAGTGGCCATTTTAATATGTGTGATAAAGGAGAAGACATTAAGAGACACTATGGGTTAGCATAAAATTTGTTAGGAATGCAGTTGAACATAAGAACTAAAGAAAGACTTAAAAATATATTTTACACTCGGCTGGCATGGCTCAGTGGTTGAGCGTCGAGCTATGAATCAGGAGGTCACGGTTCAATTACCAGTCAGGGCACATGCCTGGGTTGCAGGCTTGATCCCCAGTGTGGGGTGTGCAGGAGACAGCCAATCAGTGATTCTCTCTCATCATTAATGTTTCTATCTCTCTCTTCCTCTTCCTTCCTCTCTGAAATTAATAAAAATATAAAAAGAAAAAAAAAGCTATACTTTCAGAGCAAACTTTAATTATATATATATATATATATATATATATATATATATATATATTTCACAATTTTGTTACATTTCTTTGCACTAGTAAAACAAAAGGTGTATCAGGAAGAATATTAATTTTAATATATTTGCTTTCTTATTGTGTAGAAGAGTAATTTTTAAAAAATCTCCGATACAGTTTTCTAATGGAACAAAGTAATGTCCAAATCCCAAATATAACATTCCCACTTTGATGTATAATATCATGTTAGGTTGGGGAGGAATGATCCGTACCTCTCTTGGACATACTTAGTAGTGTTCTTTGGTTACAGTGTGTATGAGACTATATTGATGTTAACATTGATGGTGATGTAAAAAAAATTAAAATTCAAGATTTCATGAATTCAACAAGTATCAGCAAACTAGGAATAAATAGGGACTTCCTCAGCCTATGAAAAGTTATAGCTAACACCATACTTAATGGTCAAAATTGAATGCTTTCTCCCTAATATCAGAACAAGACAAGGATGCCCATGCTCACAACCTCCATTCAGCATTTTATTGCAGATCCTAACCAGTGCAGCAAGGCAAGAAAAATAAATAAAAGACATAAAAATTATAAAGGTAGAAGTAAAACCTGTCCCTATTCTTAAATGACATGTTTGTTTATATAAAACTATGGAACTAATAATCAGTCTTAATAACATATCAGGATACAAGGTAAATTTAATAAAATTCTATTTCTGTATATTAACAAATAATTGAAAATAGTAAAATATTTTTTAAGTTCCATTTATGTTAATGTCAAAAACATACTTAAGAATAATTTAACAACAACAAACCAAATGTGAAAACTTTGCACTGAGCCCTGGCTGGATAGCTCAGTTGGTTAGAGGATCGTCTCCATATGCCAACTTGAGGGTTCCATCCCGTCAGGGCACGTACAAGAATCAACCAATGAGCCCTGGCTGGGTGGCTCAGTTGGTTGGCGCATTATCCAGTACACCAAAAGGTTCCTGGTTCGATTCTCCATCAGGGCACATACCTAGGTTGGGTGTTCATCCCATCGGGCACATAAGGAATCAAGTTCAAAACCCCTCCATGAGGCAAATTTAAAAAGCAAATTAGCCCTGGCCAGAGTTGCTCAGTGGTTAGAGTGTCAGCCCATGTATCAAAGGGTCCCAGGTTCGATTTCCAGTCAAGGACACATACCTGGGTTGCAGATTCGGCCCCGATCAGGGTGTGTATAGGAAGCAACTAATCAATGTGTGTCTTACAGTGATCTCTCTCCCTCAATCTCTTTCTCTCTTCCTGCCTTTGTCCCTCCCTCTCCCTCCCCACTGCTATTCCTCCCTTCCACTCTCTAAAAAAAAAAATCAATGGAAAAAATATCATCTGGTGAGGATTAACAACAAGCAAACAACAAATCTTTACACTGAAAACCACAACATATTGCCAAGAGAAATTAAAAAGACCAACATAAGTGCTGGCTGGATAGTTCAGTTGGTTAGAGCATCCTCCCAATATACCAAGGTTGTAGGTTCAAAACCCAGTCAAGGCACATACAAGAAGCACAAATGAGTGGAGCAACAAATTGATATTTTCTCTCTCTAAAAAATCAAATAAAAATAAATAAAAAGACCAACATAAATTGATAGATATACCATGTTCTTGGATTAGAAGACAAAAGATTGAGTTTTTAATTTTTCTCCAAAAATGATTATATTATAATTCAAAGCATTCCTGATCACAGGCTTTTTAAAATATAGAAGCTCACAAGTTAATTCTAAAAGTGTAAGGATCTAGAAGAGCCAGTCTTGAAAAAGGTTACTGAAACTGAAAGACTTATACTACTGACTTAGAGACTGACTAAGTGATACAGTAATCAGGAAAGTGTGATACTGGCCTAAGGATATACAAGTAGATCAATGGAACGGAATAGAGAGTCCATAAATAATCCACACTTACAGAGTCAATTGATTTTGACAAAGGCATGAAAGCAATTTAGTAGAGAAAGGAAAGTCTTTTAAACAAATGATGCCATAATAACTGGATATCCATATAGGGAAAAAATTAACTGTAACTTCTAGTTCACATCATAATTTGAACTGGATTATCAGTTGAAGTGTAAAAGATAAAACTATAAAGGGTCCAGCTGTGGCCTAGTAGTTGAGGGTTGACCCATTCGCCAAGAGTTTGTTGGTTTAATTCCTGGCCAGGGTGCATGCTGGGGTTGCAGGCTCGATCCCCAGTGAGGGGCATGCAGGAGGCAGCCAATCGATTCTTTCTCATCATTGATGTTTCTTTTTTAATTTAAATTAATTTATTTTTGTTTGTTTTAACTTTTTATTAAAATGCTTAGGATACAGATTGACTTTCTTTTGTAAATGACTGTTTTACTTTTCCTGAAATAGGACCTATATGCACTCTGATAAAGCAGAATGAAAAATCTCAATTCATGGGAGTTCCTGCACATAGCTCAGTTCCTCACTGTTAGGAGCCAAGCTCCTCACAGCTGCTTCTTTCTGCTGTTACTACAGGAACAATGTTGTATGTGAGGTCATCATTGATGTTTCTATTTCTTTATCCCTTTCCCTTCCTCTCTGAACTCAATAAAAATATATTTTATAAAAATAAAAGCCATGTTTTGTGCCCATAGCTTGATGCTGAATTTCTTAAGATTTCCATGAGGAGCCCTGGCTGGTTTTGCTCAGTGGATAGAGTGTCAGCCTGTGGACTCAAGGGTCCCGGGTTCGATTCTGGTCAGGGGCATATGCCCGGGTTGCGGGCTTGGTCCCCAGTGAGGGGCGTGCAAGAGGCAGCTGATCAATGATTCTCTCATCATTGATGTTTCTATCTCTCTCTTCCTTTCCCTTCCTCTCTGAAATCAATAAAAATATATTTAAAAAAATAACTAAAGCAGAGTAACCTAAACATTAAAAAAAAAATACACAGTATTGGTTAGTTAGAGTGTTGTCCTGATATGTGAAGGTTATGGGTTCAATCCCTGGTCAGGGCACATACAAGAATTAACCAGTGAATGCATAAATAAGTGTACTGACAAATCAATGTTTCTTTCTCTCTCAGATCAATCAATGAGTAAAAAAAAATTTTTTTTAAGAGAGAAAAAAGAACACAGACTAGTGTCAGACTGTGGGAGTTTGATTCCAGTTGTCTGTCACTTGCTGGTTCAGTGACCGTAAGTGACTTAATCTGTCTGTGCCCTCATCTGTAAACAACCATAGAGTTGTGAGAATTAAGTGGTGTTAAGGCAAGCAGAAGCTAGCATATAAATGTACCATAACTGTCAGATATCAATGCTAAGTATTTTGTCTCTTCAGTTAAATTGTAGCTCTATGAAGACAAATATACTGTGTATTTCTTTGGTATCCCCTCTTTAATATCTGTCACAGAGAAAGGCATATAAGAGGCTCAAAAATACTTGTCAAATTTGAGAATATAGTAGTTATTTTGTTTTATGCTTAATGTAAAATACCCATTTTTCTTTAAAACCTGAGAAATTATTTTAGGACTTCTTTAAATATATATTTTGATTGATTTCAGAAAGGAAGTGAGAGGGAGAGAGAGATAGAAACATCAATGAAAGAGAGTCATTGATCGGCTGCCTCTTGTACGCCCCATACTGGGGATCAAGCCTGCAACCCCGGGCATGTGCCCTGACAGGTAATTGAACCGTGACCTCCTGGTTCATAGGTCGATATTCAACCACTGTTCAGTGGCCAGGCGATTTTAGGACTTCTTTAAATTTTAATTCTTGTGCTCTGAAAACAAAATCTAACAAATATGAAATTCTAATGAAGCTAATGAGTGTGTTCTTAATGAAATAGTTAATAGTTAGGACTGTTTATATGACCATTGAAAAATCTTGTAATAGGAATAACTTTGGGGTAGATGTGGGTCATTGTTCCTCCAACCTGAGTAGGCATGACAGCCATCTGGAGTGCTTGTAAAAATACAGATTTCCAGCCTGTAATCCAGATTTCTTGAACCAGAATCTCTGAAAGTGAGGCCTGAGAATTTTTCTTCTTTTTTTCCCTCTTTCATTTGTGAACCCTGGGTGAGTCTTCTGAGAGATATTTTTAGGTTATGCTAGTACAGATAATGTACTTTCTTTTGAGGGTTTCAACTGGATTTCTGTAGGCATGATATTTTAATCCAGCTACTCATATTTCTTTGCCTTATTTCTGAAACAATTCAGGCCTGAGGACTTGCGTCGTGAGTTTGGTCGGTATGGCCCTATAGTAGACGTTTACATTCCACTTGACTTCTACACCCGCCGCCCAAGAGGATTTGCTTATGTTCAATATCCTTTATTTTACTGTGTGCATTTGAATATACTACATACATGTGCAAATTACATATATGTATTCAGGAGCATATGTTATGAGATTAATATTGCCTAATTAAATGTGTTTATTTCTTTATCTCAGAAAATCTAAAGCAGTCCACAGTAGCTGGCAAGAGCCCCCCAGTTTGAACCAACCTGTTAGCTAGAATCCGAGCATAAACCCAGCAGGCGAGACAAAAGGCACCTAAAGTTCAAGCATCAAGGAGTAAAGAGGGAGGGTGGACACAGAGATAAAGACCTGGAAGAGGGAAGTCTTTATCAAGCAAAAGACAAAGCCAACACCAGGTTGAGACTTCGGCTTTCCTACATTTACTCAGAGTTCCAGAGTCAAAGCCAAGTCTGATTTTGTTGGTTCTTCGTCTCTTATAAAGTCCATCTTGCAAGCCTTAAAGAGTAAAGGTCAAGGTTCAAGATCAAGTGACATTGAGGTAATTGCCAAAGTCTCATACTGTATTGCATTTCTTGGCTTTTTCTGTTTTCTATTAAAAAAAATTAAACCAGTGAATAACCTCCTAAAATACAGCTATTCATTTTATATAGCTTATTTCTATTTTAGTTAGGTTTAATATATAATTTACATAGATAAGGGAGTTTAGTGGGTTATTACAAACCAATATATGTAATTCCATATGTTTACAGATTACTTCTATGTTTTTATACCCCAAGTAATAAAAGTATAAAGGTATTTTAAAGCAGTAGGTTCAAAGCTAAATATCATTTTTAAAGAACTAAATCAGTTTTGAAAATGTGTTTTAGCTCAGTTATGTGTGTGCATTTTGCTTATAAGTAATTGCTCCAAAATATCATAATTAAAAAGCTTTTTGCTGAAAAGAGTAATTTAAATTCAGAATACAGGCTTCTGCATGCTGATTTCTTTTAGTGAACAACCTGATGAATTTTTTACCTGAGAGAAGGGCAATGTTGGACTTAGTAGTATTTTGTTCTCATGACATGTTTGAAATTATACATTTATATAGCATAAATTATACATTTATACTAATGTATACATTTAAAACATAGTTGCACATTTGTTTCTTTTTTTATTTTTAGATTCACTCTTTTAAATCATAATGAGCCTATGTTTTCATAATAAAAGTGAAATTTTTTTGATTATTCATATATTATAGATGTGAGCTTAATAACTTGAACTTGTTTTTTCTATTAATTTTCTGTCACCTAAATAATTCTTTTAAAATAACATTTTTACTTGATATCTGACATTCAAAGTGTCCTTAACAGCTAGTCATATTTGAAGATGTTCGAGATGCTGAAGATGCTCTTTATAACCTCAATAGAAAGTGGGTATGTGGCCGTCAAATTGAAATACAGTTTGCACAAGGTGATCGCAAAAGTAAGTGTGACTAAATGTTAGATCTTGTTTACTCAGCAGAATGAATTTTAGCAATGACAGATTTTTTTAGTTTAAAATTATTTTAGAAAATAATACTATTTGAGCGGTTGTGACTGAGGTCTTGCACTTCATATTCCAGCACCAGGCCAAATGAAATCAAAAGAACGTCACCCTTGTTCTCCAAGTGATCATAGGAGGTCAAGAAGCCCCAGCCAACGGAGAACTCGAAGTAGAAGTTCTTCATGGGGAAGAAATAGGAGGCGGTCTGATAGCCTTAAAGAGTGAGTATCAAATACAAGAGTATTGAAAACTTAATTTTCTACTTTTTCTGGAAAACATTTTTTTGTTTGTTTGTTTGTTTTTGTTAATCCTCACCCAAGGATATTTTTCCATTGATCTATTAGAGAGAATGGAAGAGAAAGGGAAAGACAGAGAGAAACATCGATGTTAGAGAAACATATTGGTTGGTTGCCTCTTGCATGCGCCCGACCAGGGCCCAGGCTGGGGAGGAGCCTGCAAACAAGGTATGTGCCCTTGACTGGAATTGAACCCGGGACCCTTTGGTCTGCAGACAGATGCTCTATCTACTGAGCCAAATCAGCCTGGGCTGGAAAACATTTTAAAGAGCTTTGAACCAGGTCGGTGTGGCTTAGTGGTTGAACATCAACCTATGAACCAGGAAATCACAGTTCAATTCCCGGTCAGAGCACATAGCTGGGTTGCAGGTTCGATCCCCCAATAAGGGGTCTGCAGGAGGCAGCCAATCAATGATTCTCTCTCATCATTGATGTTTCTGTCTCTCTTTTCCTTCCTCTCTGAAATCAATAAAATATTGTTTTTAAAAAAACAACATACACATGTACAGAAAAACCAGGCCACCATAATAAATTGTAATAAATTTAATAATAAATTAAACTATATATTTTTTAATATTCATAAAGAATTATCTTTTGTAGAAAGCTTAATTTAGGCTTATTGAATAACTCCCAATATTAAGCTTTTTATTTATTTTTTTTCTTCTGTTTCTTCTCGGGACTCAACCTTTTGACTGGAAAGATAATACATAGTGAAAAAAGCAACATATTAAAAAATATATATTTGGCAAATAAAAATGAGGAATGTTAAATAAATAAAAATTTCCTAAATGAATCCAACAATTAAGAAAGTTAAGTTCTCCTCTGGCTGATGTGGCTCAGTTGGTTGGGCGTCGTCCTGTGCACTAAAGGGTTGCCATTTGGATTCCCTGTCAGGGCACATGCCTAGATTACAGGCTTGATCCCCAGTATGGGGTGTGCAGGAGGCAGCTGTTTGATGTTACGCTCTCACGTTGATGCTTATCTCTTCTCTGTCCTCTTCCTTCTAAAAATTAGTAAAAATATACTTTTAAAGTGATTTAAAGAGTGTTTCTCTCACACCGATGTGGCTAGTGATGGTGGTTGACACTAAAATTAATGTAAATAAATATATTTATAAAAGTTAGTGATTTTAAAAATAAATTCCAAGTATGGTAGTATTATAGGAAGATATAAGACTAGTAAATTCTTCAGAAAAAGATATTTGCAAGTTACCTATTTTGCTAGCCAGTTGTTTGTTTCTGTTAGAATAATAGTAAATCACAATGGAAATTAATTACTTGGTGAAATTATTTCAATAATAAGTTGTATTAGCATGCCTAAGTTCTTAAAACATTTGTACTATTTGAGTTTTAATGCTGAATTTTTTTCATAGAGAATTTTTTATAGAATTTTAAAGTGAATTCTGTTCTTAAAGAATGACCAATATTTAGACTAGTATCCGAACTGCTCACTTTCACTCTAGTCCCTTCATTCTTCAACTTGTTCTAAATTCAGTCCCTCCATTACACTAGCTACATTTCTTTCTTTCTTTTTTTTTTTTTTTTATTCTCACCCAAGGATATGTTTATTGATTTTAGAGATGGGGAAAAGAGAGAAAGAGAGAGAGAGAGAGACATCGACATCCATCAGCTATGCCCCATACACACCCCGACAGGGTATTGAACCCACAACCTTTTGGTGTACAGGATGATACTCCAATCCACTGAGCACTGGCCAGGACTCCACTCCTCAACTCTTAAGAGCCTAGACAAAAAAGCTCAAAATGGGATATATGTACTAGAGCTGGTGAGAGAGTCTTTGCTCCAAGTGGCCTGGCACCAATCCTTCCAGCCAAGTGGAAGGGAAAATAGGAAGAGAGAACTACATCTACATTCTATGACTTTAAAATCCAAGAATCCTAATTGCTAGAAAATGGGCTGGCCTACTCAGAGCCCTACATCTCAGATTCAGATTCTTACATGGCAGATCAGTACCTCTCCTGGGTATGAACAAAATGCTTTGATTTTGGCCCATCTTTAGAGGCATGAAGGTGGGAGAAAGCCTTAAGCTTCTTTTAAAACCCAAGAGAATCCAGGTCAGGATTGACCATTACCGAGATTGGTGAAGGAAAATTTAGAAACAAGTCATATTCTGGAACTTGATCCTTTTTATCATACTTTCTCTGATAGTATAAGAATATAAATATCCCTTGTACCTATGGAGAATAATCCAGCTTATCCCATGGCTAAGAGATTTTCCCATTGATTGATATCTGATATTTAGACTCTGATATAAAGTTTCCATATTCAAATACAAAATTAAACTTATAGAAGTTAAAATATAGTGAGAGAAAATTAAAGAGTTAAATTTACATGCCTGTATATAGAAAAACACAACTAATACTATTGGTATTGCTTCTGGCTTCACAGGGGACATGAATAGTGTAAGGGAATGATGTTCAACAGTTCATTCACATTACTATGAATTTTATATATCTCTCTATTATATGTACTATACATGTAAAGACTATATATATATGTTACTATATATAGTATAAACTATACATGTATAATTTACCATATGTTTATAATGATGTGGCTAGTACACATAAAATGAAAATTTTATATATCAAAGTTCAAAGTAGATATAATATTGTGCCTAAAGCAGCACTGTCTTGACATACTGAATATCCAGTTGTCTTGGTAGATAGACTTCTACACTAATAAAAGGGAAACATGCAAATTGACCATCACTCCGCTACACCCACCAGCCAATCAGGAGTGAGTATGCAAATCAACACAACAAAGATGTCAGCGGCCATGGAGCTGGAGCGAGCAAGAGGCTTGGGTTGCCCCCGGTGATGGAGGAAGCCAAGCTTCCCACCAGCCCTGGCCAGCCCTGGCCTCCGCTCAAGGCTACAAAGTTTCAATTATAGATGATAAATAAATCCCAGATACCTGCTTCCAGCTGGCCCTGGCCTCTGCTCAAGGAGGTGCTGAGAAAAAAAAAAAAAAGGAGGGGCTGGGAGCTTGGGTCGCCAGGGGGTGTAGCCAGCCTGCAAACAGCCATCAGCCCCTCACCCAGGCTGGCTAGGCACCCCAGCGGAACCCCCTACCCTGAAGGGGCTGTGGCCAGCCTGCAAACAGCCCTCACCCCCTCACCCAGGCTGGCCACACCCCCATTGTCCAATCCCTGTAAACGGGCAGTCCAACATCCCTCGAGGGGTCCCAGATTGGAGAGGGTGCAGGCTGGGCTGAGGGACACCCCCCCGCCCCCCCCACACACGAATTTCGTGCACCGGGTCTCTAGTAGTTTATAAAAGAAAACAAGAAAAGAAGAAGTACATTTTCATTCATTAAGAATATAAGTTATTTCCAAATACATTAGAGCCTTAGTTAACTTTCTGCCTTCTAGTTGAAGTAAAGTATAATACTTAGCTGGAGAAAAAAAAAGTCTATTGTTCTAAATTATGATGGAGTAGCAGGAATAGAAAGAACACATATTCTTGCAAGACAATGCTGTTCTGCTTTGTATTAGTTATAAGGTCATTGCTTAAACTCACCGACCTCAGTTTTTTTAATCTGTAAAATTATATTAAAGAGAATATATCTTACCTAGCTCTCAAAGTATTCACAAAGATCAGATTTGCATGTGTGTGTTCATGTGAGAGAGAATACATATAAACCAAACATGCATATATATAGTATATGTAATATTACTTTGGACTAAAAAGAGGTCTCTTATTTTGCCTTTAGTAAATGTGTGTGGGGGGCAGCTAGTTTGTTGCTATTAGTAGACTATGAGGTCTTTGAGGAGCAAGGACTTTTGCCTTATTCAGGCTTGTATCCCTAGCATTTAGCAGTAGTCCCTAGCTCAAAGAATGTTAAAATAGCATCTTTTTTTTTTCCATGTTAGATTTTTTTTTCAAGCACAGTGTTCTGTTTGTTTTTTTTTTTTCCTAGAACTATGTACCACAGGAATGAAATTTAATAATTTCTAAAAGATTGCTTTTATTCCAGAATATATTCTAGATCAATATATTCATACTTTTAAGTGCTCTTTATTTTTTCCTATAATTCCATACTTTTATTTAAGGTTATTTTTCTTCATTTAAAAGTTTTAAAATATATTTTATATATAGTATTGGTGTGCTGGCAATGAATTCTTTTAGCTTTTGTTTGTCTGAAACATCTTCATTTCATATTAATTTTTGAAGTATATTTTTGCTAGGGATGGATTTCTAGGTTGGTAGAGACTTTTTGTCCCTTTTTAAATATCATTCCACTGTTTTTCTAATATCTATAGTCAGCTGGAATTCTTAATGTTGATCCTTTGAAGGTAATGTCTTTTATTCTTTAGCAGATTTCCATATTTTTCTCTTTGGCTTTGTTTTCTGCAGTTTCATTGTGATACTAGGGGTCCAGTGCACGAATTCGTGCACCTTGAAAGGAACTGTGGGCTGCGAGGCTGCAATGGGGCACAGGGGTGGGTCTCAGCCCATCCTCCATGCCCCTGCCTGGCCCCTTCCGCCTCAGCCCCTGGTCCCATCTGCCGGCAGCCCCGCTCCCACCGCTACTGCTCTCATGCACTGATGGCGCTGGCCCCACTTGCACATGCTGACAGCGTGGAGTGATTGGGGCCAGTGCCAGCAGCGGGTGCGAGTGGGGCTGGCTCCGTCATCGGGTGCAAAGCGGGGCTGTCCCCGGCAGCGGGTGCGAGAGGTGGCTGCTGGCTCCGATCGCCCCTCAGGAGCAGGGGGAGGTGGAGAAGCCCTCGGGGGCAATTGGGACCAGCCCCGCCTTGGTCTGGCTGCTCTGCTCACCTGCTCCACCATACCACCGCATCTGATGCCTGCCATGTTCTGTGCTCTGCCACCTGCTGCCGATGCCCGCCATGTTCTGCACACATAACATGGTGGTCAGCGCACATCATAGTGACCGGTTGTTTGGTTGTTCCACTGTTCGGTCTATTTGCATATTAGGGTTTTATATATGTAGATACCTGGTGTAGTTTTCTTTGTACTTATTCTACCTGGGTTACTGAGCTTTTTGAAATTGTGAGTTGATGCTTTTTACTCGTTTTAGAAAATTCTAGGATATTATCTCTTCAGATACACTTCTGCCTTATTCAGTTTGTCCTTTTGGCCATGTGACTATGTTCTAAATATATTTTATGTTCTGTTCTGGATTTCATAAAATTCCTTTTCTCTTACTGTGTTTCGATATAATATTTTTCTAATAATCTGTTTTCAGTTCACTATTTCTTGTTGTATCTAGACTGCTATTAAATCCATTTAGTGACTTTAATTTCAGATATACATATTTTAGTTCTAAAATGTCCATTTGTTCCTTTTTATAGATTCCAAAATTCTTTTGAAATTTTCCATCTTTTTCATCTATTTTGTCTTTTTCTCTTATTTTTTTAAATATAGTAATTTTTAAAATTCCTGACTAACAATAATACCAAATTATTTTAGGTGTAGTTATTGTGTCTTTTTTTTTTTTTTTTTTTTTTAGTTTTTAATCATTTCAATCTATTTTTCACATACCTTATAATTTTGTATTGGATGTTGGACATCGTTAATGAAAAATTATAGAAACTTTGGATGCTACCATCCTCCAAAGAAAGTTGTTTTCTTCTAGCAGGCAGATCACCTTGACCCTTTCAAGGTTGGTTTGAGGCATTGATAAGACTGATTTATTTAGCTTTACATTTCTTCCTAGGGCATGGTCCTTACCTGTAGGATACTGCCCTTAATTGGAAGCCTTGGCTCTCACTTACGATTCCTTGACCTTTTGGAGTCTTGAACTCCAGCCTCTGTCCCCAACAGTATGTCTCTGGTAAAATTTCAGCTCAGTTATTTAGTCTTTCAGTTGCAGTTTGTTTGTTGTTTTTAATCCTCACCTGAGGATATTTTTCCATTTATTTTTATTTCTCTCTCCCCCCCCCCCCCCCCCTTTGGCTATTATTAATAATGCTGCTAGCTAGGAACAGGAATGTACAAATACCTCTTCAAATCTGTTTTCAATTATTTTGTGTATATATCCAGAAGTAAGATTGCTGGATCATATGGAAACTGCATACTTTTTTTTTTTTTTAGGAACTGCCATACATTTTCTATAGGGGCATTCCACTTTGTATTCCCACCAGCGTTTTTCCATTTCTTCACCAACATCTGGTTTCCACTGGGTGTTTCAGCTACAAGCACATTTCAGTACTTTATACTCAATAGTTTTCCTTCTACATAACAACCATTCCAAAATTAACAGTGAAAACTTAAATAGGAATCCTGTAAGGCACCTCGGTTGGGGCATTCCCCCCTGGAGCCATGTTTTCCAAATCTGTAAGTAATGGGTTCCCATTGCAAGAATAAAAACATCGAAAGTACACCAAAGTAACACCACAAACCCATCCACTCACTTGCGCAGTATAATCCATTTATGTCTGGTGAAAGACACCCATGTTAACTGAACCAAATGCTATCTTTGGGAAACAAACTCACCAGGGGAGAGCGCGAACGCAGTCCCCCACTACCACAAATTATGCAGTCGAGTTTCCCACATTTGGGGAAATCGCAGGGGTCAGCATACCCGGAGTGCAATGGGTAAGCCTCGCCCTGGGGAAACCACCTTCGTGATCATGGTATCTCCCCTGCCAGGTAAGTATGAGTTGTGTGTCTTGCTTGGCACGTCACCATCATCCTCGACACACTTTAAAGTCATGGTTAGTTATATTGAGCGTTCTTTTGCCCTTGGACTCTAAGTTGCAGTGTTGTTTATATGACAGAGACTAAGATACATTCTTTTGGATATCCAGAGGAAATTTTGCTCTGTTAAGACACTCGAACCAGCAGTCACCGCGCTGTGCTCATCTACATAACCCCGCCTCTGCTCACTTACGTCACTGATACTTGAAGCAGATACATTCGCTCTGTTTAGGCCTGGCGAGCAGCCCGAAGACATCGCTTCTCGGGATAGTTTTCCTTTCCTCGCCTTTCCGGGCACAGGTTCTGGCGTGGGTCTGCTGTGAGAGGCTTCCGTGCGCGCTTCGGGCGGGGCCGGCCGTGTGGGAGGTAGCGGTGCGCGGCCAGCAGAGGGCGAGGCAGCGCCTGGTGGTTCTGCCGGAGCCGAGTCGCGGCTCCATTCCGGGCCCGGGTCAGACCCTGTCTCCGTGTCTATTTCCTCAGGTTGTAAAGAGGTGTAATGTGCCCGCCTGTTAGGTTTCTGTGCGAACTGGAAGAATGTGTGTAACGGGAGCCTCAATGCCCGTCACCCCCATCGGGGCCAGTCTGCTGCTGGGCCGGTGGGCTTCGCCGTGACTAGTCTGCAGCTCGGCATAAAGGAGAGCAGCATTCACCCTGGATTTCGTAAGAAACCGAGAGCTCCTTCCTTCTTTTTAGAGGACGAAGGTGACACCTATTTTCTTGTCTGCCCTTTTGGCTGGATCCTCTGCGCAAAACAACTCTGCAGCAGTTGTAGCATCAAAGGCTTTGGTGGTGTATGTAGAGGCAAAACTACCTCTGTCTGTTAGGGTCTCGGGCTGGGGCTAAGGATAAAATTGGCAGGTCCAGTTTAACAGTACAAAAGCATTCACATTTATCTAACCCGAGTTTACCTGACACAGGCGCCCGCATTAAAAAATGAAGAACCAAATAAGTGGCAACACCTAAATGATTTTATATTAAGTTGAACAAAGAGAGGCAATTGTGAAAAAGTAACTAACATATATGGGGACATTGATTTTTACAACAAATGGAAGGGAAAGGGGGGAGAGAAACATGCAGGTGTCACCATTGATTGCCTCCTCCTACACATTCCCCGACCAGGGCGGGGGATTGAGTCTGCTGCCCTGTTGGAGCAGAATGGAACCTGGGACCCTTCAGTCCGTGGGCCAGCATTCTATCCACTGAACCAACCTGGCTAGGGTGCAGCTGCAGTTTTGCTGACCTCTTGGGAGTCTCATCCTGTGCATGCACAGTTTAGAAGATGGCCAGTGACTTGAGAATTTGTAAGCAGATTTTAGGGTTTTTTGTTATGCTTTGTTTTTGTCTGTAATTCTCTCATCTCTTGGATTTTGCCTCTCAAGTCTCAGCCACTTTGGTAGCCCTGAATTCTAACTTCTGTCTCTTCAGCTTAGTCAAATAGCCATTTTCTAGTTGGGCTCTATTTGCAATGCTGGTATTAAGAAAATGGTCTGAGTAAAAGAACCACGGCTTGCCTAGCCGGCTTGGCTCAGGGGTTGAATGTCAACCTATGAACCAGGAGGTCACGGTTCCATTCCCGGTCAGCGCACATGCTGGGGTTGTGGGCTCCATCCCCTGTGTGGGGCGTTTTGGAGGCAGCCAATCAATGATTCTCTGTCATCATTGATGTTTCCCTCTCTTTCTCCCTCTCCCTTCCTTTATAAAATCAATAGAAGTATAAACAAAATAAAACAAACCATGGCTTATAATCCCCTCAAGTTCTGCTTGTGTTGTTTATTCTCCATTGCCTTCACACAGTTGTTTTATAAGTGTTATTAACCTTTTTTTCTCTTAATTGTTTTCTTATTTTTTAAATATATTTTTATTGATTTCAGAGGGGAAGGGAGAAAGAGAGAAACATCAATGATGACACAGAATCATTGATTGGCTGCCTCCTGCACGCCCCCTACTGGTGATCAAGCCCACAACCCGGGCATGTGTCCTGACTGGGAATCAAACCATGACTTCCTGGTTCATAGGTCAATGCTCAACCACTGAGTCACACTGGCCAGAGCTCTTTTAATCTTTTTAAAACTGAATTTATTGGAGTGACATTGGTTAATAAAATTATGTGGGTTTCAGGTGTGTAATTCTATAGTACATCTCTGTATATTGCATCGTTTGTTCACCACCCCAAGTTAAGTCTCCTTCCATCATCATCTGTCTACCTTTTTTATATAGTTAATTTCTATGGGAAGATTAATCTAGTACAAGCTGTTTTATCATGGTAGAATTGAGAAGTCCTGCATCTAGGTTTTTGTTGTTATAAGCATTATTTGATAAACTTTAAATAATTATTTTCATTCCCTCCTTTACATTTTTTTCTTTAGATTTTCATACCTTTTGAGAGTTGAAATATGCAGAGTATTTTTCAGAACTGACCCATGCCATAAGAATTACTAGTATGTAGCAAAGTAAATATCTTTTGCTTATATATTCTAGTATAACAAGTATTGTAAACTTGTTATGTTTGAACCAAAAGCATGCATAATAAAATTAGAATTATTTCTTTTAACTTAGCCAATAAATAAAAACATAACTAATATTATCTGAAGTATATAATTTCCTGCAAGTGTTTTTTCCTAATCTATTAACTGTTTTTGTGTGAAATATATACTCTAACATTGTGGATGTTTGCAGGTCTCGACACAGGCGACTTTCTTATAGCCAGTCTAAATCTCGCTCCAAGTCACTACCAAGGCGGTCTACCTCAGCAAGGCAGTCAAGAACTCCAAGAAGGAATTCTGGTTCTAGAGGACGGTCAAGGTCCAAGTCCTTAGAAAAAAGATCGAAATCAATAGGAAAATCACAATCAAGTTCACCTCAAAAGCAGACTAGCTCAGGAACAAAATCAAGATCACATGGAAGACATTCTGACTCCATAGCAAGATCCCCATGTAAATCTCCTAAAGGGTATACCAATTCAGAAACAAAAGCACAAACAGCAAAACACTCTCATTTTCGATCACATTCCAGATCTCGGAGTTATCGTCATAAAAACAGTTGGTGAACAACAAGAGAAGAGTGCTAGATAGTCTTTAAGTTATTAAACCTCTCATTACGTTAAATAAAAATTCTTCAAGGCTTACAGAAAATGCGAGTTGATATTAGTTATCTTTGGGCATGTACAAGGAACAAAACCTCTCTAGCTTTGAGTTAATAAAGATTTGGTCTCCATTTAGGGTCCACACCTCAAATTTTGATGTCTAATGTCACCATTTTATGGACCATTTCTGTTTACATTGTGGCAGAAGGGTACTTTTCAAAGGAAATGGGTAAATGGAACTAACTTAGAAAATTCTACTTTGATATAAGTACAGTAGCTCCCCCCTTCTCCATGGAGATATGTTTAAAACCCTCCTTGTTCGATGCCTGAAACCACAGATTGTACCAAACTCTATATAGACCGTTTTCCCCTATACACACATACCTATGATCATGATTAATTTATAATTAGGCGCAGTAAGATATAAACAACAATACTACTAATAAAATAGACACATAATAATATACTATGATAAAAGGTATGTGAATGTGATCTCTCAAAATATTGTACTGGCCTCTCTCTTCTTGTGAGATTACAATGCCTACATGATGAGATGAAGTACTCAGAACTGCATGCAATTTAAAACTAAGGAATTGTTCATTTCTGGAATTTTCCATTTAATATTTTCAGATCACAGTTGATTGTGCATAACTGAAACTGTGGAAAGCAAAACCACAGATAAGGGGGGACTACTGTATTAGTAATATTAATAATACCTTTTACAAAAATATTTTTTACTTTAAATCACTTTCATGTAAAAAGTAATTATGACTATGTAATTGCATAGGGCAGACAAACTGTTTGACACCTATGTCTCCTTTTGTGTCTTCTGTTTAAACTTGGGCCAATTCTCGATGGATATTAGTTCATATTACAAAATTCTGACATCCCTAAAAGTTTAATTTATATAGAGATCAAGCATTCAAAGATAGATTCTCTCCTAAGCTCAAGAAAGGTTTTATTTTATTGGGTGGAAAAGCATAGGTAAGTTGACATTAAATTGCATCCTGTACTATGTTCAGTCACTTCAGAAATAGCAAAACATTTTTTGAATACTGAATTTTGAATGGTTTGAGACCACTATAAAAATTGTGGACAACACTCTTAGTCCAAAAATAATCATATTAAGCCTTATCTCTTTAAAGAGTGGTACCCATTGTATAAAAATAATATTTTATACCATTATTTCTACATACCTACTTTTCATCTACTGCTTAATTTTTTTCTTTTTAGAGCTCTAGGTTAAGATTTTAAATTGTATAGAGTATGTCTTACTACTTTTGGAAGTGTTTAGTTGTATTAAGAAACTCAAGACTGCATCCTCAAAAACAATCCAGTATTTGGATTTACATTACACTGCCCTTCATTTTTTAAACCAAATAACTTTATTGCTATTAATTGCTTTTGTAGTTGTTAAAAATGAGAATTTCTTTAAAATGTGTTTGTGGTTTATGTTTTTCAGAGGGTTTTGGTAGTCTATTTGTGATAACTATGATTCTTATAGGGGATATATTTATAGAGTTCTACTTGTGTACCTTGTTGAAATACATTGAAAATTAAAAAGTTTTCAGCCCATACAGTTAATATTTGTATCTAGAGTGCTTAAGAAAAAAAAATCTGTCTTATAGTTTTAGCATATGGAAGCCAGTGTTGCTTCTATTTGTTTTGAATGCAAATTCCATTTTTCTTTGCATTTTAGATCCTATGTGTAAGAAACAACTTTACAAAATAATTTATATACTTGTAATATTTGGGCAAGTACCACAAATTCATGTATACTTACTTCCTGAATAGAATTTCTCTAATCATAGCAAAAGTTACTTCAGAACTACAACTCTTTGAAGTTCATGTTCATTTGTAATAAAATTTAGTTTCAAAATTATGTGGCACTATTGAAAATTTAAAAGATAGTCTGAAAAAAGAGCAAGATGATTATTAATAGTAATTTTTTATATTTTCTAAATAAATGTTTGGGTTTACACACACACACGTGGTCATACCAAATACTAACAAGGATTTGATTATAGTGTCTTGTCTTAGCATTTAACCATTATTTTAATAATTTGATAAGGCAATGTTTCTGAACATGCTTAATCGTTAGATTTACATCTCATTTAGTTTTCCAAATTGTGATCCCTAGGCTGGTGAGGAGGATACTATTTGGTTTGATGGAAAAACTGGAATGATAGTAGTTCAAACTTTTTTGAGTATATAACTATGCGCTTGGCACTGTTCTGTAAGTTTTACATTATTCCCTCATCACCACAGTAGCTTTATGAGGTAAATACCACTGCAGAATCAGAAGTGAGATGCAGAGGTTAAAGGACATGCACAAGGTCAACAGCTATTAAAACTTTGGAGCTGGGGGGTGGCTGGGCTCTAGACAGCCTCTCCCTGACTACTATGCTTTGCCTTTTTGGAATAGAATAGTCTTTGCCAGATATATGCTAAACTAAGGTAATGTTTAGATGGAAAAGAGAATAGAATTAGGAAAAGAAATTATTATAGGCTTTAATGAAAATAGGTTCAGTGACTCTGAGTGGAAATTGATTGGAAATTGTACTGGTACCCAGGAAAATTATCTTTTGGGTATATCTACTCTAGGGTTCACTTTTGTTACAGAATTATTTCTTGGACTACTTAAGAAAGGATACTTAGTGTAAGATTGTTAATAAATAAAGCAAATGTTTTACACATCTGTAATAATTTCCTTTAAAGATAATATGTTGACTTGGTTACTTCCCAAGTTTAGTGTAGGGCACTACCTACCTCCATTTGTTCACAGTGATAGAGGGTAAGTTAATGACAAAGAAAACAAAGATGGCCACTACCCCTGCTTGTTTTCTTTCTCCCCATGAATAATACAGTTTCTATATAGCAGCTGATATTTTGCATCTGCAAACAGATAATGGGGGATAATGTCAAATTTTTTATTTGGAGTTTAGGATTTAATCTTATACCACTGGGCTAATTTATTTTTAAATGTGAATTATCTTATTTCAGGACTTTAGATATTATTTGTAGTGTTTACTTGAGATACAACTATTCTAAGACATACCGTTGTTATATTACAAATAAGAATTCCTGCCTTTATTCTAATCCCATTGCAAGAAGCAAAATTAGTCAAAGTTGAAAGAAATAAGCATTTAGAAATATTTTTGTAATTCTTCTAAACTACATTAAAATTGTGATTTCTTAGAGTTAAAAATAAATTTTCCCAACAGGGTGGGAGCATATTGGAGGTCTTACATAGATAAATATATGCTACTTCTGGTGCAGAGGATCATAATCTGTCATGGAACCAAACCTTCAGGTTTAGGCACTGTAGATTTTCAAACAAGTCCATGGCTCCCAAGAGTTTAAGAACCAGTGGTTCAGTGAGATGTGTGGGTTTGAGTCAGAACTCATATATAATTGATTAGGAAACATTTTCAAGTAATAAATGATTATGCACCTTAACATCAAAATCACTCTCTTGATTAAAAAATAAATATGGTATTTAGGATCATTGCATTAACTTGGGTATTGTCCTACCAGATTGATTTAGGCCCTCTGGAAAATTTATATCTTGTATATCTTTTAAAAGATGTTCACAAATTAAGTATAAAGCTAATGGAGTTATAAACCATTTTAGAAATGTAATATTCCCTGTTAGAAGTGTTAAGATATTCTAGGTTGATTCAACTTCTCTCAAAACAGTACTTTGATAGTATTTTCCCTGAATTGTTTTATGGTCTTTTCTGAATTTACATTCTAGGAATATACCACAACCTAAACTTATGAAAATAAATTGCAATTTGTGGAGGTAGATGGATGCTCAATGGGTTGGTTGATAGTTACTGTTTTTTAAGTGTGATTTTAAATGTGTATTTGATTCACATAATTCAATATTTAACCTATACCTGTTGGTTTATAAACTAGTTTATAAAATCGATTACAAATTAAAGTCAAGAATGTCAGGTTCTTTCAGAATGCATTTAGAAAATTTCACGGGTAATTCTCTTAAATGAGAGAATGCCTAGCTAGTTAGTGTAGAAATGGATTGATTGCATGTTCATTTCTATTTTTTAATGTGTTACAGCTTATGTAATTGAAACAAGAAAAATTACTACTATAGTTTAGGAGTATAATTTGATGAACTAAATGCCTAAGTACTAATGCTTTTTAGAAATAGCTTCATAGAGGTAGGCTGAGGAAAACCAGAATTCTTTGCTACAACCATTTTCTAAAATAACTACATTCTAGTTTTTTTTTTTTTAGCTTACTCTTAATAATAGGATTACAATGCTGTTGATTTTAATTTCAACAAAAATTAATATAAAATAGTCATAAACCCAAGTGATAGCTTATTTCTTTTAATAGTAAGAAAAATTTTAATGGATTTGGCTGGGGGGGGTAATTAACCATTCCAATCATATTTGTGACACAGTATTTGCTTTGTGGTAATACTTTACACCTTGAGAAAAAGTATGCTGTTGTTGATCTTTTCAAAATTGACTTAAGCTATATGACTGGTCAGACCCTTTCTGGGTAGTTTAATATTTTGAAAATGAAAGAGAATGTTATTTAAATTTATTTTAACACATTGCAAAATATATAATTCATAAGAACCTTAGTTAAGGAAAAACATTAATGTTCATCGTCAGTAAACCTTAAAATTTGACCTAAAAATGTTAAATGTAGCTTAATTAGAAATACTAATATTCTAGCTTTATAGGATATTCACTATAATTTTTAATATATATAAAGTCTAACCATTTTAGTTTTGAAATTCAGGATCTGGTCTGATACAGGAACTTAATAGACACTGATGGCTAGGGAGATGACTGAATGCAGTGACTAAGGGCTCTTGGAAGGCTGATAGAAAAGAGCAGTGCAATCTTTGATATTAATCTTTTCATTCTAAAAATTGAGAGTACTAAATGCCTGATTATTTGAAGAGTAAGGATAATTTCAAACTTTGGAAGGGACCATTTGAGAGCCCTTATTTTATAGCAAGAAGATAACCCAAATTGTAGATCTCTCCAAAGACTCAAAGCCCTCTATGATTCCTTAATGCAAAGCAAAGTGTAAGTTTCCTTAAAAACAAGTAGTTTAATGAGCTTACTGTTAAGAAGGCAGTTTTGAGTTCAATTTAAATCAACCATTTGCACGTTGGAAATAAGTCATCAAAATATCTTCTACCTGCCATCCCCTTCCCAAAATTCTAGACTGCCAAAAACACATTTGTAATTTGGTTTTGACAACTAGTTGGGTTAATGTCTAATCTTAGAATAAAGGGACCATCTGTAATAATTCAGGAGTAGCTATGTATATGAGCAAGCTTTTTGGAGGAATTTGGTTAGTATCTTATTATTTTACAACCAGATATTTTTCTGCCACTTGGAAAAATTACTTAACTTTCCTGAATCCTTTCTTACAAATGCATAAAAGTTGTGTGAATGACTAGAAAAATGAAGTATTTTTATTGTTTAAGAATGTCATTTCATCTTTTAAGCTATTGTTATACATTACAGATACATAGTCTCTTCTAATTAAATGGAGTTTGACTATGTAGCCTCCTTTCACAAATGTCATCTGGTTTTCCATGATTATTGATGGAGGTTGCTTCTGCCAATCCTCCCTTTTGTCCCTTTATGTCATTACTTTATTCAGAGACTAACACCTCCACAAATTCTTCCTTTAACAGAGGAAACTTTAAATTTGTGTTACAAGTTCTACACTAAAGCACTACTATAAACTCGCTTAGAAAAGGAATTCTAAGATCTCAACAATGAACCCTTCTCAGAAAATGTAACACCTTTTATAAATCTTAAATTGTAATTAACTTGGGGGAGGGTTTATAATACAAGTTTTAAGTTTGACAAATATAATTCCTGGGTGTTTAAAACATTACTTATACATTTTAGCATATTTAATTTAGAACTCCAAGAAAATTACAAAAGATGAAAAGTGATCTGAAAACTGTCAAAGATTAATTAAAGACAGTCTCATCCAAGAGATTTAAAGGGTTTAAGTGTAAAATATTTTCTAAACTCTTAAAAAACAATACTTCGTCCACCCAATACCTTCAGAGAATGCTATCTAAAATTTTCAAGAAAGTTTCAGATTAACTTTTTTATGTTTGTAAATAGCATTCTGAAAAATGTACTCAAATTTCCTTTCAGATTTAAAAACAAGTAGTTTCTGAATTACATAATTTGTGCTTACACAATTCTGCATCAGACAGACTCTTTCCCCATTTGAAAACTTGTATTTGGAAGTTTTTGAAAGATTTATAGATTCAGGAGTAAGCAATGAAGTACAAAAAACTTGGAGTTAGCTCAGGAATCAGGTGCTCAGCAAGGCAGACCTGTGATTTTAAAATATATTGAGTTCATCAATGCCCTTCAAAAATTTTAATATATATAGGAGAATGAGACTATCAGCCTTTCATATACAAGTATAAGAATGTTTGATTCCTTCAACCTGAAGCACCTATCAATTGCATAGAGGACATGGGAGTTGGAGGGCTTCCCACCCTCTAAATAAAGGATAATGTATTCAGCAATGTGATGGGAGGGTAATTAGGAGAAGGGAGAGGTTCAAAAACCAATTATTAATGACTAGAGGCCCGATGCACAAAATTCATGCAAGAGTAGGCCTTCCTTCCCCCAGCTGCCAGCACCGGCTTCCCTCTGGCATCCCGGATGCGGGCTTTCCTCACAGCTCTGGCTTCATCTGGTCTAATTAGCATATTATGCTTTTATTATTATAGTTTTACCCACTTTTGAATCTTGGACTAAGAAAACCTTTATTCCTCCTTTCACCAACTGGGCCCCTACTATCAGAATTCAGAACTTAAGTTAGGATTGTCCACTAACAGATTTTTACAGGTAGGCAGAGAACCAACCACCATTTGACACTTTCAGAGGAAATACTTTCTAATTCAACAACTAATTTACTATCACAGATGACATTGAGAGTCTATAGGAAGCAAGAAGATTGGGGTCAAGAGCACTGGTAAATGTGTTAAGCCTTATGAAGGGAAAAACAAAAGCATGTAGGAAAACAAAATATTTCAGTTCTATTTTCATGTTCTAATTAACAAAGGTATACCTCGAGGCCTGACCTATCTTCTATCTGCTTGCCATGTCTTCCCAAGTGGATATCTTGCATTCACCTCAAAAGTTCAACATGCAAATCAAAATTATCTTCCTCTATAATTATGACCCTGTTCCACAGTTCCCGAACTGCTAGTTTTATCTTAACTGCTCAATTTAAAAACTCTCTTCTTACCCTCCATTCAGTTATTCAGTTCTTAATTCTACCTCCAAAACATCTCCCAAAACCCATGCCCGTTTCTTCTGATGTCATTTAGGCTCTTTTCAAACTACTGAAATATCTTCAAGTGGTTGTCTTGTCTCAAGCTTTCCCTTTCCAAGCAGTTTACACAGCGTGGGACCAAAGTAGGTTTACAGTTGTTTGTATGGAAAATAATACAAGAATTAATCATTGTTTCCTGCACTCACAAATGTAAACCTACTTTTGCCCTGCCCTGTCTTTTCACTCGTTTCCTTTTGAAGCAGGAATCTCATTCCCTTGTTCAAACCTTAGATGGCTATGCCATGCTTACTAGTACAGAATAAAGTTGAAATTCTTTAGCATGACATTCAAGGCCCTCCATGTTATTACCCTCACGCCTTTCAATACATTGAACCTTCCTTCCTTACACTTCTCGAGCTACTAGTCTACATCTTTTCACACAACTGCTCAGACTTTTTCCTCTTGACAATTTTCCTATTCTTTTCATGTCAAATACTACTGAATGTTTTAAGGTCCAACTCAATGGTACTTCTCAGGTGTCAGATTCCCAACTAGACAACCCTTACCCAGAATTAGTCATTACCTTCTGGGAGAAAAAATTACTTTTGATTTACCTCTTCAGGCATTTTGTTGTGGATACTTAGCCTACTCACCTATACTGTTAAATTTCAGCTCATTCAGTCCCACATTTGTACAGAGTAGTAGCTTCCTGTTAAAATACTATGATGAGGTGATTACATATTACTATTCCTAAAAACCTAAATGCTGGTCCTAACAAAGTATAGATTACGCGCCTAATACATTCTAATCTTTTATAAACCATCCTAAAATACTTTAACTTACAAACCATCTTTAAGTTTTAAAAGAATGGCTCCTGTTAACCTTTTAATGGTGTAATTTGGTCTTTTATTACCTTCTTTTTCCTATTCTGCCCACAAGGAGGATGCTAATACTTAGCACCAAGATTAATCCTATCTAATAAAAGAGTAATATGCAGATTGATCATCACTGCAACACACAATATAGCTTCCCCCATGTGGTCAAAGATCCTGCCCCCATATGGACACAAGATGGCCACCACAAGATGGCCAGCAGGAGAGGGCAGTTGGGAGGCACCCAGCCTACAAGGGAGGGCAATTGAGAAGGACCAGGCCTGCAAGGGAGGGCAGTTGGAGGTGATCAACCCTGCAGGAAAGGGCAGTTAGGGGTGACCAGGCCGGCAGAGGAGGGAAGTTGGGGGCAAACAGGCTGGCAGCGGAGTGGTTAGGGGGTGATCAGGCTGGCAGGCAGAAGCGGTTAGGGGCAATCAGGAAGGCAGGCAGGCAAGCAGTTGGGAGCCAGCAGTCCTGGATTGTGAGAGGGATCCCAGATTGGAGAGGGTACAGGCTGGGCTGAGGGACAACCCCCCTCCGTGCACGAATTTCATGCACCGGGCCTCTAGTGCAAATATAAGCAGCTTTTTCTATAGTGTCACTTCATCAGTGGCATGAGTTGAATAAACTTGGTATCAGATTGCACAGAAGTATCTACAAACAACTTCAGGTGCTTCAGTACTAAGCACCTATCGGTAGTTCTAGACCAGTGGTCGGCAAACTCATTAGTCAACAGAGCCAAATATCAACAGTACAACGATTGAAATTTCTTTTGAGAGCCAAATATTTTAAACTTAAACTTCTTCTTCAAAATAGACTCACCCAGGCCATGGTATTTTGTGGAAGAGCCACACTCAAGGGGCCAAAGAGCCGCATGTGGCTTGCGAGCCGCAGTTTGCTGACCACGGTTCTAGACTGAAGTGCCACTTCATAAACAATTTTCTCTACTCACATACTCAACTTATAAACCTCTCACCTCTTACAAGCCCCCTTTCAGGCCACTACAATATAGACCTGAAGCTGGTGACTGCAAACACAATGTTTGCTTTACACACCCACAAAACCAAACGAATATAATTATAGAAACATTGGGAAAATTTCTACAAGAGACTTCAATGGGAGAAAAATAAAGGTGGCTGAATAATAACTGGGGTGCACATGGTTTGAATTTACATTGAAACTTAACCCCAAGGTGGATTACTAGGAAGTGAAATGTTTGGGAAGTGATTAGGACATGAGCAAAACCCTTATGCATGACCGTGGTGCCAAACAAAATCAGCCCCCAAAAGCTTCCTCACCCTTCTGCCATGTGAGGATGCAATGAAAAGACATCACTTAAGTGAGTTCTCACCAGACTCCAAATCAGCTCAAATTCCCTGTGTACAGAACTGTGAGAAACAAATGTTTATAAGCTACCCAGTCTCTAGTATTTTGTGACAGCAGCTAGAAGGGACTAAAGCTGCTCAATAGTATTTTACTGTAACACCAAAACTATTCAACTTTTAATTTGTTAATATTTTTCACTGAACATTATCTGAAGTCTAATTAAACATTTTGTTCACTCTTCAAACTATAAAATCTATTATTACTTTACTAGAGGCCCGGTTGCAGTCTGAGACCTCTTGGGGGATGTCCACCTGCCAGCTTAGGCTCCCTCCCTGCGGACATCCCTCTCACAGTCTAGGGCTCTTCACTCCTTACCACCCACCTGCTTGCTGCTCCTTACCCCTCAGCTCGCTGCTCCTTAGCGTTGCTGTGGAGGCCAGAGGCTCCAGCCATCGCTGCTGCATTTGCCAGCTGTGAGCCTGGCTTCTGGCTGAGCAGCGCTCCCTGTGGGAGCGCACTGACCACCAGGGGGCAGCTCCTGCACTGAGCGTCTGCCCCCTGGTGGTCAGTGCGCATCATAGTGACTGGTCGTTCTGGTCATTCCGCTATAAAGTTGGCTTAGGCCAGTGATGGGCAACCTTTTGAGCTTCGTGTGTCAAACTTCGCCAAAAAACTGAGCATAACTCGGGTAGTGTGTCACTTTGAGGAAAAAACTAACTCCAAGACTCTAGTCGCAAATGTTTCATCCTCAGGAGCAGCAAATGTTTCATCCTTGGCATGCGGCCGCGTGTCATCAGAAATGGCTACGCGTGCTCTAACTGGTTTGGCTCAGTGGATAGAGCGTTGGCCTGCGGACTGAAGGGTCCCGGTTTCGATTCCGGTCAAGGGCATGTGCCTTGGTTGCGGGCACATCCCCAGTGGGGGGCGTGCAGGAGGCAGCTGATCGATGTTGCTCTCCCATTGATGTTTCTGACTCTCTATCCCTCTCTCTTCCTCTCTGTAAAAAAATCAATAAAATATATTAAAAAAGAAAAAAAAGAAAAAAGAAATGGCTACGCGTGTCAGTGCTGACACGCGTGTCAGGTTCGCCATCACTGGCTTAGGCTCTTATATAGATAATACCTATTTCCTTATGTCAAGCCTTTAAGAATTCCAGTCATTCTTTTTACCAGTTAACACTTCCCTTAGAAAGTCTTTTACAAGGCTGAAAGCTCACCTTCTAGAAAATAATTTTGACGAGGATGTGGAGAAAAGAGAACCCTAGTACACTGCTGGTGGGAATGCAGACTGACTGGTGCAGCCACTGTGGAAAACAGTATGGAGCTTTCTTAAAAAATTAAAAATGGAACTCCCACTTGACCCAGTGATTCCACTTCTAGGAATATACCCTAAGAAATCAGAAAGAATATGTGCACCCGTGTTCATAGCAGCACAATTTAAAATAGCTAAGATTTGGAAACACCCAAGTGTCCATCAACAGGTGGGTGGGTACAAAAAGCTGTGGTACATTTATACAATGGAATACTACACAGCTGTAAAAAAGAACTCTTACCATTTGCAATAGCATGGGTGGACCTGGAGAGTATTATGCTAAGTGAAATAAGCCAGTCAGAGAAAGAAGTATTTCACTCATGTTGTGTAATCTAATGAACAAAATAAAACTGATGAACAAAAACAGATCCAGAGACATAGAAGCATTGAACAGTCTGTCAAACCTCAGAAGGCAGGCAGGGGAGGGTGGCAGATAGGGAAGAGATCAACTAAAGAACTTGTATGCACATATGCATAACCCATGGTCACCAACAATAGGGTGAAGGCCTGGGGTGTGCTAGAAGTCAATGGGGGAAGGAGACCCATGCAATACTTTCAACAATAGATTAAAAAAAATTATTTTTCTTCTCTAAATGCGTTTAAAGCCAGCTATATATAGCTATGTGTGTGTGACACATACATAAGGAAGTATAGCTTTCTCTACATACATAAAAGAATAAAGCCAGCCCGAGCTAGTTTTTAGCTCAGTGGATAGAGTACCCACCCTCAGATTGAAAGGTCCCAGGTTCAATTCCAGCCAAGGACACGTACCTCAATTGCAGACTCAATCCTGGCCCTGGTTGGGGCATGTGTGGGAGGCAACCAATCAATTGGGAAGTGTTTCACATAGATGTTTCTCTCACATTGATGTTTCTCTTTCTGTCTCTCCTCCTTCCACTCTTTAAAACCTCGGGTAATTAACAAAAAAACCCCAAAACAAAAAACAAAGCCAGTGCTAAAGAATAATGGTTGGCTGAATTACGTATGAGCTGCATCTACAAGACCGCAAATTATTAATTCTGATTTTGTGGCAGCTGTAATAAAAGTTATACGCTCACTGCTCATCAAGTCAATGGTGATTCTAAGTTAAGATGCCCACACCACTACCAACTTTTGTACAGCCAGAAAGTTAAGTGAATTGCTCCTCTCCCATGTGAACCAAATGGCACAGGAGGGTAAGACCTAAGACTGCAAGCCGTGAGCCTTTGTTGGTTCTGCATAGTCTGAGGGTAAAATGTAAACTATAGAACCCTTTTATTTCTTTCTAGTAAGGATGGTAGCACCTTTATTCTACCTTATAGAATCCTCTATATACAGTCTTAACACCCTTTTCCTTTTCATGTCTAAATATTGCCCATACAAAAAAAACTTTCCTTTTTATTTGAGATAAACTTTAGCTTTTTGTAACTAAAAACTACATACTACGAAGTAAAAGAACAGTTTAAATTTTAACAAAAATACATTAGCTGCCATATTTATCTTCAAGCAAGCTTCAGAATCCAAATCTCCATCTATTATTTTAACATCAATTATGCTTGCTTTGGTTCAAGTACCACCACTCATTACCAATATAAATCCAGCAAACCAAACAAGTGTCATTTCTTTCACTAAAAATGTATGGTATGGTCAAGTGAAATAGTACTTTATGAAACAATTCATATATAAATATATTCTAAGTTATAAACTAATCAGCTTTACTTTTGACCAAAACCATTTCCATTTGTAAAATGGGGAATTCCTCCCCTAAGAGGTACTATTATGGATCCTTCTAAATTCCAGATGGAGGATGGATAATTAGTATAAAGTTAAACACCTTTACCCAGTAAAGTGAAAGTTAAAACCCACCTCCTAGTCACACGAACAGGAGAAACAGGCACACACACAAAGAGTCAAGACTATAAAAGGGGGAGGAAGGGGCCAAATTATTATTATTTTAGAATTTGATTACAACCGATTTTGTTGGCATTAAAGTTAAGAGATATTTTAAATTTGGATATGGATATAAACCAAAAACCAGAAATTAAGTTTAGTAAAAGTGAGAAGTTTTCCAGTAATTACAGATTAGAAGGCAGAAATCAATTTAGAGAAATAGACAAACCCATGTTTACAATGATTGTGCCACAGATTTAAATTTCAGTAGTGCATTAGTAAACTGTTCACATTTAGATCTTCACCTTGAGATTCGACAGCTGTTTCTTGAAAAATCTCTCAGTACCTTGTGCAAATAAATTGGTCTTCCATGTGCCTTAGCACACACTTAAAATTTTCTCCATTGTATATATACAAAACACCTACCATTTGGGCAGGGCAAAATACATACTTTTATAACAAAACTATAATGTACCTCTGAAGTATCAATATACACATAATACATGGTATACAGTATTTACAAGATATAAAACATAATACAAGCTGTTTGTAATTTTTTAAAACCCATCTTTTGCCCTCCTAGGTTACAACAAGGCAAGTTTCCATTTCTGTACCAATTTTCTTTTCAAGAATGCAGGGATTTTGGAAAAACTTCGTCTTACATACATACTGAGATCTAAGTTTGAACTTTCAGGAGCGTTTTTAAGTGTACTGCCATCAATTCCCTATTTTGGTTGGAATTTTCAATAGTGCTTCCCATCCAGTGACTAGGTGGTTTTGGAAGAACACTAGGAGAAGGTGGATCACTAAACTTTGCCCCAGCATAATTTTCCTTTTGGCTCACTTCAGTTAGAAATGCTGATTTCTTCAAATGCTTTTTTTTAATGTTCTCAGTGTTTTTAAAAGGCTTTTTTTCCTGCTTCTGAATTATATCAGATGAAACAGAATCCTGCCAAAAGTTATTTTCATTTCTTTTTGCAGAGGTGATCTTGGTTAGTGGTAAGTTATATTTGCTTTTCTGTCTGTTTATCTTTGGTTGTTCACACAAGTGCATACCATGAACAAGCTGCCCGTGGGGGATGGTAATTTTCTCCGATTTTCCCATGTTTGATTTTAAATCCTATAAAGACAAGGAACATAAAAGTGAATACAGTCTCATGATAGAAACCAGTCACAAGCCTCATATTACATATTTAATATATATTTAAATAGTTAACTGAACTTTTAGTTTACTGTCTTGGTTAAAACCATGTTTGCTGCATTTATCACTGGATGTCCAAGCACGCACATATGTTTGTATACCACTAAAAATATAGTTGAACACCACTGTTACCCGTATGCAATGTATAAGCCAGTTTTAAAATGTTAAAGTAAAAAACCCAAAGTAACCAAAAGTCCGTCTTTCTGTAACCGTAAGGAAGAGGAATGCCAACCTGTTTCTGACGAAGGTCAGTGTTTTTACAATAGGATGCTGCCAAGAAAAATTTTCTAATGCTTTCATTTTGGTTAGTTGAGAGTCCATTTAAAAATAAAAACTATGTTAATAAGTATACTATTTACCTTTAAGACAGGTACTTTCAAAAAGTTACTTCAGAATAAATAAAAATTTTATTAGCAGAAGCTAGATTTTAGGCGAGGAAGTGTTTTGATAATGGTTACTAAGTACCCAGAAAAACTATCTCCTAGATTCTGAAAACAAAATTTTTCAGATATTTAAATACTAAAATAAAAACTCAAATACTAAAATACTTACCACTTTTTGTCATCTTTTCCAGGTATAGAAAATCAGAAAAAAAAAGTTTTCTGCCTGTCCCCTACTTTCTGGTTTCACAACTGCTCCAAAAACGCTGCCACACTAAATCTATTTTCTTAACTCAAGTGCTCCTTATAGGAAGGCATGGCTGGATGGGAAGTATAAAGTAACCCATTAGCTCACATTGCCCTTCCAACACTTGAAATATGGTAGGGAAGCAGGACACAAATACAGAAAGCACTCGCTTGCATATCCCATGTCTAAGGGAAACTGCTAACAGAGCTCCCTAGTTTAGTATCATTCTGGGAGAGAAAGGACCTTACTGACCTGGAATCAAAGTACAAAAACTCGCTTTTAGGTACATTATCACTAATATTTCAGAACAGCCATCGAATTTTAAAACTTGAAAGCCATCTGAAAGAATGTAAGGAATTGGGGCGAACCAATTTAATTTCTCCAAGGGCACAGCTGCAAATCGCTCAGCGCCAACAGCCTTTCAACAAATGGCAGTGACTTAGTTTCATGTCATTATTGTGAAAAGGTTTGAAATTGAGTCAGTAAAAAGTTTTATTTTGATATAAAGATTAATTTCAAATCATCTTAACGCTTTAATCCCACTGGGGTTTTTAATCAATTTTATACCAGTCCAGTGGCATGACAACTGGGCAGCGTAACGTCGATTCAATTGATAACTCTTCTTTCGAAAATTTCGGTTTGGACACAATAAAACCACCTTCCACCAAGAAGTCCCGTCCGGTACACGGTAGACCTTGTTAAATTCCGTTCATCTGATACACTCGCACACAAAACATAAAAGCGGCAGAACTCTGCCGCCGCTCCAGTCCGCGCTGGAAAGTTGAAAAGCCCAGCGAAGGAGGTCGGCCCCGCGAGGGGCAGGGCCCCGGCTGGCCCGGCGCCCTCCCAGCTCAGCGAAAAGCCAGCCCCGGGGCACCCAGCCGGCGCGGCCCGTCCCCGACGGCACACCCGGGCGGTGCGAGTGTGTGCGCACGCCGCCGACTAGTCCTGGAGGTAGCCACCGCCGCCAGGAAACCAAAAAAGCGGGACCCCACCCCTTTCCCCGCCACCCACACCCGGCCCGGCCTCCTTCATCGGCGCCCCAGCGCCCCGCACGTAGCGCGCGCTGACGTCACCCCGGGCCCCTCTCCTCCTCCCCCACCGCGCGCCCGGAACGCTGAAACCCCCTGGAACGCCGCCAGCCTTCTAAATCGGGGCTGTTGCTGGGGCGCAGCCGCTCCTCTCATTGGCTGGCCTTCGGGAGCCAATCAGCAGCGCCACCGCGAGCCTCTCCCTCCCCCGGTCCCCCTCTGCCAGAACAGAGCAGGCGTCACGGAAACTTCCCTCCCGAGTAAACAGCCGCCCCCCAACCCGACCCCCCTGCGAGCAGAGCACCAAGCCCCAGGGCCCGGCTGTGGCCGTCTAAGGACCGAGTTCCCCAACGGTGCCCCGGCCCCTCGCGGCACTCACCTCTTTCCGTAACGAGGGGTGGCCGGGTGCCGCGGGGGGCAGCGGGCCGGGGAAAAGGTTCGCTTCCTCAGTCCGGGTTGCAGCCGCAGGACCCGGGGCTGAGGCGGCGGCCTGGCTCGGGGCTTCCTGCGCTCCGCTCGGGCCCGCGGAGGGGCTCCGCCCGCTCTCCAGGCTCGGCCGGTGCTGCTGGTACTGGTGGAAGCGGCTGGGCAGCTGCCCCGCCGGGCTGGCCCGCACCTTCTTCTTTCGCCGCTTCTTTGGAGCGGCCCGAGGGGTGCCCCCCGCCGGGGCGAGAGTGCAGTTGGGCAAGGGCGCTGGGGCTCGAGGCTGAGGGGTCAGACACGGGCCGTCCCCCCCTAGGAAGTGAGGGAGGAAGAGGGTGGGGGGCAGTGCCCGAGGGTCCGGGATCCGCGGTAAAGGCGGCGGAGCGGAGGTCACCATCGGAAGGGCCCCGAAGTAACCGCGGGCGGAAAAGCCGAGGGGTGCCAGGCGGCCGCTCAGGATCAGCGGCTCCCGCTGCGGGACGGAGACGACGGTCATAGCTCTGGGAGGAAAATGGTTCGGCAGGAAGAGAAGGAGCAAGCGAAGCCGGAGAGGACAGGGCGACGGCTGCTGCCGAGAGAGGCGAGCGGAGCGCGGACGAGGACTCGGGCGGTGGCGGCGCAGCAACGACTAGCCTCCGCTCCGGCTCTGAGTGTTGTTATCGGAAGCTCCGCCCCATCACCCACCCACCTCCCCGCGAAAACCCAATCAGAACCCGACGGGGCACGCCACGCCCGCGGCTCCGCCTCCAGCGCCGCTGAAAGACGCACACACACAAACAACCAGCTTGCTGCAGCGGGGCACAAAGAGCGCGCACTGCGCAGGCGCTGCCAACCGGCCCTTGCGGGAAGAGTGGGCCCGGCGAACAATGAAGTTCCGTTTCACCCCACCTCCCCCGCCCTTTTCCTGCCTCAGCCCCGCACCTCGCCTTCCAGGCAGAGGTCAGACTGAATTTGGGGATGGGGTTGCGGGATTACGCGGTTGGGGGGCGCGGAAGGAAGGGAGAAAGAATCCGGAAGCACCAAGGCCACTGACCTTGGGGAAGTAATGTCTTATTTCGAGCCCATTATCGGTTTGGGTTTTTGTTGTTGTTGTTTTTTAAGATTTCAAAGTACATTATGGGGATTTCTTTCTTAGCAATCGTGAAGAAAATCAGTCCACATTTATATTTGATGAAGTGTGGTTCACGTTCTTTTCCATTTACTCGGCTGAGCAACGCTGCTCGTTAGCCATGGTAATCGGAGTAAGAATTAAGGGAGTGAAATTAAGTGATTGAAATTTGCCCCTTAATATAGAAAAAGTTTTCCATAAATCCGTAATTGGGCATTGGAAATGTTACCGCCTTCGTACTTGAAGGACTGTGAGACTTTGGGATCGCAAAACGACGCCTGATACTGAATAGGAAGCAATGGAGGAGGCTTGCGTCCCTGAGAAAGTGAAACAGCTCAGCAGCATAGCGTTTTGCTATCTGTTTGTAAATAGAAATCTCACTCTCTTCAGGTCCCTGCACTGCGCTCGCTCTCTCTCTCTCTCTCTCTCTCTCTCTCTCTCTCTCTCTCTCTCTCTCTCACACACACACACACACACACACACACACGAAAGAACTGTGGCTACTTAAACAAGAGCTGATGTGTCAGGAACTGTTCTTTACATAAATTATCTCATGCGAGTCTCACAACCCTAAGGAATAGCTCCTCGTTTTATAGGACAGGAAACAGGTTTAGAGAGGCAAAAAGTACTTGTCAAACATCATGCAGTAAATTAACATCAGAACTTGAACTCCAGTCTAGGTTTGGCAAGAACAGAGATTTACCCTCCATACTGCCAGCCATACTAGATGGTAGGTTTTTAGAACATAATAATCTTATAAGTCTGTATCCTCAGTTTCTAACCATACTTTTCAGCTTTGTAGTGCTTGATAAGTGTTAATTAACTAGAAACCCGGTGCACAAAATTCGTGCATGGGGGTGGGGGTCCTCTCAGCCCGGCTTGCGCCCTCTCACAGTCCAGGAGCCCTGGGGTGGGGGAGCGTGTTGGACAACCTTGGGAGAGGCTCCTGCCACTGCTGCTGCGCCTGCCAGCCATGAGCCTGGCTCAGGGCTTCTGGCTGAGCGGTGCTCCCCCTGTGGGAGTGCACTGACCACCAGGGGGCAGCTCCTGCATTGAGTGTCTGCCCTTGGTGGTCAGTGCGCATCATAGTGACCAGTCATTCCGCCGTTTGGTTGATTTACATATTACCCTTTTATTACTATACTAGAGGCCCGGTGCACAAAATTTGTGCACGGGGTGAAGGGGTGTCCCTCAGCCCAGCCTGCACCCTCTCTAATCTGGGACCCCTCTGGGATCCCTCTCACAATCCAGGACTGCTGGCTCCCAACTGCTCGCCTGCCTGCCTTCCTGATTGACCCTAACTGCTTCTGCCTGCCAGCCTGTTTGCCCCAACTTCCCTCCTCTGCCGTCCTGGTCACCCCTAACTGCCCTTCCCTGCAGATCTGGTCCCTCCCAACTGCCCTCCCCTGCTGGCCTGATCACCCACAACTGCCATCCCTTTCAGGCCTGGTCCCTCCCCTGCTGGCCATCTTGTGGTGGCCATCTTGTGTCCACATGGCGGCAGGATCTTTGACCACATGGGGGCAGCCACCTTGTGTGTTGGAGTGATGGTCAATCTGCATATTATTATTTTATTAGATAGGATAGAGGCCTGGTGCATGGGTGGGGGCCAGCTGGTTTGCCCTGAAGGGTGTCCCGGATCAGGGTGGGAGTTCCCTTGGGTTATGGGGGACCTGGGCAAGGGGCCTGTGGTGGTTTGCAGGCCAGCCACGCCCCCCGGCGACCCAAGCGGAGGCCCTGGTAACCGGGGTTTATTTATCTTCTACAATTGAAACTTTGTAGCCTGGAGCGGAGCCAAGCCTTCTGCTCGATCCATGGCAGCAGGGGATTTATTTACCTTCTATAATTGAAACTTGGTAGCCTTAAGCGGAGGCCTGGGCCAGCCAGGGTGTGCGGAAAGCTTGGCTTCCTCCATTGCCTGGGAAACCCAAGCCTCCCTCCTGCTTTCTCCTTGGCCGCAGCCATCTTGGTTGGGTTAATTTGCATACTCGCTCTGATGGGCTGGTGGGCGTGGCTGGTGGGTGTAGTGGAGTGATGATTAATTTGCATATTACTCTTTTATTAGATAGGATGTAAAATAATCAAGGTTTGACAGCAGTAATATGCAGAATAATGATTCCCAATTAACTTTATATAAACTTTTAATACTATAGTCCATCATTTATGATTGTTGGATTTTATCATATTTGCTAGATTTACTCATTTTTTTGTGTTTCCAACACTTAATACATAGTAAGTGCTTCTGGTCATTGGATGGATGGAAATCATATACTTCAAGAGCTGTAAAAGATCTTAGAGAACCTTTAATTCAAATTTTCTGGTCTGCAAATTGAAGTTGGTTTTAGGACCTGGTGAGGAGAATGGCCTGGCAAGAGTTGAAGAGTAGACAAATATTATGAAACCTTTGGAATGAGTTAACTTGTTCTTTTGTTTTTAAGAGTTTCTACTTTTTCAAGGCACATTCTTCTGTTCTCTCATTTTATTCTAATCCTTTAAAGGATTACTCTAATCCAAAAAAATAGGTTGAGATAGATTCTATATAAAATACATGTGATATTTTAAAAACCACTAAAGATAAAGTACCTTGGCTAAGGGTTACACAGTGAGTCGGGGACTAAATCACTTGAACTCTTAATGCCTAGTCCAGTGCTCTTTTTACTATATCCCAAGGCCTAAAGTTTGACTTTATTTAGGGGTAATATCACATTGTCCTGGGGAATAACTTATCTTCCAGGGGGCTGCTAATTGCAGTCAGTTCAGTGAGGCCCTTAATCAAGGACACCTATTATTGTCTGTAAGTTATTGTGTGTGGTATTTAGTGTATTATTTTGAGGCCTTCCTGTTAGACCCTGGATTCTATACTTTAAGAAAGGTAACCTTGCGAGAGCATTTGAAATCTTGCTTCCCAGCATATGTTCTCAGTTTGGCTCAAATAAACTTTTATAAAAAAATTTTTTTAAAAAGAAGAAAAAAAGTAAAGGTAATCTTGCAGCTGTGGCCACCTGGGTAAATGGTGCTAAAATGGTGGCCACCAAGAGACCGTGAGCTGGAATGGACTACCAGAAGAGAGCAATCCAGGTTTTATGAATTTTGGATTTTGTGTTACTCTTGTCTATAATTCCTATAGGCCCTTAATAAAGTCTAATTTTAATATTCAAACCTGGTTTCATCTGTGCTATATGGTATAAAGGAAAAGGTCCGATGCTGTTGTGTGGGCCCAGAGGACCAATCATGGAGGTAGCAAGACATTCAAGGCTGAAGTAAATATTGGGCAGTCCTCGGTGCTCTTGAAGCTTTTGGTTCCAGAGCATGCCTTGGTTTTACTTTTGTTAATTCAACAGTTTCTTTAGAGGAGTTTTTTGTTTTAATTGAAAAGTAAACCAGATATTAAAGAGTGGGGGAAAGAGCTAACGGCACCTGAGGACTCAGGCTAAGATATTCAGAGGAAATGGAATGGTGCACATGGGAATACAATCCTGGGACTCGGTGACTGACAAGAGTCTAGTGGAGAGACCAGACCAGGTAAAAGTATGAGGGTGAGGTGTAAGAAGAAGGCAGAGTAAAAGAGATGGCTCTCAGACTTTCAATCTGGTTCATTTGGAGAGAAATGATAGCCTTGACAGGAATATGAAAATCCAAAAGGGTAATTTGAAGAGAAAATTTACTTTTGTGGTTTAGTAAGGTTTTGTTTTTGATGTTCTTAATTAAAGTCAAATTATTTGCAAATTTTGTTTTGTCTCTCAAAAACAAAAGAAACCCCAAATAATTAAGTTGTTTTTTACTTGCTTATGAACCCCTGATAGAAAAAGTGTTCTTATTCTTGTTCAGTATGAAAACATGGAAATCTGCCTCCATGGAAATCACTGCATCCAATCTGTTTACCTCTGGCTCCTTCACTTGGCGTTTTCAGAAAATAAGACAAACTACTTACAAGAAATTTAAACTAAATTAAGGAAAATGGAACATTTCTGTGAAAATGAAACATACCTTGTCAAATCTCCTTTATTTTTCAGGTCCCAGTATAGTCTATTTAATCCTGTTCTAGTCAGCTAAAATCTCATGAGAAAAACAGCATGTTTCATTTTTAGAAAATACTGCAGTGCTATAATTTTTAAAAAATGTTTTTATTGATTTTTAGAGAGAGAGAGGAAGAGGGGGGGGAGGAAGAGAGAGAGAAACTTTGATCGGCTGATTGGCTGCCTTCCTTTGCATAATATTGCATGGGTAATATTGCATAGGAGCACCAGAAACTGCCTCATTGAAAACAAGAACTTTTTAAAAAAATCTTTATTGTTCATATTATTACAGATGTTCCTCTTTCCCCCGCCCCCCCATAGCTCCCCTCCACCTGTTCCCACTCCACTCCAGGCCTTCCCCCCACACACTGACCTCATCCATAGGTGTAAGCTCTTTGTCCATTCTCTTCCCTTACCCCCCACAACCCCTTCCCCCTGAGAATTGTCAGTCTGCTCCCTTTCCATGCCCCTGATTCGATTACATTCACCAGTCTGTTCTGTTCATCAGGTTTTCTATTCATTTGATTTTTAGATTCACTTGTTGATAGATATGTATTTGTTATCACTTCGTTGTTCATAATTTTTTTATCTTTACCTTTTTCTTCTTCTTTTTAAAGAATACCCTTCAGTATTTCATATAATACTCACTTGGTGGTGATGAACTCCTTTAGCTTTTTCTTGTCTGTGATGCTCTTTTTTTTTTTTTTTTTTTTTTTTTTTTTTTTTTTAATTTCTTTATTGATTAAGGTGTCACATATTTGTCCTCATCCCCCCATTCCCATCCCACACCCCTCCCCTTGGATGCCCCAACCCTCTGTTGAACTTAAGCATTGGTTAGGCTCATATGCATGCACACAAGACCTTTGGTTGATCTCTCCCCCCTCCCCCCACCCTCCCCTATCCTCCCTCTGAGGCCCGATAGTCCGATCGATGCCTCCTTGTTTCTGGTTCTGTTCTTGTTCATCAGTCTATGTTGTTCATCATTTCCCCTAGATGAGCGAAATCATGTGTCACTATAGATATACTTATAAGAATTGAATGTGCGACGAGCAATAATAGTTATGCTGACAGGCAAATGAATCAGTCTGTAGTGAGTTTCTTTCTGGACCAACAGTTCTTTTGAGACCCAATATCAATGTCCACCGGTTCCCTATGAGTACATGTCGGCACTGACCCCTCAGCTCTGGATGGTGGACAAATGGTGGTAATGCAGGTCCGACTCCCTCTGGTTTGGTCTCGGCTGGACCCAGGGGCACTGCTTCACCCGGATCCAGGGGCCCACGGCCTCACCTGGACCCGGGGCCAGGCTCACCCGGATCCAGGGGCCCGCGGCCTCGCCCGGTACCGGGGCCCAGGGCTCACCCGGCTCCAGGGGCCCGCGGCCTCGCCCGGACCCGGGGCCCAGGGCTCACCCGGCTCCAGGGGCCCGCGGCCTCGCCCGGACCCGGGGCCCAGGGCTCACCCGGCTCCAGGGGCCCGCGGCCTCGCCCGGACCCGGGGCCCAGGGCTCACCCGGCTCCAGGGGCCCGCGGCCTCGCCCGGACCCGGGGCCCAGGGCTCACCCGGCTCCAGGGGCCCGCGTCCTCGCCCGGACCCGGGGCCCAGGGCTCACCCGGCTCCAGGGGCCCGCGTCCTCGCCCGGACCCGGGGCCCAGGGCTCACCCGGCTCCAGGGGCCCGCGTCCTCGCCCGGACCCGGGGCCCAGGGCTCACCCGGCTCCAGGGGCCCGCGTCCTCGCCCGGACCCGGGGCCCAGGGCTCACCCGGCTCCAGGGGCCCGCGGCCTCGCCCGGACCCGGGGCCCAGGGCTCACCCGGCTCCAGGGGCCCGCGGCCTCGCCCGGACCCGGGGCCCAGGGCTCACCCGGCTCCAGGGGCCCGCGGCCTCGCCCGGACCCGGGGCCCAGGGCTCACCCGGCTCCAGGGGCCCGCGGCCTCGCCCGGACCCGGGGCCCAGGGCTCACCCGGCTCCAGGGGCCCGCGGCCTCGCCCGGACCCGGGGCCCAGGGCTCACCCGGCTCCAGGGGCCCGCGGCCTCGCCCGGACCCGGGGCCCAGGGCTCACCCGGCTCCAGGGGCCCGCGGCCTCGCCCGGACCCGGGGCCCAGGGCTCACCCGGCTCCAGGGGCGCACGGCCTCGCCCGGACCCGGGGCCCAGGGCTCACCCGGCTCCAGGGGCGCACGGCCTCGCCCGGACCCAGGATTCAGCCTCACCCGGACCCAGGGGCGCACGGTCTCGCCCAGACCCAGGATTCAGCCTCACCCGGACCCAGGGCGCATGGCCTCGCCCGGACCCAGGGGCCCGCGGCCTCGCCCGGTCCCGGGGCCCAGGGCTCACCCGGATCCAGGGGCCCGCGGCCTCGCCCGGACCCGGGGCCCAGGGCTCACCCGGCTCCAGGGGCCCGCGGCCTCGCCCGGACCCGGGGCCCAGGGCTCACCCGGCTCCAGGGGCCCGCGGCCTCGCCCGGACCCGGGGCCCAGGGCTCACCCGGCTCCAGGGGCCCGCGGCCTCGCCCGGACCCGGGGCCCAGGGCTCACCCGGCTCCAGGGGCCCGCGTCCTCGCCCGGACCCGGGGCCCAGGGCTCACCCGGCTCCAGGGGCCCGCGGCCTCGCCCGGACCCGGGGCCCAGGGCTCACCCGGCTCCAGGGGCCCGCGGCCTCGCCCGGACCCGGGGCCCAGGGCTCACCCGGCTCCAGGGGCCCGCGGCCTCGCCCGGACCCGGGGCCCAGGGCTCACCCGGCTCCAGGGGCCCGCGGCCTCGCCCGGACCCGGGGCCCAGGGCTCACCCGGCTCCAGGGGCGCGCGGCCTCGCCCGGACCCGGGGCCCAGGGCTCACCCGGCTCCAGGGGCGCACGGCCTCGCCCAGACCCAGGATTCAGCCTCACCCGGACCCAGGGGCGCACGGCCTCGCCCAGACCCAGGATTCAGCCTCACCCGGACCCAGGGGCGCACGGTCTCGCCCAGACCCAGGATTTAGCCTCACCCGGACCCAGGGGCGCATGGCCTCGCCCGGACCCAGGGGCACGTGGCCTCACCCGGACCCGGGGCCCAGCCTCACCCTGACCCAGTTCCCAGCCTCACCCAGACCCAGGGACACGCGGCTTCACCCGGATCCAGGACCCAGCGGGGTTTCGTCTTCTTGATCCCATTTCCTGTTGGTCAGTTCCATCTCAGTAATTCCTTCGGCCATTTTCTCAGAGCTCCAGGGCAGCCGCCGCAGAACTCGTTGGGCGGCGGGCTCGGCGTAGCTCCGGTGTGCCCGGTGCGCGGCAGCGGGCTGGTCCGGTGTTGCTGCGTCAGCCCTTGGGTCTGCAGCGGTGGCCAGTCACCGAGCGTGCGCACCTGGCCGCTTCCGTGGCGTTGAGATTCTTGAAGGACTCGGAGGTCAGCAAGCGCGGAGTCTCCCACCCCATGACTCCCAGGGGCTTGTCTGTCCGTGCTCGGCAGCGAGTGGGGCCTTCCCCTCAGCCGGAGACCGCTGGGGGAACTGCGCCGAGCACGTTCCAGGCCGCCACTGTGTCGTCTGAGCCGTAGTTCTTAAAGTGTGATCTTTGGGTCGCCGGCATCAGCATCCTCCCGAGTACCCCTCTCTTTTATTCTAGTTGTAGAGCGTCTGCTCAGTCAGCCCTCCGGTGGTTCTGGATGGTGTCTGCTCCGCTCTCCCGTCGTAGACTCAAAATTGTTGTGGTAGGCAGCAATCAGGCTTCCGCCCTATGCCTCCATCTTGGTCTTCCTTTGTATAGTTAAGTCTTGATTGTTGTTGGTGTCGCTGGGAGGAATTGTCCTCCAGGCCGATTGGCTGTGCGGATCCTCTGTGACTATAAAGGAGGAGTTGCTGTGTAGGAGACAGATTTATGGGCCGGGGCTTGGTGCAGCAAGGCTTTGGCGCTCACTGAGTCTGCCTCTAGAATGTGTCCTTTATATGAGTGGTTGAAATCTGGTGTCATCTCATACCGACCACTAGATGCCCTCGTTTCTGGGTCTCCAATGGTGTGTAGGTCAGCTACTACCTGAGACCACTCAGCAGGACTTACGGCAAAAACTGCAGTTTCCTCCTCCTGTCTGAGCGTCCCTAGAGCAGTCCGACTAGAACCGCAGTTTATCTGGTCAAGCTGCCACAGGGCAGGCCACCCATATGCAAAAGCCGTTGCTTGGAGCCCAGGTGTGCCTGTAAGACGTGCGGGGCGGAGCTGCAAAATGAGCTGGGCGGGTCCCAGGGCGGGGCGAGTCTCAGGGCGGGGCGGGGCCTCAGGGCGCCACCAGACCATGGCGAGGCGAACCGCTCTGGCTGCAAGTCCGCTCCTTCTGCCCTCCACGCTTCCAAGCCCCCTCGCTCCGCACTCCAATGCAGCAAACACTGATTGCTGGGCGCGCCTCCGCAAGGAAGTCACTCCCACTCTCCGATCCGAAGGCCGAGAGTCGCGCCTCTCCCCGCAGGCGTCTGGGGCGCTAATCTCCCCTAGGTTTGGAACAAAAGCCACAATTCCCTTCCCCCGACCCACGCGCCTCCGCACCTCAGCTCCTCCAGAGTTTGCTCTTTCCTCTTCTCTCTTAGCTGTAAATCCACCATTCAGCCTGCTCTCCTGTGGTTCTGGGTGGCAGACGCTCTGTGCGCGCAAAGTTCCTTTGTTTAACCTTGTAATTGTTGTGCGCGAAATTCCCTTGCTCGACTCTGCTGCCCTCCCGGTTCTCCTCTCCCAAAATGGCCAGAGGACCCGAGTGTAAGACAGGAAGTCCTAAGAATCCTCCAAGTCGGTGTTGGCGGTCTCCGGGGCCCCGAGGATCTCAGTGGGGAGCTCGGTCGGGTCGGTGACGCGGGTGGGCCCGTCTCGCAGAAAGATGGTCTCTTCCTTCACCGAGAGCCGCTGCGCCGAGTCCGCGGCTGCCGCCACAGCAGTTGCCGCGGCGCCCACGAGCCCATGGCCCCGGCTGCGGTGCTGGCTGAGAGGAGCCGCCGCCCGGTCTGGGGAGACGCGAGCAGGAGTCGCCGCGCTTGCCAGTCCATCTTTTGGTTTTTTTTTCGGAACTGCCATGCGAGGCAACAGATCAGCCGTTCACCTCCGCCGCCATCTTTTTTCTATTGTGATGCTCTTTATCTGACCTTCAATTCTGAATGATAGCTTTGCGGGTCGAGTAATCTTGGTTGTAGGTTCTTGCTATTCATCACTTTGTATATTTCTTTTTTTTTTTCTTATTAATACAGTATTTGTCTTTTGTCAAACCCTGAGCCAACCACTTTCCCCAGGCTGCCTAGGGAGGTATAGGAAAAGGAACATACAGGGCAGACAAGACACGGGAAAAAGAACTATGGGAGGCGGAGACAGCTCCTTCACATGGCGAAGAGGATGAGAAAGGCCACCATAAGGCAAAAGAGCCCCATGGCCTCTGAGAGGGCAAAGCCCAGAATGGCGTAGAAGAGCTGTTGCTTCAGAGAAGGGTTCCTGGCATCACCAATGATGAGGCTCCCAAACACAGTCCCAATTCCAGCCCCAGAGCCTGCCACCCCTACTGTGGCAGCCCCAGCCCCAATGAACTTGGCTGCTGTGTCGATGTCCCTTGAAATGGCACTGGTTTGGAAGCTGCGGTTAGAAATAAGCGAGGTCAGGGGACGTGGGGCTGCCAAGCTGCTGAGGCTCTCATCTGTCAGTGTCTCTGGTCATTTCAGCACCACTGCAGACATTGACCGGCTCAGCTGAGAGGCACTCCTGACCAAGGAGGGGGTGGAGACAAACTTGGTTCAGGCATACATTTTCAGGGGATAAGGGGATGAGAGAGGGCCCTTTGTATATTTCTTGCCACTCCCTTCTGGCCTGCATAGTTTCTGTTGAGAAATCAGCTGACAATTGTATGGGTACTCCCTTGTAGGTAACTAATTGTTTTTCTCTTGCTGTTTTTAACATTCTCTCTTTGTCTTTTGCCCTTGACATTTTAATTATGATGTGTCTTGGTGTGGTCCTCTTGGATTCCTCTTGTTTGGGGTTCTCTGTGGCTTCCTGGACTTGTAAGTCTATTTCTTTCACCAGGTGGGGTAAGTTTTCTGTCATTATTTCCTCAAGTAGGTTTTCAATATCTTGCTCTCTCTCTTCTTCTGGCACCCCCATAATTCGGATGTTGGTACGCTTGAAGTTGTCCCAGAGGCTCCTTACACTATCTTCATATTTTTGGATTCTTTTTTCTTTTTGCTTTTCCAGTTGCATGATTTTTGCTTCTTCCTATTTCAAATCTTTGACTTGATTCTTGGGATCCTCTAGTCTGCTGTTGAATCTCTGTATATTATTCTTTATTTCAGTCAGTGTATGCTTAATATCTGATTGGTCCTTTTCCATATCCTTGAAGGTCTCATTAAATTTCTTGGAGGTTTCTAGAAGATTATTGAGTAACCTTATAACCGTGGTTTTGAACTCTATATCCAGTATTTTGCTTTCATCCATTTCTTTCATTTGTGACTTGTTTCTTTGTCTCCGCATTTTGGCTGCTTCCCTGTGTTTGTTTCTATGTACTGGGTAGCTGCTAAGTTTCCTTGAATTGATAGAGTGGCCTTGGGTGTTTTATAGGGTGCAGTGGCTCAGCCTCTCCAGTCACCTGAGGCAGATGCTCTTGGTGCACCCCTTTGTGGGCTTTGTGCACAGTCTTGTTATCATTAACCCTTGATTGCTCTTGGTATCACTGGCAGGAATTAACCTCCAGGCCAATTGGCTGTGATGATCATCTGTGTCTACACTGGAGGATCTGTTGCGCAGAAGACACCCTTATGGGGCAGGACTTGCTTCAGTGGGGCTTTGGTGCTCACTGAGTCTGCCCCTTGAGTGTGTCTCTTATGGATGTGAAGAGTTGTAATCTGGTATGATCTCACACCACTGGGTACACTGGCTCTTGGATCTCCAAGGAGGTGCAAGGTCAGCCACTGTCTGGGGCCGCCCAGAGACAAAGAGCAGATTCCTTCTCTTTGTTTGGGGTTTGGAAGTCCCCAGATGAGGTCCAGCCATGAAGCAAAGCCTGCTGCTGCTGCTGCCGGGCCTTGCGCCTTCTTTTGGAAGCTGTGGGGCTTTCTGACCCAGCTGCAGTTTGACAGGTTTTAGGCGGAGAAAGGATAGGTCATTCATATGCAAAAGCCGATGCGCACAGCTTGGGTGGGGTTGTAAATTGGGTGTGGCGGGGTCTCTGGGAATCACCAGGGCAGAGCAAACATCAATGGCTGCCAGTTAGCCCTGCACCAGAAAGTTCCCCGGGTCTCCACATCCCACACCCTTTGCAGGGACAATGATTGGTGCAAGCACCTCTGAGAGAAAGCCGCCCTCACGTTCCTGTCCCAGTGTCAGATAGTCCAGTTTCTCCCCATATGTGTCTGGGTCCCCCAGAGTCTCGCCCGGAACTGGAGTTCAGAGCAAGTGGGCGATTGTATCTCCCTCCTGATTAAAAGAGCAGCACATCCAGGTGCCAGCACTTTCCGCACCTCCGCACCTCTTACCAGTCTCAATGAGCTTTCTTCACCTCTCTAGTTGTGGAACTTCCACTCAGCCAGCATTCCCGCAGTTCTGGGTGGTAGTTGTTTTGCCTTTTAGTTGTAATTTTGATGTGGTTGTGAGAGGCAGCAAGTATAGGTGTTCTTGGTTCTCTACTCCGGAAACAAGAACTATGTAAATAAAAACCCAGGTGTAGGCTGCATCTGCACATGCACAGCATGAGGAAGCACACGGAGACCAACCATGGGGGCAGCTTCTGGCACTCATACCACAGAGGTACATCTGCCACATGAGAGGAAGGCAAGGGTGAAGGAGGGAGTGGGGGAGGAAAGAGGAGTGCAGCTCAGTTCCGGTTCTGGAACTGATTGGACAGCCAGTCCAGTCCCTCATGGAGCCCAGCCCCCGTGATGGCAGAGGTGGCTTGAAGGTACCAGTTCCTGTTGTGCAGAGAGTGCAGGCCCAGCTTGTCTGTGATCTCAGCTGTGTTCATGGCATTGGGGAGGTCCTGCTTGTTTGCAAACACTAGCAGGATAATATCCGTGAACTCCACCATCATCCACATGAGCGCCTCTCTGGCCTCGTCCATGCGCTCTTGGTCAGTGCTGTCAACCACAAAGATGAGCCCTTGTCCGTTTGGGCAGCAGTGGCGCCACAGAGGCCGGATCTTGTCCTGGCTGCTTGCATCCCACACAACGAAGCTGATGTTCTTATACTTCACAGTCTCCACGTTGAAACCTATCGTGGGAATGGTGGTCAAGATCTCACCCAGCTTCAGTTTGTACAGGATGGTAGTCTTCCCAGCACCGTCCAGGCCCACCATGAGAATGCACATTTCTTTTTTGCTGAAAAGGCCCTTGAAGAGGTTTGCAAAGATATTTCCCATGCTGTAGACCAGAGGGAGAGACACTGGTCAGAGAAATCCTTGGCAGCCACGGTTCTGCTGTTGCTGCTGCTGCTCCGAACCAGGCATTGGTTCTGTTTTGTCACTCTTTAGCAGATATTTGTTGATCCTTATTCTAATTCTTTTCATTGCTGTGAGACTTGCACTGTCACTACCAATTAACTCACTGTTTAAAGTTCAAAGTCCAGAGAGAGCAAGTGACTGGGACAGTTTTGATTGGTATAGATTAGATGATTCATCACCATCATCCTGGTTCAACTGAACTCTTACTAGACACTCCTCTGGGTGGTACTTGGCTAGGATAATGAGCCAGGGTGGCAAGGTACCTATCAATATGGAGTCATAGAGGACAACTTCAGGGACCACTTCAAGAAGTTTGGCCAACCCAGTACCTTGCAAAACCTATCTCCCAGGCTCAGAGCATCCTTCTTTTTGTCCCTGCAATTCTAGGAATCCAAGGGAACTGAGAGGGCCTGTGGAAACTCTGGGAATCTCTGACTTTTCTTGGAAAGTTGGATTTCTCTCAATACTGCCCCATCATCCCTGATGAAGCAACAATTGACCAGAGCTGAGTAGAGACTTTTTTAAAAATATATATTTTATTGATTTTTTACAGAGAGGAAGGGAGAGAGAGTTAGAAACATCGATGCGAGAGAAACATCGACCAGCTGGCTCCTGCACACCTCCCACTGGGGATGTGCCCGCAACCAATGTACATGCCCTTGACCAGAATCGAACCTGGGACCTTTCAGTCCACAGACTGACGCTCTATCCAACTGAGCCAAACCAGTTTCGGCTGAGTAGAGACTTTTAAAGAGGCCTGTGCTCATCCAGCTCATTTCACTCTTTACTTACCTGACCCTTTAGGCAAATAAGCTTGAAACTGCCCCAGAGATTGGAGGCAGTGAGACAAATGGCAATAACTTAACAGTGAGACACCTGAGGACGCAGGCTAGATATTCAGAGGAAATGGAATGGTGCACAGGGAATACAATCCTGGGACTCGGTGACTGACAACATGAATCTAGTGGAGATAGGCTAGCAGTATGAAAGTGAGGCGTAAGAAGAAGGTAGAATAAAAGAGATGGCTCCAGGACTTTCAATCGGGTTCATTTGGAGAGAAATGACAGGAATATGAAAATCCAAAAGGGGCAATTTAAAGAGAAAATTTATTTCCATGGTTTAGTAAAGTTTTATTTTTGATATTCTTAATTTTAAAGTTAAATTAATTGCAGGTTTTGTTTGTCTCTCAAAAACAAAAGAACCCCCAAATAATTAAGTTGTTTTTTACTTGCTTATGAACCCCAGATAGAAAAAAATGTTCTTACTCTTGGTCAGTATAAAAACGTGGAAATTTGTTTACCTCCATGGAAATCACTGCCTCCAATCAGTCTATTTACCTTTGGTTATTTCATTTGACGTTTTCAGAAAATAAGAAATTACTTCCAAGGAATTTAAAAGAAAGAAAATGGATTGAAACATACCGTGTCAAATCTTTATTTTCAGATCCCAGAATAGTTCATTTAATCCTGTCCTTCTAGTCAGCTAAAATCCCATGAGAAAGACAGCTCAGTTCATTTTTAGAAAATACTGCAGTGCTCCACTTTTTCAAATATGTGTTTTTATTGATTTTTGGAGAGAGAAAGAGAAACATGGATCGGCTGATTGGCTGCCTCCGTTGCATACTGTATGTGAGTACCAGAAACTGCCTCATTGGACACAAGAACTATTTAAATAAAAACCCAGGTGTAGGCTGCATCTGCACATGCACAGCATGAGGAAGCGCACGGAGACCAACCGTGGGGACAGCTTCTGGCACTCACACCACAGAGGTACATCTGCCACATGAGAGGAAGGCAAGGGTGCAGGAGGGAGTGAGGGGGAAGAGAGGAGTGTGGCTCAGTTCTGGTTCTGGAACTGATTGGACAGCCAGTCCAGTCCCTCATAGAGCCCAGCCCCCGTGATGGCAGAGGTGGCCTGTAGGTACCAGTTCCTGTTGTGCAGAGAGTGCAGGCCCAGCTTGTCTGTGATCTCAGCTGTGTTCATGGCATTGGGGAGGTCCTGCTTGTTTGCAAGCACGAGCAGGACAACATCCTTCAGCTCTGTCATCATCCGCATCATCTCCTGTCTGGCCTCATCCATGCGCTCATGGTCAGTGCTGTCAACCACAAAGATGAGACCATGTGTGTCTGGGCAGTATTGGCTCCAAAAAACCCGCATCTTGTCCTGGCTGTTTACATCCCACATGACAAAGCTGATGTTCTTATACTCCACAGTCTCCACATAGAAACCTGTCGTGGGAGTGGTGGTCACGACCTTACCCAGCTTCAGTTTGTACAGGATGGTAGTCTTTCCAGAAGCGTCCAGGCCCACCATAAGAATGCGCATTTCTTTTTTGCCGAAAAGGCCCTTGAAGAGGTTTGCGAAGATATTTCCCATGCTGTAAACCAGAGGGAGAAACAATGGCCAGAGAAACCTTTGGCAGCCACGGTGCTGCTGCTGCTGCGGCTGCTGCTGCTGCTGCTCTGAGCCAGGCGTTGGCTCTGTTTTGTCACTCTTAACAGACGTTTGTTGATCCTTACTCTAATGCTCTGTCATTGCTGTGACTCAGCCACTCTTTCTGTTTGTGCTTTTGTGTATTTCCACTTCCACTGTCACTATCAACTAACTTACTGTTTATCTCAAGTTCAAAGTCCAGAGAGAGAACAGGTGCAGTTTCGAATGGTCTAGATTAGATGATTCATCACCCTCATCCTGGTTCAACAGAACTCTTACTAGACACTCCTCTGGGTGGTACTTGGCTAGGATAATGAGCCAGGGTGGCAAGGTACCTATCTTTAAGGAGTCATTGAGGACAACTTCAGGGACCACTTCAAGAAGTTTGGCCAGGAAGAAACCAAGATGGCGGCATAGGTAAACACCTAAACTGCTGCCTCACACAACAATTTCAAAAATACAACTAAAAGACAAAACGGACATCATCCAGAACCACAGGAAAGCTGACTGACTGGAAATTCTACAACTAGAAGGAAAGAGAAAACCACAAGGAAAATAAGAGAAGCTGTAAAAGCCTGAGGTACGGAGACACGCGTACACGAAGAGGACAGAGCTGGAGAGGATGGGGCGGCTGAGTGCCTGTCTGGCGTTCTCTAGCAGGAAGGAGATAAAAGCCCCGGACTGCGCTGAACCCCAGTTCCGACTGCACTAAACCGCAGTGCCGGGAGAGACCCTGGGGACCCAGGCTCATATGGGGAGAATCTGGGCTGTAAGGCAGAAACTCAGGGGAGTGGCGACAGGCAGAGGTCCAGAGGCGCGCATGTGAATGCGCGCAGAGGACGGACTGTTGACTGTGCTGCTGGATTGCCCTAGCGGGAAGGAGACTAAAGCTCCAGACTGCACTGAACCCCAATTTTGACTGCACCAAACCCCCGTTCCGGGCAAGAATCTGGGAATCCAGAATCATTGGGGGAGAGACTAGACTGTCTGGCAGCGGGTGAAACTCAAGGGTGCCTTTCTCTCAGAGGTGCTTGCAGTGAGTACCGAGGGACACTGAGGGACACTGAGACCCAGGAACCTCATAGGGCGGGGCTGACAGGAAGCTAAGGCTGTGAGTTCCACCCTGAAACTCCACCCCATCCAAGCTGAGCACAGAGGCTTTTGCAATTTTTCAAGTCTAGTCGAATAAAGCTGTCTCCCGGCCTAGACACAGCTGATCCTCACAGCCAATTGGCCTGGAGGTCAACTCCTCCCACTGATACCAACAACAATCAAGACTTAACTACAACAAGGCTATACACACAGTCCACAAAGGGGTGCATCAAGAGTGTCCACCTCAGATAACTGGGGAGGCTGAGCCACTGGCCCATATAGGACACCTAGCACACAAACCTACCCTACCAACTCAGGGAAGCAGCAAAAATGCAGAGACAAAGAAACAGATCACAAACAAAGGAAATGGAGGAAAACAAACAACTGGAGATAGAGTTCAAAACCACGGTTTTAAGGTTTTTCAAGAATTTCCTAGAAAAGGCCAATAAATTTAGCAAGACCCTTGAGGATATGAGCGAGACCCTCAAGTATATGGAAAATGACCAACTAGAAATTAAACATACACTGACTGAAATAAAAAATATTATACAGAGACCCAACAACAAATTAGAGGAATGCAAGAATCAAGTCAAAGATTTGAAATACATCGAGGAACCAAGATGGCGGCAAAGTTAAACAACTAAACTGCCACCTCGCACAACAATTTCAAAAATACAACTAAAAGACAAAACGTCTACCACCCAGAACCACGGGAAAGCTGGCTGAGTGGAAGATTTACAACTAAGAAGAGAAAGGAGCACAAATGTTGAAAAGCTGAGGTACGAAGGCACATGAATCGGGCTGGTGGCGGGTGACTGGGCGTGCGGCTTTTCTTCAACCCAAAGGGAGACAAGCTCTCAATCACTCTGAAATTCAGTTTCTGGGGACACGCAGGAGACCCAGATGCCTACGGGGAGAAGCTGGACTCTCGGCCATCGGGTCGGAAAGTGAGAGTGACTTTTTTGTAGAGGTACGCCCAGCAATCATTGTTTACTGCACTGGAGCGCGGGATGCAGGGACTTGGAAACGTGGAAAGGCAGAGAAGGCTGACAGCAGCCATCGCTGTTTGCCACGCTCTAGCCTAGTGACACCCTGAGACCCTGCCCCGCACATTCTACAAACCCGCCCAGGCTCCACACAGCGGCTTTTGCATATAAATGGCCTGTTCTGTGGCAGCTTAACCAAATTAACTGCAGCTTCAGTCAGACTGCTCCAAAACAGCCCAAGCAAAGAGGAGAAAACTGTAGTTCTTGCTGTAGCTCCTGCTGGGGGGCCTCAGACAGTAGCTGACTTGCACCCCATTGGAGATCCAGACACTAGCGTATCTAGTGGTCGGTGTGAGACGACACCAGATTTCAACCACTCTCATAAGGGACACATTCAAGAGGCAGACTCAGTGAGCACCAAAGCCCTACTGGAACAAGTCCCATAAATGTGTCTCCAGCACAGCAATTCTTCCGTTATAGACACAGCGGGTCCTCACAGCCAATTGGCCTGGAGGTCATTTCCTCCCAGTGACACCAACAATAATCAAGACTTAACTACAACAAGGCTGTACACACAGTCCACAAAGGGGTACACCAAGAGTGTCCACCTTAGGTAACTGGGAGGCTGACCCGTTGAACCAATAGGACACCTAGCACACAAAGCTACCCAACCAACTCAGGGAAGCAGCGAAAATGAGGAGGCAAGGAAACAGATCCCAAACGAAAGAAATGGAGGAGAACAAACAAATGGACATAGAGTTCAAAACCACGGTTATAAGGTTTTTCAAGAATTTCATGGAAAAGGCCGATAAATTTAATGAGACCCTCGAGGATATGAAAAGGACCAACTAGAAATTAAACATACACTGACTGAAATAAAAAATATTATACAGAGATCCAACAGCAGACTAGAGGAACGCAAGAATCAAGACAAAGATTTGGAATACAAAGAGGCAAAGGACACTCCTTCAGAGAAGCAAGAAGAGAAGAGAATTCAGAAAGTTGAAGATAGCGTAAGAAGCCTCTGGGACAACTTCAAGCGTACCAACATCCGAATTATGGGGGTGCCAGAAGAAGAGAGAGAGCAAGACGCTGAGAACCTATTTGAAGAAATAATGACCGAAAACTTCCCCCACCTGATGAAAGAAATAGACTTACAAGTCCAGGAAGCACACAGAACCCCAACCAAAGGAATCCAAAGAGGACCACACCAAGACATATCATAATTAAAATGCCAAGGGCAAAAGACAAAGAGAGAATCTTACAAGCAGCAAGAGAAAAACAGTTAGTTACCTACAAGGGAGCACCCATACGATTATCAGCTGATTTCTCAACAGAAACTATGCAGGCCAGATGGGAGTGGCAAGAAATATTCAAAGTGATGAATAGCGAGAACCCTCAACCAAGACTACTTTACCCAGCAAAGTTATCATTCAGAATTGAAGGGCAGATAAAGAGCTTCACAGATAAGAAAAAGCTAAAGGAGTTCATCACCACCAAACCAGTATTATATGAAATGCTGAAAGGTATTCTTTAAAAAGAGGAAAAAGAAGAAAAAAGTAAAGATAAAAATTATGAACAACAAATACATATCTATCAACAAGTGAATCTACAAATCAAGTGAATTGAAAATCTGAGGAACAGAATAAACTGGTGAACATAATAGAATCAGAGGCATAGAATGGGAGTGGATTGATAATTCTCAGGGCGAAAGGGATGTTTGTGTGGGGGGTACGGGAAGAGACTGGACAAAAATCAAACACTTATGGATAAGGACAGTGGGGGGAGGTAAGGGCAGAGGGGCGTGGGAACCGGGTGGTGGGGAGATATGGGGGGGAAAAAAGGAGAAACAATTGTAATAATCTGAACAATAAAGATTTATTAAATTTAAATAAATAAATAAATAAATAAATAAAAAGATTTGAAATACAAAGAAGCAAAAAACACTCAACTGGAAAAGCAAAAAGCAAAAAGAATCCAAAAATATGAAGACAGTGTAAGAAGCCTCTGGGACAACTTTAAGCGTACCAACATCTGAATTATGGGGGTGCCAGAAGAAGAGAGAGAACAAGATACTGAAAATCTATTTGAAGAAATAATGACCAAAAACTTCCCCCACCTGGTGAAAGAAATAGACTTACAAGTCCAGGAAGCACACAGTACCCCAAACAAAAGGAATCCAAAGAGGACCACACCAAGACACATCATAATTAAAATGCCAAGAGCAAAAGACAAAGAGAGAATGTTAAAAGCAGCAAGAGAAAAACAGTTAATTACCTACAAGGCAGTACCCATACGATTATCAGCTGATTTCTCAACAGAAACTATGCAGGCCAGATGGGAGTGGCAAGAAATAGTCAAAGTGATGAATAGCAAGAACCCTCAACCAAGACTACTCTACCCAGCCAAGCTGACGTTCAGAATTGAAGGTCAGCTAAAGAGCTTCACAGATAAGAAAAAGCTAAAGGAGTTCATCAACACCAAACCAGTAATATATGAAAGGCTGAAAGGTATTCGTTAAGAAGAGGAATAAGAAGAAAAAGGTAAAGATAAAAATTATGAACAACAAATACATATCTATCAACAAGTGAATCTACAAATCAAGTGAATTAAAAATCTGATGAACAGAATAAATTGGTGAATATAATAGAATCGGGCATAGAAAGGGAGTGGACTAACAACTCTCAGGGGGAAAGGAGTATGGGGGGTGCAGGAAGAGACTGGAAAAAAATCATACACCTATGGATGAGGACAGTGGGCGGAGGTAAGGGCAGAGGGTGGGATGGGAACCGGGTGGAGGGGAGCTATGGGGGGAAAAAAGGGGAACAACTGTAATAATCTGAACAATAAAGATTTATTAAATTAACAAAAATTATCCCCCCCCCCCAAAAAAAAAAAAGTTTGGCCAACCCAGTACCTTGCATAACCTATCTCCCAGGCACAGAGCATCCTTCTTTTTGTCTCTGCAATTCTAGGAATCCAAGGGAAGTGAGAGGGCCTGTGGAAACTCTGGGAATCTCTGGCTTTTCTTGGAAAGTTGGATTTCTCTCAATACTGCCCCATCATTCCTGAGGAAGCAACAATTGACCGGAGCTGAGTAGAGACTTTTAAAGAGGCCTGTGCTCATCCAGCTCATTTCACTCTTTACTTACCTGACTTTAGGCAAATAAGCTTGAAACTCCCCCAGAGATTGGAGGCAGTGAGACAAATGGCAATAACTTAACAGTGAGACAAATGAGGACGCAGGCTAAGATATTCAGAGGAAATGGAATGGTGCACAGGGAATACAATCCTGAGACTCGGTGACTGACAACATGAATCTAGTGGAGATAGGCTAGCAGTATGAAAGTGAGGCGTAAGAAGAAGGTAGAATAAAAGAGATGGCTCCCAGACTTTCAATCGGGTTCATTTGGAGAGAAATGACAGGAATATGAAAATGCAAAAGGGGCAATTTTATTTATTTATTTATTTATTTATTTATTTATTTATTTATTTATTTATTTATTTTGGTTGGGTACAGTGAACTTTATTGATGGTGCACGACAAAGTAGGGCTCCCTACGCCCCTCCCCTTCTTCAGGGGGTCTGGGATGGAAACGGTGGTCAGGAGATTCTCAGTGTTGGGGGACTGATCTGGGGCAAGGACTCCCCAGCTGCGGAGGGCTCTCTTCCTCTTGCTGGGGCTGTTGGTCCAGGGGGCTCTTACTCCTTGGAGGCCATGTGGACCATGAGGTCCACCACCCTGTTGCTGTAGCCAAATTCATTGTCATACCAGGAAACGAGCTTGACAAAGTGGTCATTGAGGGCAATGCCAGCCCCAGCATCAAAGGTGGAGGAGTGGGTGTCACTGTTAAAGTCGCAGGAGACAACCTGGTCCTCAGTGTAGCCCAGGATGCCCTTGAGGGGGCCCTCTGATGCCTGCTTCTCCACCTTCTTGATGTCATCGTATTTGGCAGCTTTCTCCAGGCGGCAGGTCAGATCCACAACCGACACGTTGAGGGTGGGGACATGGAAGGCCATGCCAGTGAACTTCCCATTCAGCTCAGGGATGACCTTGCCCACAGCCTTGGCAGCGCCGGTAGAAGCAGGGATGATGTTCTGGGCAGCCCCGCGGCCATCACGCCACAGCTTCCCAGAGGGGCCATCCACGGTCTTCTGGGTGGCGGTGATGGCATGGACTGTGGTCATGAGTCCCTCCACGATGCCAAAGTTGTCATGGATGACCTTGGCCAGGGGGGCCAAGCAGTTGGTGGTGCAGGAGGCATTGCTGACAATCTTGAGGGAGTTGTCATACTTGTCATGGTTCACACCCATCACAAACATGGGGGCATCCGCAGAAGGGGCAGAGACGATGACCCTCTTGGCTCCGCCCTTCAAGTGAGCCCCAGCCTTCTCCATGGTAGTGAAGACACCTGTGGTTTCCACAACATACTGAGCACCAGCATCACCCCATTTGATGTTGGCGGGATCTTGCTCCTGGAAGTTGGAGATGGACTTTCCATTGATGACAAGCTTCCTGTTCTCAGCCTTGACGGTGCCTTTGAACTTGCCATGAGTAGAATCATACTGGAACATGTAGAACATGTAGTTGAGGTCAATGAAGGGGTCATTGATGGCGACAATATCCACTTTGCCAGAGTTAAAAGCAGCCCTGGTGACCAGGCGCCCAATGCGGCCAAATCCGTTCACTCCGACCTTCACCATCGTGTCTCAGGGTTGTGGCTGCTGGCACAGCGCAGAGGAGAGGCTGTCTCAAAAGGGGCAGTTAAAAGAGAAAATTTATTTCCATGGTTTAGTAAAGTTTTATTTTTGATGTTCTTAATTTTAAAGTTAAATTAATTGCAGGTTTTGTTTGTCTCTCAAAAAACAAAAGAACCCCCAAATAATTAAGTTGTTTTTTACTTGCAAATGAACCCTTGATAGAAAAAAATGTTCTTACTCTTGGTCAGTATAAAAACATAGAAATTTGTTTACCTCCATGGAAATCACTGCCTCCAATCAGTCTATTTACCTTTGGTTATTTCATTTGACATTTTCAGAAAATAAGAAATTACTTCCAAGGAATTTAAAAGAAAGAAAATGGATTGAAACTTACCGTGTCAAATCTTTATTTCCAGATCCCAGAATAGTCCATTTAATCCTGTCCTTCTAGTCAGCTAAAATCCCATGAGAAAGACAGCTCAGTTCATTTTTAGAAAATACTGCAGTGCTCCAATTTTTCAAATATGTGTTTTTATTGATTTTTGGAGAGAGAAAGAGAAACATGGATTGGCTGATTGGCTGCCTCCGTTGCATACTGCATGTGAGTACCAGAAACTGCCTCATTGGAAACAAGAACTATTTCAATAAAAACCGGGGTGTAGGCTGCATCTGCACATGCACAGCATGAGGAAGCGCACGGAGACCAACCGTGGGAACAGCTTCTGGCACTCACACCACAGAGGTACATCTGCCACATGAGAGGAAGGCAAGGGTGCAGGAGGGAGTGAGGGGGGAGAGAGGAGTGTGGCTCAGTTCCGGTTCTGGAACTGATTGGACAGCCAGTCCAGTCCCTCATAGAGCCCAGCCCCAGTGATGGCAGAGGTGGCCTGTAGGTACCAGTTCCTGTTGTGCAGAGAGTGCAGGCCCAGCTTGTCTGTGATCTCAGCTGTGTTCATGGCATTGGGGAGGTCCTGCTTGTTTGCAAGCACGAGGAGGACAACATCCTTCAGCTCTGTCATCATCCGCATCATCTCCTGTCTGGCCTCATCCATGCGCTCATGGTCAGTGCTGTCAACCACAAAGATGAGACCATGTCTGCCTGGGCAGTATTGGCTCCAAAAAATCCGGCTCTTGTCCTGGCTGTGTACGTCCCACACGACGAAGCTGATGTTCTTATACTCCACAGTCTCCAAATTGAAACCTATCGTGGGAACGGTGGTCAGGACCTCACCCAGCTTCAGTTTGTACAGGATGGTAGTCTTTCCAGAAGCGTCCAGGCCCACCATGAGAATGCGCATTTCTTTTTTGCCGAAAAGGCCCTTGAAGAGGTTTGCAAAGATATTTCCCATGCTGTAGACCAGAGGGAGAGACAATAGCCAGAGAAATCCTTGGCAGCCACGGTGCTGCTGCTGCTGCGGCTGCTGCTGCTTCTGCTCTGAGCCGGGCGTTGGCTCTGTTTTGTTAGTCTTAACAGACGTTTGTTGATCCTTACTCTAATGCTCTGTCATTGCTGTGACTCAGCCACTCTTTCTGTTTGTGCTTTTGTGTATTTCCACTTCCACTGTCACTACCAACTAACTTACTGTTTATCTAAAGTTCAAAGTCCAGAGAGAGAATAGGTGCAGTTTCGAATGGTCTAGATTAGATGATTCATCACCCTCATCCTGTTTCAACAGAACTCTTACTAGACACTCCTCTGGGTGGTACTTGGCTAGGATAATGATCCAGGGTGGCAAGGTACCTATCTATAAGGAGTCATAGAGGACAACTTCAGGGACCACTTCAAGAAGTTTGGCCAACTCAGTACCTTGCATAACCTATCTGCCAGGCACAGAGCATCCTTCTCTTTGTCTCTGCAATTCTAGGAATCCAAGGGAAGTGAGAGGGCCTGTGGAAACTCTGGGAATATCTGGCTTTTCTTGGAAAGTTGGATTTCTCTCAATACTGCCCCATCATCCCTGTTGAAGCAACAATTGACCAGAGCTGAGTAGAGACTTTTTAAAAAATATATATTTTATTGATTTTTTACAGAGAGGAAGGGAGAGAGAGTTAGAAACATCGATGCGAGAGAAACATCGACCAGCTGCCTCCTGCACACCTCCCACTGGGATGTGCCCGCAACCAATGTACGTGCCCTTGACCAGAATCGAACCTGGGACCTTTCAGTCCACAGACTGACGCTCTATCCAACTGAGCCAAATCAGTTTCGGCTGAGTAGAGACTTTTAAAGAGGCCTGTGCTCATCCAGCTCATTTCACTCTTTACTTACCTGACCCTTTAGGCAAATAAGCTTGAAACTGCCCCAGAGATTGGAGGCAGTGAGACAAATGGCAATACAGTGAGACACCTGAGGACGCAGGCTAGATATTCAGAGGAAATGGAATGGTGCACATGGGAATACAATCCTGAGACTCGGTGACTGACAACATGAATCTAGTGGAGATAGGCTAGAAGTATGAAAGTGAGGCATAAGAAGAAGGTAGAATAAAAGAGATGGCTCCCAGACTTTCAATCGGGTTCATTTGGAGAGAAATGACAGGAATATGAAAATGCAAAAGGGGCAATTTAAAGAGAAAATTTATTTCCATGGTTTAGTAAAGTTTTATTTTTGATGTTCTTAATTTTAAAGTTAAATTAATTGCAGGTTTTGTTTGTCTCTCAAAAATAAAAGAACCCCCAAATAATTCAGTTGTTTTTTACTTGCTTATGAACCCCTGATAGAAAAAAGTGTTCTTACTTTTGTTCAGTATGAAAACATGGAAATTTGTTTACCTCCATGGAAATCACTGCCTCCAACCAATCTATTTACCTTTGGTTATTTCATTTGACATTTTTAGAAAATAAGAAATTACTTCCAAGGAATCTTACCTAATAATAGACAAACATGTAAATTGACTGTGCCTTCTCTACGCCCATAGCCAATCAGAGTGAGTATGCAAATTAACCGCAAAAAAGGTGGTGGTTAATTTGCATTCATACATTCCCAGTGCCTGTGTCCCAGGAACATCTTGGCACCCAGGTCACTGTGAGGTAACGCCGGGAAGGGCCTGAGCCAGGAGGCTCCTCGGCAGGGCAAAGCCTGCAATCAGAACGAGGGGGCAGGAGCGGAGCCTGCGATCCATTGCAGGGAGATGGGGGTCTGCTCCTGCCCAAAGCCAAAAGCCTCAGGAGCGGAGCCTGCGATTGATTGCAGGGAGCTGGGGTCCCCTGCCTAAGGCCGAAAGCCTCTGCCAGAGGCTTTTGGCCTGGGCAGGCCTGGGCATGGGCGGAACCAGCGATCAGAGGGAGCTGGAGGGCCCCTGCCCAGGCCTAAAGCTTTGGCCAGAGGCTTTAGGCCTGGGCAGGGCCCAGCCCGCAATTGTTGTGAACTATAGAGGAAACACCTTTTCTGACTGCACATTGGCTAAGCTTCCTGTATGCCACTGGTAATATTCTTAGTAACTTGGGTAATAAGAATCCAAAAAGGTGATCTAGGGTTTTTCCACCACACTTCTGGAGAAAAAAACGAAAGTCCGCTGCTAGAGGGCTAAGAAATGTCATATCCTGCCCTAGCCCATTTGACTCAGTGGATAATGCCTTGGCCTGCCAACAGCAGGGTCTGGGTTCGATTCCTATCATGGGCCCAGATCAGGGCTCATTCAGGAGGCAACCAATCAAAGTGTTCCTCTCACTTTGATGTTTCTCTCTGTCTTTCCCTTTCTCTTCCACATTCTCTAAAAGTCAATGGAAACATATCCTCCGGTTAGGATAAAAAAAAAAAAAGAAAGAAAGAAATGCATATCCTATGAAAGACATATCTTGAAATGCCTAAAGAAAGTTGTCATTTTTTCTTGGTGAAGGGACTGGAGTCGTGTTGATGAAAACACCTTGGTGGCTGTGGTGACTGGCAGTGACTGCAGCAGCGGGGTGATGGGGCTGGTGCCTTCCCCTGTGGCTGGTGCCACAAAGGGAGGCCAGACTGTGGTTTAGCTCCACTCCCCATGGGGGGTAGCGGGCCTAAGCCGTCAGTAGGACATCCCCTGAGGGCTCCCAGTATGTGAGAGGGGGCAGGTTGGGCTGAGGGATTCCCCTCCCACCCCCCAGTGCACGAGTTTCATGCACCGGGCCCCTAGTTTAAAATAAACTACGATCCATTGCAGGGAGATGGGGGTCTGCTCCTGCCCAAAGCCAAAAGCCTCAGGAGCGGAGCCTGCGATTGATTGCAGGGAGCTGGGGTCCCCTGCCTAAGGCCGAAAGCCTCTGCCAGAGAGAGAACAGGTGAGGTTTCAATTGGTCTAGATTAGATGATTCATCACCCTCATCCTGGTTCAACAGAACTGTCTTACTAGACACTCCTCTGGGTTGCTCCTGACTATGATGATGACCCCCAGTGGTAAGGCACCTAAGGAATCGTTGAGGACCACTTCAGGGACTACTTTGAGAAGTTTGGCCAACCCAGGACATTGCATAATGTATAAAGCATTATTCTTTTTGTCCCTACAATTCCAGGAATCCAAGGGAAATGAGATAACCTATGGAAACTCTGGGGATCCCTCCTGTTTGATATGGGGGATGAACCTGAGATCTGGTATGTGCAGTGACCAGGAATCAAACCGGTAACCTTTTGGTGCCTGGGTCCATGCTCAACCACTTAGCCACTCAAAAGAAGGTCCCCAATTTTTACAGTATTTGGACTTAGGGTGATATGATAAAGCAGAATTTCAGCCACTAGGGCTCTTTCTACTGTATGATGTTAAAAGGTTACAGAATGAATACTTGTTTTAGAGAAGTAATTATAATTTTCAAGCCCAAGTAAAGTTGTGTAGAGATTTTTTTTTTGTAGTTTAAAACCCCAGAACATCAAAACAAAAGTGAGATGTGGCTGATGATTTTCTGTTAATTCTTCTTAAGAAAGAACATTTCCATGTCCTTCTAACATCCAGAAAGATTGAGGATTTTTACAAAACAATCAAATCAACATTGCCTGAGTTATCTTTACCATGTTCTGATTTTATCCTTAAAAATTTAAGATTTGTACAAGAAGATAACACTGATATTCCCTTAGTTATGTCATTTTAAAATATTCCTGACCATACAGAGAAAGACCAAAAGAATATTTGAAATGCACAGCGGAAAAACAACCACAACCACCTTCACAGAGAAGCTCAAAATGAAGTTGTGATGTTGATGTTTTGCCAAATTTTCCCTGAGATATTGATTATGATTTGCAGCCAAATATGACTCATTGCTATAAGTGTTATATCTAAAATGATATGATTAGTTTTTTGAGTTTCAAGGGAGAAAAAAGGTTGATATTTTAGCTTAACTAATAAGTTAACATATTACAGTTATTCTTTACATGTACAATAAGTGCATATGATGTGATTAGGTTAAATCCTGACACCAGGGTTCTTTAAGACATAGCCCGGCCATATCATCCAATATTGATACCCACTAGCCAATAACACTTGCATGCACACAGAGCTTACAATCAGATTCTTATTGCTATACTAAAGTGTCCACAGTCAGGCAAGGATCACCAGATTTTTGAGGCTCAATACAAACAGGAATAAAAAGAATTTGCAGGACACAGAGACAGAATGGAAGGTTTTAAAAAGCCCCTCTACTTAATAGCCTCTGGGCATTAGGAAGACAGTACATTCATGAAACAAATCAAGATGCTATTAAAAAAAGAAAAGAATATATAAAAGGCTATTGAAAATTTAAAGTATTATGGCAGAAAAAACCGTAAGGTTTTGCTTTGTGCACATATTTTAAATAAATAGCTGAGAATAGCCTATACTCCTTCCTAATGATTCATTAGTTGTGGCTGTAGAGGTGGTATTTATTATCATCTTCTGTCCCCTCAAATTCATCTTGGGGTACCCCAGACAACCAATGCAATGTGTGTTTCAACCGTCCGCCATTTCAGGTTTTTCTGAAATCCCCTTATTATTTTGCCTGTTTTTTCCTTTTAACCGTTTTACTTCAACTTCCTGTGTTTAACTACCTATTCATGTTTGGTGTAGAATATTTAGTTTTACAAAATTATTCTACTCTGAGAAGTAAATTTTTAAAAATGATACTAGCAATAAAAAAAGCACCATGATCTTAAACCTATTTGTATTTTCAGGGAACTGACCATGATAGGAAATGGAACTAAACACAATCTAGTAAATAAAATTAATAAAAAATAAGAAATAATGGCAGCAGGAAGGTAAGCTCATTTGTGTGAGTTAATGATTTAAAATTTTTATTTTTTATTTTTCCCATTGCTTTTTCAGAGAGAGTGGAAAGAAGGGAGGGGTGCCTCCTGCATGCACCCTGCATGCACTCCTACCAGGGGCGGGGAGCGAACCTGCAACCTTTCGGTGTGAAGGCTGACACTCTAACCAGTGAGAAACACTGGCCAGGGCTGTGAGCTAATGATTTTTAAGTGATCAAAAGTTAAAAGCCATAAAATAACTTTTAAAAGCTTTTGAAAGCTCAGCTCTCAGTTTCCAATGATCAGGCACGATTTATCTTTCTAAAGTCCACTCTCCCGGATTACTTTGACATACTGCAATACCATTGCCACCTGGTTCTAAAAATGTCAACATTTCTGTTTGCTCAGCGCAGTTTTTCTTCTCTCTATACTTTCACACATGGAAAATCAAGATTCTGCTTACCCTAAAATCTTCAAATAATATTGGCATTTTAGAAGATGAACTACATGAATCCTTGGTGCCTTCTACTCCTGGGTTACAGATGTCTGCTCCAATGGTCAATAAGTACATGAAAAGATGTTCAATGTCATTAGTTACTAGTGGCCCAGTGCACAAAATTTGTGCACATTAAAAGGGAATTAATTAGAGGGACTATTTTAATATTGCTATTTGCCCTTTCTCTATAATAGAAGTGTCAGAGATGAGAGAAAATTAGTAAAATGTATATGAAAATAACGCAGCCTCATGTCCCCTGCCGGCGCCGGGCGTCAAGTCCTCACCCACCCTTGTGCGCCTTACCACGCACGCAGCCCCGCCCACCCACGCCTGCTGCACAGCACACACAGCCTCCTGCTGATTGGTCGTTACAGCATGAGGGCGTCATGACCATTTGCATATTAGCCTTTTATTATATAGGATTAGTGAAATGCAAATAAAAACCAAGAGATAGCATTTCACATTCACTAGGCTTGCTAGAATAAAGAAGAGAATGGCAGGTGCTGGTGAGGGTGTGGAGAAATTAGAGCTCTTATACACTGTTGGTGGAGTTAAAAAATGGTGCTGCTGCTTTGGAAAACAGTTTATTAATTCCTCAAATTGTTAAACATAGAGTTATTTATGACCCAACAATACCACACTTAAGTACACAACCAAGAGAATTGAAAGCATATCTATACACACAAACTGATACATAAATGTTCAGAGTAGCATTATTTATAATAGCCAAATGTCCATCAATTAATGGATGGATAAACAAGATTTGGCATATCCATACAATGAAATAATGTTTGTCTATAAAAGGGAATAAAATATTGATATAAGCAATACATGGATGAACCTTGAAAACATTATGCTCAGCCTTGGCTCAATGGATAGAGTGTCGGCCTATAGACTGAAGGGTCCCGGGTTCGATTTCGGTCAAGGGCACATGCCCGGGTTGCAGGCTCGGTCCCCAGTAGGGGGTGTGCAGGAGGCAGCCAATCAATGATTCTCTCTCATCATTGAGGTCTCTCTCTCCCTTTCCCTTCCTCTCTGAAATCAATAAAAAAAAATATTAAAAAAAGAAAACATTATGCTCAGTGAAAGAAGCCAGACATAAACGTCCACATATTGTACAATTTCATTTATATTAAATGTCCAGAAAAGGTAAATTCATAGAGAAAGAAGTAGATTAGTAGTTACCAAGGGCTTGGGGGAAATAGGGAATAGAGAGTGACTACTAATGAGCATGGGGTTTCTTTTGGGGATAAAAACTAAGTTTTTGTTTTGATAAAAATGTTTTAAAATTAGATGATGATTACATAATGCTATAAATATACTAACCTCCACTGAATTGTAAACGTTAAAAGTATAAATTTTATGGAGTGTGAATTCACTTCAGGAAAAGCTGTTATATTAAAAAACCACGTATTATACTTTTCCTTTGAGCTACTAGGTAAAGTGAGTTCTTGGAGAGACATCGAATTCTTCTGTTTCTAGGTGGGAAATTTCTCTGTCTGGCTCTCCATTAATTAACTCATCTGCTATTTTAATGTCTATCAAGGTTTTCATTGAAATTCCACATCTTACTTTGTGGGCATTGCTGCCCTGACTTAGGTAAAAATCTGTGGAACCCTTTATATTGTAAACAGATAAAAGCAGAGCGTTTCTGGTTGGAAATGATGTGGGGGACCTAGTATGCTAAACACATACTTTTATATGTAGCCCAATTTTGTTACATAATAGATACTGAAATACACCTTTTAGCTGGGACCTTTTCTGAATAATAGGAGCCATTATTAGATCAAAAACTAATAACTGTCTCTACCCTAAAACCATTAGTGGGGCTTAAAAGAAAAAAATAAGCCAGGCCCACCTTGTAGCAATATGATAAATAGATACATCTTTTAAAACTATAAAATATGTCTTTTAGATGAATTTGAGGAACATTCTCATAAAGTAGGTTGACATAGGGTGCTGTGTAGAATGTCTAAAAATAACCACAAGCATTTATTTTCCTGCTTTCAAAAAGCTTGTGTACTTTCTTGGGAAGATAAGCATTACATGAACAGTTAATTAAATGATATAATATATGAAAAGCAGATGTTTTTGGCACACATGAAATAAGACCACCAGAATTCATTCACTAAAAACTATTGAAGTGCTTTCTAGGTGCCACATGCTATTTGAAACTTGGAGATTGCTGTGCTAAACAAGATAGTGGTCCCAGGCCACCTAAACAGCAACTCAGAGCAATAATGCAGAAGGTGTCGCAGTACTAGCTGCAGTAGAAATGGTAAGTTACTCCTTAGTATCTATGAAACAGCACTGGAAAGTTCTAACTACCAAGTTTGGACTTGTTATCTGTTTATCAAAAGGTTCGAGGGTGTGGCTCTTGCCTTTAATTACAGCAGCACACAGTCCACTCACGGATGACATGCAATCACTCATGTCTACATATACATAGACTTTTTCAGGTAGAGCTGGGCCGCTTGTGATGGAAGATGAGTGTTATCTGGGGCCAGGCCGGGGCTACTGACAGTTGGCTGCCTGTACCTTCCCTTTATAAAGCAGGTAGTAAGCAAGGTACACATGAAGGTGTTAGTAGTGGTGCTGGCTCATGGTGAAGGGTTTATTAACAGGTGTTTGCCTGAAGCCTTCCCACCATGGTAGCAAGGCCACTTGTACATGCTGAGAATGTACAAGTCTTTTTTTAAATATATATATAGTTTATTGATTTTTTACAGAGAGGAAAGGAAAGGAATAGAGAGTTAGAAACATCGATGAGAGAGAAACATCGATCAGCTGCCTCCCGCACACTCCCTACTGGGTATGTGCCCGCAACCAAGGTACATGCCCTTGACCGGAATCGAACCTGGGACCCTTGAGTCCGCAGGCCGATGCTCTATCCACTGAGCCAAACCGGTTAGGGCAGAATGTACAAGTCTTAGAGCTGCACCTGGTGGATTCTGCTATCTTTCCATCGGTTTCTCAATGTTGACAAAGCTGTGACCCTGCCAGTTAGGCCTGAGGAGATGCAGAGGTAGAGATATAATTATGTGCACCAGCTCCTCCCCCTCTGAGAACCCGCTCCTTGGACTCGCACCCAGCAGGTTGAGCTTCTTGGTTTGTTTCCTTTTTGCAGCCCTGGCAGTGAGACATGTTTGTTCACAAATGTGCCTGAACTTTGTAACCTCTTCTCCTTCCTGAAAACACAGGATGTGATTTCTTTCCCTCAGCCCCTTTCTGAGGGTCTAGTCCACTCCCTTCTACCCAAGACCAGCACACTCCCTCAGGGACTTACATCTGACCCAGTTTTCCTGCTCAGGGCTACCAGCTGTTTTATCCGTTATTGATAAAACATTATTGATATGACTTGCACAATCCTAAGCAAAGAGGCTGGAGGTAGAATGAGTGAGAAACAGGAATCCTGTTCTAATATCAGGGCCTGGGGTCTCTGGAGGGCTGGGGGTTCTGTAAGAACGGTCGCTGTAGGACAGCAGTTTTCAGAATGTCGTCAGAGAATTTTTTTCCTTATGGTCAGAGTACATTTGAGTCCCCAGGATCCTCCCTTTTTCAAATACATGTTTTCAACCAAAACATATCTCAACAGATTGAGTGCAGAAGCTGCTATGAGAATCCAGCTGCCTTCTATTAAGCCAGACACAAGAGATTTGCAAAAGAGCAAATGCCACTCCTCTTGTTAACTTTTGTTTTAGAAAATATGGCTACATTTTAAATAAAAATGTTCTTCATGCTAACATGGAATGTATTTTTTGTTGCTATTTTAAGTAAATTAATATTTTTAAGTTTTATTTTAATTTTAATGCAATAAATATTGACATACTCATATAAAGAGAACTCCTTGGAGTCCTCAACAATTTTTAAAGTATAAAGGGATTCTGATATTTAAAAAATTTGAGAACTGCTGCTCTAGGTCTGCTTTTGGCCCTCGTTTGTTCTCTTTCTTGCTCTTCCCAAGATACCACACCAATATCCATTGTTTCAACTACCACCTCCAAGCTGGTGATTGCTGAGGTCAGCACCAGAGTTTCTGTCCTCTGCAAGGACCCGGAGGTAAGGGAATCAAGACTGCCCTTAGAGTTGGACTGGATAAATCCCTACACTGCAGATGTGGTCAACCTTTCACTCATTCAACAAATATTTATTGAGCACCTACCTGTGCCATGTACTATTGTAGACACTGGGCTTACTGGAATAAGCAAAACAGAAAATTCCTGAACATTCTACTGGGATATTGTTGGGAGAGTATAATAAAGTATAATGAGAAATAAAGCCATATGTAGAAGTATTATAAGAAATTATCTGTAAGAGCTTGACTTTAGAAAGTATTTGGGATAACCCCAAATTCCAGGATCCTTTTCCCACAAGGTTTCCAAAGGTGTTATTCAGACAATGGACAATGAAAAAGGAAAGCAAAGTAATGTGACAAAGAGTGTGTGTGTGTAATTGTATGTGTGCATTTATATCCTAGAAATTATGTTGTCCATTAGCCATTCTGCTAGTAGGCCTCTGGGAAGTAGGTGTTTACAAATTTCATCTTGGTTAGGAGGCAAATATGATGCAAGAAAAGTTCCTGTCAACCGCAGGAGTGGGGGGAGGAAGAGACCCAGGCGAGCACCCCGTGGGATTGGCAGCTCCAGGACAAGACCGTGCTAGCAGACTTGCAGCACAGGTTTGTGACAATCCAGAGAAGAGCATGGGCTCTGAGCCACCGTGAGGTCACCGAAGCACCGCCTTCCAGATACCATCTCTTAGGACAAAACAGGAAGAGAAACAGCTCTAATAGGGAGCTATTACCTGGAATGAGACTGTCTTAAGTTAGAAGAGTGAGATACTTTAATTGGTCATTTTGAGTTTCATCTCCGACATTTTCCTTGCACATCTGTGACGTTGTGTGATAAAATTTCAATCTGGCTGCATTAACATTTTATTGTTGTTGGGCTTGTGTGGGAAGCCTTTTGAGGCAGGGAATGCTGGTAAGAATGACTCAATTAGACCCTTCCTTCTAGACATAAATGTTACTAGCAGTTGGCCAAATGGAGACAGGGGGCTAGAAAAAAGAGATGCCAGAAGGCAAAGAGAACAGGCTGGACAATTTTACTCGATTAATTTTTATTCTTTAACAGTTTTATGAGAAAGATATTACTATATTATAAAGCTACAATAATCAAAACAGTATAACAGGTATGTAGCTCAATGGAAGAGAATAGAGCCCAGGAATAAATCCTTGCTTATATGGTCAAGTAATGTATGTCAAAGGAGGCAAGGATATATAATGGGGTAAAGACAGTATCTCCAATGAGTGGTGTTGGAAAACTGGACAGATACATGCCAAAAAATGAAATCAGACCATTTCCTTACACCATATACAAAAATAAACTAAAGATGGATTAAAGACTTAAATGTAAGACCTGAAACCATAAAACTTCTAGGAGAAAATATAAGCAGTAAGCTCTTTGCATCATTCTTTAGCAATATTTTTTTTGTTATGTCGCCTTAGGCAAGGAAAATGAAAGGAAAAATAAGCAAATGGGGCTACATCAAACTGAAAAGTTTTTGAACAGTGAGAGAAACCATTAACAAAATGAAAACACAACCCACTGAATGGGAGAAGATACTCACAAATAATACATTTGATAAAGGAATAATATCAAAAATATGTAAGGAACTCATACAACTTAACACCAAAAAAAAAAAAAAATCCCCAAAAACCCACACCAAAAATCAAACAATCCAACCAAAAAAATGTGCAGAGAACCTGAATAGACATTTCTCCAAAGAGGACGTACAGATGGTCAACAGACACATGAAAAGATGCTCAACGTCACCTTTTCTTTAAAAAGATGGAACCCAATATAAAAAAAAACCAGATAGAACTAACCAAGGAAATAACGCATTTAACTTTCCATATGTGATTCTGAACATTTCACTTTTATTATTATTGGTGTAATCAGTGCTCAAAATCTTTCTAAAAGGATTTATGTCTGACTGCAATCTAGATCTTAAATATGTATTTTAAAAAAAGTCAACACTCACTTTGTAACATTTTTAGATAAGATGACCTTATGGGAGGTTTTTTTTTAAAGATCAAGATAGGGTTTCTGTCAAAGACATGTTAACCAATCTAGCTAGGTACACACACTACTCTGGTACCAATTTGTACAACTTGTATAGTTGTCTCTGTGGTTCTGTAGGTTCTACCCTGGCACTTTGTAATACTGTTTTCTAGTGAAAGTCTTTGAACATTATCTCCTTCCTCAACCTCAGGGCCTTCTCCCCTGCCTTTTCTGAGAGGAAGTGGCCCATCAGCCCAACGCAGGCTTATCTTTCAAAACCATCTTGTGGTTCAGAGGCTGTGCTTTATTTTTAAGAAACAGCTTTCTTTTTTTTTTTTTAATATATTTTTATTGATTTCAGAGAGGAAGGGAGAGGGAGAGATGGAAACATCAATGATGAGAGAGAATCATTGATCTGTTGCCTCCTGCATGCCCCCTACTGGGGATCAAGCCCGCAACCCAGGCATGTGCTCTTGACTGGAATTGAACCTGGGACCCTTTAGTCCGCAGACCAACGCTCTATCCACTGAGCCAAACCAGCTAAAGAAGGAACAGCTTTCTTTTACACAGATGGGGGAAGTAAGCTACCTCAAACTGGACAGGGGATTTCCACCAATAACTAAGATCTAAAAACTACTGTTTTAGAACTTTTGAGTACAAATGTATACTTTTGTTCCAGAAAGTACACTCTTGAGCGCAAATGCTAAACCTTCTCTTCCTGCTGCTTCTGGACATCTCTCTTCCTTGTCCAAAACTTGGTGACACTTTCTCTTTAGAGTCACCCTCTCAGATAGGGTGGGTTTAGAGGTGGGAAACCAGACATGCCGGGTCAGACTGATTGCAGCCTTGCACGGTTGCACAGAGTGGTGGAAGTGCACTGGCCTGGAGACCAAGTGATCCAGTTTCTCGTTCCAGCCTCACTGGACTGGACCTTCATGGCTTTGGATCAGCATGTCATGTGTTCCTCTAGGGCTCTCATGTCCCTGTGTGAAAAACGTGGATTAGGAGTGCTGTTGAGTTCTTTCTATCCCCGAGGACACAGAGGCATGGATATGGGGAAAGTATAATGATGGTGGATTCCTCTGAGGCTGTGTCAGAGGAGAAAAGAGTAGATACCGAGGATAACTCACTGTGCTTTGGGGCCATTACTGTAAGAGTCAAATAAGGGTTGTTTGAACACAAGCACTGCGATACCACAATAGTCAATCTGATAACCCAGACTGCTACTAAGTGACTGAGCACATACAGCATGGAGATACTGAACAAAGGGCTGACTCACATTCTGATTGGGATGGCAAGAGATTTTACCATGCTACTCGGAATGGCATGCCATTTATGATTTATGCATTGTTTATTTCTGGAATTTTCCATTTAATATTTTTAGACCTAGGTTGCCCCTGGGTAACTGAAACCACAGAATGTGACGCTGTGGGTAAGGGGGACTACTGAAATTGACCTTTCAGCATTTGATCACTCCCTTTCCTTAAACACCTCCCCCTACTCCCACTTTGGTCTCTAGCTCCCCACCTTGTCCTACCTCTCTAGCATCTCTCTTAGTCATTTATTTTTTTTGCCTAATCCTTTTTATTTTCTTAGCATCCCAGTGTTCAATCCTTAAATTTCTCTATTTATATCCCACTTCTTAGGTGATCTTAATTTAAATATCACCTTCCTCAAATTGGTTCATCCTTGCAAGTTCCCCATTTCACTAAATGACACTCTTCCGGTGGCTCAGGCCAAAACCTTGGACAGTCCTTTAATCTTGTTCTCCACAATTTCATATTTAATTCACCAGCAAATCTGAGATATATGTGTTCTCCAGTCTGACCATTTATCCCATCTTCATTGCTACTACCCAAGTTTGATTCTCATCTAATACTTTAGTAGACTCCTAATTGGGCTCCCTCTACCATGTCCACCCCTCCACATTCTATTCTACACACAGATCCTTAAAACTATTAATCAGGTCCTATTACTGCCCTGCTCAAAACCCTCTAATGGCTTCCCATATCCTCAGAGAAAAATGCCTAGTGCTCACCATGGCCTCTGACGCCCTCTCTCACCATTTGTATCCTCTCTCACTCTCTCTTAGCCCCACACACGGGCTTTGCTTTTCCTTGATCATGCCAAGCTGGCCTGGCCTTGGGAGCTCTGTGTTTGCTGGACTCTCTACCTGACAATGCTCTCCTCTGGGCCTTGGCAGGGCTCACTCTGTACTTTATATTCAAGCTCTTGTCAAGTGCTGCTTCTTCAGAAAGATGCCCTTCACATGCCACTTAAAACGGCATTCCCACACTCCCTATCCCTTTAAATGGCTTGTTTTCTCCATAGCACTTATCACTACTGGTCATTATAGATTATGTTTATTGGTCGAATATTTGTTTGACCTTGTCATTTTTTTGTTTACTCTTTTATCGTCAGTGTTTAAAATAGGACACAGTTGCTATTCAATAAATATTTATTGAATGCCTTTGTTAATGTAAGAGAATTCAGAATCTGTAGAGAATTTCTAATGCGTTTATTTGAGCCAAACTGATGACAATGTAGGGAAGCAAGATATCACATGCTCCAAGAATGACAGTTTTACAGTTTCTTTTATGCATTTGGAATTAAGGAGGAAACATAGGAAGATTACCTGAAGGGGGAGAAAGCTAGGAGTTGTTTGCTCACGGGCTGCCATGTGTGATGATGAGATGCAGGTCCCAGAGAGGACTATGACTACCGAGGAGTCATTCATTTTGGGGGACATCCAGTGACAGTGGGACCACAGGATGAGCTGGAATAATAAACCACATTATTATCTGGATGCAGTGTTTCTCCAAACATAGGAATCTGAAGGAGCAGTGTGGGAAACTCCTCTGGCTACGCAAATCAAACTCAATAAAAATTTAGTTACTTAGATTTGCAGACCTTATCATTTACTCTTAATAATCATCTATAGAAAATTTCAAATTAGAAAATAAACTAAAAATAAATTCTTATTATGGTGATGGTTACACAACTCTATAACTATACTAAAAGTTATTGAATTGTACATTTAAAATGGGTGATTTTCATGGAATATAAAATGACACCTCAAAAATCTTTTAAAAACTAAACTTATATTTATTAAATATTGTAATGCCATATTTGAAAATTTAAGTCAGGGTCACACTTAACGTAGTACTCAGTGTTGATTTTTCTTTTTCTTTTTGTTTCTAAATTTTATTTATTTATTTATTTTTAATTTTTTTTTTCTTTATTGATAAGGTATTACATATGTGTCCTTATCCCCCCTTTGCCCACCCCCCACCCCCACTCATGCCCTCACCCCCTGGTGTCTGTGTCCATTGATTAGGCTTATATACATGCATACAAGTCCTTTGGTTGATCTCTCCACCTTACCCCCATCCTCCCCTACCTTCCCTCTGAGGTTTGACTGTCTGATTGCTGCTTCTCTGTCTCTGGATCTGTTTTTGTTAATCAGTTTATGTTGTTCATTATATGTCACAAATGAGTGAGATCATGTGACATCTTTATATGACTGGCTTATTTTGCTTAGCATAATGCTCTCCAGTTCCATCCACGCTGTTGCAAATGGTAAGAATTCCTTCTTTTTTACCACAGCGTAGTATTCCATTGTGTAGATGTACCACAGCTTTTTAATCCACTCATCTGCTGATGGGCACTTAGGCTATTTCCAAATCGTAGCTATTGTAAATTGTGCTGCTATGAACATAGGGGTATGTATATCCTTTCTGATTGGTGTTTCTAGTTTCCTGGGATATATTCCTAGAAGTGGGATCACTGGGTCAAATGGGAGTTCCATTTTTAGTTTTTTGAGGAAACTCCATACTGCTTTCCACAGTGGCTGTACCAGTCTGCATTCCCACCAGCAGTGCATGAGAGTTCCTTTTTCATCCTTCCAGCACTTGTCATTTGTTGATTTGTTGATGATGGCCATTCTGACAGGTGTGAGATGGTACTGCATTGTCGTTCTGATTTGCATCTCTCAGATGATTAATGACTTTGAGCATGTTTTCATATGTCTCTTGGCCTTCCTTATGTCCTCTTTAGAAAAGTATCTATCTAAGTCCGTTGCCCATCTTTTGATTGGGTTGTTTATCTTCCTTTTGTTAAGTTGTATGAGTTCCCTGTAAATGTTGGTGATTAAACCCTTATTGGTGATAACATTGGCAAATATGTTCTCCCATGCAGTGGGCTTTCTTGTTGTTTTGTTAATGGTTTCTTTTGCTGTGCAGAAGCTTTTATTTTTATGTAGTCCCATTTGTTTATTTTCTCTTTAGTTTCCTTTGCCCTAGGAGCTGTATTGGTGAAGATATTGCTTCACATATGTCTGAGATTTTGCTGCCTGTGGATTCCTCTAGTATTTTTATGGTTTCCCATCTTATGTTTAAGTCCTTTATCAATTTTGAGTTTATTTTTGTGTACGGTGTAAGTTGGTGGTCTAGTTTCATTTTTTTGAATGTATCTGTCCAATTTTCCCAACACCATTTATTGAAGAGACTGTCTTGACTCCATTGTATGTTCTTGCCTCCTTTGTCAAATATTAATTGAGCATAGTGGTTTGGGTCGATTTCTGGGTTCTCTATTCTATCCCATTGGTCTATATGTCTGTTTTTGTGCCAGTACCAGGCAGTTTTGAGAACAGTGGCTTTATAATACAGCTTGATATCTGGTGTTGAGATCCCTCCTACTTTGTTCTTCTTTCTCAGGATTGCTGCAGTTATTTGGGGTCTTTTTTTATTCCAGATGAATTTTTGGAGTTTGTTCTAGGTCTGTGAAATGTGCTGTTGATATTTTAATGGGGAGTGCATTGAATCTATAGATTGCTTTAGGTAGTATGGACATTTTAATGATGTTGATTCTACCAATCCATGAACACGGTATGTTCTTCCATCTGTTTATGTCTTCTTTTATCTCTTTTTTCAGGGTCCTGTAGTTTTCCGAGTACAGCTCTTTTACCTCCTCAGTTAAGTTTATTCCTAGGTATCTTAATTTTTTTTGATGCGATGGTAAATAGGATTGTTGTTGTTTTTTTTTTAAATCTCTCTTTCTGTAAGTTCACAGTGTTGATTTTTAAATGTATTAAATTAAGCAGCCAACCAAGCCACCGTTCTGATAAAAGAAAAATCCATTAGAAAAGAATTAGGTCACTCATTATGAGTTAACATAAACCAGAAGTGAAACTGCAACAGTGCCCAGGATAACAACGGGGGTTTGTGTAAGGCTTAGAAATCCCTTCCTTGCAACACTCCCTGGCCAGTATGTGCTCTTGTTTTTCCCGGTAAAGCCCAGCCCATATTATCTACGTACTTCTCTCTCTCAGAACAACTCAGCAAAATAAACTTTTGGTTTGTTTGCTGGACAACATTCTTTCACACAGATATCAAACAGGCCCAAAACAAACAAACAGCAACTTCATAGACTAAAAATTGGGGCGGTAGGGCAGGGGGAGGCTTTTATCTTTGGCCTTTTCAACCATCTCACACAAACCAACTGCTTATAGTACAACTAAGTGCATACATACAAAAAGTTACTGGAATGCTTGGAATACAATTTTTGTCGTTGTTGTTTTTGCTTTTTTTTTTTTTACAAGGTTGGCTTTTTTTCTCCTTTCAGATTATAATGAACACGGTTACACCCAGGTAAAGTAGGACAGAGGAGGCTCCAAAGGCTAGTTTAATCATCCAAGATCATTAAAAATGGCTGACCCCCTGACAATTTGTACAAAAATATAAAATATAAGTAAAAAACACAAACAAAACTTTTCTTTTAAAAGTATTTTTAAGAATTTAAAAAGCAAGATCTTGGAAGTTTTGGTCTCTTCCTCCTCTTCTAAATTCATATTGTGGTTTTGGTTGGGTGGGGAGAGAGTATGTCATCTGTGGGAGACTCCCTACGTGAAAATGATCAGATTCTAAGAAGGGAAGTGGAGGGTGAATAGGTCACAGTGGCCTTTTGTGTTTTTTGAAATTTAACTTTTTGGTTTGTGCTGTCTAGTCACCCTCATCAGTCTGCTGCTTCTTGGTGTCAACATCACCATCCTCATCATCTTCAGCTGCCCGTTTGCCCTTAGCTGCCTCAGCCTCCTCATCTTCATCTCCATCCTCTCCCTCCCACTTTCCTCCTCTTCTGCATCTACCTTATTGTCAGCCTCCTTCCCTGCTACCTGCTTCTCTTCAAACTTTCTTGCTGTGTGAGCGTTACTGCCAGAAGTCTAACAATTTTTAATACTAAAGTGGGAAGATAGCTAGGAGATGTAAATTTTGCTGACAGGGAAAAGGCCAAGTAAGAACTTGCATGTAAATCAGCCTGCTAGTTAGGTCAATGTTCCCACCCATTAATCTACATATCTGGACTGTGACTGGAGCAGCAATTGGAATGCTCAGCTGGCCTGGTTTCTACAGATTATGGAAAGCTCTTAGGACACAAGAGCACTGACGTGTGGGCCCGCTGCCTCTTGATCTTCTCACACTTGTTATTTTGTAATAATTATTACTCATGACAGTGAGCAGTCACTGAATATTCCGGGTTTAGTAACGACTGTGTTACTAAACTTATAATGTTTATTGCCAAACAGAAATGCTTAAAACACACACCAGTGATAGACAATCTGAAAATCTCAAGTCAAAATGTGTCTTTTCTGCAATAATTAACAACGTGTGCCAAGTCCGTCCTCCCTGCTTTTCCTCACGTGATTCTCCCCACTCCATGCTGCAGAGGTGGCCTGACCAGACCGCATGCACCTCCCAGTCTTGGCTCCTGCTGCGCCTGGGGGTGAGTGGGCAGGGAACTCCAGCTCTGAGGCAATCTCTCCTGAGTTCACGCCCTTAACCGACCGTGTGACTCCGGGAAGTTCCTTTACCTTCTCCAGAAAATGCAACAATACTTCTCGGGGTGGTGGTTTGGCGTTACCTGCTCAATAAATATTAATATTGTTCTTGGCTATTCTAGGAGAGTAAAAATCCCATTCTCTTTCCTGTGAATGAAATGCATTTCATAATTTAGCACTTATAAACTCTCTTGTATTTTTGCTCATGATTTCATGTGGTGGTTGTCTTAGATCCTCAGATAGCTTAACCCCTCCATGGGGAGAGAGAAAAGGCTTTAGTCTCTTTTAATGTCCACTGGCTCATAGAGGTTTTGAATGTAATCGTTTGTAGGCAGTTGGGTTTGTTGACATCACTGTTTTCAGTTCCATCAGGTTGTGGTAACAGGTTCAGGCCAGGTGACGAGGATGTAGAGACATTGTGATTGGGCTGTTGGATTTGTGTAACTGTGACTGACCACTGCGTGGGGGGTTGCCTCCTTGCATTCTGAGTTCAGTTTCTCAGAAGGTGGAAAGCCCTTAATTACTTTATCAATCAAAACAGATGGCTTTCCATGCAGTCTAATATGGGAAGTTTCTATTACTCATCTCAATTACTGACACCCAGCTGCCATGCCAGAAGCTTGAGACAGCCTTAGCTCTTCTTTCTTTGCCTCCCTCACACCTATATTGATATGTCGGCAAGACCAGTAGATACCTTCCTTTTCCATGATGGGTTCTCCTTCCACTCCAGGCTTTAGTTCAGGTTGCCATCATCTCTTATCTGGATCTTCATAATAACTTCATAGCAGGTCTCCTTGTTGCTCCTAATTTATTTGCTGCGGCCTGTTATATTTCTGGTCAAACAACCATCTGATTAGGTTATTCTTCTTTTTAAAATCTTTTAATGATTCACCATTATTGACAGAAAAAAAAAAATCCCCTCCCCTATGGAGTCCACACCATCAAATCCCTATCTCCCTTCCCATCATTTTCCCCCTCACAACCCTCATGCCAGTTATAACTTGCAGGCTCTGAGCTCTTTCAAGCTTCCATGCTTTTAAATATATTGCTTGTTTGTTTTTTGTTCTGGAATGCCCTTCTTCATTTCTTTTTTTATCAGGACTTTGGAACAAAGGCTCTAGGCCAGATACTTTCATTTGAATCCTGAGTATTCTGCTTGTTAACCAGGATGTTGGTCAAGTTATTTAACCTCTCAAGCTTTGCTTTTCTCATCTATAAAATGGAAATAATAACTACCACCTCCAAGGGTTAGTGTACAGATTGAGTAAGGAAGTACATGTATTACACTTAGTGGTACCTGGCACAGAGTGAAGGCCCAACAAATGTTAGCTATTGCTACCACTTGAAATTCAAGTGTCATTTGAAGTTATTGCTCTCTTGACTTCTGTGATAGGCACAGGGATGGCTCCCCAAAGGTGTCCACCCTAAATCCTGGGACCTACAAATACGTTACTTACATAGTAAATGGACTTTGCAGATGTGATTTAATTAAGGATCTTAAGATGGGAGAATATTATTCATTTTTCAGGTGGCTCCAAAGTAATCACAAGAGTCCTCATTAGAGGAAGACAGGGCAGTCAGGGAGAGGAGGAGAAAGTAATGTGATGATGGAAGTAAGATTGGAGTGCTGCAGCCATGAGCCAAAGAATGCTGGCAGCCTCTGAAAGCTGGAAGGGGGAAGCATTGTATTCTTCTCAGCAACCTCCAGAAAGAACCCTGTCAACAGCTTGATTTCCACCCTTAAGAGTCATTTCTGACTTCTGACCCTCAGAACTGTAAGAAAATGCATTTGTGTTGTGTTAAAACACGAAGTATGTGGTAATTTGTTACAGCAATGGCTCTCTCTCTCTCTCCCTCTCTCTCTCTCTCTCTCATGACCACAGCTTTCCCCACCCGATGCTTTCCTCAGCGTTCACTCTCCCTGAAGCACACCAGGGCTTTTCCCACCCTACTTCCCCCAGGGGCATATATCCTCGCTTCCTTTCTCCTAAGTTCCAAGGACCCTTCTACCTCTGTAACTTGTTTCGTGAGCCCACACAGCCCAGCTGGCTCACTTCTTCCATGGCTCATTTCTTTTATCTTTGTGTCTTTCTAAATACAATTTTGCTTGTATTTGAGTCTTGGATCTGAATTCTTTCTTAGCTAGAACTCAAATACCGAGGTTGCTGAACTGAGGTCCAATTGCCGGTAACATTCTGGTGCTATTTTGCCCCCAACAGAACCAGCCTATGATCTGCGGTGTGGGCATCTGTCCTCTGAGGGCCACACCTTCTCTTTATTTCCCTCTCCATATACCCTCTCCAATGGGTTTAAAATAGGTGAAGAACAATCAGCTTCTTCAAACAACTGAAGAAAACTCAGAAAAAGTATGAAAGAAGGAGAGACTGTCAGGAAGCCAGAGAACTCCAAAGAGGTCAAAGGAAGTGACCCTTTTTGGGTAAGAGCATGAATAACAACCAGAAGGTCAGAGGAAATAATGATGGAGGGCCTGCAATGGGGAAAAATTTTTTTGTTATAGCAGTAATAGGACACAAATAAAACTTCCTAAAAAGATGGCTGAATCCCATAGCACTTAGATGTAGGTATGTCATTTTTAATTCACAGGTCTCCTTCATTAGACTATGTGTTTCTTAGGAGCTGCTGCTGCTTATTAATATTTGAAACCACTGCCTATCCCCACCTCTAAATTCCTAGCACAAAGCCCGGCACATTCTTAAACTCCAATCAATATTTGATGAAGGAAAGAGTATGGTCTCAAATGTGATTTTTGTTTTGATTGGATTCAGCTCATGGCAAAATAGAGGGACCAGTCATGGATTCTCAAATAATGTTTTGTCTCTGGCAAGCATGGGTATGAGAGATGCGTCAGGGGAAATGGTTGAAAACAGGTCTGTAGGTTGTTGTAGAAAAAGGGAAGTGACTATAATTGAAGGAGTGCCTGGCCCTGGAATATTTTGTATGATGAATATTTCATTGGGTTCTGGTCTCTGCTTCTCAAAGATATGTTAGAGCTAGAAAAGATCCAGAGAAGGACATTAAAAATGATCAAAGGCAGAAAGAATTATGTAGGATGATAAAAAATGATTCAGTTTTCAAAAAAAGTTAGTCTTAAACTCATAAAGAATAATCATGGATTATTTACTCAGCTCCTGAAAAAATAGAAATAGGTAACATTGCTTGAAGCCTGACAGTCCTTCCAACAAAAATAAAAGGAAATGCCTCTTTATATAGCATGCATTACGATATAGAATCCGTGACTCCAAGAGGCTGTGCCTACTGAAAATGTGAATATTGCAGGCAGAGTTGCATTAAGGGTCAAGCCAGCCAGGCAGTTGCCCGAGGTGTCTCTGAGAGACACAAATCATTGCTGAATACATTAGAATATGGTGTCTGTAAACTCAGGTTTTCCACATACAGCTTCTTACAATTTTACATCTGTAAAATTTGCCTTGACCTGTTAAAGTAAACAGTGCACTTGAGTGGAATTTAAAGACAAGAAAAACAAAAATCTCCTCACCACTTTTACTCACCTTTGGAATGCTTTGGGATTGCACATATAAGCAGCTTCATCAACTAAACTCCTGGATTGAATAAAAGGGATGGCCTTAGTTAACCAGAAAAAAAAATTATTTCTTATTTACATTTTAACCTCTGTAATATACACTGAGTGGCCAGATTATTATGATCTCTGAATGCATAATAATCTGGCCACTCAGTGTATATCTATATCTATATCTATATCTATATCTATATCTATATCTATATCTATATCATCTATATTAGAGGCCTGGTACATGAATTCGTACATGGGTGGGGTCCGGCCAGCCTGGCCAGGGGGAGGGAACATGGGCAGTTGGCCGGCCTGCCTGTGGTCAAACTCCTGGTTGAGGGGACAATTTGCATATTAGCCTTTTATTATATAGGATATACACTGAGTGGCCAGATTATTATGTGTTCAGAGATTATAATAATCTGGCCACTCAGTGTATATTATATAAAGTTCTCTGATTTAAAAAAAAATCATAAAAGGAAGCTGTAGAGAGAATAAGAATCACAGAAAAGTGGGAATTATTGGGCTGATTTTTGTCCAGGACAGGTAACTTTACATTGACTAGTGGAAATGAAAGATCAAATTAATCTTAAGTAAATAATTTTTATTGATAAACTACCACTTAATACATTTTCCATTTAGGAATGTTGAACAAGTATTTAAAGAATATTGTTTTGAGGGGCTTCCATTCTGGGGAGCTGAAGTTCTCAATTATATCCTAACTGTAGGCTTAGGAAAGACTTGCAAAAATTTATACCAAATTATAAATGGTAATTTAGAAGTTTGTAGATAATAGCAATCCTTGGTCAAGCCAGCCTACCAGATTGTGAACGAAGGAGTGCGAGTGTGTGTGAAAGTTCTTTGAAATTTATCATTGCTGTGCTATGTATTTACTATTGGCCTCTTCCTGCTCCATCTCTTTTACCTGCTGTGCTGATTATGATATCGCCAGACTGTCCCAGTCACAGAGAAGCTATGGCCTGGTCTATTAAAGTGACCCTCCCAACTTGGTAGTCAGGAAATGGTCCCTTGTGCCTGTATGCTTGGTGCCTGATAGCCACCCAGTTCCCATCATGATTGTGAGGGCATCTCTTCTATGCCTGGTATTCTACAGCCCAGGCTGCAGGGACTAGAGCCTGGGTTGAACTCCGGCTGACAGGCTGTCAAAACTGGTTCTACCAACCTTGCACCTGATTCTCATTCTCAGCAGGCCCCTTCCCCTGAAACTTGACCCCATCTGTAATCATCTTTCTTATGCCCCAGGCCCTCCCTGAGTTATTACCTCGGGGAACCCCAAACAAAGCAGAGAAATAGGATTTCGAGATCGAGTATCTCCTCCATCCTTCAGATAGAGAGCCTTCCTAGAGATGTTTTGGCTGGAGTTGTCTTGGGTCATTTCCTTGCCCTTTCGAACTGCTCTAGCCAATGACTGCCAGATTCTAGCTGTAACCCTCTCCTCCTCTCCCAGCCCAGGGGCCTTCCCAACATGTTACTTACCTAGGGTTTTGCTCTATATTGTAAATTTAACATAATGTTTAATATATATAAATATAAACTTTTTTTGAGGTAGTTTAAATGAAGGGAAATAACCATTGCTTCTCATAATCTACCCCATAGTATAATTTTCAAAAGAAAAATCATGTGGTAAGAATGTAAACTAACTCAGTTGCTTTGGAAGAGTATGACACTTCCTTACAATGTTAAATATAGGGTTATCTTATGACCCAGCAATTTCATTCCTAGGAACATACCCAAGAGAAACAAAAATTTGTGTCCACACAAAAACCTGTATACAAATGTTCCCAGCAGTATCCTACATAATAAAAGGCTAATATGCAAATGACCAGATGGTGGAATGATTGGTCACTGTGATGCATGCTGACCACCAGGGGGCAGACACTCAACCTAGGAGCTCCCCTACTGCTCAGCCAGAAGCCAGGCTCATGGCTGGCGAGCACAGCGGGGGAGCCTCTCCTCCCTCTGTGGCAATGCTAAGGATGTCTGACTGACGGCTTAGGCCCACTAAGCCGACAGTCGGACATCCTCCCAGGGCTCCTGGAAGCTAGAGGGCGCAGGCCAGGCTGAGGGACACCCCCAAGTGCACCAGGCCTCTAGTTATTTATAATAGCAAAAGGTGGAAATAATCTAAAGGTCTATTAACTGGTGAGTGAATAAACAAAATGTGGTATCTATATATATAAAAGGCTAAGTAACCAACTGTACATCTGTCTGACTGTCTGACCGACTGGTACATATGATGTGCACTGGCAATTTAAAAATAAACGTTGACTTGCGCATGTGCGATGCATATAAAGCTCTGAAGTACTAACAGGATCCATGGAAAGAGAGGTTGTTCTGATTCCAAGAATTGATTAGTCCCCGCCTGACACTGGCCTCCCATTTAAATTAATTTGGAGACAGTTTCCCGTGATGCCAGCATTTGGGATGACTATTAATAAATCACAAGGACAAACTCTAGACAGAGTAGGAATATTCCTACCTGAATCTGTTTTCAGAAATGGTCAGTTATATGTTGCTTTCTCTCAAGTTTGAAGAGCATGTGACATTAAAGTTAAAGTTGTAAATACTTCATCCCAAGGGAAATTAGTCAAGCACTCTGCAAGTGTTTTTACTCTTAATGTGGTATACAGGGAGATAGTAGAATAAGTTTAACCAATTTATCAGTCATTGTTTTTATCAATGTTGTTTTTATATCATGTTTTTGTTGTTTTTATATCATATTATCATTTATTTATTAATCAATTTATATATTATTTTCATATACATTTTACTAATTTTCTTTCATCTCCGACATTTCTATTACAGAGAAAGGGCGAATAGTGATATTAAAATATTTCTTCTCATTTTCTTTCAATGTGCATGAATCTGTGCACTGGGCCACTAGTAGTTATATAATGGAATCCTATATAATAAAGAGGTAATATGCAAATTGACCCTCACACTCTCACAAGATGGCTGCCTACAACCAGGCCAGCAGGGGGGTTAGTGAGGGACGACCAAATGACTGAATAAGCAGGCTGTGTGGGGCAACCAGGCCAGCAGGGGGGGCAGTTGGGGGTGACCAGGCTGGCAGGAGGGGCAGTTAGGGGCAATCAGGCTGGCAGAGGGGGGTAGTTGGGGGTGACCAGGCCGACATGGGGGGGCAGTAAGGGGTTTCCAGGCCAGCGGCGGGGCGGGGGGCAGTTAAGGGCAACCAGGCAGGCAGGCAGGTGAGCGATTAGGAGCCAGTGGTCCAGGTTTGTGACAGGGATGTCTGACTGCCATTGGACATCCTCTGAGGGGTCCCAGATTGGAGAGGGTGCAGGCTGGGCTGAGGGGACCCCCCACATGCATGAATTTCGTGCACCGGGCCTCTAGTCCTATATAATCCTATATAATAAAAGAGTAATATGCAAATTGACCCTAACGGTGGAACGACTGAGAATGGCTGGTCGCTATGACGCACACTGACCATTAGGGGGCAGATGCTCAACACAGAAGCTGCCCCCTGGTGGTCAGTGCGCTCCCACAGGGGGAGCTCTGTTCAGCCACAATTCGGGCTGACACAATCGCAAATGCAGCAGTGGTGGTGGGAGCCTCTCCTGCCTCCTCGGCAGCGCTAAGGATGTCCGACTGATGGCTCCTGGGCTGCCAGAGGGATGTCTGACTGCCAGTTTAGGCTGGCCCCCCGGGGAGTGGGCCTAAAATGACAGATGGACATCCCCCGAGGGGTCCTGTACTGCCAGAGGGCACAGGCCAGGCTGAGGAACGCCCCCAAGTGCACAAATTTTCATGTGCGAGGCCTCTAGTCTCTCTATATAAAAGTCCAGCAACCAGAACGGTGAAACGACCAGAACAACCAGAACGACCAGTGGCTATGACACACACTGAGGAAGCCAACCAGCCTGATCTGGGCCCCGATCAGCCGCCCCGCCTGGCCGGCCCTGCCCCCCATAGAAATCTAGCATTTTCTTACTGGTGGATATTTAGGTTGGTTACAGTTTTTCATTTTGCAATAAATTCAGGGATGAAGATCCTGGCAGATGTCTCTTTGTGTATGTGTCTCATCGTTTCTCCTGGGTAGACACTGGGGAAGTAGATAGCTAGATCATGATATGCACATTTTAATGTTAAAAGTATTGTCATATTGCTGCTGAAGTGGCTTTAACAGTTCATACTCCTTCTGGCTGAGACTATCCATTTCCTTATGCCTTGACATATATATGTGTATATTTGGTATAACGCTTCAATTAACAAATGTTTATATTTTGCCAAGCAAGTTGGTGGAAAGTAGATTCCTAGTTCCATAATTACTAATGAAATTGAACATCTATTTATATGATTGCCTTTTCATATTTTTTCCCCTTTTTTTCTATTGGAGTGTTTGCTTTTTTATTTTTTATATTCAGTCGTTTTTATATGTATTTTGTGTAATAAATACCTATATAACTATCTATATTCACATCTATTTACATATACAAATATTTCTTACCTAGTCATTACTTTATGATTTTTGCTTTTTGTGTTTTCTTTAAGGCCTTCCTCTCCTGCCAATTTTGTAAACATATGATCTTGGTATTCTATTTTCCAAATGACTAGACAATTGTTTCAGTGTTATTTATTGAATACTTTATCTTTTCTCTACTATTTTGAAACAGCATTTTTCCCCCGCAAATTCCCATATCAATGGCAAGTCTTAATCTTATATAAAGAAGTGAATCTGAAACTAGTAGAAGGAGGAAGTCCATGACAACAGAATGGGACTGGCCCCCTGAACTGTCTGGCCATGGGAGTTTCCAGCAAGGAAAGCATGGGGACTTTCCAAAGGTAGCACTGTACTTTTTAGCATTAAGCAAATAAATTGGCAGCGAAATGCTCCACATCTTAGTAATACTAATTGCTTTAAAAATTGATTATGTCATTTTAGCTTTTTTTCCCCCCCAAAAAAATTAAGGTCAGGGTATTTATCTTCCAGGTCATTTCCTGTGACACCCCTCAGATGACTGGTGTCCCTTAACTAAAGGTCACTGTTCCTCCTGAATTCTGGTAACCTCTGGTAACCTCTCTCTTCCCTTGTAACCTTGGACCTCTGCTGCCATCACTCCTGGGTTCTTGTAGGATTCCTACACCTTTGTAAATAGTCCAGTGGTGTGCTGGTAAATAGCTGGGCGGGGTACGGGAGGTGGTGGATGTGTGTGTGTGTGTGGGGGGGGGGGGGGGATGGGAGGGAAGAGGCAGGAGAAAGGAAAGAGCCTTAATTTGTAGCCCCTTGCTGTGGTGTAACTATTCCCATCATGGCCTATTTGAAGTTACCAATTGAAGTCACTAAACACAGAGTTGGGAGGAAATGCTAAGAATCAGCTTTTCTAAGTTGTTGTGAAGCAGCTCCAGGACACCACTGAAATGGCCCGTTGGTAAAGAAATTCTTTTTAAATTATCCTAATTTGAATGTGCTAACTGATGCCTATGGATTCCAGGCTGATACTGATACCATCCTGGAACATTGTTCATTCAGAGAGAGGAACTCTCTTTTCTATAGGACTTAATAAGCCTAGAACTTCAGAAGCTGTCTGAAAATACTGCTAAGAGACGGAGGGGGACAAATTCTTGGTGATATCATTGGAAGCCCCGGATACAGCCATACTTGAAAGGAACTGTGCCTTGGCCTTTTCAGGAATATGAACTAATAAATTCTCTCTTTTTGTGTTGTTTATATTGCTTAAGCCAGTTTCGTTGGGATCCTACCACCCGCACACAGAAGATTCCTTAGGGATGCAATGGCACGGCATGACCTGGCCCTTTCCTGACGGTAACCACGGTCTCCTTGATTTCCGCATCCCAGCCACACTGGTTTTCTCTCAGTCACTCAGAAGCTCCTGGTGCCCCTCTACCATAATCGCTTTGTATGTAGTGTTGCCCTGCCTGAAGCATTCTTCCACCCTCTGCTTAGGTAACTCCTACTCATTTTCCAGATCTTGTCTAACGTCACTCTGGTAGGTTGTTACAAGGTGGCCCAGGATGAATTACATCTTCCAGTATTTGTGTAGTCCCCTCCCCTTGGCTCGGGGCTGGCCCTGTGATGCTGTAACCAATTGGATTCAGCACATAACGATGCTGTGCCAGTTCCAAGCCGAAGTCTTAAGAAAGGCGGCAGCTTCTGATTATGTGCTCTTGAGCCCACATGTGAATGGTCTGATTCCCCTACTGGAGAGACCAAATGGAGAGAGTCTAGCTGTATCTCATCCCATGTGCCCGCTGGATACAGCCACATGAGTGATGGTCAAGACCAGCAAAGAAACGGAGCTGAGCCCAAATGACAAAATTGTGAGGAAATAAATGGTTCTTCTTCTTTTTTTTTTAAAAAAAATATTTTTATTGATTTCAGAGAGGAAGGAAGAGGGAGAGAGAGATAGAAACATCCACAATAAGAGAGAATCATGGATTGGCTGCCTCCTGCAAGGCCCCCACTGGGGATTGAGCCCACAACCCTGGCATGTGCCCTTGACCGGAACCGAACCTGGGACCTCTCAGTTCGCAGGCCGATGCTCTATCCACTGAGCCAAACCGGGTAGGGCGGTTCTTCTGTTTTAAGGTCTGGTTGTTATAAGCCATTACGTTTTGGAGTGGGTTGTTGTGCAGCAATAGATAACTGAATGAATCACCTCAAGAAAACTCCTCTAACATTCCTAGACCAAGTCAATCCCCCATTAGACATTATCATAGTACTATACACATTCCTTTACAACAGTTTTCACAATCTATAAGGATGCATTTAACTCAAGAAAGACTTTCTTTTTCAGGGTCTCCTTCCTGTGATAAATTCAAGAGCTCCAGGAATATTTACCTGACTCAAACTCACCCGTCCTGGTCATCGTGGTTATGAAGTTGGGTCTGCCTGCGCAAGGACCTGGTTCTCTGCTTCCATCCTGCTAAATGTGTGGCCGATCCTCTGAATGTAGGTTCTGTAGGAGTTTTTGCCCAGAAATTTAGGACAGTAAAGGTCCCACATTTCCCCACTTCCCAATTTGTGATTCTATTTTCAAGCATTATGCAACATTAATAGGAAAACAAGATTGGAAAAGATTCATGGTTTGCAGGTTTACGGTATTGAGATTTACACAGCAGGTTCTTTCAAAGTACACTTAAGGGAATCAATCTGTGACTGACTTTGGCAATCTTACAAAGTACAGAGACTTCCAGTTCTAAAGGATTTTGTGGTGAGTCATTTAGTTGAAACAGAAAATCCATATCAGTAATAAATCTTTGTAGAAGTACTCTATGTTCTTTTAAAAATTGATTGTTTCTAGGTGGCTACTTCAACCACCATTATGAAAAGAATAGATTTCTGTTATAATATAAAATGATGCTTTCTGAGAAATTGTTCCTGGTTTTATGTTTTGTTAAAAGTTGACACAGGAGATTTATTATGGAGGGTATTTTTAGAGGACCAGAACTTTTAATACATTTATTCTGAGTTATTTTCATTGCTTAATATTATAGATCATAAATATTTTTAAAGAATTTTTTTTATTATTTTTAAAGTATATTTGTATTAATTTCAGAGAGGAAAGGAGAGAGATAGAAACATTAATGATGAAAGAGAATAATTGATTGGCTGCCTCCTGCACACCCCCTAGTGGGGATCAAGCCCACAAGCTGGGCATGTGCCCTGACCGGGAATCGAACCCATGACCTCCTGGTTCATAGGTCGACGCTCAACCACTGAGCCATGCCGGCTGGGCTAGACCATAAACATTTGCCAGACTGGAAATTTTTGGTTGCTGTACTTGTGGGGAGATGGCCTGTGGAGACCTAAATATAATGCAACTTTGGATTTATTATCCTGGCATCCCAAAGCTTCACTCATGGTGAGTGAAGATATACAGGGATTCCCATAGCCTATCCTCTCACTCAAGTGCCCTTCACCCCTTCCTACATATCTAAGACAAAAACTTATACAATTTCCCTCGCCAAGCTGTCATCTTCTCTCCTTTTCCATTGACACTGCTTTAGCTCAGGCCTTTGGACTTTCATGGTAGCCTCATAAACAGTTTTCCTGCCTTTAGTCTCAGTTTTACTCCATCTACCTCGAAATCCATTTTCCACCATACTACTGGAGGTACTGGTCACTCAGTCACTCCTTATCTCAAAAACTTCCTGTGACTCACCATTCTCCACAGCAGAATGTGACTCTGGTCCACATACATTTAGCAGACAAATGGACAAAGGGCCAGAAACCCTCTGAAGTTGTGGAGACAAATGATGTGAATATGGTCCATTTCGTGGAAGAGGGCCTATAGCTTTCATCAGATTCTCAAAAAGGTCTGTGGCTCAACAAGAGGGAAGAACCTGTGGCCTACAGGAGAAAAACAAATTCCTTGTTATGTGACATGATTGTCAAAAGGGTAATGAAGGTGGTGAAAAGATGCTATAAATAGTGCAGGCAAAAGGTACAAGTTCCTTTGCTATGCAGGACAAAACGGGACTTGGCAGCATCCTCCCTACAGGAAAGACAAGTTTTCCTTGCCTTCAAGTTTCCATAAAGGCATCCTATGCTGATGCTACCAAGGTCCTTTGGTCCTTTGAGGAAGGCCAACCCAGCCCCTCTCAGAATGGCCTCTCCCAATTGTCCCGAGAGGTTTGTAGCTGTTCTGTCTCCCTGATAGCTTGCTGGTGCAAAGCACAAATTAACTTTTTCAGGGTAGGAATGTACCTGCCCTGGGGATACTTACCTACTTGCCTTTTTTCAGGCATTTGCTATTAGAGGTGGTGTGAATCAGTCTCAGTACATGTGTAAGTGTGGACCCAGGTGGAATCCAAGAACAATCCCAGATGACCTCCGAATCTGACTTTCCCAAACAAGGTAAGGCTTCAAGATTATTTGAAGCTCTATCCCTCATATGACATATAAGGCACTTCATGATCTGCCTGCTACCTCATTTTCAGCTCCATCTCTGCCATGTGTCCTATACTCCAACATACTAAAATATTCATATGTCCCTGAACTGGCCATGAATTTCCATAACTGCCTTTGACATAAAATAATATCAATGTAATAATAATAAAAATAATAATTTAAAACTCCAACCAAACTCTTTGAGATAGGTAATATTATCCCTAGTTTCAAATGAGGAAACCGAGGCTGATAGAAGTCGCTTTGCCCCAACTTAACAAAGGAAGTAAGTGTGACCTGGAATTTTCTTTTTCCTGTGGTGAACGCACTCCTTACAGGGTCAAGTCCCATCACTTCCTGGTAAAGCCTGCTCTGACTTCTCTGGGTGGAGTTGGGAATTCATCCCTCTATGTTTCCATGACATTTTCAAATATTTTTCACCATAGTAATAACATATATTTATCATAGAAAATTGGGAGATCTAGAAAAGTAATGCTCAGCCATACATCTATCTAAATTCAGTCTTTGTTAGTAACTTTTGTAACTGTTCCCATAGACTTTTTAATATTATTATAACTATTATGTGTATTTTATTCTGTATTCAATGTTTTTTGGCTGGTAGTATTAACATAAACATTTCTCCATGTTATTACACAGTTTCACAATACCTTTGCTTTGTCAATTAGTATATTCCAGGTGACAGGAGATTTGGTTTTGGGTGGTGGACACATGGTGAATATATAAATCTTGTAACATAGAAACCCACACTTGAAACCTATATGATCATATCGATCCATGTCACCCCAATAAATTTAAGTAAAAAAAGAAAAAAAGGATACTCTGGATACAAGTAACAACTCAGATGGTCTTAAACAATAAGGAATATATGATAAACACTATTATTGCTATAACAGCAGTGACAAAAGTAGGGCACTCTCCAGGTATGCTATAATTTGGGTGTCTACCCTATTTTCTACAATTATGTCATATCTGTTCCCCACACCTTCATCCCTTTTAAGGGCTGACCCTGTCCTCAGACACCCTCAGATAACAGGCTGGTGTTGCCTGCTTCCTTGCTCATGGCCGGCAAGAGCGGGGGAAAATGCTATCCTAACAATGAAATAAACTTCCACTTCTCAGTCTGATTTTTAGATCATGTGCTTCTTCCTAGACATAGAATAGTTCCTGGGGAAATTTAACCCTAACCCTAAGCTTGGCTTAAACTTGGGCTCTTGAACCAATCACTGGCAATTCCACTGGATGGGATTATGATCTTTGGTTTATTTGGAATCAACCTTTGGAGCTGAGGATGAAGTCGGCTTGTCTTGAGTCACATAACTGCATTGATGAGGCATGTATACTGGAAGAAAAATTGGGATTCTGTTAGAAAGGAACAAAGTGGGGGCAGGGGGAGGGACTGACTATTACAATTATTTTTTTGCTAATTTGGTAGAGGAAAATCGTTCCTTGTTGCTACTTTAGCTACCATGTCTATAGTCTCCTTCATACACTCTGTTGTGGCACTTCCATATTGTATGGTGGTTATATGCTAATCTGTGGACCTCTTATAGATTATGAGCTTCTTAAGGGTAGGGACTCTGTAATACTAATATTTACTTCCTCAGTGCTTAGCAGATGTTGTATAAATATTAGCTAAATAACTGATTCAATGACAGAATAGGTGAATAAATGAATAAATACAGTGAAAAATGCACACAATAAGATGGTATTTAGAATAGTCATGGAACATACAAAATGGTATTAAAATAAAGAAGGCATAGAGATTACTTTTTTCAACAAATCTTTATTGAGGTCTGACTATGCATGACCTGCTGAAGATACCACAGAGAACAAGACAGATGTGTTTCTGCGTTCATGGAGCTTAGATTCTGATGGGAAGAGAAACACTGAAGAAAGGACTGTGAGTCAGTTTTACAAAGAGAAGTGCAGGGAGTTTGGGGCAATGTGTAGCTGAGGGTTGCTCTAGGCTTTGTTGAACTTGGAGCTGCTTCCCTTCTGAATCAGATCTTACTCTACAGCTTTTGCTTACAATGAGACAGACAACTCGGCACCAAAAGGCAGAGACCAAGCCTTTTTACCTGCGTTTTGTTCCCTGGTACTCCAGTTCATGACTATTCACTTGTAATGGCACTGCTTCTAGACCTCTGACTGAAGGTGGAGCTCAGTAGTTGCTCAGTGGGTCCTGCATGTGAGAGCTGGCAGGCTGTGGACAGATGGTAGAGATTGCGGGTCAGCAGCGCGGGGACTGTGCCTGTAGCCTGCTGAATGAGCTGCTGCACAGGCTGCTGCACAAGCTGCCTGACTACTATTCTGGATGTGTGTGTGTGTGTGTGTGTGTGTGTGTGTGTGTGTGTGTGTGTGTGTGTCTCCCGCCCATACTGGTAGTCTGGCCTGCTTCTCGAGGGCAGAAGTTGTGGTTCCATGGTAATATCCAATCACAACTCTCCTATCTCTCATTAAGGCACTGAAGGGACATATTTTTCTTCTTATGTAACGTAACAAGCAAGAAAGAATGATTTCTAGACCAAAATAGGCTTTTGATCAGGGATTTTTAGATGTTACATGCAGTCCTCCTTATTTCTAAGAAGGGGAGTGCCTTACTTAGGGACAATTTACAAAGGTCACGAGCCTGTTAATGACATCTGCTTTCTTTGAGAAGAAAATTCCATGGTTCTGTGCTGGCATCAGAGCAATTCAGGCCCTGGGAGGTGTTTCCTACAGTTCCGTCAGGATAGGAACCTGACCTACTTTGGGAGATGAGGGATTGCTTCACTGGGGAAATGATATTCTGTGGAAACCTAAAGGATGAGCATGAGTTTTCAAAAAAGAAGGAGAGGCTTAGGGAAGGCAGCATTCCAGGCAAGAGAATAGTTTATGTGGAGGCCTCGAGGCCTCTGGTAAGCAGGCCCCGGGGAACTGAAAGTCTCATACGCCTGGTGTGCAAAGAGTAAGGAGAAGAGGTGTGCTTAGTGAGGCTGGAAATGGAGGCAAGGGTGAGAACGTGCACAGCCTTGCAGACAGTGTTGTCAGTTTAGGATTCAGGCCAGGTCTGAAATTAAGAAGGTCATCACCAGAACAAAATGTATGTGCATGATTCATTACTGCTCTTAAGGTTTCATTCAGTAATTAACTGACATTACAAAATAGATTAAATTTTCATGTTGAATTAGAAGATTGTCTTGTTATTCAACATTTTATTATGAAAGCTTTTCAAAGAAAAAATGGAATCACCTATATTCTGCAATTAATTTTTTGCTATATTTGCTTTGTCACATATTTATCCATATAGCCATTCCTCTAGCCATTTACTTATTTTTTGATGTGTATCAAAATAAGTTGCAGACATCAGTAAACTTCATTCCTGGACACTTCAGTATGCATGTCATTAACTAGAGCTTACAGTTTGTTTATTTTTTGTGGTAAAAGTCACATAGAGTGAAATCTTAAGTGTTTCATTTGATGTGTTTTGACAAATATGTATATAAAAATTTGAAGTTTCAAAAAAGTTACAACTTGTATAAAAATTTATTATCATAGCCCGGACAGTGTGCTCAGTGGTTGAGTGTTGACCTATGAACTAGTAGGTCACGGTTCGATTCCTGGTTAGGGCACATGCCTGGGTTTCGAGTTCAGTCCCCAGTAAGGGGCATGCAGGAGGCAGCTGATCAATGATTCTCTCACATTGTTGATGTTTCTATCTCTCTCTTCCTCTCTGAAATCAATAAAAATATAAAAAAATTATCACATACTGTTGTAAGGCCCTTACATTATACATGAAGTAGTATAATATAAATTTAAGGTAGATTGTGATAAATTAAGGATGCTTATTGGAATTTTAAGTAACCACTTTTAAAATATTATCTGAAAAGCCAATAGAGGAGAAAGGCTGGAATACAAAAAATACTTAACCCAAAATAAGACCTAAAAGAAGGAACAAAGAAGAGAGAGGCATATAAACAAATCACCAGGCAGTAGACTTAAATTCACCTGCAACATAGGTATACCAAACATAAGTGGACTGAACATTCCAATGAAAGATAGTGGTTGTTGCCAGTTGGATAAAAAGTAAGACCTTTAAAAGAGATTCATTTAAATATAAAGGTACAGTTTGAATATTAAAACATGTAAAAAGTCTATACCAGGCAAACACCAAGCATCAGAAAACCAGTATTTGTATATATTGGACAAAGTAGATTTAAAGAAAGAGTATCTCCAGAACACTAGTTTAATGATAAAAAGGTCAGTTAATAAAAAAGACATAATCCTGAGGTTGTGTGCACCTAATAACAGAGCTTCAAAGTATATGAAAGCAATAATTGACAAGAAAGAAATGGCGCCCTAGCCGGTTTGGCTCAGTGGATAGAGCGTCAATTTTTGGACTGAAGGTCCCAGGTTCGATTCCGGTCAAGGGCACATGCCCAGGTTGCAGGCTCAATTCCCCAGTGGGGGGCATGTGGGAGGCAGCCAATCAATGATTCTCTCTCACCATTGATGTTTCTATCTCTCTCTCCCTCTCCCTTCCTCTCTGAAATCAATTAAAATATACTTAAAAAGAGAAAGAAATGGATTTATAATCTTACTTAGAGATTTTAATACTCCCTTTTCAGTATGTAATAGAATAAATAGACAAAATATCAATAAGAATACAGAAGATCTGAATAACACACTCACCCACTGGACCTGATGTATTTAGATGATCCAGTAATTGTGGAGTACACATTCTTTCCAAGTGCATACTGACATTCACTAAGATATACTTTATGATACTGGGCCATGAATAAAATTTAAAAATAATACCATGTAAGAAAATAAAAACAAAAATACTTAGAGATAAATTCAATAAAAATGTGCAAAACCTCTGTAATGAAAAATACAAAATCTAACATGAGAAATTATATATCTAAATAAATGGAGTGGCAAATTATTCTTGGATTGGAAACTTCCATAGCATTATGATGCCAACCTTCCATAAATTGATCTATACTGTTAAAGCCATCTAGTCAAAATACTAGCAGGATTGTTTAAAAATAAATTTATAAGCTGATTGTAAAGTTTATATGACATTTCAAAAGATATAGGATAGCTAAAATGCTCTTTAAAAAGGACAAAGTTGACTTAACTACCTGATTTCAAGAATTACCAAAAAGCTATAGTCATCAAAACAGTGTGAAATTGGTGTAACTAGATCAATGGAATAGAATAGAATCAAGAACTAGACTCATACATGTACAGTTAATTGGTTCTCAACAAAGGTGCCAGGGAAATTCAATGGGGAAAAGGAGAGTCATGTCAACAAATGAGACAGGAATAACTAGATATCTATGTGACAAAATATCATTGTATATTGCATTTGTAGTATGTTTACAACAAATTAAAATTTGGAGTCTATGTTGGCCATATCCTGGGAAATAAATTATGCATGTTACCACTATACTAGCTGCCTCAAACCACAGGAGTATCATTATTAAGTAAATTGAAGGGCTGCATTAACAGGGAGGACACAAGGGCATCATTTAGAAAATCGTTTGAATTCATTAAATAATGCTTTACTTTCTGGATGACATAATAAAAATGACCTTCTATTTTTAGGATGCACTTAGATCCTCTCTCTGCATTACTAGTAGGAGGAATTTCTAATTTCATTTATGATCACTGATAGATATCTGTGAGGCTTCTAGCTGGGGATGGAGGGGCAGGTGATCCAACCTGAAAAAGTGAAATCTCTTAAGTCAATAGCTGAACAGCTTGAAAAAGTCAATAGATCCATTATCAACTTCTTTCTGAGGCTTCTTTTAGATACTGGGACAATCAAGTTCACTGTGTATCCTTCATGTGTATGGGAGCTGGTGTTATTATTGTGACTAGTGAATCTTAATGAAAAACAGAAGTTTCTGCCGTAACACACTGAAATGTAAATGCAATTAAGTTTTGAAAAGTTATTCCTACCACACATTGGGTTTTGAGAGGGGTTTCTTGAGGACAAAAGATCAAGCTGCTATATAATTCTAACCCCCATATCCAGGAGGCTTTGTAATTGGGTAAGTTTGATATTCTCCAAGGAGTTCCTGTCTCAGAAAGGGCCTCTTGATTCTAATGAGTCAAGTTGCAGCTGGAGTAGCAGCAGTTTCTTATCATTCCAATAATCTAGGAAATTCTCCCAGAGCCGCGACAAAAATGCTCCCACCAGGGAAGAAATCTTCTCTCTTCCAAACGGTGCTAGAGATGTGCCATTAACTCTACCTTTTATTTAATTTTTTTTCTATCCACCTCTATAGTGGTGTTTTAATTTTTAAAAAAATTATAGCCTATCTCTGCAGGCAATGGCACTTCCATTACTATAATGTTACTTGAAATGTTCAAGTTACAGGAGGGTTGATTAGATCACATTTCTGTTTAAATAACACGCGTGAGGATACACTTTGAACACTGTCACTGCAGGTCACTTCCTAAGCCCCCCACTCATATTACAGATCATCTCTTAGGGAGAATTATTGTTGCGAGTTGGTCATTTCAACCATTTTGTCTTTCTTCTCAGTTTGCTATTGATGGAGCATGCATCAAGGCCAAACTAAGAGCTTTCCTTACATTATCTAATGTAATCCTTATGACACTCTCTCAAATAGATACTTTTATTTCCCCATTTTACAATTACCTTACTTTAGGACAGAGAGTTAGGTGGTCATAGAGTTGGACCTCAAACGCAGATCTGGATCCATGAGAACAAGATCTGACAACTACTCCACATTCCCTTACCGAGCTCAGAGGATGCATAATCCTGATTTTACCTCAAATCCTAAGCACCTTTCTGCAACTCCCTGTGTGTTTGCTATCAATTGCTTGCCTAGTCTAGGCAGACCTGTACTAGGCAGCATGGAGCAAGGTCAAGGAAAACGCAAGAAATTTGCATGCCTCCGACAAACATATCTAGGTAAGATATAGTGAAGCAGTTGTCGTGAACTTAAGATGCACACTAGAAGAAGCATCTGTGGAACTTTATCAAATATTCTGCTTTGATTGGTTTGTGGTGAGGCCTGGGCATCAGGACTTTTAAAACTCCCTAGGTTTCTAATGTGCAGCCAAGGCTGGGAACAACCTAGCTTGAATGGGAAAAAAACAAACACACATGTAAAATAACATCAAGGCCTGGCTGGTGTGCTCAGTGGTTAGAGCACCAGCCCAGGCACAGAAGGGTGGCAGGTTCGAGTCCCGGTCTAGGGCATTCATGGGAGTTGCAGGTTTGATCCCAGGTCCTGGTCGGGGCATGTTGGGGAGGCAACTAATAGATGTGTCTCTTTCACATTGATCTCTCTCTCTCTCTCTCTCTCTCTCTCTCTCTCTCTCTCTCTCTCTTTCTCTCTCTGTTTCCCTCTCCCTTCCACTCTCTCTAAAAATCAGTGGTAAAAAAAATCCTCAGGTGAGGATTAAGAAAAAAATGAAAATAAAATAACATAAAAAAACCACTACAATGTACACAATAATATATTCTGAAATATATTTATTTCTTACTTCATTCCACAAAGGATATGCCATGGCTAAATAATTATTCTGGAGAGAATGAATTCCACGGAGGCGCACAGACTTGTCACATAGGCCATAGATGGACTGGCACAAGTGAAGTCAGTAGAGAAATAATTCAGTAAAGCTTTATTTCTCTGGTTTTGGTTTGCAAGGCAACGTTTAGAAGATATTGGAAGAAATAGCTCTCAGAAGACAGCGATTGGTCCAGGTACTGTTTCTAGGTGGTTGATTGGTCCAAGGACTGTTGCCAGGCAGTTGATTGGTCTGGAAGCTGTTTCTAGGCTGTCTGCCCAGTAGATCGCCTTGTCTCCAAGGGTTACTCAATCTACCAAGTGAGAACAGGCCTCAGAAGCTTGTGTGGAATGGTAATTTTCCCCATTACAGAGCTTGTTGAGGAGAATACCAGATGACTCAGGCACAGCGTACATTTTTTTGATCCAACTTCCTTAAGGGTTACAAACTGTTCATAAGGCAGAAGCTTCCTTACTGATTTTTTCACAAGTCTAGGAGTGCTGGAACCATTCCATGAAAAATTTCCAGCTGTTAAAAGGGCAGCAGTAAACTATTCAGTGCAGTTCAATTGGACTATTTCCTGTCTTTTTTTCCTTTCTCTAGAGTAGATGAACCTGCTCTCAGGAGGAAAAAAAGAGTAAAAAAATGATGGTGTAATAATAGTAAAAGCAAGCCAAGAAAAAGGGTAAAGTCACTATAATTCTATATCCTTAATATTTAACTATTATAATTTTTGCATATTTTAATTTAAATCTAAGGTTGGTATTATTTGGATGAGGATATATATAAAATTTAAGGGTTGACTGTCTAACCATATCTTTAAAATGGTTCTATCAATTCCTTTATTTTATAGTGGCTTACCAAATTCCTTTGAAAGTATGATGGTGAAACAATTTATAAGCAAATTTTATAGTTTTAGCTTCAGATTCAATGAATATTTTTGGAGTGGCACACACATGCTGGACACTCATGCTACATAATGATCTCATTGAAAAATAACAATAATAAGCATCTAGAGAGACTGCCTGGTGACAGGCAGGCTCTGTTCTAAGAACTGGAGATATGGTTGGGAAAAAAAATCTGGACAAAATCCATCTCTAGTGGGAAAGATATGCAGTAACAACCTGGGCTGACACAGATGCTTCTGTGCCCTTGTGCTTGACACATATTAACTCATTTCATTCTTTTAACAATGCTATGAAGTAGGTACTATCATCATTTCCATTTCATAGGAGAGGAAACCAGTGCACAGAGAGGTTAAGTAACTTGCTGAAGGTCACACAGTTAGTGAGCATTAGGGTTGGAATTGATGGCTCCACAGGCTGCATGCTTAACTGCTGTGCTATTGTTCCTCTGTAATTGCTCATTTCTACTTATTCTGTTGATGCAAGGCATACAAATTTTCCTTTTTCGATTGCGCCACTGGAGCTCCCAAATTTTCCTTTTTCTTTCTCAAATATTTTCCATTTTTTACTTCAAATATGTAATATTACTCTATAAAGATATTGGATAATTACTTTTGCCAATACTTTTCAATTACAGGAAACTCACTGTGTGACCCATATTTCACCCAAGGAAAATAAGATGAAATGTTTTGCTTGGCGTATTCGCAAAAATTTTGCTTCAACCCCGGGTCCGGGCGAGGCCGCGGGCCCCCGGATCCGGGTGAGCCTGGCCCCGGGTCCGGGCGAGGCCGCGGGCCCCCGGATCCGGGTGAGCCTGGGCCCCGGGTCCGGGCGAGGCCGCGGGCCCCCGGATCCGGGTGAGCCTGGGCCCCGGGTCCGGGCGAGGCCGCGGGCCCCCGGATCCGGGTGAGCCTGGGCCCCGGGTCCGGGCGAGGCCGCGGGCCCCCGGATCCGGGTGAGCCTGGGCCCCGGGTCCGGGCGAGGCCGCGGGCCCCCGGATCCGGGTGAGCCTGGGCCCCGGGTCCGGGCGAGGCCGCGGGCCCCCGGATCCGGGTGAGCCTGGGCCCCGGGTCCGGGCGAGGCCGCGGGCCCCCGGATCCGGGTGAGCCTGGGCCCCGGGTCCGGGTGAGGCCATGGGCCCCTGGATCCGGGTGAAGCCGTGCCCCTGGGCCCGGCCGAGACCAAACCAGAGGGAGTCGGACCTGCATTACCACCATTTGTCCACCATCCAGAGCTGAGGGGTCAGTGCCGACATGTACTCATAAGGAACTGGTGGACATTGATATTGGGTCTCAAAAGAACTGTTGGTCCAGAAAGAAACTCACTACAGACTGATTCATTTGCCTGTCAGCATAACTATTATTGCTCGTCGCACATTCAATTCTTATATCTCTAGTGACACATGATTTCGCTCATCTAGGGGAAATGATGAACAACATGGACTGATGAACAAGAACAGAACCAGAAACAAGGAGGCACCGATCGGACTATCGGGCCTCAGAGGGAGGATAGGGGAGGGTGGGGGGAGAAGGGAGAGATCAACCAAAGGTCTTGTGTGCATGCATAAGAGCCTAACCAATGGTTAAGTTCAACAGGGGGTTGGGGCATCCATGGGGAGGGGTGTGGGATGGGAATGGGGGGATGAGGACAAATATGTGACACCTTAATCAATAAAGAAATTTTTAAAAAAAATTTTGCTTCAAAATAAGTGGCAGGTAGATAATATCTATACTCTCAAAATAGGAAGTGATCTAATGAAGTAGTTTCTAATCTTGTCTGCACATTGGAATCATGTGGAGTATTTTATAAAAAATTAATTAATGTATCCATTGATTTTTAGAGAGAGAAACATCGATTTGTTGTTCCACTTTTTCATGCATTCATTGGTTTCTTCTCCTCCTCCTCCTCCTCCTCCTCCTCCTCCTCCTCCTCCTCCTCCTCCTCCTCCTTCTTCTTCTTCTTCTTCTTCTTCTTCTTCTTCTTCTTCTTCTTCTTTTTAAATTGATTTTAGAGAGAGAGGAAGGGAGAGGGGGAGAGAGAGGAAGGGAGAAGGGAAAAGACAGAAACTTCGAGAGAGAAACATTGTTGATTGGCTGCCTCCTACTGGGGATTGAGCTCACAACTCAAGCAAGTGCCCTGACGGGGAATCCAGAGACCTCTTGGTGCATGGATTGATGCCCAACCAATGGGCCAGGGCATTAGTTGCTTTTTGTATGTGCCCTGACCATAAATCGAACCCACAAGCTTGGCAGATCAGGACGATGTTCTAATCAACTGAGCTATCCAGCCAGGGCTATTGGAGGGATTTAAAATATACTGACACCATGGAGCTCCAGGGGCGCAATCGGTTAGCGCGCGGTACTTATAAAATATACTGACACCAGGGTCCACCAGCTGGGCTTCTGACTCAATTGGTCTGGAGTGGGTTAAAGCATGAGTACTTAGCTAATATGATAATCTGCAAAGTGATAGAATGTTTAAAAGCCAGACACTTAGAGTTATAGTCATTACTAAAAGCACAGCTTTGAATCGGAGTGACCTGGATGAAATCCCATGTCGGCCACAATGCAGGCCTCCCGCATTGGCCAGGTTTAGGATGTGGCCCTTTTTCGTCTTCAGATGTCATGTTGCTAGCTTAAAGTCAGCCATAGTGGGAGTATTTATATAAAAGAAACGGGCAAAATCTACAAATTAGGGCATTCTGGCACATCCCCAGGTAGTTAAACCTTTACCACACACCATTGCTTCTAGGCCTCTGCACATGTGGTCCCCACTCCAGCCCCACTTGGCTCAGCTTAAATGTCACTTTCTCCTGGGAGCTCCTCCTGACTCTTCAAGATTGGGACAGATACCCTTCGGTGATCCTATGGTAATTTGGGCAGCCCCCGTTGCTGTACTTATTATACTGATTTATTTTGTATCCTATACTGGCCAAGTAAAGTCCTTGAGGTCAGGGATCTTGTCTTGCTCATTGCCATTGCTCTCTACCTAGGATAGGGTATGGCACATAGCAAGGTGCTAAATCATATTTTAAAATGAATCAATACATGAGTAGTAGATATAATAAACCCTCCCTATTAAATAATAAGCTTTTTAAGGTTAAAGAACATAGCTTAACCTCTGTATCCCCTGAATTTCCTTACACACAGTGAACATTCAGTAGAAGTGTGAATAGAATGAACTAGACTTCTGATACTTTATCTGAACCTAAAACTAGGGGCCAGTTTAAAATACTCATTCTAGAAGTGAGTTAATGACCTTTGATGTTATGGTTCTATGGAATCCAAACCTGGAGTTTTGAAATACGTCACCAGAAACTTAAGGTTTTCCTAGTCACCAACTTGCCTCAGTTTACTACTCTTAGTTCCTCATTTCTCCTAACAAAGTGGTCTCAAGCTTATCCCACTTCTTCTTCCCTCTTTGTCTACATGGACACACTCTTTGCTCACAGATTCATGTGCACAATGAGCCACAAGGCAGAGCAGTGTGGTGAGGTGAAAAGTGCTTGGGATTTAGTCAGGAGACACTGGTTGTGTTCCGGTCTGTCACAACCTTTCTGGAGTCTTCATCTCTTCATCTGCAATGCAGAAAATTATTACTTCCATATCTAATTTACTAAGCTGTGCCCTGGCCAGATAGCTCAGTTGGTTAGCATCATTATTATTGTCCCGATACACCAAGGTTATGGGTTCAGTCCCTGGTCAGGGCACATACAAAAATCAACCAATGACTCCATAAATAAGAGGGACAACAAAAACCTTTCTCTCTCTCTCCTCCTTTCTCTAACATCTATATATATAAAAGGCTAAGTGACTGACCATCCATCCATCTGTCCGACCAACCGGCTGGTACATATGACGCGCACTGGCAATTTAAAAATAAACGTTGACTCGTGCATGTGCCATACATATAAAGCTCTCACTAGCGCCAATCGTGTTTCGTTCTGTCATTGTCAATCGTGAATTTGGTTGTTTTTGTTGACATACTGAATATACTCGATGGAGATTTTCGCACCTATTTGAGTGATGAGTCCATTGATTCAACAGATGCTGAAAAAAAATTTTTTCCCCATCAAATTTCTTAATAGTATTACTCCTTCGGGAATGCCGTGTCATAAATTAAAATTGAAAGTAGGTGCAATCATCATGCTACTGAGAAATCTTAATAGTAAATGGGGTCTTTGTAATGGTACTAGATTTATTATCACAAGATTGCAACCTAACATAATCAAAGCTGAAGTATTAACAGGATCTGCGGAAGGAGAGGTTGTTCTGATTCCAAGAATTGATTTGTCCCCCGCCTGACACTGGCCTCCCACTTAATTCTAAGACAATTTCCCATGAGGCCAGCATTTGTGATGACTATTAATAAATCACATGGACAAACTCTAGACAGAGTAGGAATATTCCTACCTGAACCCGTTTTCAAACATGATCAGTTATATGTTGCTTTCTCTCGAGTTCTAAGAGCGTGTGACGTTAAGGTTAAAGTTGTAAATACTTCATCACAAGGGAAATTAGTCAAGCACTCTGAAAGTGTTTTTACTCTTAATGTGGTATACAGGGAGATATTAGAATAAGTTTAATCAATTTATCAATCATTGTTTTTATCAATGTTGTTTTTTTATATTGTTTTTGTTTTTTTATATTGTTTTTGTTGTTTTTATATCATGTCTTTGTTGTTGTTATATCATGTTGTTATTGTTTATTTATTAATCAATTTATATATTATTTTCATATACATTTTTTACTAATTTTCTTTTATCTCTGACACTTCTATTATAGACAAAGGGTGAATAGCAATATTAAAATATTTCTCCTAACTAATTTCCTTTCAATGTGCACAAATTTGTGCACTGGGCCACTAGTCAATAAATAAAAATTTTAAAAATTAAAAAAAACTTTCAAAAAGATGATTTACTAAATGTTTTATAGGATCAAAAGAGTTAACAGAGTTAAAAATGGTTTTGTAAGCTGTAAAATACTACACAGAGTAAATGTAAAATCTCTCAGACAAATTGGTCTTAAGCACATGGTATCCTATATAATAAAGAGGTGATATGCAAATTAATCCTCATGCCCTCACAAGATGGCTGCCTACAACCAGGCCTGCAGGGGGGTTAGTGAGGGACTCAACTGAACAAGCAGGCTGTGTGAGGCGACTAGGCCGGCAGGGGGGTTAGTGAGGGATGACCAAACGATTGAACAAGCAGCCTGCGTGGAGTGACCAGGCCAGTAGGGGGGTTAGTGAGGGATGACTAAATGACTGAACAGCAGGCTGTGTGGGGCGACCAGGCTGGTGGGGGGGGGGCAGTTGGGGGTGACCAGGCCGGCAGAGGGGGGCAGTTGGGGGCGACCAGGCCAGCAGAGGGGGGCAGTTGGGGGGACCAGGTTGGCAGGGGGGGCAGTGAGGGGCAACTAGGCTGGTGGGGGGGCAGTTGGAGGCGACCAGGCCAACAAGGGGGGCAGTGAGGGGCGATCAGGCTGGCATGGGGGGGGCAGTTAGGGGCAACCAGGCAGGCAGACAGGTGAGCAATTAGGAGCCAGCAGTCCAGGATTGTGAGAGGGATGTCCGACTGGCAGGGATCGGGCCTAAACCAACAGTCGGACATCCCCCAAGGGGTCCCAGATTGGAGAGGGTGCAGGCTGGGCTGAGGGGACGCTCCCCCCCCCCATGCACAAATTTCGTGCACTGGGCCTCTAGTAGTTTAATAGTTCCCTAGCAAACAAATGGAATCTGTAAGGGGATAAAAAGAGTATTCCAGTATGGAGAGGGTATAGAAATATAGGGGTTATTTATTTGGGAAAGAGAGAGATGCCTTACTTGTTTTGCAGCATGCAATCAGGTAAATATTATGGTTTTGCATAGCAAAGACATAAAACATTGGCTTCCTATCAGATGTTACATAGGAAATAGATTGCATCAGAGATAGCAGGTGTGCTATCAATCAGGAATTAAAAAAACGCACAAATGATCTTGTCAATTGAAACAAACGATAAGGATATATTGATGGCTGATAACTAGAATAACAAAATTTCATTCCCCAATAGATCTAATAGGCTCTAATTAATCTAAAAGCTTAAAGTAATGTCAGAATTAGATCAATACCAAGTAACAGTTCCTTTCAAATAGCGACTAGTGAGGATCTCAAATGCAAGCATTGTTGCAGATGGGTTTGCCCATTTCTTAGTTTTGGTACAGATTTTCCCTTGCATATGTTACTGATTAGCTTCCCACAACAGGAAGACTAGGTGTTTTTTCCGATCAGCAGCAGAGACATCACTTGAGAGCTTGTTAGAAATGCAGAATCTCAGGCCCACCCAGACCTATTAAGTCAGAATCTGCATTTTAATAAGTACCCAGGGATTGAGTTTAAGGTGCACGGTTTTAGGGATCATTTAGTTATTTGTCAAATGGTAAAAAACAATCAGGCCCTTTAGGGTGATATTTTTCCCATCAAGGTTTAACACACCTGGGCGGCAGAGCTTTGATTGGAATAAATGTTTTCTGTCTCTGCTGGCAGGTTCCAGCATCACATACAAAAAGGCAGACAATGCTCCTCATAACTTAAACAGAAGAAGTAATTTTTTGCCCTAGCAGGTTTGGCTCAGTGGGTAGAGCGTTGGCCTGCAGACCAAAGGGTCCTGGGTTCGATTCCAGTCAGGGCACGTACCTTGTTTGCATGCTCCTCCCTGGCCTGGACCTTGGTAGGGGTTTGTGCAAGAGGCAACCAGTCGAAGTTTCCCTGTCTTTCCTTCTCTCTTCCACTCCCTCTGAAAGATCAATGAAAAATATCCTTGGATGAGGATTAACAACAACAACAAGGAACAAGTAATTTTTTAAAAAATATATTTTAATTGATTTTTCACAGAGAGGAAGGGAGAGGGATAGAGAGCTAGAACCATCGATGAGAGAGAGACATCGACCAGCTGCCTCCTGCACACCCCCCACCAGGGGATGTGCCCACAACCAATGTACATGCCCTTGACCAGAATCGAACCTGGGACCTTCCAGTCCGCAGACTGACGCTCTATCCACTGAGCCAAACCGGTTTCAGCGGAACAAGTAATTTTTTATGGCATACAGAAGCAGATAGTTATTCATATCTCTGAAAACCTCCATGCCTTGACAGTAATGCTTTGAAAGCAAATATTTGTTTTTCCTTTTAATCGTTCATATTTTCCAATAAAGAAACTTATGTAAACTGCACAGCAGAGGCACTTTGCTAGTAACTGTTATTTAATAATGTGTAGGTTAGGCTGATGTCTGTTATTATGAATGTGATGAGCCAGGGCCAAATTGAACCTTTGGAATGGGTATACTAGCACACACGTGTAATTGAAGAGCGTGACTCACTGACCTACTTTCTTTGTTACCAAACCAGTCGGAGATTGGATTACAAGGGTTTTAGCGCCATCTAGTGGTCACACATGGTTCAGGTTTCGGTTGCAGAGATAATATGGGGAATTCTAGTTTTATCTTTTAACCCAAATGCATCCAACTTCTCACTTTCCAGGAGAATCAATCCAACACATACACTTTTTATGCTGTTTTTATACTTAAAATTATAGGCTGAGGGTTCTTGGAGCTGATCGAAAAGTTGGAGATGTTCCTATTTCGAAAAGAAAGACTGAAGTCATATTTGATGCTTCCCTCATTTGATATATTCATTTTGTCATCCCTCCAACCCCCCAGTAATTTCTCAAAACATTAAGCCTGAGCAATAGGGTTTCCAGACTCACAAAAGATCCCCTTTACTCACAATGTGGCTGGGGAGCAGTGGCTGCTGGACCAGAGGGAGCCTTGCCAAAGATCAGTGCTTCTTTGGCATAAGAATTATTTGGGTGATTATTTTTGAAAACTAGCAGACAGAAGTTGCTCTGAAAACACAGTAGAAGTCGCTATTCTTTAAGGGAAATGTTCATATATAAAGGAAATCTGTTGGTGAGGGTATTCCCCTCTCTGTACCATGAAGAGAAGGATAACTCCAAATTACAGGAGACCCTTATCAACTGATAAGGGAGTGACTTAAATCTGCAAAGCTGACCTCCCCTCAACACATTTCTTTTGTCTTTAGCTGAAGAAGGTATTTACTAGTAAGGTGGTGAATTAGGCCATCTGGGGGATTTACTCAGTTTCCCTGGGTATCTTCCATGTATACATGATATAGATATACATGCTAATAAACTTGCATTTGTTTTTCTCTTGTTAATCTGTCTTATTCCAGGGGTTCTCAGCTAAGAACTCAGAAGGGTAGAAAGAAAATTGTTTTTCTTCCCCTACACTACCTATTTAGCAGAAATGGAATTCAGAATCAAGATTAAGTTGGTTTACAGAAAATAGAGATAAAATATCCTTCCTTGCACAGTTTTGTAGCCAGTGGGAGGGACCAGAGTTTACTACCCCAACTATACCTTTTGGGAAACTGATTATTTTTGAGAAACAAAACACTCCCTGAGGGAATACCGGGAGCCTCTGAAATCAGGTTTGAAAAAGTGCCACTGAAGAATTTAAACTCTTCAAGCTGGTTCAGCACTGTTGATAGAAAGAAGGAAGAGAAGGTGGATTTGAGTTTGCTCCCATTTCATTCTCTGTAGCTCCCAGCAGTATACAAAGAAAGGGAGGGACATGGAAGGTGATTTTTAAGGCCTCTGTCTCGGTCTTTGACTTTCTGAATAACATAATGACCCTCTGAAAAAGGGAGAAAAACAGCAGCCAAGTTCCTGGGGGTCAGAAAAGCTTGTGTTTCTACAAGCCTAGCTATGCCTCCAGAGGTAATGGTGGATGTTGTGGGTTGAGCTGTCCAAAAAGAAATGTTGAACTTCTAACCTCGGGTACTTGTGAATGCGACCTTATTTAAAAAATAGGGGCTTTGCAGATGGAATCAAGTTAAAGTAAGTTATACCAAATTAGGGTGGCCCTAATCCGATATGGCTAATGTCTTATGAAGATGGAAATTTGCATACAGCCATCGGTAGAGAGGAGAATGCCATGTGAAGGCACAGATACAACATGTGAAGATGGAGGCAAAGGTTGGAACCAAGGAGTGACTGGACCTACCAGAGGCTGGCAGAGGCAAAGAAGCATCATTCCTTAGGATCTTTGGAAGGAACATGCTTCTGCCAACACTGTGATTGCAAACTTTTAGCCTCCAGAACGGAGAGAATAAATTTCTGTTGTTTTAAGCCACCTGGTTTGTGGCCCTTTGTTACAGCAGCTCTAGGAAACTAATACCACGGGGGAGACCTCTGATGGAAGCTGAACCTCTGGGTTCTGAGGGCATTTTCTGGGGGTGGACCCCCATATCGGGAGCAGGGACAGTAGACCTCTGGCCACTGAGGACTATGGAGGTGCTGGCAGATACCTGAATTAATGCTTGCCGTCTGAAGAGATACCTAAAGGTTTCTGCCCTTGAAGACTTCAGCGCTCTTACAGTAAACAGTGATTTAGTGTTTGTGATTGAACATCTGAGTTCTCTAGAACAGACGTTTGGGCACTAAAACCTCGTGTGTACCAGATAAATTCAAAAGAGCTTGGGGAAAGTTGTCTGATTTTTACAAGGGCTAGAGACTTAGATACAGAGAACACCGGCTCCCAGAGCTTTAGAACCGGACAGCGTGGGTTAGAACAGGGGCAGATGCAGGTTTTGTGGGGCCTTGTATCAATTTTCTAAAGCTGTTGTAAAGACGTACCAAATTGGAGTGGCTCAAAGTGTTTTACATTTTCGGAGGTTAGACGCGTGAAATCTAGGCGTAGGCAGGGCCATGCTCGCTCGGCCAGCAGAGAATTGGGCATCATTTAGGCAGACGGCTGCCTAGTAAGGAAAGTCTTATTTTTGTCCTGTCAAGGGAGGAGTGACACTTTCCACTAAAAGGTCTCAGCAGACATAACGGCCAGCGGGACAGACCAGGAGTGGGACCTGACTTAGGCTCTTTGAGGGAGGTGGTGGCCTTTGGGCCCTCTCAATGGAAAAATACTGAGAGGGTCCAGGCATACAGGGTGCTGAGCTGCCCTGCAAGTTTCCCATCCACTCCTTAAAATACACTCCCCCAGGCCCTGCCGGTGTGGCTCGGTGGGTTGGAGCATTGTCCAGTATTCTGAAAGGCTGCGGGTTCGATTCCGAGTAAGTCACCTAGGTTTTGGGTTCGATCCCAAGGCCGGGTGCCTACAGGAGACAACCAGTCTCTCTCTCCCCTTCCTCTCTCTAAAATCAAGACAAGTCCTCGGGTGAGGATAAAAAAAACCCCACCCCAAACACGTATATATTCCCTCACACTCACACTCTTGCAGTTCAAATTGAGCATTTGTGCTTACATCCAGCTTTATATTTAACACTGTAACGTAGCCTGTTACCTAAAGAGTCTCATTACCAGGTAGGTGGCCTTTGCAAAATGCTCCCAATCATCTCTGCCGAGCTGAAAGGGAAAGACCTTGTGTTTGGCCAGGCGAAGGGGAACACCGCCACGTAGTGGTGCTCCATTGGGCAATTCCTGCCTTCGCCCAAGATACACGTTCGTTAGTGCCTTGGAGACCTGGACCCTCCGAGGTTCCGATTGTGCTTGGACACTCTGCTCTACAAATGTACGAACACAAGTCTTAACGGAAGTTTTTGGATCCATTTCAGATACCACAGGGATCCGTAGAAGCACCTCCCCGAAGAGCAATTCCTCATTTCTGGTACTCCAATCCCTCGCCTTCAGAATTTCTCTCAGGCTTCTTCTCTGGACCCACGTCGGATCCCCAAATTCCAAATCAAAGGCAGATCCAGCCGGGACGCAAGCTGGGCCGAAAAAGGGCGATCGGGCTCTAGAGCTGCGATAGCGGTGTGATGCCCTTTCCTTCGGACAAGAGATGCTCCTAGGAAAGCTGCGGACCGGCCTACGCAGGGAAACTGGCTCGCCTTCTTTTCATTTCTTCTGGCTCCTATCTGCTCCCCGGAGGGGAAACAAACCCGAAGTTCAGTCGGCCAGCCCCGAACGAGGGCGACTGCGCCTGCGCAAAGCTGTTGACACGCGCGCGCGCGCGCCGGGCTCCGGGCGGGGCGAGGGAAAACCCGCCGAGCTTCTCTTTCTTCCCCTCTGACCTCGGAAAGGAGGGGGCGGGGCTTGGGGGCGGAAGGAGCAGTGCATTGTGGGCTCGCCTGGAGCAGGGGAGTCGCTATATAATGAAAGTGGTGCGCAGCCCCTAACGTTATCCGGCTGGGAGCGGCTGGAACCCGGACCTCGGCGGGGGTTCGGCGGCCGCGCACCTCCGTGCGGAGCGGCCCGCGAGGCGGCGGCGGCGGCGGCGGCGCGGCGAGCGTTGGCGGAGCGGGGCGGCTCTGCGCGGCTCCGAGTCATGGCTCACAACAAGATCCCGCCGCGGTGGCTCAACTGTCCCCGGCGCGGCCAGCCGGTGGCAGGTAACCCGCCCGGGGTGTTCGAGTCCCCGCACCGGCGGCTGCTGGGGTGGGCCATCCCCGAGGGGCGCAGCTTTCGGTGTTGGAGCGCCTGTTAGGGGCATTCCGGGAGCGGGGTGTGCTCGGTCGGATGGAGCTCCGTGGCGGAGTGTTGGGGAACTTGGACCGGAGCGGGTGGGTCGGTGGGTGGGGGCACTTGTGCCTCGGGGATTAGGCTAGGGATCGCGGTCGGGCAGGGAGACCGGAGGTTGGTGCGGAGGGACCGAGGACCCACGAGCACAGTGGAAACTTAGTGGGAAGTTTGCGAACCTCTCAGGGTCCTTCGAAGGGGAAGGGACAGTGTCGGTCTGGAGATGGAGAAGGGGAGGCTGAAGAAGAGGAGGGGCAGTTTTCTGCCGTGCGATGGATCCACAGGAGACTGGAGCTTAAACAAATTCTAAATCACTTAATTGTGTTTTTTCCCCCCATTTTTATTGAGTTGGACACACACATCAAACTTTAAAGTGTACAGTTTGATAAGTTTTTATTATACGCACACACACATCTATGAAACAACCCAAGAAACCATCACCGCAATCAGGATAGTCAACATTAGAGCTAGGCTTGCGGACTGAAGGGTCCTGTGTTGGATTGCGGTCAAGGGCACATGCCCGGGTTGCGGGCTGGATCCCCAAAATTGGGTGTGCAGGAGGCAGCCGATCAGTGATTCTCATCATTGATGTTTTTCTCTTTCTCCCTCTCCTTTCCTCTCTGAAATCAATAAAAATAGATCAATAAAAGGTAGTCAACATAACGCATCACCTCTCAAAGTCTTTTTTCTGCCCTTTTTTGTTGTTGTTAATCCTCACCCGAGGATATATTTCCATTGATTTTTAGGGAGAGTGGAAGGGAGGGGGAGAGACAGAGAGAGAGAGAACATTGATGACCGGAATAGAACCGGGACCCTCCCGTCCGACGCTCCATCCACCGAGCCAAGCCGGCTAGGGGTCCTCCTGCCCTTTTTTAATCTCTCCCTCTTCATGCTACCACTGATCTGCTTTCTGTTATTATTGAGTAATTTGCATTTTCTATATATTTTTTAAATAAGTGGAATCATTTGGTATGTACTTTTTATTGGTGGAGTATCTGGCTTCTTTCACTCAGGATTATTATTTTGATATTTTTCCATGTACTTGTGTGTAGCAATAGTTCATCCCCATTTATTGCTGAGTAGTAGTCCATTGTTATGGATACACCACAATTTGTTTATTTCATTCACTTGTTTCTGGTCATTTGGGTTGTTTCCAGTTTTTGGCTATTACAGATTGACTTGCTAGGAACATTCATTTACAATTCTTTGTATGAACATATTATTTCATTTCGTTTGTGTAAATCTCTAGAATAGAAATGGATCATATGGTGGGTGTACATTTAACCTTTTAAAAAAAACTGCCAAACTCTTCCCCAAAATCTGAACATTTTACATTTCCACCATCAATACGTATATGATTGTTTTATTTGCTCCACATCCTCTCCAACACTTGGTGTGATCAGGCTTTTAAATTTTATCCACTTTATTATCTTACTGTGGTTTGACGTTGAGCATCTTTTCATGTGCTGTTTGGCAGTTCATGTATCTTCTTTTGTGAAGTGTCCAAATCTTTTGCTGATTTTAAAATTGGGTTATCTTATTGATGAGTTGTTAAGAGTTCTTTGTATATTGTAAATACAAGTCCTTTATTGGATGTGTGTTTTTTCTAGAAGGGTGTTTTGAAACAAAATATAAAGGATTTTGTAGTGGCGTCTGAGTACATATTTATACTATGTTTAGTTATATAAAATTGTTGGAAGAGGAGATTCTCTAAGTTATTTTTAAGTTAGATTTTCTTTTTTAATATATTTTTCTTGATTTCAGAGAAGAAGGGAGAGGGAGAGATAGAAACATCAATGATGAGAGAGAATCATTGATCGACTGCCTCCTGCACTCCCCACACTGGGGTTTGAGTCTGCAACCTGGGCACGTGCCCTGCTGGGGAATCGAACCATGACCTCCTGGTTCATAGATCGATGCTCAACCACTGAGCCATGCTGGCTAGGCTAATTTAATTTTCTAATTCTAATTTGTCAGCTTTTTTCACATTCCATATAAAATCTTTAGTCAATAAAGCCATAAAAACTATGGATAAAAGTTTATCCATAACTTTAACTGAAAGATACTTTAACCAAGTCTTAGGGTAAGGAAATGTTTTTCTTCAATAAAAATGAAATAATTTTGTTTATGTTCTAATCACTCTTATATGCATTGTTGGTTGTAATGAAAACAAGTGTACTTGATAATCATTGTACTTTCTTCAAATGAATTGATCACAACTCTACATTTTCTTTCTAGGTCTTACTCTCTAGCCATTGTGACTTTTTCCTTTACCATTTCTAACTTAACATTGAATCCTTTTTTAGAGAGAGGAAGGGAGAGGGAGAAAGAGATAGAAACATGGATGAGAAACATCAATATCCATTGGGGTGTTTCTTACACGACCCCTACTGGGGTTCAGCTGCAACTCAGGCATGTGCCCTGACCTGGAATCGAACAGGTGACCTCTTGATGCATGGGTCGATGCTCAACCACTGAGCCACACTGGCCTGGCGAATCTTTTCTTTTTACATTGGTTTTTTCTCTATAAAGTTATGGAGAAACTTCTGAACTTGGATGTTTGGTGTCTTTTCTAGCCTGGAGATTATTTCCTGGATCCTTTCATTAGAGTTATCTGCTACACTTCAAGAAAAACAAAATCATAAAGACGTTCTTGTCAAAGTGAATCTTTTTGGATTAAAAAAATAGCTTAAAATCAGAATTTTAATATAGTCTGCAGGATGGCAATGACAAATATCAGAACATTGACTTACTGTTAGATTAAAAATGGGACAAATGTAGCACTGCTGGGGGTTGATAGCAGCAGGTGAGGTGCTGAGCTCCAGGCAGCTTTATACCTCTCCCAGAAACAGAATTGTGTGCTTTAAAAAAAAAAATCCATCTGTTGGAAATGAAGGGTCAAGAATAAAAAGTTTTTCCTTTATAGCATTGGAATATTTTGGCTAGATTCTTAATTATTGTGGTTTAGCGAGTCTCTAAGCTCACCTATCTGATTGATTGTAGTCCCTGGACAGAACCCCAGGCCTCCAGACAACCAAACTAGATCTTTACTTCCTAATAAATGGTGCTTCAGCTTGTAATGCCTATTAGAAAGTAAAGTGAATGCAGCGTAGAGTTCTTGATGTTTCTCTGAAGTTTCCTTTAAGTTTTGTCTGTGTTCTAGAAGTGTTCATGTTGCATGGTGTATTTTGGAAATGAAGGGTTAGCAGTGTTTTACAGTTAGCAGAGCAAAAAACACTAGCTATATTCTTGCAAGATTTAGTGAAAAAGAAGGAATCATTCCCATTTTCTACTTCCTTTTTTCTTCCTAAGTTTTCTAACTATAAAAGTAACTTATGCTTACTGTATAATTTCTTTGATATTTTACATATGTAGGAAAATGTGTTGTGCCTGCTTAAATTTTCTCATTGTAAACATTAGGATGCATTTTATTAGTACCAGAAGTTCATAATTTTCCTGGATCAGAAAGAAGATGGTGCTAATTATATATAATCTGTTCCACTATGAAGTCTCCTTCTCTAATTAAACCAGACTTCCAGTGAGAGAGCTCCTGTAGATAGGGCCAAACTTTATTTCTGAAGAATTCTGTTTTCTCCTTCTGTATGATAGATTTCAATTGAACACTTTAAAGAAAACAAGCTTCTTATTTCATAAAGGTCATTGAACATAAAATTATTTAAGTAAGAACTTATTAGGCACTAACTGGGAATATAAATATGAGACAGTCTTGTGATAGTGATGGTAACTTTGAAGTTATTTTACATAGCAAATATTTTTTTAAAATATATTTTATTGATTTTTTTTTTTTTTTTTTTTTTTACAGAGAGGAAGGGAGAAGGATAGAGAGTTAGAAACATTGATGAGAGAGAAACACCAATCAGCTGCCTCCTGCGGATGTACCCGCAACCAAGGTACATGCCCTTGACTGGAATCGAACCTGGGACCTCTCAGTCCGCAGGCCAACGCTCTATCCACTGAGCCAAACCGGTTAGGGCCATAGCAAATATTTGAGTGCCTACTTTGTGCTACTCCTTGGGGTTAGGGAGATGATCATGATATAGTCCTTCACCTTAAAGAGCTCATAGTCTCATGGGAATAGCAAACCATTATTTTAAAATACCTTTCTGTTATAATAAATGCAGTAATAACTATTATAGAATATTATGGAATACCAGAGGTAATGAACCTAATTCTTTGTTTGAGGTTGGGTAAGAGGAGATGGGGAGGGAAAAAGGGGGTCAGGGAAGGCTTCCCAGAGGAGCTGATACATGAATTATCTTGAATAAATAGAAGTTTGCTAGATAGATAGTTGGAGGAGAGGGTCTAATGGCATGAATCTTCTAACATACCAGATTATTAACTTATTTATTATGTCTTATTTATTATGTTTATTGTTTATATTTCCCAGTAGGATGTAAACTCTGTCAGGGACTTGTATCTGTTTTTGTTTTTCCCCCCCACTAATATATTCCATGTACCTAGAACAATGCCTGGTACATAATAGGCACTCTGTTAAATAAACTAAGTGAAGTATAATAATCTAGGTGAGATAATTGTAGAGGTGGTGAGAAGGTCAGATTCTGATATATTTTGAAGATGTGATAGGACTTGCTAAGATTAGATATGGGATGTGCTAGAAAGAGAGGGGTCAAGGTCAGGGATAGCTCTAAAGGTTTTGGCCTGAGCTACTAAAAAATGTGTTACCATTTGCTGTGACAGGGAAGACCATGAGAGGACCAGCTTTTGGTGTTTGAATATTGAGATATCATATTTGGATATCAAGACTGAGATGTCTGGCCCTGCTGGTTTTGCTCAGTGATTAGAGTCGGCCTGTGGACTGAAGGGTCTCGGGTTTGATTCCATTTGAGGGCACCTGCCTGGGTTGCAGGCTTGAACCTTGGCCCTGATTGGGGTGTGTTCGGGAGGCAGCCAATCAATGTCTCTCTCACATCGATGTTTCTCTTTCTCTCTCCCCCCTCCTCTCTTCTACTCTCTCTGGAAAAAAAAAAAAGAAAAAGAAAAAGACTGAGATGTCTGTAAGACATCAATTAGAGACTAAGTCAGGTAGGCAGTTTGATAATCAATCACTAGAGTTAAGGGGGAGGTTTGGGCTGGAGATACACCTTTGTGAGGCATCAGTACTTTGGTGGCTTTAAAAGCTATGACACCAGCTAAGATGCCAGGGGAGTGAGTGTAGATAGAAAGAAGTCCAAGGACAGAGCCCTGGACAAAACATAGAGAGGCCAGGGAGATGAGGAGGAGCCAGTTAAAGAGACTGAGGAGAGGCCAGAGAGTTAGGAAAACCAGGAGGATGTAGTGTCCTGGAAGCCAATGAAAAAGTGATTCATGAGCTCCCTCTTAAATTAAAAAGTGGCCAGTCATTTGAGTTGTTGTCTTTTTAAAAAAGATATGTTTTTTTTTAATTGATTTAAGAGAGAGGAAGGTAGAGGGAGAGAGAGACAGAAACATCAATGATGAGAGAGAATCATCAATCGGCTGCCTCCTGCACACCCCCTAATGGGGATTGAGCCCACAACCTGGGCATGTGCCCTGACGGGGAAGCAAACTGTGATCTCCTGATTCATGGGTCCACGCTCAACCACTGAGCCACACCGGCCGGGCTTGTTTGAGAACTGATAATTGACCATTGGATTTAGCAGTGTGGAGGTTATTGGTGATTTTTTTAATCCTTCCCTGAGGATATGTTTCTATTGATTTTTTCTTTTTTGAGAGAGAGATAGAAACATTGACGTGAGAGAGAAATATCGGTCGGTTGCCTCCTGTCCATGTAACTGGGATTGAACCCACAACCTAGGTATGTGCCCTGACCCGGAATCAAACCCACAGCCTTTTGGGGTATGGGATGACACTCCAACCAACTGAGCCACCTGGCCAAGGCTTTGGTGACCTTGAGAAGTTTTATAGAAAATAAAAAATTTTAAAGTTATCTTTTTATGAAATTTAGGTTAAAGCCTCTGGACAGATGTTAATATTTCACTCAGATATTATTTTAGGTAGATATTTATTTTTAATTATTTTATTGTGTTTTAACATATAAAACATTTAAAATGGGTGATTTAAAAATTGCTTATATAAGGTGACTTCTCCTATGCTTATATTGTGATTCAGAAATAAAGGCCAAAAAGGTCAGTCAGTCTTGCTGAAATTATAATCACTGATAGTTGTTTGGAGAGTGATTTTGGTTAGCATGCTTCTCAGGATGATCCTTATCCTTAGATGTAGGATAAGGTCCATAAGATAGAGTTTCAAGTTTATATTAAGAATGTATAATTAGGAATTTTAAAGAACTGATTTAATTTACTCTTTTATTAAATTTCTAGTACCATATCTTTAAAGGTTTTAAGGCAATAATTTTTTAATGTAGTGGTTTAGAACTTAAGAGTATTCATATAAGTTCTATAACCTGGTAATTTCTCTTTTTCTATTATATTCCTTTGTCAGTTTCTAGAATTTATGTTGTCCTTAAAAGTTCCAAGGCAGTATCTTTTAAAAGTATAGTTTACATTGCGAATGCTTCATGAACACTTCATTTAAAACATTTTAAGAAAGTGACTTTGAGAATTGCTAATTAGAGCATTTTAACCTGGACCTTTTTTTTTTTTTTTTAATGAAAATTGTTACTCATCTTCATGTTGTTTAGGAAGATTCTTACCTCTGAAGACAATGTTAGGACCAAGATATGATAGTCAAGTTGCTGAAGAAAATCGGTTCTATCCCAGTATGCTCTCAAATTATCTAAAGAGTTTGAAGGTAAGAAACAAAACATTTTTTATACTGATTTAATATACTTTATCTTCCTCTTGTTCTTCAGGTGGCTTAAAAAAAAACCACTTTTTATTTGAAACTGCAAAAATTGTACAGAGTTCTATGAACCCTTCTCCCATTTATTCCCATTGGTGACATCCTATGTAATTGTAGTACAATATCAAAAGCAGGAAGTCAACATTGGTACAGAACTATTATCTGTACAAGGTTGGGAGTGGGAAGGGGGTCTGGAACAGTTCTGCACCACCACCATGAATCAGTACGTTGGATCAAACTGCAAAGAGCAATACACACATATTCACAAATGAATGCATATAAAAACTGGTAAAAACTAAATAGGATCTGCAACCTGCTCAATGATTCTGTACCAATGTCAATTTCCTGCTTTTGATATTATACTACAATTATATAAGATGTCAATCCCCAAAAGTCTCATATTATTTTCCCTATTTTGATCATTTTGAGAATTTTATATAAATGGAATAAAACAGTATGTGATCTTTTGGGGTTGACTTTTTTCGCTAAACATAATTCCCTTGTGTTCTATCCAAGTTGTTGCATGTATCAATAAAAAGTTTATTCCTTTTTATTGCTGAATACTATTCAGTTGTATGGATGTATCAGAATTTATTAAACCATTCTCCTGTTGAATAGTTAAATAATCTTTTAACCAATTTGAGTTGTCTCCAGTTGTGGAGTATTGTGAGTAAAGCTGCCATGAACATTAATGTACAGGTGTTTGTGTGAACATAGTTTTCATTTTTATGGGACAAATACCTAAGATTATTATTGCTGAGTGCATGGTGGATTTTACAAGAATGTGCCAAACTATTTTCCTAAATGAAATTGTAATTTTCTATGTTATTCTGACATAATACTGATTGTATTAGTTTCCTAGGACTGCTGTAACAAGTTAACACAAACTGGGTGGCTTAACCCTTTGCACTCGCTTGCTTTTTTCTCGATTCCTTTATTCTACTCGGGATTTAATTTTTTAAATACCCCAGATTTTACAAAGTGCGGCAGTAGAATAAAAAACGAGTTTCTTTTCATACAAACTTATTTATTTGGATTTTTTTATATTTCAAATTATTGATACATTCAAAGAGTAATTTTAATCTCGACATCCGAGTGCAGAAGGTTAAAACAACAGAACTTTAGATTAAAGACAAACAAAAAATCTTAAAAGCAGCAAGAGAAAAGCAGTTAGTTACCTACCAGGGAGCTCCCATAGGACTGTCAGCTGATTTCTCAGCAGAAACTTTGCAGACCAGAAGGGAGTGGCATAAAATGTTCAAAGTGATGAAAATCAAGAACCTACAATCACGATTACTCTACTCAGCAAAGCTATGGAAGGACAGATAAAGAACTTCCCAGACAAGAAAAAGCTAAAGGAGTTTATTACCACCAAACTAGTATTACAAGAAATGCTAAAAGGGTTTTCTTTAAGAAGAAGAAGAAAAAATAAAAAATATGAATAATGGCAATAAATACATATTTATCAACAATTACTTTAAATGCAAATGAATTAAAGGCTCCAATCAAAAGACATATGGTGACTGAATGGATAACAAAACAAGACCCTTACATATGTCTACAAGAGACTCAATTCAGATCAAAAGACACACAAATTGAAAGTAAAGGGATAAAAAACGTATTTTATGAAAATGGAAACAAAACAAAATAAAAAGATGGGGTAGTAATACTTATACCTGACAAAATAGACTTTGAAACAAAGGCTATAACAAGAGACAAAGAAGGACCCAGCAACTTCAATTCTGGGTGTTTACACAAAGAAACTCAAAATGCTAAATTGAAAAGATATATACATCAATATGCTTATTAAAGCATTATTAGCTATAACTGAGATATGAAAGTAACGTAAGTGTACAACAATAAATTAATGGATAAAGAAGAAGTGGTGCATGTATACAATGGAATGTAATTCAGCCATAAAAAGGTGAAATCTTGCCATCTGCAACATGGATAGGTCTAGAGGGTATTATGCTAAGTGAAATAAGTTAGAGAAAGACAAATGCCAGATGATTTCACTTATATGTGGAATTTGAAAAATAAATAAGCAGAACGGAAACAGTCTCATAGATACGGAGAACATTTTGGGGGTTAGGATCGGTGAAAAAGGTAAAGGGGTTAAGAAGTATAAATTGGTAGATACAGAATAGTCATGGGGATATAAAGTAAGCATAGGGAATATAATCAATGATAATATAACTGTGGTGTCAGAATGTGTAGTAGATTTATTGGGGCAGTCACTTCATAAGATGTAAATGTCTAATCACTGGGTTGTACACCTTAAACTAATACTGTATGTCAACTGCAATTGAAAAATATAAAATTACTTTAAAAGAACAGACTTGTTTGTTGTTTTTTTTTTAAATATATATTTTATTGATTTTTTATAGAGAGGAAGGGAGAGGGATAGAGAGTTAGAAACATCGATGGGAGAGAAACATCGATCAGCTGCCTCCTGCACACCCCCTACTGGGGATGTGCCCACAACCAAGGTACATGCCCTTGACCGGAATCGAACCTGGGACCCTTCAATCCACAGGCCGATACTCTATCCACTGAGCCAAACCGGTCAGGGCTAAAAAAACAGACTTTTATTCTCACACAGTTTTGGATGTTAGAAGTTCCAAATTTAAGTGTTGGCAAGGTTGATTCTTTGTGGAGGCTTGGAAGGAGATTCTTTTCCATGCTTTTCTCCTAGCTTTTAGTGATTGCCAGCAATCATTGGCGTTTCTTGGCTTGCAGCTCCTTCAGTTGTCTTTGCTTCATTGTTGACATTCTTTCTGTATATGTTTATGTCCACATTTTTCACTTATAGGGACACCCTGATTCAGTATGACTTCATCTTGATTATATTTACAAAGACCCTATCCTATATAATAAAAGGGTAATATGCAAATTGACCCTAATGGTGGAATGACTGGAATGACCGGTTGCTATGATGTGCACTGACCACCAGGGGGCAGATGCTCAATGCAGGAGCTGGCCCTTGGTGGTCAGTGCGCTCCACTCAGCCACAAGCCGGGCTGACTGCTGCGAGTGCATCGGCGGTGGCGGGAGCCTCTCCTGCCTCCGCAGCGCTAAGGATGTCCAACTGTGGCTAAGCTGTCAGTTGGACATCTCCTGAGGGCTCCCGGACTACCAGAGGGATGTCTGACTGCCAGCTTAGGCCCGATTCCCCAGAGAATAGGCCTAAGCTGGCAGGTGGATATTCCCCGAGGGGTCCTGGATTACGGGAGGGCACAGGCCGGGTTGAGGGGGTCTCCTCCCAACCCCCCACTGAGTACACGAATTTTTGTGCACCGGGCCTCTAGTTTCCAAATAAAGTCATATTCATAGCCAGTTAAGATTTGAACATATCTTTTTAGAGGACATAATTCAACTCATTAATCTTTATAACTCTCCTATTTTATACTCTTGATAGTCTGTTATTGTATGCTGTATATTAGTATGTTCAGTAAATATTAGTGCCCATTGTGTGCAAGGCTCCTATCATGGGATACAAGAGTCATGATTTATTTGTTTTTATCTATCTATCTATCATCTGTCTCTATTTGTCTAGATATTTATCTATCTATTTTTTAATTTATTTGGTTGATCCTCCCCCAAGGATATTTTTTCCATTGATTTTTTCATTGATTTTCAGAATGTACCCTGACAAGGGCTGGGAAGGAACCTGCAACCCAGGTACCTGCCTTGGACTGGGAATCGAAATTGTGACCCTTTGGTGCGTGGGTTGATGCTCTACCACTGAGCCATACCGGCCAGGGCAAGATTTTGGAAACTTTTTACTCATAATTTTCTTGATGTAGTTTTGAGTCTTCATTTGTTTATATGTTTTATTTTAGCTTATAAACTTAAAATTTTTATTTTCATTATCAATAATTGTACTGAAAGTCATAGTTAGCATGTATAAAGCATTAACTATTTCCTAGGCAGTGAGCTAAGAGCTTGGGCTTAGAAGCCAGCCTGGGTTTGAATTCTGGTTTGCCAATTATAGCTTTGTGGGCAAGTTACATAACATATTCATGTTTTAGTTTCCTCATTTGTAAATAAAATTAGTAAATAAAATAAGGCATGTAGACTAATACTTGGCACAGGACTTTATTTAAACCTCATAACTCTATGAGATAATACTATTAGCTTTACTCATGGATTGGGATTATTTATTATGACAAATACATATGCATATCTTACCTAATAAAAGAGAAACATGCAAATTAGCCATCACTCTGCTATGCCCACAGCCAATCAGAGTGAGTATGCAAATTAACCCAACAAAGATGGAGGTTAATTGGCATATGCAGGCTCGGAGCTGCCGGAAGGGGCATGAGGCCTGCTATGAGGGGAAGGGGGGCGGTGGAGGGAGCTATGGGAACCGTGCTCAGGACAGAAGCAAGGACTTGCTGGCTCCGGGTGGGTGGGAGCTGGGACCTGCCGGCTCCTGGGCGGGCCGGAAGTGGGGACATGCCGGCTACCGGGCAGCTGGGAGTGAAGCCAGGGGAAGGAAGGCCTATTCTTGCACGAATATCATGCAACGGGCCTCTAGTGTAATATATGTATGTGTATATGTTATATACTCAGATACATTCACACACAGACACATTATCCACACAGACATCTTCACACATTTCTACATCTATATATGTGGCACGACAATTAAGTCACACAATACACTGCCTCAGTTTTCTTGGCTAAAGTATTCCTATATATTTAGAAAATTTATTATTTTTTGCTCAGCCCACTTTACATTCACTTCTCATTTTGAACCTGGAGACAGACATCATGGATTTTAATTCTAACTCACTGAGAAACTGTAATATGATGTCTAAATCTTTGTATTTGGCAGTATACTAGTATATATCCTCTGAAGGAAGTAAGATCACTGCAGAAGCTATGTGGGAAGAGAAGAGAAGTAGGCCTAGTGGTGGCAAATTGCAGAAAATACCATAAAAAATACATTTAATTTAAGAAAGAACTTACCTGATTGATAAACTTGTCTACACATAAGCTAAGGAATCTGGAAAAATCAGTAGAGCACATGACATCTTAGTTATATTTTAGAAGCACACAATTTTGTCTATTTCGTCATGTGTGAAATTGAAATGTTTTTGTTATTTCCCCCCTGTAACAATGGAATTGGAATCATTATGTAGCGCAGTTTCCTTAAGGCAAATCCAACAGTAGGTACTAAATAAGTGAAATAATAACAAAAGAGAGAAAAATAACAATTTAGAAAAGAGAGGTTATTTTTCTCCAGAGAATGCAGGCTTCAGAATGAGTTGGAAGATGTATGATTAACTTCTTTTCTTGGCTCAGTTCAGGTGTGCATTTCTTAGTGGGACTATCTTGCCAGGCTGAGTACAACTACACCAGTTAGTGCTCAACAGAGGAAATAATGATTTCTGTTTTAATGCAGAAAGAAAAACTGCCCAAAAGATTAAGTTGTCAAAGACCGTGGTCGGCAAACTGTGGCTGGCGAGCCACATGCGGCTCTTTGGCCCCTTGAGTGTGGCTCTTCCACAAAATACCATGGCCTGGGCGAGTCTGTTTTGAAGAAGTGGCGTTAGAAGAAGTTTAAGTTTAAAAAATTTGGCTCTCAAAAGAAATTTCAATCGTTGTACTGTTGATATTTGGCTCTGTTGACTAATGAGTTTGCCGACCACTGGTCAAAGAGATTCAAAAATATGGCTATGTGTTCTGTTTTTTTCCTGATTATTTAAAGGATTTACAAGGGACTTTCAGCCGTACACAGTTTTTACCTTATATACTCACTTTAGAATTTAACTGCCTCATGTGATGGTTTCTTGGAATGCTGGGCTGATGGTGCCTGGGGCTTGTTTGGGTTGGGGTGTATTTCAGATAAATGCTATCCCTTGCACTAGCCTCTTGTCTAGTAAATCATAGGTGGAGCAGCAGATGCTGAAAACTATATCAGTGCTTGCTTTTTTAGGTAGACTTTTGTGATATTGAAGTGGAGTCTGTTTTGCTTATGTTCATGTTCCATCATTAGTTTGGGGTTTAATTTATTTCATTTATTGCCTGCTAAGTTCTAGGCCCTGAATAAGACTTGGATAAGTGATGCATATGTTGTTAATAGTTCATTGGCAGAGTGAGCATAAAACCTCACCGTGTGGATGGATGAACTGGCATATTGTCATTTAGTCAACTTGTTTTGGAACAAATTCAGTTACTAGTAAACCTGTCCCCCTTTTTTTTCTTAATAAGGTTAAAATGGGCTTGCTGGTGGATTTGACAAATACTTCGAGGTTCTATGACAGAAACGACATAGAGAAAGAAGGAATCAAATATATAAAACTTCAGTGTAAAGGGTAAGTCATGTATTAGATTTCTTTAATATTGAAGCCTTTTGCTGAAATGTGTAATTTCTTTTAAAAACAAGTGTTTTCATATTGCTAGACATGGTGAGTGCCCTACAACTGAGAATACCGAGACATTCATTCGTCTGTGTGAGCGGTTTAATGAAAGAAACCCACCTGAACTTATAGGTATGTTTGACTTGACTTTACCACTGTTGAATAGTTTATTTGTAATTGGGTTTTCATTCTCGTTTTTGCAAGTGAGTTGATGTGAAGGTATGTTATCCTTTTAAAGTAATCACCAATTATAGTAGAAGACTAAATTTTGCAGGCTATAAAATAATTGAATTTTCGTAGTTTTATATTTTTCAAGATAAAGCCCTAATTACCCCTCTTCTGTACTATTGGGAAACTCTAAACACTACGTATTTATTTTTTATAATTGTGCATTTCATACCATATGTATTATACTGAAATTTTTTCCCATTCAGTATTTGAGAGTGAATCATGCTGATATATGTATGTAACTGTTCATTTTTTTCTGTTGTGTAGTATTCCATCATCTGGATATACTACAGCATGTTCATTCTCCTGTTGATGGGCATTTCTTTCAGCAAGTATTTATTGATTGCTACTCTTTGCTAGGTACAGGCTGTTGGAACATATCAATAGGGAAAACAGAAAAAAAGCCCCTGCTCTTCTGGAACTTATATTCTAGGAGTGGGGATGGTGGGTTGGGGGAAGGCAGGCAATAAACAATAAATATAATAAATAAGTAAATGACATTTGGGTTATTTTCATATTATAAAGCCCTATTATAAATAATGCTGCTAGGAGTGGTCTAGAATTTTTAAGGTTTGATTTTGAGCCTTGATTTATTGTTCTTTCTGGTATTTATATTGACATATAGTTTGAATTAAGGATCCAATTTAAATGTTTTCTATGTAACCAATCATTTGCTTTAATACAGCTTATTGAATAATTTTTCTCCTGATAACTAAATGCCATAAATTAACTTCTTATTTGTACTATTGGAAAAAATTTTAAATTCATTTGCCTTTTATTTTTTGTAATTTTTAAAATTTTAAGCGGCTAGTATTTTCTTTGTTCAGAGAATTAACAGAAAAACTATTAGGAATAATAAGGAAGTTCAGGGGACATATAAGGTGTCCCCCCAAAATGTATACACAAATTGAATGATTATAAAGACACTGTTTATTAACATAAACAGTTATGTTAATATTAATATTTTGGTCGGTATTTGTGTGCCTTCAATTCGTCAACGGTTGCCGGTTTTGTACCGTTAGAACTTAGATCAGATCCTAAGCAAGCTAAGTTGAAAGTTCACGCTCTAAACCACTTCTCTTGTCTGTAACAGAAGTATAAAACAAGGAATAAAGTTATTGAGAAATGTAGGATGTCTTTATGAAGAAAATACATTTGAACATTAAAAGATTTAAAGAAATGAAGAAATTTAAAAATTTTAATATAATTCCAAGCAAAGACCCAATGAGACTTTGGAAGAATTACTATGAAGTTAATTTGTATTTGTAAAATCCAGTGCCTCCATTAAGTCAATAAATATTTATTGAGCATAGAAAAAGTTTGACAAATCAAACAGGCAAGATTATGAGCAAGAAGATTTTGAAAAACAAAAGTAATGAGGGGATATTCCTTACCAGTTATTAAAGCATATGGTAAAGCAATAGAAACAACATTAATTTCCTGGTGGTAGAGGAGATCTTTTTCAAATCAGAGGGGGAAGGGTAATTATTCAACAAATGGTATTGAGTCAGTTAGTCAACTATATAATAAAATGTATTTTAGATGGATTAAATACCTTTTAGAAGACCTATAAGAATATAGGAGGAAATATAGGTCAGTATTTACTTAATTCTGGCGTGAGGAAGGATATTCCCAGTGTATCACTGAAGGCAGAATCCGTGAACATGCCTCCCTCCCTCCCTCCTTTCCTCCCTCCTTCCCTCTCTCCCTCCCGTCCTTCCGAGTTTGAGTCAAACTGACAACATATGCTGGGGAGCAAGATTTCAAATGCTCCCAATATTTCTTTTTAGAGTGTTCCTGGACCACCTGCATCAGAATTGCCTGAGGAAAAAATTAAAAAAAAAAAAGAAAAACGAATTGCCTGAAGGTCCTTATTAGAAATGTATGTTTTAGAGCCCCATCCTGGACTTATATAATAAAAAATTCTGGGAATGAAGCCTAGATTTATAGTAAGGGTCTTAGATGATTTTTAGGCACACTTAAATTTGAGAGCTGTTGTCAAAAATTAAAATGTGTTGTCTGTGATAATAGTAACAGCTGCTACTAATGAATGCTTATTATTTGCTTGGCAGACATGGTGGGAAACAATGAATGAATGAAGGAAGGAATGTATGAACCTTCATAACAACTCTGTGTAGTATATGGTGGTATCTCCATTTTACAGATAAGGAAACTGATTCTCAGAGAAGTTAAGTAGTTTGCCCTTGGTCACACTTCTGAGTGTTCTGGCTTCAAAGTCCAAATCTCTAAGTAGTTGCTACACTGATTTCCAGATTGATCACATAAAAATGAAAAAAAAAATTCTGTATTATAAAACACAATAGAAACAGCAAAAAGATATTTGACAATTTGGGAAAAACATTTGAAGCATATTGTGGGGACCCTATTCAGAGTATGCCAAATGCTTAAGGCCAATTGAAGTATAGAGAGTACACTAGATGTTCAAGGCCACTCTGAGTGTGGGAATCTTAATCAGGGTGTCCAAGGCCTATACACTGGTGCAAGAGCAAGGCCACAGTAATTTGTATATACACTGCACAAGTGTGCCCTTCTGTAACCCAAAAGACTGACCTCACTACCTGGCAAGAAGCCTCTCGTCTAGGTAGTATAAAGTATGTTACTGACCCTCCAGCAGTGTGTGGCTGCTTGGTGAGGCTAGCTCCTATGTTAGGTGCTGCTGTAATATGGGAAGATGTATTACTGACCAGTGGCTGCTTGGTGAGGCTGTGGGACAGAGGCTGCTGCTGCTGTGTGGGAAAGTTGTGTTGTTAACCAGCCGGTATGTGGCTATTGTATGGGACTTCGCTTTGAAGAACTGTTTTGTCTAGTGGCTCCTTGTTAGCAATGGCTACATGGCCACTAGCTTCTACAATAAAGACTCTCTCATATACCCACAACATCTTATGGCTTCTCTGTCGAAAACCCAGCGTTCAAGAAGGTTTAGTTCCTGGCAGAGGGGCTCAGACCCAACATATATATGACAGATAAAAAAATGAATATTTTTACATATAAAGAAATTTTATAATCCAATAGGCAAGAGAGGTATTCCTCAATAGAAAAATATAGGAAACAATGAAAATACGATTTTTAAAAGATGAAATACAAGTAGTCAAGAAACATGATTTTTTTTCTCACTTGTTAATAAAAGATACAAGTTAAAATATATGTTGTTACTGTTCCCCATCAAATTGGCAAAGTTCTAAAAAATTATAAAGAACTGGATAAAATGGGTGCACTCATATATTGTTAATTAGAGTGTTTATTGGCACACCCTCTCTGGAGGGATGATTTGATGATGTTTCTCAAGATCATTAAAAGTGTTTATATACTCTGATTCATCAAGGCCACATCTAAGACTTTATTTTAAGGAAGTAGTCAGATATGAATACAAAGATTTATGAGAAAGGAATTTCATCACAGCTTTGTAATAAAACTGGAAGCAGCTTACAAATCTGTTAAAAGCAGGTCATTTACGTTGTACAGTATGCATCTGCTATTTAACAGAAGAACAATAATATGGGAATATATGACATAGCATTATGATATGTATGTTTACATAATTACACATTCACATGAATATGTGCTACAAGTACACATACATGCACATATATTTAGGTATATGACTAGAAGATACGCAGCCTAAAATAACACTGAGGCCTTTATTTGAATGACTAGAAACAACTATTTTCTCATTTGAGAGCAGCCATTATAGCAGTCTATGCCGAATATACTTGAAGAATTCAAAGGAGGGCAGTCAAGAAGTCTTAGCACTTGGAATCAGATGTCATGATTTCAGAATTAACACATTTAGAAAAAGAAGTGAATCCTTACTATAAATTGTTTAGTTTTATTCTTGGTAGAACTGATAGGAAACATTTCTATATTGAGTATTTTACAGGTTATAAAAATTATAGAACTCTGCTAAAATATTTATATATTATATATGTTTCATATCATGGGTAGTGGTTCTGTTCATGTGGATTGAAGTGGAAACCTTTACTTTGGGCCTGCCAAGTTTTGGAGCACAGGTTATGTTGGCAATTATTTATGATAGTAATGCTCTGAAGACAAAACAGGAGCTGGTTGCTGGTAACACCTTTTCAAATAAAAGGTAGTAAAGAATCAACTTAAGTGTTCCTAGGATCTGAAAATATTGGCCTACTTTTACAATATTTTAATTGTGTTTTAGTATCAGTGATGGAATTTTCATTAGCCTTGCACACATTCTTACTGCAGCATACTTGTGAACAACAGTGAACATTTGTGACATAGCAAAAATTAAACTCATTTACTTAATTTATTTTCAGTTTTTTCAAGAAAGAACAAATTTAAATATAATAATGTTACATGCAATAAACCTTACTATTTCAAGAAAAATGATCTTAAATATAATGTTACATGCAATAAACTAATATCTCAAGAAAAACTATTTTAAATATGATGTTACATGCAATAAACACCAATTATTTGAGAAAAATGACCTTACATATAATAATAATACATGCAATAAACATTAATATCTCAAGAATAAAAGGATTTTAAGTATAATAATATTACCAAAACTATACTAACATAGTATGATAGCACAAAAGTTGTAGGAAATATTAAAAATCTGCAAATAACAGGATTAGTTTTAGTATATTCTAGTATATTTTTTCCCCCTCGGGCTCTATTTTTGTTCATTAGTTTATGTTGTTCATTATATGCCACAAATGAGCAAGATCATATGATATTTATCTTTCTCCGACTGGCTTATTTCATTGAGCATGATGCTCTCAACTTCCATCCATGGTGTTGCAAATGGCAAGAGTTCCTTCTTTTTTACTGCAGCGTAGTAGTCCATTGTGTAGATGTACCACAGTTTTCTAATCCACTCATCTGCTGATGGGCTCTTAGGCTGTTTCCAAATCTTAGCTATTGTAAATTGTGCTGCTATGAACGTAGGGGTGCTTATATCCTTTCTGATGGGTGTTTCTGATTTCTTGGGTTATCATCCTAGAAGTGGGATTATTGGGACAAATGGGAGTTTCATTTTTAATTTTTTTGAGAAAACTCCATACTTTTGTGAATGGTCCATGTGCACTTGAGAAGAATGTATATTCTGCTGTGTTGGGGTGAAATGTTCTATAGATGTCTATTAAATCCATCTGATCCAGTATGTCCTTTAGAGTCTGTTTCCTTGTTAAGTTTTTGTCTGGAAGATACGTCCAGGGAAATCAGAGGAGTGTTAAAGCCCCCTACTATGACTGTATTGTTGTCAATCTCTTCGTTCAAGTCCTCTAGAAGTATTTTCTTTAATATATATTTAGATGCACCTAATGTTTACCAGGGTTATATCCTCTTGTTGGATCGGTCCCTTTAGTATTATGTAGTAACCTTTGTTGTCTCTTGTGATGGCCTTCATTTTAAAGTCTATTTTGTCGGAGATGAGTATTGCTACTCCAGCTTTTTTTTTTCTTTTCCACTTGCATGGAAAAATTTTTTTCCATCCCTTCACTTTCATCCTGTGTGTGTGTTTTTTTTTTGAGGTGTGGGTCTCTTGTAGGCAGCATATAGTTGGGTCATGTTTTTTTTTAATCTATTCAGCTACCCTACACCTTATGATTGGAACATTTAATTCATTTACATTTAGGGTTATTATTGAGAGGTACTTATATATAGCCATTTTAATTCCGTATGGCTAGGTTTCTCTCTCTGTTTCTTCTCAGCAATCCCTTATAGCAATCTCTTTAGCATTTCTTGTAATGCTGACTTGGTGATGATGAACTCTTTTTAGCCTTATTTTTGTCTCGGAAGCTCTTTATTTGACCGTCTATTTTGAATGATAGCCGTGCTGGATATAGTAATCTTGGTCTCAGATCCTTACTTTCCATTACCTGGAGTACTTCATGCCATTCCCTTCTGGCCTGTAGAGTTTCTGATGAGAAATCAGGTGTCAGCCTTATGAGAACTCCTTTGTAGGTAACAGTTTTCTTTTCTCTTGCTGCCTTTAAGATTTGTTCTTTGTCTTTAATTTTTGGCATTTTAATTATGATGTGTCTGGGTGAGGGTCTGTTTGGGTTCTTCTTGTTTGGGGTTCTCTGTGCCTCTTGATCTTGTGTGACTTTTTCCTTTACCAGGTTAGGGAAGTTTTCTGCCATTATTTCTTGAAACACCTCTATTCCTTTCTCCATTTCTGCCTCTTCTGGCACACCTACTACTATAATATTGTTACATTTCACATTGTCCCACAGCTCCCTTAAACTGTCCTCCTGTTTTTTAATTGGTTTTTCTTTTTGGTTCTCTAATTGAGTGATATTTTCAACTATGTCTTCTAATTCACTGATTCGATCCTCAGCTTCCCTAATCTGCTGTGTATTTCTTCCAATATGTTCTTTATTTGTGTTATGTCATTCTTTATATCTCGGACTATTCTTTTTTTATAGTTACTATATCTTTTTTCATACTGTTGAGCATTTTTAACATCATTACTCTGAACTCTTGTTTCAGATAAATTTCTTATCTCTGCTTCATTTATCTTTTCTTCTGGAGAGTTCTCTAGTTCTTTCATTTGAGGGTTGTTTCTTTGTTTCCTCATTTTGGTTGTCTGTTTGGGTTTGTGACTATGTATTAGGTTTATCCTCTACACCTTTCAATCTCTAGTGCAGGATCGTGTTTAAGGCTGTTTCTGACTAATTGGATCAGGCAAAGACTTAAAGCCTCCTGAGACCGTCTCTGTCTAAAGACTAATAGGATTCTGACTTGAATTGCCCCCAGGCAATCGTCCTCAGGTGTGGTGAGAGTTTTTTCAATAGGATGGGCAGTGGCTTCTGCCTGGAGGCTGTTACTTTTAATTTCTTAAGTGGCCTCAGGGCAGGGTGTTTTCCAGTAGGGTGTGTCGACTGTCTTTCCCCCAGGCAAGGCAGATGTTTATGTGGAAAAGATGTCCTCTATTGTGTGAGGGAATGGCTCAGCCCAGGAAACTTGGGGTGTCTGCCTTCTGAGCTCTATCCCCTGAGTCCCCAGTCCTGGGTTCTGCTCTCAATAGCTCCAGTCCACTTCACCCTCCCTCTGCCAGAGCACAAGGTGGGTGGCTCCACAGGAAATTTTGCCACTCCCTGGCAGACAGCTAGATGTTACGTGGGTACCCTCCTCAGATTTGGTGCTCTCTGCTGGGGAGCCCAGCTTTGGGATTAGAACCCAGAGTTCTCAGTGGCACCCCTCCCCATGCCCCCCCACCTCCCCTCCAGCTGAGATATCTCTCCGGGACTTCAGTTGCCATCTGTGGGCGCCCGGCCACCCCTCCTACCAGTCTCTATGCAGTCTCCACCTTCAGTCCCCGGATATCAGGGTTCTCTCCTGTGAGTTTTCCGTTGATTATTCCGGAAGCCTTTCCGTATTTCAGTTGTGATTCTAGCTTGTTCCTGGGAGCATAATCGTGCAGCATCCTCCTACTTTGCCTCCATTTTTCTAAACTCATTTATTTTCAAAGCTATTCTTTTAAAAAAGTAATTTTTAAATTAGCTGGTGTAATTGTTAATTCATTCAGTTAGCCTATTTGTGGGATAATGCTGTAGGCTTAGTGGATATGTAAAGTTCTTAAAATACACAGAAGCCTGAAACATTTTTGGATCTGTAGAACTACAGCTTTATAATCCCTTATCTGAAACCCTTGGGGCCAGATTTTTCAAATTTGTACCATGTTACCTCCCCTAGGGACAGTACCTCCTAATTTATTTATTATGGAAGTTCGCAGATATGTCAAAAGTAAGGAGAATAGTAAAATGGAATCCCATGTATCTATCATGCAGCTTCAGTAATTACTTTGCTGAATTTTTCATCTTTCTTTTCCTTGCCTAACAAATTTTTTGAGTATTTTAAAGCAAACCAGAGGTATACCATTTCACTAAAAATGTTTCAGTGTGCATTTCTAACTGATAAGGATTTTTTGTTTTTATGTAATCACCATGAAGTTATCCCAAAGAGAATAATAAAAAATTCCTTAATGTCATCTAAAGCCCAGTCCATTTGTAGGTTTCCTCAATTATGTAAAAAATGTTTTTTTTTCAAGTTAGATTTTCAAACCAAGCTCCAACAGTATCTATATATTGCACTTTGTAGTTATGTCTCTTGCCTCTTTGATTTTCTTTTTATAATGCCATCAATTTGTTGGAGAATCAGGTTGTTTGTCCTGTAAAATCTTCCTATATAATAAAAGGGTAATATGCAAATAGACCGAACGGTAGAACAACCGAACAACCAATCAAAGCATAATATGCTAATGATATGCTAAGGCTGCTCAACCACTCGCTATGACGTGCACTGACCACCAGGGGGCAGACCGTCACTGGTCAAATAGTCGCTATGATGTGCACTGACCACCAGGGGGCAGATGCTCTGACTGTTAGGTTAGCTTGCTGCTGGGGTCCGGCCAATTGGGGCTGAGTGAGATGGGCTGGACACACCCTGGAGCCCTCCCGTGGTCCTTCCCCGGCTCGATCTTGCTCCAGTGGGGTCCCTCAGCCTGGCCTGCAACCCTCTCGCAATCCGGGACCCCTTGGGGGATGTCGGAGAGCCAGTTTTAGCCCTATCCCATAGGCCACTCCCCTTGGGAGGGCGCCAGACACAGGGCTCATGGCGATCAAGACTGATTGGGCATGAGCCCGCAGCAGGCACAGTGGGGCCAGGATGAGAGGAGCAGCAGGTAGGAGCTCAGGTGGTGTTGGACTGCAGGTTTCAGCCCGATCCCTGCAGGCCACCCAGAGGGATCCCATCTGTGCACGAATTCGTGCACTGGGCCTCTAGTATATAATAAAGGCCTAATATGCTAAGTGTCCAGTCATCTGGTTGTCTGTTCAACCAATCAAAGAGTAATATGCTAATGATGATATGCTAAGGCTGCTCAACTGCTTTCTATGACGTGCACTGATCACCAGAGGGTAGGTAGACAGTCGACTGGTAGACCAGTCATTATGATGTGCACTGACCACCAGGAGGCCGACGCTCTGACCGGTAGGTTATCTTGCTGCTGGGGTCCGGTCGATCGGTACTGAGTGAGAGGGGCCGGACACGCCCTGGAATCCTCCCATGGTCCCTTCCTGGCTGGCCAACCTCCTGTGTCTCTCCCCAGCCCCGATTGTGCACCGGTGGGGTCCCTCAGCCTGGCCTGTGCCCTCTCGCAATCCAGGACCCCTTGGGGGATGTCGGAGAGACGGTTTTGGTCCGATGCCACAGGCTAGGCCAAGGGACCCCACTGGGCCTCTAGTGCACTGGGCCTCTAGTATTCCATAATCTGGATTTACCTATTGCTTCCTCATGGTGTCAGTTAACTTGCTTATTTATCTCCTCTTTGTCATATAAATTGGTAGTTAAATATATAGACTTATATAATTGTATTTAGTTTTAGGGTTCTAGACAAGAATACTTCATAGAATATATTGTATTACTTTCTTACAAGCTACATCTGGAAACACATGATGTTTGGTTGTCTCACTTTTAGTGGTACTAAGATGAATAAGTGGGTTCAGGTGGCAGCACCTGAACTTGATTCCTCTTGTTGTAAAGTTCTTCATCTTTCTTTTTCCTGATGATTTTAGTATCCATTGCTGATTGTTGCCTTAATCCAATATTTCACTAGGGGTTGCAAAATGATTTTTCTCATTCTCTCATTCATGTATTAACTGGAATTCTTTAGTAAGGAACTGTTCCTTGGTTATCCTGAAATGCAGTTTGTACAGGAAAGGCAAGTTAAATATTTAATTCTTTCCTTTTATTTCTTAATTTTCAGAATAGTGAGTTGGCATCTCAGCAATGTCCAGCAGTGCTGATTAAATTTTTTTTTTTTAGAATCTGTATGAACTGTATTTTTTATATAGTTGATGTATTTAAATTAGTTGCTGTCAATATTTATTCTTATGTCTGTACCAGAGGCTCTGGTGCACATATTTGTGCACATTGAAAGGAAATTAATTAGAAGAAATATTTTAATGTCGCTATTCGCCCTTTCTCTATAATAGAAGTGTCAGAGATGAAAGAAAATTTGTAAAATGTATGTGGAAATAATATATAAATTGATTAATAAATAAACAATAACAACATGATATAACAACAAAGACGATATAAAAACAACAAAAACATGATATAAAAACAGCATTGATAAAAACAATGACTGATAAATTGATTAAACTTATTCTTATATCTCCCTGTATACCACCTTAAGAGGAAAAACACTTTCAGAGTGCTTGACTAATTTCCCTTGTGATGAAGTACTTATAACTTACTAATGTCACATGCCCTTTGAACTCGAGAGAAAGCAACATATAACTGACCATGTCCGAAAATGGTTCAGGTAAGAATATTCCTACTCTGTCTACATTGGCACCAGTGAGAGCTTTATATGTATAGCGCATGCGCGAGTCAATGTTTATTTTTAAATTGCCAGTGGGTGTCATATGTACCAGCTGGTCGGACAGTTGGACGGTCGGTCACTTAGCCTTTTATATATATAGATTGCTTTCTGCTAGGCCAGTGGGAGCCCCTTTAAGTTGGTTTCTGTATCCTTTTGATATCACCCCATCGATGGTTTCATTATTTTCTGGCACAAGATGTTTTCTAGATGTGGAATCTGTTATTTCTTTAAGAGGCCTGGTTTCCGAGTTCTTTTTAGTGGAAAATAGTATTTAGAGACCGTCTTGGTGTTAGACAGCTTTTAAACTAACATTTTTGCAGTTAAACATAAAAATATTCACACCAAGTGGAACAAATATACTATAAGTAATGTCACATCAGTTCAGGTTAAGTTTTGTCCCCAATTTACCAAAAATCTTATTTTTTTAGAGCTGTTTTGAAATTATAATTACAAATGAGATTATGTAGCTATAGTGCATTTGTTTGCATGTACAGGAATAAAAATAGTTACTTTTAGAATAAGAAATTGGTGAGATGGAGAAATTAAAAAATCTGTTTTGTGTTAAGAGAAGCACCCGATTTCTTGGTAAATGGTAGACTATGCATAATAGATATAGAGCTTAATGCCTGTAATTACTTTTCATGTTTCTAGTTATAAATACATGTGATAGCTTTGAATATGTATTTTCATGAGTAGCACATGGTTATTTTTGTAAAAATCTTTTTATTAAATACAAATAAGATAACTTGACACATTATAAGTTTTTAATTATTTGTTTCTTTTTAATGTTTTCATTTTTGTTGCTCATTTGGATCAGGTCTCAATCTCAGAACTATTGACACTTTGTACTGGATAATGCTTTATTTTTGGGGACTCTTCTGTGCATTGTAGGATGTTTAACAGAATCCTTGGCCTTATGCCCTGCTAGTTGTGACAATTAAAAATGTCTCCTGATATTGTCAGGTGTTCTTAGATGGGGTGGGGGATGGAACAAAAGTCCTCCAGTGGAAAACCACTGATTTAGACTGATCAGATAAGTTTTTTGATCCTAAAAAAAATAATTTACAGTATTTTACTATTGAGATAGAAAGGAAATTGTGTATATTGAGATCAGGCTTTATTTAAAGATATATTGCCACTAGTCCTTTATAAGTCACCTCTTTCTAATTATACTTATATATTCATTACGTATATTCTTTTTCTCCTTTTGTTGGGGAGATTGTTTCTTCTCTTGATTTGATTTAAAAAACACACACAGTTTTCCCTTAATATGTAGATTAGTGTTAGTAATTTTGGAAATGCTCTATACATTTATTTCATTATTCTTAGCTTACCTAGAAAATGAAGACAAATTGAATAAGAAATTAATTTGAAATAGTTAACAGTGAGCTAATCTTTAGATTTTAAACTGTGGTTTTTACTTGCCACTAGATGGACCTATTCTCATAATGAACTGAGGAAAACAGAAATCTTTTCTTTTTTAAAATCCTCAACCAAGGATGTTTTCATTGACTTCTAGAGATAGATAGGGAGAGATAGAGAAACATCAGTGTGAGAGAGAAACATCCGCCAATTGCCTCCCCAACGTGACTGACTAGGAAATTGAACCTGTAACCTTTTGTTGCACGGGACAATGCTCCAAGCAACTGAGCTACCCAGCCAGGGCTAAAATCTTTTTAACAAGACATATCAGACTAAGCTTGTAGCATACTCAAATAATGGAATTATTTTACATTAAATGCATAATCTTCCTTTTTGGCGGGTAGGGATTTGTCAGTACCACTAAAACTTTATATATATTTTCACAACAAAGAATATTAAAAGAGCAATTGTACTTTCTTAAATTATATATTGTCACATGACTTAATCATTTAATTGGCAATTATTCTTATATTTCTTGTTCATAAAAAATATTTAATGTTGCTTGAGTAAAACTTAGGTGCAAAAACAGTAGTGGTTTAGGTGAGAACATACCTCAAGTTAGAATGTTTGCTGCTTAAACTGGTCTGAAATATAAAGCAGAAGGGAAATTTACATGCTGGGTTAAGATACATGTTGAATAAAAGTCTGTTTACAGCTAATGTTATTGTAACTTTTTTGAATTCCCCTCTTACAAAGCAGTGGAGGATGATGGAATTTATAGAATTTCATTATTGTAGCCATTTACTTCTAAGAGGGTTCTTTTTCTATTCAGGGCTGATCTCTTTATTTTTTCCCTTCAGAAAATTCATTTCAGTTATGACCTTGTTCTCTATATTGTCAACCTCTGTGATTTAACTAGGTCCTTTCAGCTTGTAAACATATTTAAGCCTCTCATATTAAACTAGAGGCCAGGTGCATGAAAATTCGTGCACTGGGGGTGGGTCCCTCAGCCCGGCTTGCCCCTCTCACAGTCCGGAAGCTCTCAGGGGATGTCCTACTGATGGCTTAGGCCTGCTTCTGTGGGGAGTGGGCCTAAACCACAGTCTGGCCTCCCTCTGTAGGAGGCGACTGGGCCAAACGGAAAGGCGCCGCCCCCATCATCCCGCTGCTGCTGCCGCTGCCGGCCGACACGGCTGCCTGGCCTTGGCCCTTGGCCCTTGCAGCCGCCGCGGCTTTGTCTGGAAGGATGTTCGGCTGTCCGGTCTAATTAGCATATTATGCTTTTATTATTATAGATACTACCATTTCTGCAAAAAAGCCCCCAATCTCCCCAAACTATACCTTTCTTTCTGTTGTATATTTCTCCTTCTCCTGACTTTTTGAAAGATTGATACTTAAATTTATTTATTCTTATTCACTTTCTTGCAATCTGGAGTCCTGCCTCTGCACTCTTAAATCATGACTTTGAGTTCTAATCATTATGTGACATTTAAACCACCAAACTCTAATGTCTTGAATCTTCCTTTTTTCTTTGTTTTCTGACACCATAACAGTTAATTTTTAGTCTTTGTTTATTGTTGCTCCCCACCCCCCACTTATTCTTGAAAGGTTGGTTTTCCTCATATTTAATCCTTAATTTTCTTCTCTTCTACCTATTCTTAGCAATCTTATCCACACCATAGACCCCTTCCACAGTTGACTATATATTGTTTATTCTTGAATCTATAGCTCCAGCCAGACCTCTCTGTGAAGCTCTCTACCATTATTTACAAATATTCCTTAGTCCCATAAGAACCTTAAACGCAGCATGCCCAACTGTATGTACTTACTCATTGCCTTGGCTGTAGGATGATGTAAACTCCTGTACTTCCTAACCTAGTAAATGGTACCACTGCCCAATTAGTCACCCAAGTCAAGAAACAGAGACTCCTTTAAAATCTTTTCTCTCAATATTGACAGTCATTTACCCCTCAGAATGCAGATTCTACTTTAAATGTGTCTTCAGTCTGCCTTTCCTCCTTATCCATATCACTATGACCTTTGTAACTCAGACCTTGTCTCACACATTAACTACTGAGATGTCTTCCTTATTGGTTTTCTTGCTTCATTGTTGCTTTCTCTATATCTTCTGTTGAGCTACCATTGGAGTGGATTATCTGAAACATGGTAATTTTATTGCCATGCTTAAAATTCTCTAATATTGCCCCATTGCCCTTATTATTTCTTTAGTATGATGCAAAAATTTCTTCAGGATTTTGATCCTCTCGCTGTCTCCAACTGCATTTGGCATTACTTTCTTATCCTCTTCCATGCTCTAGCCATTCTCATTCATTTAAAGTTTGCTGTATGTGCTATTTTTGATTCATAAATTTACATTTGTACAAATTTCTCCTACTGTCTTCAGTTCCTTTGTATCCTTGTTTATTGAGCATTGTTTATTGACTAACTTTTTAAAAAATTTCTCATTCAGGGATATGTTTTCATTGATTTTTAGAAAGAGGAAGAGAGAAAGGACAATAGATATGAGAGAAGCATAGACCGGTTGCCTCCTGTATGGGTCCTGACCAGGAATTAAACCAGGAATCTTTTGGTGTACAGGATGACATTCCAACCAACTGAGCTACCCCACCAGGGCCATTGACTAAGACACAGGATGCTTTGTGTACATGGAGAAGAGTAGTTTGTAAAAGGTAACATTAAAAAGAAAGACATAGCTTGGTTGCTGTGACTCAGTGATTGAGCATCGATCTATGAACCAGAAGGTCACGATTTGATTCCTGGTCAGGTCACATGCCCTGGTTGCAGACTTGATACCCAGTAGGGGGCGTGCAGGAGGCAACCCATCAATGATCCTTTCTTATCATTGATGTTTCTACCTCTTTCTCCCTCTCCCTTCCTCTCTGAAATCAATAAAAATATATTTAAAAAATAAAAAACAGTCTTAAATATCTGGATAGCCTACCATTAAACAGAAAATACAGGAATGCCTTTATTTTGAGGTTTGCAGGAGAGTGAGTTAACCCTGGCAGTAAAGTTGTCATGTTGGTAACATCCATCAACCTATTATTATTACGTTTTCAAAGTAGTTAAAATGACTTAAAAATGCAATTATTTTTAGAATTTATGAAGCTCATTTTCAGAACATAGAGGTAGGATCACACTGATCTCAAATATGTCCTGAAAAAAGGTTAAGAAAAAGAAAAAATGTTTTTTTCTCAGGTTTTCTTGAAAGATTATAAAGTAATATAAAGATACAGTCAGATGGTTTCTAGAGAACTTCAAAGTAGTTTTATTTTTAGTGTATATCTATCAGTTATTTTCTGTATTCAGTCAGGGGTGTGTGTGTGTGTGTGTGTGTGTGTGTGTGTGTGTGTGTGTGTCCCCTTAGAGTTGTGTGCTTGATGAAAATACCTCCTTATTTAAAATGCTTGCAATCTTTTAAGAGAAGTTTTTAGATCTTAGAGACAATTTGCAACTAATCAATACCTTATAATAAATCAATATGTATTCCACTTAAACTTCTAGCTAGTGCTATAAATTAGATTCTAAACAACTTCAACTGACAAGTTAGTAATAATTATAAGAGAGGGCTGAGTTTTTAAAAATGTAGTTATTTTACAAAAATTGAAATGTTTTGATTGCAGATTGGAGTTTCAAAGTAAAATGTGGCCTCTTAAGTGATTTTAATTTTAAAACAATGCTACTTTATTTTCTAGGTGTTCATTGTACCCATGGCTTCAATCGTACCGGTTTCCTCATATGTGCCTTTTTGGTGGAGAAAATGGATTGGAGGTATTTGTTTCTTGTAATATGGGAGGAGACATATTTAGTAATGGATAAAAAATTTCATTGATTTAAAAAATATGTTTTTTATTGATATTTTTAGAGAGAAAGGAAAGGAGAGAGAGAGAGAGAGAGAGAATTAGGAACATTGAAAAGAAACATCAATCGGCTGCCTCCTGCATGCTCCCTACTGGGGGTTGAGCCTGCAACCTGGGCATGTACCCTGACCAGGAATGGAACCAGCAACCTCTTGGTGCATGGGACATTGCTCAGCCAACTGAGCCACCCTGGCTGGGCTCATTCATTCATTTTTTATTTTTTAGTTTTAGCACTTTATATTGCCAAAATTTTGGTGAAGTCATGATTAATATAATTTGAATTTGTTTTCATTTTAGTTAGGTTAATCTTTAGAATACCATTCATTGGTGTTTTTCTACTAAGTAGCACTTTAGTTGAGGGCTCATGGACCCCATATTCTATGTATTTTCTTTTCCAGATGTTTTTCTCTTATGAGAGACAAATTCTTCCAATATTTGTGTTCATATTCACTTTTGGAAGTTCCTGCTGTTGTTTTTTTATAATTTTTAATAGTACCTTTTTATAGCTGTTAAGTACTAGGAAACACTTATAAGATTATGTAGAGAAGTTATTTTTGGGACAGTGTTACTTTATTTAAACCAATCAGCATGTTTTTATTGAGCACCCATTATTAGTGAAATACCTTTTAAAATCGTGAGAAATTAGAACTTTAGTTACTCAAAAATTCCTGAGAGATGGGATATTAATAACTGAATTTCCTCATTTACTGATTAAGGGTTATTATTTTGGTTATAAAGCCTTCCACACAGTAGGTCCTTCTCTGAATATAATCAGCAGAAGTACACATCAGATTGTTTATTTTATTTCTCTGTCATGCATCCTCAGTGTTCTCTTCTGCATGCACTTCTAGGGCAGCCTTTCTGGCCTTTCAGATGTTCTACACCAGCGATTTTCAACCTTTTCATCTCATGGCACACAAACTAATGACTAAAATTCTGCAGCACACCAAAAAATACATTTTTTGCCGATCTGAGAAAAAGATAGGAATACTTTTGAATCATTCACACTGAATGGCTATTGTTGTGTTGGCTGTTGTCATTTTTTAAATTTAATAATCCAAGGGAAAAGATGTCATTGTCCTGACTAAGTAGGTATTTGCATGGGTTGAAAATCACTACTCTACACAATAATCCCAGAATCCTGTCAGATTCAGCCTATGCTTAACCTTTCTCTGATGACCTACGCTCGTATTACCTGTGTTTGTTGAAAGTTTCTGAAAAACCAGCATGCTTTTTACTTTTATTGATACTGCTATTCAGATTTCTTGGACATTTTTCCTTAAGACTCAGGAAACCTCAGTCAGAGACCTCAACCTTTAAAGCGTTGTTTAAATTCTTTACAGACTTGACGCAGGTCTCTTCTATACACTCATTGCAATTTTCTTCTAGAGTTAGGAATTATCTATGTACCTTATGTTCAGACTGTTTCAGAATGAATTGTCCCTTAATAGATTGAGTGCCTTAAGAGTGGGACTGATTTGTCCATTATAAATCGGTGGTGCCTTAAATATAATAAACTAGAGGCCTGATGCACTAAATTTGTGCAAGAGTAGGCCTTCCTTCCCCCGGTTGCCGTCACCAGCTTCCCTCTGGCACCTGGGACCCAGGCTTCCCTCGCAGCCCTGGCTTCGTCCGGAAGGTCTTCCGAAGGATGTCCGGAAGGACGTCTGGTCTAATTAGCATATTATGCTCTTATTGTTATAGGTAGGTTTTGAAAAATCTGCATAAATGGAGAATAGTGAGGAAATTGCATGGTGTTTGTTTTCCATAGTATTGAAGCAGCAGTTGCCACTTTTGCTCAAGCGAGACCACCAGGAATTTATAAGGGTGATTATTTGAAAGAACTTTTTCGTCGCTATGGTGATATAGAGGAAGCACCAGCCCCACCTGTATTGCCAGATTGGTGTTTTGAGGATGATGAAGAGGAAGATGAGGATGAGGATGTAAAGAAGGAACCAGAACCTGGGTCAAGTGCCTCCTTTGGCAAAAGGAGAAAAGAACGGTTAAAACTGGTAATGAATAAAAATATTATAGTCTTTACCTTTTTCTTTGTCAGATTTATGAGAATCGTCATGAGATTTATGAAAATGGAATGTTGACTATGTTTCTTTTACTAGGTATGAGAGGTTATTTCATTCTAGTTATTTATAAAGATTCTTGCTAGCCATGACTCCTTGCCTTTCGTATAAGGAAAGTTTGTTACATAAATTCATCCTGTTTTTGTTTCTTAGGTAAACCAAAGATCTCTTACACATTAGACTGAGAATTTACTATTTCTTTGCAAAGTATTATGAAATTCCAACTAAATATCTAGTGAAAATTTTACTAATGCTTTATAAAATTATCTGTCTCTCAGTCTATTCTTCGTAAATGTATTTGAACTCTAATAAAACATTTTCCTTTTATTTTAAGGGTGCTATTTTCTTGGAAGGTGTAACGGTTAAAGGTGTAACTCAAGTAACAACTCAACCGAAGTTAGGAGAAGTACAGCAGAAGTGTCGTCAATTCTGTGGCTGGGAAGGGTAATACATATTTTACTGTTTTAAATAAAATTTATTCTTACTTTACAACACTTACCATTGAATCAAACATTAACATAGTTTCTTTGCTTCTTGAAATTTGTATGTTTACATAGAGTGCTTACAAAAATTTAAGAGTTTTTCTCAAGACAAGCAGTGTAATAGACAGTTGAGTCAAAAATTAGTTGACTCACATGTCTTCCTAAAGGATTAGAAAGTTACTGTTGTCACTCTTTAGTATAAAATGTTTTGTATGTTTGAATCTGCTGTTGTAGATTAATGTTTGGGTTGCCCTTATTGTATTAAGGGAGGAGAGATAAAAATTGAATGTGCCCATATTTCAGTTTTTCTGGGAGAATCAGCTTTAAATATGTTCTGCCCCCTACCATGACTTGAAAATTATTTATCAGGTGTTTCATGGGAAAGGATTCAGGAGAGAGGTCCCTGCTCTTAACTCTTGCTCTCTGATCTTGGTCTGTGAACATTTCTGTTGATCGTTGATGTCTGAGGCAGAAAATTGTAATACAGCTGGAAAATGATGAAACAGGATTATCAAAAATTCCTAAAATAAGTAACTTTTTGACTGGTACATACAGATCAATCACCTAGAAATAATTTTAAATAAAAGATGAAAATGATGATGAAGTAATATTGATTTTAGTGTTATGTTAAGCCCTTGCCAGAGTCCTTTAATCTTGATCTACATTTCTCCGGTTTTGTCACTTCTGGGCATCTTTTGGGGGAGAAACTTGCCAACCCTGCACAGTTATGCCAAGCTGGCAGTGTCATGATGGAGCAATATGGGGTCTAGAATAATGTAGAATAACTAAAGCAAGATTAAAACTTCTTACTGATTTAAAAGACTTGTAAACATACCTGTTTTACTATTTAGATCATGTATATTAATATTTAAAAATTAGCCCAATAGGTATAGTAGTGGCAATTAGAATCTTGATAACTTATGTTCTAAAATGTCGAGAAAATGATAACCTTTTGTTAGCATTCTTGTGAAATCTAATTTTTTTCCAATTGACATTAATCTCATGATAGGGAGAACATTGTATAAATGTGTGACTCGTGAGGTTGGTTTCAGACATGTAGTGCTTTCTATGGATACCAGCCATAATAATAAAATGTTCTTCTTTAAGGTCTGGATTTCCTGGAGCACAGCCTGTTTCCATGGACAAGCAAAATATTAAACTTTTGGAGCAGAATCCATATAAAGTAAGCTGGAAAGCAGATGGTACTCGGTAAGTTCTACTTCTAAAAATAGTCATACAAATAGCCCTAAAGCTTGAAGAAAATTGCTTTGTTGTTAGAGAAGGCTTGCACATTGGGGAATGTGAATTTCTGAATTGAACAACAAAATAAGGCATGTTTCAAATTTTGGATAGTTTTTCTTTTGCTAGTATTCTTAGCTATGTAATATTCTCATTCTGCTAAATTTTTGCTTTTAGAGTTCTGTTAGTTTAACATAAATCTCTACCAAATTTAAGTTTGAAAGTGTTTTTTCCCTTGATAATATTGTGCTATTTGGTATATCTTGTGTACACTACCTTGTCTTGAATGGTTCCTGGGAACCCCTAAAATTAACAGATGTGCTCTAGCTGATTTGGCTCAGTGGATAGAGCATCAGCCTGAGGACTGAAGGGTTCTGGGCTCGTTTCTGATCAAGGGCACGTACCTCAGTTGAGGGCTTGAACCTTGGTCTGGTTTGGGGCATGTGCCAGGGGACAACCAATCGATGCTTCTCTCATATTGATGTTTCTCTCTCTCTCTGTTTCTCCCCCTCCCTTCCCCTCTAAAAGTCAGTGGAATAATATCCTTGGTTTGAGGATTAACAAAAACAAAACAAAACAAATTAACAGATGTGCTGTCAGTTTATAATCTGAATATTACCAGCTCTTCCTGATTCATTCTATATTTTGTTTCTTTGAATAGGTTTTTCATTTTCTTTTAATCCTTGCTAATTCTTTTTGTAGTTTTATACACTCTTCAGGTTGTATTCTTACAACAAAGCTTAGTTTCAAATTTCATATTCCTATATTTTATATAGGAATTTCATATACTAATATTTAATATTTTAAAATGTTATACTAATATTACTTTAAAATATTAGTATAAGTTTTGTGCTTCCTCAATAATATTTAACTTTTTCTGTTTTATAACCCATATTTTTATAGCTTTGATATCTGTATGTATCTAGTAAATCTTCATTTAGCAATTGGTTATTGATAGTTGAAATAATTATTTTTCAGATATTAATATAGAAGTCCTATTAACTTTTTCATAACGGAGAAAAATGTTTTATAATAATTAGGAATGCATATATATTTTAATTTTTCCCCCAGCTTTTCTGAGGTATAATGGACATATCTTGGGTAATTTAAAGTATATAATATGTTGATTTGATGTACTTATATATTGCAAAATGATTACTATCATTCATTAGCTAACACCTCCATCACTTAACATAATCACCATTTTTTTTTGTGGTGAGAAAATTTAAGATTTACTGTCTTAGCAACTGTATTATACAGTATTAGAAACTATAACCACCATGCTGTACATTAGATCACCAGAACTTATTTGTCTTACAACTGGAATTTTACCAACATCTCTCCATTTCCATCACCCTTTCAGCCTCTGGTAGCCATCATATTAGTATCTGTTTCTATGATTTTGGCTTTCTTAGATTTCATATATAAGTGATATACAGTATTTATCTATCTTATTAATATTTATTGTTAATGTCTGTCTAATTTATAAATTAACTTTTATCATAGGTATGTATATGTAGGATAAAAACATAGTACATATAGGGTTTGGTAATATTCGTGGTTTCAGGCATCCACAGGGGGTCTTGGAACTTATTCCCCCCTGGATAAAGGGGTGGGGGTGCTGTATACCATATCTTCTTTGTTCATCTGTTGATGGACACTTGGGTTGTTTTCATATCTTTGCTATTGTGAATAATGCTGCAATAAAAAGGGGAATGTAAATATATCTTTAAGATCCTGCTTTTATATTTTAATTTTTAGATGTTAGTTTGAAGATGATATAGATAAGATTCATGTGGCCCTGGCCAATTTGGCTCAGTGGATAGAGCGTTGACCCAGGGTTGAGGTCTCTCTGTCACATCGATATTTTTCTCTTTCTCTGTCTTTCTCAATCCCTTCCACTCTCTCTAAAAATAATGGAAAAATATCCTCAGGTGAGGGTTAAAAAAAAAAGATACATATGGAGATATGGAGAGGGGCAGATATTATAACTTGATTATAATAATAATTAATATAATGATATTTCATATCAATTACATGATATGATTTCTAGTAATTATATTTTATTTTTATCAGTTGGGAATATATCATATTTTCTTTGATTTCATTTGTCTTTGTTGGAAAGTCTTTGGAAAGAGAAAGTCTTTCTCTTCAACTTAGCAATTTTTAGCTTTTTTAAAATTTTATTTTGTAGATAACAAAGTTCATTAAATTCAGAAAATAACAAAAAGAAGAAAATAAAAATAGTCATTTTATCACCTAAAGATTTATCATCACTACTATCATTGTGGTATTTGAGACTTTATTCTTTTGAGTATAGTTATTGTTTTAATATTAATGCTTGGTGTAGTGAGTTCAAATATGTCTTACATATATTTTTTACATATTTACTTATAGATGTTCATTTGTTCACAGTATTTACTTATTCATTTATATTTTTTTATTGATCTTTTTTAGAGAAGAGGAAGGGAGAGGGAGAGAGATAGAAACATCAATGAGAGAGAAACATTGATTGGCTGCCTCCTGCATGCCCCCTACTGGGATTGAGCCTGCAACCCAGACATGTGCCCTGACCAGGAAGCGAACCAGTGACCTCTTGGTGCATGGGTTGTTGCTCAACCACTGAGACACACTGGCTGGGCTGTTCACAGTGTTTTGAAGTTACTTTACAAGTGAACTAGCTTCAAAAAACTAATAAAAATGTATGATAAAAAATTCAAACAATATAGAGAAATAAAATTAAAAATTTAAGTTTGCCTTATGTTCTTCTAGGAGTATTCATTCTACATGTATGAATCTATAAGCATGGATAGATACAGTTAAAGATTCAGATATATAGAATATGAATGGCTTGCCTCTTTATGCCCTCCTCCCTGGGCATATGTATTTTTGAAGAATAAGTAAAAATTAACTTCACTGCTTATTTTCAGAATATTGAAATAATATTTAATTTTTAGGGTTATAATTTCAGAATCTATTAAATTGGTAGTAAGGATCAGCCTAAGTTGAGTTTTGTTGAGATGTATATTTTTAATAGATATGTAACAGTGTCTTTTTTTTACATATATTTTTATTGATTTCAGAGAGGAAGGCAGAGGTAAAGAGAGATAGAAACATCATTGATGAGAGAGAATCATTGATTGGCTGCCTCCTGCACACCCCACACTGGGGATCAAGCCCGCAACACAAGCATGTGCCCTAGACCGGAATTGAACCTGGGACCCTTCAGTCTTCAGGCCAATGCTCTATCCACTGAGCCAAACCAGCTAGGGCTACAATGTCTTTTAACAGATGGGTTTATTACCTACTTCTTTAAGTGGAGAAAGAGTGGGGGGAAAAAAAATGGTAAGGATCAAAAGTGCCTATCTCTAGGCTTTGTACTACAAAATGGCTTGGGGATTTGGGGGTGAGGCAGAGTTTTGATCTGATGAGTTTCATATTATGGATATTCTTTACTTTCTATATTGCCTTCTCCATAGTATCTAAGGCTGTGATCATGGCAAACTTGGGGAAAATAATAAAGTCTGCAATATTTGTCACTTGTATTTTGCCATCTTCCTTTTGTTTATTTTCCCTTCTGTGATGTTGTATACCCCTTTCTCTGTGTCTTAGTACTGTTAGACCCTTAAATGATTAACTGAAGTAATTTGAGCCAATATGTGTTTGATTGATAATGGAAATACCTCATTTACCACAAAACCTTGCTCTATCAAAAACAAAAGGAAGACTCCAAGTATTTATTTGAATACCCTCTCTGTCTTTAGGGTGCTTTATTCTGGGAGTAAAATATTTATGTGAGATGTTGATTTGATTTGCTTCAAATCTAGAGATCAGTTTGGGGGAAATGGTCATTTAACAGTACTGAGTATTCCAACCCAGGAACATGATATTTCCCTCCACTTATTTAAGTCATTTTCAGTGTAGAGATGTGGCATGTCTTTTGCTAAATTTTAAAAAAAGAACCTATGTTTTGATGTTGTAATTAACTGATTGTTTGCATGTGGTCCTGAAATGAGGCTGTATAATAAAGTTTGAAATTATTTTTTTGGAAATTCAAGTGGAAAAATCTAGTACCTACTGAAGTCAAAGAATGTTCATTGCTTTGAATTTGGATGTACCATCTCATCCATGGCAAATGGCTTCATACTCTAGTATGACACTTAATTATTTGTGCATGTTGATATTGTACTAGCAATCTTGCTGAACCCTCTTATAAGTTCTAATAGTGTGACTATAGAATTTATTGTATTTGCTATGTAGAATATATTATCTGAAAATATATTCCTATTTTTATTCAGTCATAATTAGTGTGTGTGTGTGTGTGTGTGTGTGTGCATACTTACTTGTGTATTATGGTAATAGAATTTCTAGACAATGTGGAATTATATGGTATTGAGTATTGTCATGTTTTTAACTTCCATGGGAATGATTTTCAGTTTTAATATTAAGTATGCTATTTGCTGTAGGTTTTTACTACATAGCCTTTATCTGGTTAAGAAAATTACTATGTATTCCTGGTTTGCTAAGAATTTTTATCATCATTGAATTTTATCGTGTGCATTTTTAGCATTTGTTGAAATAAGTCATGAGTTTTCACTATAATCTATTAACTCAGTATAGTATATTGATAGATTTTCTGATGTTGAACTATCTTTTTTCTAGTATGATGTTGGATTCAATGTGATATGTTTTGCATTTATGTTTATAAGTGAGATTGGTCTAATTTTTATATTATATTTGTGTGGTTTTGATAGGAAGATCATTCTAGTCTCTTAAAAATGAATCAGAGACCTTTCCTTTTGGTTGTGTATCTAGAATATTTATATAAGACTAGAGGCCCGGTGCATGGATTTGTGCACCGGTGGGGTCCCTCGGCCTGGCCTGTGGGCATCGGGCTGAAACCGGCTCTCTGACATCCTGAGGTGTCCTGGATTGTGAGAGGGTGGTTCTTGGGTGACGCAACCTGGATTTGGGCTCCCTGCTCTCTGGTTCCGGGTGCGTCACCCGAGAACCGCAGCTGCCAAATCACCACAGCTCGGCAGCTCCTGTGTTGAGTGTCTGCCCCCTGGTGGTCCTTACGCATCATAGCTAACGGTTGGACGGTCGGACGGTCTCTTAGGCTTTTTTATATATATGGATAGGGAAAATCTGTTACTTTTATGAAGTTGTAAAAGGCTTAAACGAGGTAATTTATTTAAAGCAATTATAAAACTGCTTAGCATACATTAGGTCCTGTAAAAGATAGCTACTGTTTATTTTTCTCTTCTCTGCTTTCAAGAATGGGTGAGCTTCCTGCTTGCAACAAAGATATGTAACGAGTAATTGAATAAATGACTGAGTGAATGAATAAGTAAATTACTGTGGGAGGGACTAATAAAATAAGTGATTAAATGAAAGAATGCAATACGTGATCAAACAACATAAATACAGTTTGATGTATCTAGGAACTACATGTAGCTTGACTCATAGAATCTAGAAAGATAATCTACACTGGTCATAGAGGAGATGCAGAAGGAGGGACCTCATGGGTGTAAATGCAATACCAGGAGAAGTGATAATAAAGGTACTGCGGATACAGTTGGAATTGAACTGTCTTGCAATTTTGAAATACTGCTTTTTCACAGATTCTGTAGAATATTCTGGGTAAAGATAATTAGAACTTTTATGATAGAATTTCTCTATGTACTTAGTTTATTAGTAGACTTTGTCATGCAGTAAAAAGAAACAGTCAGCCCGGCTGGTGTGGCCAAGTGGTTGAGCATCAACCTGTGAAACAGGAGGACACGGTTGATTTCCCATCAGAGCACACGCCCAGGTAGGGGGCATGCAGTAGGCAGCTGATCAAGGATTCTCTCTCATCACTGATGTTTCTCTCTCTCTTTCCCTTTCCCTTCCTCTCTGAAATCAATAAAAATATATATATATAAAAAGAATAAATCACCCTTCATAAAAAAAAGAAGAAATGATCAATCTTCAAAATCCATTCATTCAAAATTAATTCAGCTTCCATGTGAAAATGGTGAAGATTTAGAGCCACGTAGAAATTTTAGAATTAATCTAGTTAATCTCACAAATTGATTTAATTTTTCTTTTTAATTTAGAGATTAGATAGTATATATTTAATTTCAGCTGTTTCTGAATCATTAAGTTAAAAACCAAATTATTTTTTATAACTATTGTAATGCAAATAGTGAAATAAACGATAATAACTCAGACTTTGTTTGACATAGGAAAAATGGAAGGCTATAGGAATAATTTGTAATAGACAAGCAAAAGCCTTTAATGAATTGATAACCATATGAAAGTAAGCTCCTTTTGAGGGCTGGGAATTTTGTCTTTTTAACCACTATGACCCCATTGCCTAGAATAGTGCCTGCCACATGGTAGTCACTCAGTATACTGATTGAATTGGATTAGTCAGTGTAAAGCTGCTGATGTCTTTTTTTTTTTTTAATATATTTTATTGATTTTTTACAGAGAGGAAGGGAGAGGGATAGAGAGTTAGAAACATCGATGAGAGAGAAACATCGACCAGCTGCCTCCTGCACACCCCCTACTGGGGATGTGCCCGCAACCAATGTACATGCCCTTGGCCGGAATCGAACCTGGGACCCTTCAGTCCGCAGACCGACGCTCTATCCACTGAGCCAAACCGGTTTCGGCTGCTGATGTCTTTGAATAAAATAAATGGAAACACTTATTGTGGTTATGAAAACTTTGAAATGTAAAAAATTACAACTCTATGTCACATTTACTTTCTAAACCAAAATATAAACCATTTAGCAAAATAAAAAAAACACACATCCTATCTAATAATAGACAAATATGCAAATTGACCGCACCTTCGCTACAACAAGCCACGCCCACCAGCCAAGCCACGCCCACCAACCAATCAGGACGACTACGCAAATTACCCCAACAAAGATGGCGGCTAATCTGCATATCAAGACAGCGTAGAAAGAAGCCAAGAGCTGTTGAAGGGAGCACAGCTGCAGAGAAGCAAGCAAGCCAGGGGGAGGAGAAGGGAGGAGTGGAGGCAGGGCCGGGGGCAAAGGAAGGAGAGTAGGCGGGGCGGGGGAAAAGGGAGGAGCAGAGGCGGGGCCAGGGGAGAAGGAAGGAGAGCGGGTGGGTGGAGAAGGGAGAAAAGCAGGGGGGCTGGCGGAGAAGGCGGGGCGGGGGACAGGGGAGGAGAGCAGGCAGGGCGGGGTAGAGTGCATCAGGAAACCCTATTGCAGGATTTTTCCTGCAACGGGAACGCTAGTAATTCAAAAAAAAGGATATAGTAGGGCAGAATTTAAAGCTAGGGAGATTTAAGCAAGAACTTTAGTGTGGTGAAGGCCTGGGTTGGGAGTGTGAGGTGGGAGGGGGTCAATGGGGGAAAAAAGGGAACCATCTGTAATACTTTCAACAATACAGATAAATTAAAAAAAAGAAAAAATAAGAAAGAACTTTTATTTGTTTGGATTTATAGTAGGTAGGGATGATCTGTTATTTCCATAGAGTTGTTATAAAAGGATTAAATGAAGTAATCAAGAGCAATTAGCATTCAGTGGATACTCAGTAAAAGGTAGCTACTGATTTACACCTTCATATACTTATCTCCCTATATATATATTACACCATGTACTAGGTGTACTGGTTAATAATGGCAGATTTTGTAATCAAAGAAAATACAATAATTTCAAGAGAAACATCAAAAGTGCTTTATTCAAAGTCCATCGCTAGCTACACATTTCCCCCATCTTTCAGGTAATTTGTGGATACTGTCCCAATAGAACTTTTCTTGTTTTGAGGCAAACTAGTCAGAGACTCAATTTTCTACTTCTTCGTATGTTTTGAAGTGCTGCTCACAAAGTGCGTGTGCCATCGATCAGAACAAGTGGTAATCAGAAGGAGCAAGGTCTGGTGAATACAGCGGGTGGGTTAATACTTCCCAGGCAAGATCTTTTAACATGTCTTTAACTGGTTTTGAAGTGTGTGATGGTGCGTCATCATGAAGCAAAATTACTTTGCTGTGTCTTCTGGCCCATTCTGGTCGTTTCACGATCAAAGCGTGGTTCAAATTGATTATTTGTTGTCGGTAGCGATCAGTATTAATGGTTTCACCAGGTTTTAGAAGCTCATAATACACCACACCTTCCTGATCCCACCAAACGCAGAGCATTGTCTTCTTTTCAAAGCGATTTGGCCTTGCAGTCGATGTTGATGGTTGACCTGGATCAACCCATGATTTTGTGCATTTGGGATTCTCAAAATAAATCCACTTTTCATCACCAGTCACAATTGGATGCAAAAAAGACTTTCTTTTGTGCCGTTGAAGCAACATTTTACTGATAACTTTTCGGTTTTCCATTTGTCTTTTGTTCAGTTGATGTGGCACCCATTTTCCTTCCTTTAAAATCTTTCCCATTGCTTGTAAATGATCGAAAATTGTTTGCTGAGCAACGTTTAATCTTTCTGCAAGTTGTTTGTGAGTTTGACACGCATCTTCATCAATAATGCTTGTAATTGTTGGTCTTCAAACTTTTTCGATTGACCTGGACGTTCTTTGTCTTTCACATTGAAATCACCACTTTTAAAGCGTTTAACCAGCGTTCACAAGTATCTTGAGATGGAGCACGTTCACCCTAAGCTTCCCGAAGTATACGATAACTTTCAGCAGCACTTTTTTTCAAAATAAAGTAATGAATTAAAATTTCCTGCAAATGCTCTTTTTTTTGGTACGAAATTCGACATTTTTAAGCATAAAAATATCTATGATGTTAACACCTTCAGAAAATTTGGCATATGAAGTTTTGAAGCTTGTCAATACAACAAAATAGCATACATATCAAATCGCATATATATCAACATATGTGTAACTCCCTCTATTGAAAAAAATCCACATTATTAACGGGTACACCTAGTACATTAATGCTTGTAAATTGTTGGTCTTCAAACTTTTTCGGTTGACCTGGACGTTCTTTTTCTTTCACATTGAAATCATCAGTTTTAAAGCATTTAAACCAGCGTTCACAACTAACTTGAGATGGAGAGTGTTCATCATAAGCTTCCCGAAGTACACTACAAATGCTCTTTTTTGGCACGAAATTCGACATTTTTAAGCATAAAAATATCTATGATGTTAACACCTTCAAGCAAATTTGACATAGGAAGTTTTGAAGCTTGCTGTCAATACAACAAAATAGCATACATATCAAATCACATATATATCAACATATGTGTAACTCCGTCTATTGAAAAAAATCCACATTATTAACTGGTACACCTAATATATAGACACTGCTTAAAAAAGATACACAAACTAAATATGCAAGGTAAATTATTTCAGGAATTAAACAAAGCTACTTAGGCACTTACGAAAATCTAAGTTATAGTCAGATTTTATAACACATCTGTTTAAGTAAGCAAGATATATTTGTATTATGCTTCTTGGAGGGAATTGTAGACAGATTTATTCTTCCTGAATTTTGGTCTGGGAATCCCTTTTGTTCATTCATCCAGAAATTATATTGAAAACTTGTTACCTCCAGCTCTATGTCAGGTACTGAATGGATTAGGAGTGCTGAAGACAGAATCCCCAGCTTTATGTTTTTTGTCTAATCCAGGGTTCAGCATATGTCTTCTGTAAGGGCCAGATAGTACATATTTTAGGTTTTGTGGGCCAGGTGATCTCTGTCTCAACTATTCAGTGCTGACATTGTAACACAAAAGCAGCTATATCCTGCTGCTCTTATATAAACAAAGGAGCATAACTGTGTTCTAATAAAACTATTTACAAAAACAGGTAGCAGGTCAGATTTGACCCTTGGGTCATAGTTTGTCAACTTATAAAGATAAGACAGTTTGTCAGCTTATAAAGTTGATTGAAAACATTCTCCTTAAAAGACTATCTTTACATCTCAAATGTTTTTTCTTTTCTTTATAAGAAAGTGTAAAAGTCAGCTTAAGGTAGCCTTGACCGGTTTGGCTCAGTGGATAGAGCGTCGGTCTGCGGACTCAAGGGTCCCAGGTTCGATTCCGGTCAAGGGCATGTGCCTTGGTTGCGGACACATCCCCAGTGGGGGGTATGCAGGAGGCAGCTGATTGATGTTTCTCTCTCATCGATGTTTCTGATTCTCTCTCCCTCTCCCTCCCTCTCTGTAAAAAATCAATAAAATATATTTTTTAAAAAAGTGAGCTTAAGGTAGGAAAACATAAGCTTAATATAAGACATTTTAAAAAAAAATTTACTTCAGTAAATTAAAAAGTTGAAATGTCTTTCCCTCATTGATTGTAAATTATTATTTTTATTTTTAAAATTTATTATTTTTTTAAATTTTATTTTATTGTTTAAAGTATTACAAATAGTAGTACATATGTCTCCTTTTTTCCCCCATTGACCTTCCCCCGGCCTCCCCTATAATTGTAAGCTATTGCTAATTCCTGGTGCTTTGACAAGATTTTTTTATAATTTAAGTAATTGACTAAATACATAAATTTAAGAGGTAAATTAAGCCTTTCCCCTCCTCTCATTAAATCATGCCCCATGCCTTTGTTATAACAGGGTGCTTGATTTATATAATGTTCAGGTAGTTAGTAGCTTACTTGGATCCCTTGATATGTATCTCATTAATAATGTTTGTAGCAGATACTTATTCTAATGACTGGAGCTGAATGTTCAGACAGGAATAGGGTGGGTAAGGTAATGAGACGCTAGACTAGAAAAGTCTTACATATTGAGTGAAATATTAAAGAGGTTTCAGATGTCTCTGGAATAATTTTCAGTGGAGTACAAAATCCAAATTGTGTTTTTTATGCAATTAGGAACAGAATGAGTAAATCAAATTATGATCAATTAAGTACTACATATACTACTTTAATTTAGACTTGTTCACTTAGTTGTTTTTCAATTCCACATGAGGGAAGAGATCAGAGCAAATATAAATTTCTATTTAGCTTTATTTTTCAAAGCAAATAGCTCCTTATGATATATAACATAAGAACTTTGACTGAATATTGATATTAAATAAGAACTTCCTATCTTATTTTACTGGTAAATATTAATTATAGCTATAACATCATATCTAATATTTAGAAACTCACTACTGCATAAAATTATACCTGAAAAAATATTTAGTGTTTTTTTTTTTTTAATTAGCAATAACCATACCTTAGATAAACCTCATTGGCTATGATACTGCCACTGCGCAATGCTGAAAAAAAAAATTTAATTTTTATACTGTTCTAGGGAGACTTAGAGTTTTTATGGAGACATCTGAGGAGCCAGAATCCAGAAAATAAAATACTTGCTTTAATTATACAAGTAGTAGCAAAGTAAGCAGCATAAAAGAAGTGGCTTACTAAATGGCTGAAGTTAGGGGCTTATATACCAACTAAATAAGGGAAAAGGTGGGGAGAAAAAGCTTCTATGAGAAGAACAACGATTTTTTTTTTCTCAGATTTGTGACATAATCTTTTAAAATTTTTTTTCAAGAAAAACGATCTTAAATATAACAGTCTTACATGCAATAAACATTAATATCTCAAGAAAAACAATTTTAAATATGATGTTACATGTATTAACATTTGTAAGATCATTTTTTTCTTGAATAATTTGGTGTTTAATACTTGTAGAAAAAATATTTTTATTAGGAAAGACAAATGGGTTTTAGGGTAACAAAGGGGAGATAAGAAAGTTTATGTACTGTTTGTTTATGCTGATGCTAACGGTCTTTTTCTTTTTCTTCTTCTTCATGGCCATAATCCAGAGAGGGGATTTAAGATAGTTTCACTCTTAATCTCCTTCCTGGGAGTGAAACTGCCCCCAAAAGGAGATTTATGGCAGCCTCATTTCCTAAATTTCTGCTCTTAGATAAGGGAAGCTCTGAGAGGGCTTCTTTCTGCATATGTTGAATCTCAAAGGTCTCCAGCTTAAAATCGCTAACTCTTGGGGTTCTAAGTGGGTCCCCATAGTTACCTGAGTGTCCCTAGCACATGGTAGCCAGCTTCCCCCAGAGCATATGATCAGAGAAAGTAGATATTCTGAGTGATTTTCAACCGGTGTGCTGCAAGAATTTTTAAGATATGCAATACTGACTACTCAGGGGCTCTGACCTCTTTACCTTTAGATCAAGCATGTCAAATTGCCGGCCCATGGGCCTCATGCGGCCCACAATGAATATGTTTGCAGCCCAGCCAATATAACGGTATGTAAGAAACGTTTTAATAAATATTTCATAACTTAATTTTTACAATATCCTCTTATACATAATTATTAATAACGAACTACAATGTTCACTAATGACTGGTTACTATAATCGTATAGCATTCATTTCCCTTACGCACCTTATGCGCAGGTGTACCATTTCTCTCCACTAATACTAGCAGCGAATATTTTAGCAGCCAATTGCCACGTCGTTAGTCTTGTACTGACTTGTTTGGTGTGTGCAACAGGAAATACTTTGCTTTCAGAGAACAAGAAAAAATAGGTTTATTTGCGTATGCTTATTGTGCAGTTATTCAGTGTCTGACAAGTTAATGTTCAAGAAAAAATATTAATTTTTATTAAAATGCCCTATTATTTTATGTTAACAATTACTAATTTATTTCAGCCCTTTGTATTCAGCATGTCTCTTTCAAAATCTGTGTTTCTATGAAAATCGAAGCTTTCGTTTTTTTGTGGCCCACATAAACTTAAACCTTATTTATTTGGCCCGTGTTAACCTTTGAGTTTGACATGCTTGCTTTAGATTGTTAAATAAAAAAATGTCAACAGCTAACACAGCAGTAGCCGTCTGGTGTGAATGAATCAAAATTATACCCTTTTGTTTTTTGTTAGATTTGCAAAAAATATAACATTTTTGGTGTGCTGCAGAATTTTAGTAATTAGTTTATGTGTGTCATGAGATGAAAACGGTTGAAAATTACTGCTCTAAGATATCCAAGCTGGAAGTACTAGTCTTTTTATAATCTAACTAGAAGCCCGGTGCACGAAATTCGTGCACGGCAGGGGGTTGTCCCTCAGCCCAGCCTGTACCCTCTCCAATCTGGGACATCCCTCTCACAATTCAGGACTGCTGGCTCCCAACTGCTTGCCTGCCTGCCTTCCTGATTGCCCCTAACCGCTTCTGCCTGCCAGCCTGATCACCCCCTAACCACTCTGCTGCTAGCCTGGTTGATGCTTAACTGCTCCCCTGCCAGCCTGTTTGCCCCCAACTTCCCTCCTCTGCCAGCCTGGTCACCCCTAACTGCCCTCTCCTGCAGGGTTGATCACCTCCAACTGCCCTCCCTTGCAAGCCTGGTCCCTCTTAACTGCCCTCCCTTGCAGGCCTGGTCCCTCACAACTGCCCTCCCTTGCAGGCCGGGTGCCTCCCAACTGCCCTCCCCTGCTGGCCATCTTGTAGTGGCCATCTTGTGTCCACATGGGGGCAGGATCTTTGACCACATGGGGGCAGCTATATTGTGTGTTGCAGTGATGATCAATCTGCATATTACTCTTTTATTAGATAGGATAGAGGCCTGGTGCACGGGTGGGGGCCAGCTGGTTTGCCCTGAAGGGTGTCACAGATAAGGGTGGGGGTTCCCTTGGGGTGTGGGGCGGCCTGAGCGAGGGGCCTGTGGTGGTTTGCAGGCTGGCCACGCCCCCTGGCAACCCAAGGGGAGGCCCTGGTATCTGGAATTTATTTTCCTTCTACAATTGAAACTTTGTAGCTTGGGGCGGCAGCCATTTCTGTGGCAATTAATTCTCCTTCTACCATTGAAACTTTGTAGCCTTAAGCGGGTGAGCCCGGCCAGGGTGTGCGGAAAGCTTTGCTTCCCCTGTTGCCGCCGGCAACCCTGGCCTGCTCTCTCAAGCTCCATTCTGCCGCCATTTGTTTGAATTTGTTTACCTTCTATAATTGAAACTTTGTAGCTTGAGTGGAGGCTTAGGCCTGCAACGGCTATGGAAAGCTTGGCTTCCTCTGTTACCTGGGAAACCTTGCTCTCTGTGGCTGTAGCCATCTTGGATTGGGGTTAATTTGCATACTCGCCCTGATTGGCTGGTGGGCGTGGCTTGGCTGGTGGACGTGGCTTATGTAGCAGAGTGATGGTTAATTTGCATATTACCATTTTATTAGAGAGGATTTAGTCTCATCTCAGAAAGTTACGTACAATCACTTTTGCCATAATCTTTTTTGTTGTTGGAAGTGAGATAGAAATCTAGCCCACATGCAAGGAGAGGGAAATTAATTAAGCTCCACCTCTTTGAAGGGAAGAATGTCGAAGAGTTTCGAGACTTGTGGACACATTTTTAAAACCCACAGATGGCTTTATATGTAAAATACCCCAACAACTTTGTTATGATTTTGATATTATTGGGAGGAAAAGGATACTGGATCATTATATTCCATTGTATAACGCACCATAATTTATTTGACAAAATCTTGTATGGCTGGAAATTTTGATTGTTTTGAAAATTTTGCTTTTATGATAATATATCCTAGATAACATATTTCAGATGAGTAATATTCATCTGACAATTCATTATAATTTATTGCTGTATTCTATATGCTCTAGAATATATTTGTGGGAATACATATTTTTTAAAGTAAAAATATCCAGTGTATTAAATATTTTAAGGTTTTCTGCAGTGATAGGACCATGTTCTGAACTGTGTATCTTAATGACTTATTAAACAGATTCATCATTGAAATATTTTTCCAGTCACTTTTGGTTTAGTCTTGGCATTTTATGACTTCACTAGGTGGCAGCAGAGGACCAGCTTCAGTTCAAGATGCTTTCCTGAAGCAGGATTCTAGTTGTTCCTAGTGTATTGTACATCTAATACATCCCAAAATATTAGTTTGGGATTATTAAGAATTTAATAAGGATTAGCGGGATCCGTATACAACAGTATTGAAAACATAGCAATTGTGATGTCAATGTGTTATTTTGGGAATTGCACCTGAATTATTTTATTTGTGGATGACCATGCAGTATCATTTTGGAACTATTTTTGTAAAAATGATTTTTGCTATATTAAAGTCCCTAAAAAGAGTCTTATTTGCTTCTGGAAACTTGTGTTCTCAGAGTATGAAAGAATAATGTGAAGCGTCTCTTTTACCCATATAGATTTTTTTTCCTCCCAGTGGTTTATGCTGGGAGCAAAGGAGTCTAATAGAAAAACTTAGTTTTAGATAATGAAATTTGGGTTCATAGGGTAGAAAAGTCATTTGATATTATACATGGTACTGCATATGAAGAATAGTTATTATTATTTTTAATCCTCACCTGAGGATATGTTTCCATTAATTTTAGAGAGGAGTGGGGGAGAGAGAGAGAGAGGAGAGAGAAACATTGATCAGTTGCCTCCTGTATGCACCCCAGCCATTGATTGTACCCGCAAAATAGTTATGTGCCCTAACCGGGAATCAAACCCACAATCTTTTGGTGCACAGGATGACACTCCTAGCTGAGCCACCAGCCAGGGTGAACAGTGATTTTGATGTATATGCCCCAATTATATTTTGGAAAAGAAACTTATAAAATTATGCTTTCTTTTTAAGAAGTTATATATCATACTAGAGGCCCGGTGCATGAAATTGGTGCACGGGGGGGGGGGGGAGGTGTCCCTCAGGCCAGCCTGCACCCTCTCCAATCTGGGATCCCTCTCACAATCCAGGACTGCTGGCTCCAACTGCTCGCCTGCCTGCCTTCCTGATTGCCCCTAACCGCTTTTGCCTGCCAGCCTGATCACCCCCTAACCACTCCCCTGCCTGCCTGATTGATGCCTAACTGCTCCCCTGCCAGCCTGATTGCCCCTAATTGCCCTCCCCTGCAGGCCTGGTCACCCCTAACTGCCCTCCCATGCAGGCCTGGTTCCCCTCAACTGCTCTCCCCTACAGGTCTGGGTCCCCCCCAGCTGCCCTTCTCTGCATCCCTGGTTGCCTCCAGCTTCCCTCCTCTGCCGGCCTGGTCACCCCTAACTGCCCTCCGCTGCAGGCTTGATTGCCCCCAACTGCCCTCCATTGCAGGCCTGGTCCCTCCCAACTGTCCTCCCTGCTGGTCTGATTGCCCACAACTGCCCTCCCTGCTGGCCTGATCCCTCACAACTGCCCTCCCCTGCTGGCCATCTTGTGTCCACATGGGGGCAGCCATCTTGTGTGTTGGAGTGATGGGCAATTTGCATATTACTCTTTTATTAGATAAGATAGTATTTTATTTTCTTGAGGAAGTATATTCAGTTTTTGCATGTTAATGGTAATTAGTACCAAAATTAGTACCTGTAAACTAGGTAAAGAAATAAAAAATGAGTAGTTTTGACAGCTCTTTTTTAAATTGTGAATTTGATTTCTTGAAGAACTTATAGGCAGCCCATGTTAGTACAGTACATCTCTAGCTTTCAGCCCAGTTCTATGGTTGCTGCTGATATTTTTGCTGGCAGGTGAGCTTTCTTATTTTAAAAATATTTATTTATTTATTGATCTTAGAGGAAGGGATGGATGGAGGGAAGGAGAGAGAGAGAGAGAGAGAGAGAGAGAGAGAGAGAGAGAGAGAGAACGAACACATCAATTTGTTCCACTTATTTTATACATTCATTGGTTGCTTGTATGTGTCCTGACTGGGGATCAAACCTGCAACCTTGGCATATCAGGATGACACTCTCACCAACTGAGCTACCCAGCCAAGGCCAGGTGAGCTTTCTTGGACAAATTTTATTTTAGTAACATCTTACAATTTAGAAAATTTAATTTTAAAATACTTTTGCATTTAAAAAAAGATCTAAATTTTATTTCTTCATGAATTATTAAGAATGGTTTTAAGCTTTTAATGTGTTATACTAGAGGCCCGGTGCACAGATTTGTGCACCAGTGGGGTCCCTTGGCCTGGCCTGCACCCTCTCGCAATCCAGGACCCCTCTGGGGATGTCAGAGAGCTGGTTTCAGCCTGATCCCTGAAGGCCAGGCTGAGGGACCCCACCGGTGCATGAATCCGTGCATCGGGCCTCTAGTGTGCATATAAGATCTTTGGTTAATCTCTTCCCGTCCTCCCCCTTCTCCCCTTCCCTCTGAGATTCATCAGTCTGTTCCATGTTTCCATGCCTGTGTGTTTGAGCGTCTGCCCCCTGGTGGTCATTGTGCATCATAGTTACCAGGTTGGATGGTCGCTTAGGCTTTTATATATATAGACTAGTGGCCTGGTGCACGAAATTTGTGCACTTGGGAGGGGGTCCCCCAGCCTGGCCTGAGGCCTCTCACAGTGCGGGAGCCCCACAATCCATCGCCGAAGAGGTAGGCCCCGCCTACCCATCTGGGGCTCCTCGATGGATTGCCCCAAAGAGGTAGGCCAGAGCCAGGGGTCCCGCCTCTGAGGTGCATGCGGGGCTGTGGGAACCCTGGAGGAAGTCTTGTGGAGCAGCCACTGGGACCATCCCCCACTCCACGCATGCAGCATTAAGCCCCGCCCATCCTGGTGATGGATTGTGACAGTGTGAGGGTGTGACGACCATCTAGGCTTTTATTAGTATAGATTAGCCTGATAAAATGTAAACCACTGACTAGAGGTACAAAACACAGTATACAGGGTGGGTAAAAGTAGGTTTATAGTTTTGAATATGTGAAACACAGTATATTCTTGTTTTATTATTTATTAATTATTGTATTATTTTCCATATGAACAACTGTAAACCTACTTTTGCCCCCCTCTGTACATCTAGGACAAATAAAATTGCTGTTTAAATTGTAGACTTTAAGCAACTGCGCATTGAGTCTACTCTGTGATTTAGCCTTGGCAGTTTCTTTAATGTTATGAGTTCATACTATACTTATTTTTGTGGTCTCTGTAGTATTTAGCCACTTGTATTTAGTATTTACCTCTTGAGATTGGTGCATCTAGAATTTCTCCTGGTATTTTTGTGAGAACACGAACAAAGGGAACTAGTTAATTTCTAATAGTGTGATCCATTAAACATTATGTGCTAATAAATGGAGAAATTAAGACTTATTTAAAACATTTAGTGCACTTAGGTATAATTTTATTCACATTTTCCCTATTTACATAAAGCAGTATTATATAGAATCAAGTATCATCATGTTGCGCATCTTCCATATGTTTTTAATTATCTTTCTTAAAAAAAACAACAACTCTTAGTTGTGCTATTAGTTTATTTATAAATTTAAAATAACCGAGGATCTTTATAGTAAACTAGAGGCCCGGTGCACGAAATTCGTACACTCGGGGGGGAGGGGTCCCTCAGCCCGGCCTGTGCCCTCTTGCAGTCCAGGCCCTCTTGCAGTCCGGGAGCCTTTAGGGAGCGGGGAGCAGGCCTAAGCCAGCAGTCGGACATCCTTAGCGCTGCCACGGAGGTGGGAGAGACTCACGCCACTGCCGCTGTGCTTGCCAGCCATGAGCCCGGCTTCTGGCTGAGCGGCGCTCCCCCTGTGGGAGTGCACTGACCACCAGGGGGCAGCTCCTGCGTTGAGCGTCTGCCCCCTGGTGGTCAGTGCGCATCATAGCGACCGGTCATTCCGCCGTTTGGTCAATTCGCATATTAGCCTTTTATTATATAGGATTATTTATGGAGAGTATACTATGTGTTAAAAGTAAAATTATTTCAAGTTTCTTGTAGATTAGGTCTGTCTCTTTCACTAAAATAATTATGAAAAATATTCATTGTTCTAGTAGAAATAACATGAAAAAAGATGTTGCTTGCTTTAAATAAAATTTCTTACTTCAAGTTTAAAATAGATTTTTAGATAGAGAGGAAGGGAGAGATAGAAACATTGATGAGAGTATTTTTTGAAATACTCTATAGGAGTATGGTAAGAGAGTGTTTTTCATAGGGATACAGAAGGCATGCCCCCTACTGGGGAATCAAGCCTGCAACCCAGGCATGTGCCCTGACTGCGAATCGAACCGGTGACCTCTTGGTGCATGGAATGACGCTCAATCCACTGAGACACACTGGCAGGGCTTGACAGGTTTTAATATATTTTTATTGACTTGAGAGAGGAAGGGAGGGAGAGAGATAGAAACATCCAGGATGAGAGAGAATCATTGATTGGCTGCCTCCTGCACACCCCATACTGGGGATCGAGGCTGCAATCCAGGCATGTGTCCTTGACCAAAATTGAACTTTGGGACCCTTCAGTCTGCAGGTCTACACTCTATCCACTGAACCAAATTGGCTAGGGCTAGCTGGTTTTTCTTGTGCCTTATGTGCTGTTAGGATTGTTATAGGGCTGGAGGTGGGATAAATGTGTATGATTGCATATGTATGTGTATACACCATTTACGTATGGTGGGACTGTGTAAGAACTTCCACCCCTTTATGATTCCGTAATTCCCTAATTCTTTGTAGATTGGTGGAAAGGAGGAGGAAGCATACTCTAAGCCCACAGAAGTGGCAGTTAGCAAGATGCAAATTGCTGAACAAATAAAGTCAGTCCTGATTTTTGACAGTTCTTTTCATTAGTGGAAAGGTATGCTTTGGTATTCTACCTTACATTTTCCTCAAACTCTGTTGATTGTATAAACTTGTCCATAGGAAGGGACTTTATCAGTCAACTCTTATTGTTACGATAATAATTAATGTTTCTTTTGTGTTGGTAAGGGGAATATGAACTTATATAGAGTTAATTATAATTTTATTTAATTTATGCAGTTACTAATTTTTATTTTAATAAGCTAGATTGTGGGACAAAAACATGATAATTTTCTATTGTGTCCAATAGCTTTTGAAGTTGTGTATTTATATGTATCATTGTTGTTAGTAAATCTTAAGAAGCTGTTTCAGTACATTAAAATATTTTAGGCTCAGGTTTGTTTTTATCTTTCTAGTGTTTAGGAAACAGTTTCCTAGACAGATTGAGAGATCCACCTGATTCAAATTCTATTGTTTGAGTTCTCTGTTTTGAGTTATTGCTCACTCAAATAGTGCAGCTTCTGATTTTACAGAATTTACTTGGCTTACACTGATTCATGGAAAAATAAATTAACTGCTTACTGTAGTTGTCTGTCTTTTACTGTGTAAATATGCTTATAAGGTTGAGTTTGTGGGCTGTGGGTAATCTTTACAGGGAATTACCTCTGGTTTATTATTCTACTATTCAGAATGTCTGTGTTCACGCATATATTTCTGCTATCTGTTCAGAAGGGTTGTTCTCTTTTCTGCCTACCGGGTTTTAAACTAATCCTTTCTGTCTTATCCAGGGTTTATTTTATCAGTAAGTTCAACTCTTTTGGATTGCATAAAGTAGTAGTTGTAGTATTACTAATAATCATATTCAGCCTTAATTAAGTAATTACTATGTGCCTTGGACATAATCTTCCTATATAATAAAAGGCTAATATGCAAATCGACTGAACGGTGGAATGACGGGTCACTATGACTCAACACTGACCACTAGGGAGTAGATACTCAATGTAGGAGCTGCCCGCTGGTGGTCAGTGCACTCCCACAGGGGGACGTCTGCTCAGCCAGAAGCCGGGCTCATGGCTGGCAAGTGCAGTGGCGGTGGTGGGAGCCTCTCCCGCCTCTGAGGCAGCATTAAGGAGCAGTGAGCCAAGTGGTAAGGAGTAGCGAGAAGGGGGGCGGTAAGGAGCGAGGGGTCCTGGACTGTAAGAGGCATGTCTGACTGCTGGCGTAGGCCTGCTCCCCGCTGTCAGTTGGACATCCCCCAAGGGCTCCAAGACTGCTAGAGGACACATGCTGGGCTGAGGGACCCCCATGCCCCCGAGTGCACAAATTTTGTGCACCGGGCCTCTAGTATATAATAAAAGCCTGATATGCTAAGTGTCCAACTGTTTGTTCGACTGTTCGACCAGTCACTGTGACGCGCACTGACCACTAGGAGGCAGACGCTCCAACTGGTAGGTTAGCTTGTTGCTAGGGTCCAGCCAATTGGGCTGGGCAACATGGGCTGGACACGCCCTAGAGCCCTCTCGCGGCCTCTCCCCGGCCCTGATCGTGCACCAGTGGGGTCCCTTGGCCTATTTTGAGCCTTCTCAAAATCTGGGACCCCTCAGGGGATGTTGGAAAGCTGGTTTTGGCTAGATCCCCACAGGCCAGGCCGAGGGGCCACACTGGTGCATGAATCTGTGCACCGGGCCTCTAGTTTAATATATAATAAATAGATAATATGCAAATTAACCCTCATGCCCTCACAAGATGGCTGCCTATGGCCAGGCCGGCAAGGGGGTTAGTGAGGGATGACCAAATGACTGAACAGCAGGTTGCGTGGGGCAACCAGGCCGGCAGGTGGGGGGGGGGCTGTGAGGGGCTACCAGGCCAGCATAGGGGGCAGTTGGGGGCAACCAGGCTGGCAGATGGGGGCAGTTGGGAGCGATTAGGCTGGCAGGGGGGGCAGTGAGGGGCGGCTAGGCCAGCAGGGGGGGCAGTTGGGGGAGATTAGGCTGGCAGGGGGGGCAGTGAGGGGCGGCTAGGCTGGCAGGGGGCATTGAGGGTGACCAGGCTGGTGGGGCGGCAGTTAGGAGTGACCAGGCTGGCAGCGAGGGGGCAGTTAGGGGCGACCAGGCAGGCAGGCAGGTGAGCGATTAGGAGCCAGCAGTCCAGGATTGTGAGAGGGATGTCCTGGATTGGAGAGGGTGCAGGCTGGGCTGAGGGGGACAACCCCTTCCCCCCTGTGCACGAATTTCATGCACTGGGCCTGTACCCTTCAATATATTAACTCATTTTTCTCCCCAATTTCTTTCCTTGTGTTAAAATATACATAACCTAAAGTTTATACTTAACCATTTTTAAGTACTATATGGTTCAGTGATATTAAATACATTCATAGCACTTGCAGACATTCATCTCCAGAACTCTTCATCTTGCAAAACTAACACTCTGTAGCCATTCAACAATAATTCTCTATTTCATTCTTCCTCCAGCCCTTGGCAACCACCATTCTACTTTCTGTTTCTCTGATTTTATACTACTCTAGCTACTTCATAGAAGAGAAATCACACAGTATTTGTCTTTTTGTGAGTGACTTATTTCATATGTATACAAGGTTCATTCATGTTGTAGAATATGTCAGAACTTTCTTCCCTTTTTAAGGAAGAGTAATATACTATTGGGTATATATATCACATTTTGTTTTTTCATTTATCTCTCAATGGACACTAGGATTGCTTCCACACTTTAGTTATTGTGAGTAATGTTGCTATGAACATGGGTGTACTGATTTATTTATTTATTTGTTTGTTTTTTTAAAATATAATCTTTTGTTGTTGATAGTATTACAGATATCTTTCATCCCCCCCTCTTTACCTTCTTCCTCCCAGCCCCTATCCACCACTCTCCCCCACGTCTTCACTACCTTATTTCCCGTGTCTATGGACTATGCATATCTATACTAATAAAAGGGTAATATGCTAATTAGACCGGGAGACCTTCTGGACGTCCTTCTGGATAAAGCTGTGGTGGCGGGGCCGAGGCAGAGGCGGTTAGAGGTGATCAGGCCAGGAGGGGAGGCCAGTTGGGGGTGATCAGGCTGGCGGGGGGCAGTTGGGGGAGAGCAGGCCGGCAGTGGGGGGCAGTTGGTGGTGATCAGGCCAGCAGGGGGGGCAGTTGGGGGTGATCAGGCCAGTGGGGGGGGGGCAGTTGGGGGCAATCAGGCCGGCAAGGGGGGGCAGTTGGGGGCGAGCAGGCCGGCAAGGGGGGGCAGTTGGGGGCGAGCTGGCTGGCAGGCAGAGTGGTTAGGGGCGATCAGGCAGGCAGGCAGATGAGCGGTTAGGAGCCAGTGGTCCCGGATTGTGAGAGGGGTCCCACAGGGATTGGGCCTAAACAAGCTGTCAGACATCCCCTGAGGGGTCCCAGATTGGAGAGGGTGCAGGCCGGGGTGAGGGACACCCCCCCCCAATGCACGAATTTCGTGCACCAGGCCACTAGTAAGTCATAAGTCCTTTGGTTTGTCTTTTCTTGTCCCCCCAACCCCTCATTGAGGTATGTCACTCTGTTTCATTTATTTCTTCCAACTCCCTTAGGAGGTGGAGACTTCTGTTGAGAAAGTGATCTTAGAGAAGTCAAGTGATTTGTGCAAAATCAACAGCTAGGAAGAGCCTATCTGGAATGTCTGTTCTTAGTCACAATGGTATACTCAAAATATCTTTCTATGTTGGTGCCTTCTCTTTTGTCTATAAATATCTTCACTCCTATTTACTATATCTTAATATATAATTAATGGTATGTAATACAAACACCTTTAATACTAATGTTGGCAAGTGAATTTATAGTATACTAGAGGCCCGGTGCACGAATTTGAGCATGAGTGTTGGGGGTTGATTGGGGGCTGGGCTGGGCTGGCACAGGCGGGGGGCTGATTGGGACCGGATCAGGCTGGTTGGCTGCCACAGTGTGCGTAATAGCCACCAGTCGTTCCGGTTGTTCCGTCATTCCGGTTGCTGGGCTTTTATATCTATAGATTATTTTTTAATGTGTGTTGCATTTTAACCATAAGTCAGTTCAATTACAAAGTAAACTTGAAATTCAAACTGGATTTTCAGGCTCCTGCTTGCTTCAACCCTGTATGCTTCTCTTCTACCAGAGGTGTAATAGATTTAGAATTTTTGGAAAACTTGGGATGATAGATTGATTTGAATAGGACATGTTATTTGGAGTATGAGAGATTTTTATGGAAGGGAGTAAGAGTTTGAAGATACGCATTTTAGGACAAGATGGTGTAATAGCACAGATACATAGGCTTAGCACAAGCATATACAAATTTTTGAGCAGTGGAGGATGGGAAATTGGAAAGGGATAAGGAAGTTGTAATTCTGAAGTTAAAGTATATTCTCAGGAGTTGGACAGTTAGAATCATCTCATAATATTTAAGATTTTCAGCTCTATTCTGCCTGCCTGTTTTTTAAGGGTCTAGATAAAAGCATGATTGAGTCTGGAATTACAGTCTCTGAAACCGGAATTTTCTTCCTAAAGCCCATAATGATGGCATTGTTACCATTGACAATTCATGTAGTAAACAAAATAAGCAAATTAAATTGTTTTCTTTTTTTATTGTTGGGTGGTTTAGAATAAATCTGCTCTGTATTTTGTTATACACTGACTAGAAGCCTGGTGCATGAAATTTGTGCACTGTGTGGGGGAGGTGTCCCTCAGCCCAGCCTGCACACTCTCCAATCTTGGACCCCTCGGATATCCCTCTCACAATCCGAGACTGCTGGCTCCTAACCACTTGCCTGCCTGGCTGCCTGATTGTCCCTAACCACTCTGCCTGCCAGCCTGATAGCCCCCTAACCGCTCCCCTGCCGGCCTGATTGACACCTAACCATTCCCCTGCCAGCATGATTGATGCCTAACTGCTTTCTTGCCAGCCTCTTTATTATATAGGATTATCTCTGTTACATATAATTAATTCTGTGGAATGGGAGGGAAAAAAGTAGAAACTGACACTTGCCCCTATGCCTTACCAAACTTTTTATAGTGTTGACTTTTAAGCTTTGTACAAGACTCTTAAGTCTTGCTGATTAAAGGGGGTTTCTTGAAACAGAAACACCTGTACTTTGAAATTATTAATTCTGTTAATAGAAATAAGCACATGATATTTTAATGAGAAGCCTTGGAGAATTTGTAATTTTTTAAAATGGTAGATACCCTTAGGTCTTTAAGATTTACTTATGGATGAGTTACCTAAATTGAAATAAATGTTAGAGTCTTTGATGATTTTTCCATAGACACAGTTTACCAAGTACCAACCTTAAATAAAACTTAGATGAACAGAACATAGTAGAAATTTGCTGTATAAACAACATATAAAATAAAGATGACTATGTTTAGGTAGAAGACATTTAAATGTTGTCAGATTGTCCAAATGTTCAATGGCATGCTTCTTTCCTGCCATTTAATGTACAATTAACATTCTAAGATTAAAGGTTGGTTAGACAACTTTGATAATTAAATTGGTGGGAAAGTGAATGGGCTTGGCAATTTAAAATTAAATAATACATGATGTTTGCTTAATTTCTGTTGTGTCTATGTAAGTGATCACATAACAGCATGAAGCTGTGAGCTTAAAGTGAATTTAAGACCATAAAAATTTCAATCACATCTGCTTCATGACTTTAAATTGATGTGATATGAGGTTAAAAAAGAGCTAATCCTTTTGAAGAAAATTGCTGTGCTTATAGAATCAGTAAATCAAAATGAAAATACCTGTTGGAATCTTCCGTAATACTGAATAAAATTTTTGATTGTTTTTGATGAAGAGAGTATGTTAAAACTGTGTGTTCATTTCAGTGATTGTTAACATCAACATTAAATTTCTTTTAAAAGGTTAGGGGGTATGTGTGTGTGTTCTCTTTAATTTGTTAATATGAAAATAGGAATGACCTTAATATGAATTCTTTGAATTTTTGGGAAAGTGAAATAAGGTAAAGCATTACTTCAAATAATTTTTTTTTCAAGGATTGAACTGTAATTTGTGTTATATAAACAGACAATAGCTATTTGAAAGTAAAGCTTACATGTAGGATTACATTATTTGATCATCAAATACTGACCTTTTTGTAGAGGTGATGCAAACAATAATATTTAAAGTTATCTGAAGTCTTTTTCTGAGGTTCCTTAAGTTATGTACGTTAGACACAACTTTAGGTTGTATTTCCATAGATTTCTAGTCCAAATGGTGGCTAGGCTCCCCACCTAGATTATAAAGCTTGTTTAATTCCTAAGGTAGCTAAATTACTTACTGTGTATGTCTGCTGTGAAAAATGATAAAATGTGCTATTCTAACACTGGTAAGTAAACAATAATTGCAACAAATGTAAGAAATAAATACAAATCCTTTTTGACTAGTTAAAAAAAAACCCTGTTAGGAAAAACAGATTTGATTTTATAAAATAAGAAAGAGATAGATTGAGAGTATTATGGATATTGTGAAGAGGATTCTGACATGCTTTATTTTGTCAAGATGCATGAAAAACCATGACTTTTAATATTGCTTGATACAGATGTGTCTCTCACTAGCCTTGGTCAGAGTTTTCTTAGGCTCATTAAGAAACTAAGTGAATGAGGTAAGAAGGAAGAAAAAAAATTTTTTTTTCATTTAAAAAATTGTAAAGATAAGCCCTGGCCAGATAGCACAGTTGGTTAGAGTGTTGTCCTGATATGCCAAGGTTGTGGGTTTGATCCTTGGTTAGGGCACATAGAAGAGTCAACCAGTGAGTGAATAAATAAGTGGAACAACAAATTAATGTTTCTCTCTCTCTAAAATCAATTAAAATTTTAAAAAAGTTTGAATTAAAAAAATTTTAAAAATATACATAACACATTTTTTAAAATTTAAAGAAATAGAAAAAAAAATGGGTTAAAGAGGACATTGATAAACTTTCCAGAAGAGATTACCAAAGGTAAAGTTTGCTAGTGAGAGTAAAAGGCACAGTGTGCATAACCCTCATGGGGAAGGAAGTTTGGCAAGTCAGCTGTTCTTACATTGTTTTTAGAATAAGATATGGTTTGACAGGTGTTGGTGGGTAGGGGACAGAGTCTGACCAAACTGGACCATGTCAGGAAGATTTATAATTGTATCTGGGGAAGTGGCTCCAAACTGAATTTTCTTTATAAGACATTTCAGTACACCTGAGTTTATTTTGGGATCTCTACAAACTTAAGAATTAGGTTTTAGGGACTTATGTGCCAATTCTATTGGGAGTAGAAATGAGAGGAAATGTAGCTGGTATAAAAGTATTAGAGATTTGGCAGTGACTTCTTAATGAGAGAGAAGATACAAAGGGAAAGTAAACTCTGGACTTAACATAATACACTTACGTATCTCTGTTAGAGAATAGGAAATAGATGGCATGTCTCTTAGTATGAAGGTATAGTTAGTTATATACTAAGTCAGCATCTGACAGTATATGGGATAGTTGCCTCTTTTTAAAGAATCTGGCCATTGTTAGAGACTTAAAGTGATATGGAAATATTTCCACATTTTTACCTTTCTTCTTTAACATGGAATAGATCCTTACTTTTTAAAAAAATAGATCCTTACTTTTCATGGGTATCATATAACAAAAAAACACATGTTTTGGAAATATTGGAGTTCAAATTATATATCATATCTCAGAAACATTTTCCAAAGCCTGAAAATTTAAATGTGTAGAAGAATCCTTAAATATCAGCTGCTAGATAATTTCTCTAGTATTTCTGTAGATGCAAGCAGTGTTTCCCATGAGCAATCCTTTATAGAGAATTTTATCTACTAAAGGTCTTTCTTCCTTGGCCTTTTAATCTGCTTTCGAGTAAGTATATAAGTACAGTATTTTCTTTCTTTCTTTTTTTGGTTAATCTTCACCCAAGGATATTGTTTACATTTTTTGTTTGTTTTGTTTTGTTTGTTTTTTTGGAGAGAGAGAGTGGAAAGGAGGGGTGGAGACAGAGAGAAACCTCGATGTGAGGGAGACACATCCATTGGTTACCCCCTACACACACCTTGAATGGGGATCTGGCCTGCAACCAGGGTATATGCCCTTGACCAGAATAGAACCTGGGACCTTCAGTCCACAGGCCAACGCTCTAACCACTTAGCAAAACCAGCTACAGTATTTTCTCTTAGTAATTAAGAGAAAATATCAAGACTTAATTGATATTCCACTTGAAGTAAAAAAAAGGTCTGATATTTTCACATATATGTCAAATAAGTGTGTCAAAATCTGAATAGAAAATAAACAAGTATGACAGGTAAAGCAAATATATCAGCACCCTGGGATTTAATGTGCATTCTATTTGAATATTATATTTAATTCTGAGCTTCTGGTCACCCAGTAAAAAGGGATATATAATTTCTGTCATCATCATATGATCAGAAGAGACAAACCACTTCTTTTTTCTGAATTCTAAAGTTTTCAGTATAAATCAGCTTTCCTCAAATTGTGAATATAGAACAATTACTCTGCTAAATATTAATATATCAGGATTAAGGTTAGTAAAAATTGGGCCAAATAAGATAAACAGACTTATTATATGTTTTTTTATAACCTTAAATATTCCTTCACTTTCTTAAAGAAAGATAAAGTATTTCCCTAATTTATTTTGCCATGACATGCTTTTTAAAGTAAATACTAAGCTTTGCAAGATGCTGGTCTAGGTCCTTAAACAATATGATGGATTGTGTCTTCAATACTATTATTGCAGAAGATACCACAATTGCTTTTTATTTGACCTTTCCTTATGTTGATTTAAATTCTTTTGAAACATGATTCAAGGCAAGGATAACTTCTTTTAAGAACCTAGATTCCCCCTATCCATCGAGAATTGCTGTGTTTGAAAAGCATGTGCAGGAGGGTTTGGGAACTAAGTATACCTGTTGTCTGCCAGACCTGGTCAAGGAGTCTGTCAGATGCAGACTTAGTCCAGACTGAGGCTGATTCTATTTTATTTTTCCTAGTCAAATCTGAGTCTCCACAATCTAGATCTACGAGGGCTATCGCTGTTACAATATGGAGAAATGGCCTGAGTTCTCCACCTCCTCCCCAGGGACCTGCTGGGACTAATTATTTTGAAAACATTAGTAACAGCTTCCAATCCAGTCCCAAAATGTACCAGTAGCCCCTTTGGTCTCCCTTGTTGCTCTTCAACCTGTTGTTGCACACTTCTTTTACCATAATCAGCTGTCTCATTTCTCTTCACCTAGCCAAAACATGTCTATTTGCTCTGTAGAACACTTGTTTATGGGACACAAATTACCTTGTATTATATTAGCTTCCATCTCTTCATTTAATGTTTCTTCTATTCCTTGGCATTAACTTGATTCAGCTCTATCTTGCAGTTGTTGCTTTTTTTTTTTTTTCTGGACACACCATGTGGGTAGGAGATTGGACAGACCTATTAGCACTCTTTTCCATTCTCAATAATTCCTCCAGATTATTCTTGTACTCTTTCATTTAATAACAAACAAAAACAACTTAAAATGATTGTTTCCTTGAAGCCTGTGCCTTTAAATTTACTAGTTTCTTGCTGTCGTTTTCTCTCATTCTTTGAAGAGTTTGGTATCTGGATATGATCTCCATTCTCCCCCCACCCCCCCCCAAATCTTGCCATTATATATTTGGTAGCATTGCCTATCAGTCTGTAATTTCTTGAGCTTGAACCCATCTGGAATTTATTTTTTATATATGACTAGAGGCCCAGTGCACGAAATTCGTGCGCGGGGGGTGGGGGTGGGGGGTTGTCCCTCAGCCCAGCCTGCAGTCTCTCCAATCTGGGACCCCTCAAGGGACCTTCTTTTTTTCCTCCAGGAGTGTGGTGGAAAAACCCTAGATCACCTTCTTGGATTCTTATAATCCAAATTACCAAGAACACTGCAAGTGGCAGCCTACAGGGAGCTTAGTCAATGAGTTATCAGAAAAGGTATTTACTCTCAAACTGGTTTGGCTCAGTGGATAGACCGTGGTCCTGCAGACTGAAGGGTCCCAGGTTTGATTCCTGTTAAGGGCATGTACCTTGGTTGGAGGCACATCCCCAGTGGGGAGTGTGCAGGAGGCAGCTGATTGATGTTTCTCTCTCATTGATATTTGCGACTGTCTATCCCTCTCCCCTCTTCTCTGTAAAAAAATCAATAAAATATTTTTTTAAAAAAGGTGTATCCTCTGCAGCTCATGCAGCCCCTGGGTTGTGACCACTGGGCTAGGGGCGTGTCCCTGCCACCTGGTGGTGGCTGCCAGGGTCTATGCACACCCCAGAGGCCAGCAGCCCTCCCCCTGTGGAGGGCGCTAGGCTGGGGGCGTGGACACGAACCACCACTTGGTGCTGGAGCTTGGAAAGCCTCTGGGGTGGGGCGGGAACATCCCCGTCTCCAAACGCCCCGAGGCCAGCAGCCAGCCCCACCATGGGCCCCAGGCTCGGGGCATGCAGGGACCCTGGGCAGCACGCAGTGGTGGCCACCAGGGTCTCGGCACACCCCAGAGGCCAGCAGCCAGCCCCCGGTCCTGGGCGCCTGGCTGGGAGCGTGGCCCCAAACCGCCCCTTTGTTCTCGAGCCTTTGCAAGCTGCTGGGGGCAGGGTGGAAACTGGGTGAGATGTTCCCGCCTGCCAGGCAGCTTGGGGCCTGCACCCATAGGCTTTGAGTGGCCAGGGGGCGTTCTGGGACCCCTGCCACTCAGGACCTAAGCTTGGGCCTACAGGCTAGGAGAGGCCTGGGCCTGGAGGATGTTTCTGGGATGCAGGCTGCTCAGCGCCCGCATATGCAAATTAACCACCATCTTGTTCGCTCTGATTGGCTGTGGGCGTAGCGAAGGTAAGGTCAATTTGCATGTTTTTCTTTTATTAGGTAGGATGTGAAGTAGAGCTTCATTCTTGATGATCCGCTGGTGGGGATCAGTTATGATAAACTTGATCATTTGAAGAATGATGCATTCTAAAGTACATACATTCCCTCATATATTGATTTAGTTTAAAGAGAAGAAAAGGGCTAATAGAATTCTCATGACCTTGAGTTTAAACTTATTTTAATTTGATAGTAATACATAAGAATTGTACCTGAAATGGTGAAATCTGGCTATATTGAAATTTTGATTTAAGGAGAGGGGCTGTTTTGCTAACTAGTGTGGTAGAAAGAACATTGGATAGTTTGAGAGGTCTGGCCATTTGCAAATCACTTTCTTTTTTTGTACTACAAAGGGGAGAGAGTAATACATAAAATGCAGTTAGTTGCATATATGTGTGTTTGTGTGTTCTGTAAACTTTGATGTTTAAGATCTAATAAAAATTAGAGAACTATTCTCTTCTAAGGTGGTTCATAAGGTCACATTGTCTCTATTAAAAGCTTTGATTTCTCACCCAGCCAGAGCTTTGATCCATGAACCAGGAGGTCACAGTTCGATTCCCAGTTAGGGCACATGCCCAGGTTGCAGGCTCGATCCCTGTGCAGAAGGCAGCCGATCAATGATTCTCTCTCCTCATTGATGTTTCTGTCTCTTCCTCTCCCTTCCTCTCTCGGAAATCAATAAAAACATAAAAAGTATATAAACTATAAAAAAAGCTTTGATTTCTCTATACCATGTGTTTTTTATAGGAAACCAATTTTTTTTAAAAAGAAGGGAATATTTGTTATTTGTGGTACTTTAATCTGAATGATGGGGGATAGGGAGGAATCTATTGAACATTATTCCATGCAGCTATTATAAGCCTAAGGAAAAACAATTTAACTATTATTTCTTGAATTATGCTGTTAATGTTACCTTTTATGTTTCATTTACAGGTATATGATGTTGATTGATGGTACAAATGAAGTTTTTATGATTGATAGAGATAATTCAGTGTTTCATGTTTCAAATCTGGAATTCCCATTTCGTAAAGATCTCCGTATACATTTATCAAATACTCTGTTGGATGGGGTAAGTCATAATTTATCATTTAAAAAAATTAAATATTGCCATTTTTCTTTCTTGTAAGTAAAAGTGTGTTTTTATTAATTAAATAGTAACTTTCTAATCAAATCTAGTTTTTTAAAAGTTTTTTTAAATTGAGGTATAACTGGCATATATAGAATTGAATCTAGTTTTTATTAGGATGCTAAGTTCCATTTATCTCTTATTTGCTTTACTGTCTAGATCATTGTCTTGGGTATGAGAGTTAAGTGAACGAAGTTAACTCATTTTTTTTTTTTTCTTCTTGATTAAAAAACATTTTTGTTGAAAAAGACTACTTTTATTATTTTACTTTTCAGTTGAATCTTAATTATGTGATACCACTTAATAAATTTTTCCTTGGTTCTTTAGCTATATGGACTAATAGTTCTTGTTTTAAGAAACTGCTTTTTAAAGCAACTACTATACTTTTACATTTTAATTTTGAAAGGTGATAAGAATTTTTCCATTTCAGAAAAACCTATATTTAATGATCATAAAATTACTTGGTTAAAAATGTTTTAACTTTATTTCATGCCAATAGCTTTCTTTTCCCCATTCTAAAAATATTGACTCACTGTAAATAAAAATTAAAATAATATAAAAAAATTACCAAAAAGCTGGTAGAAATGATCTGAACTCATACCATTGCAGTAAATTCTGTTACCATTTCGATGAATATTATTCTAGACTTTTCTTTATGCCAGAGGTTCAATCTTATGTCTGCTCCTGAGGGATGTAACACATTCATACTACTGATAGCAATTCACAGCATGGATTCTTAAACAGAATGTGTGTCAGTTTTTCAGGGAGCTCCTTCCCGTCCCAGTAAATTCTGAATAATTGTGGTACCTCTGCCACAGAGGTTGAAATGATTGCTCTGATCAAATATATACATACATGGATAGTTACATAATTTTTCATGAAAGGAACCAAATGTTACATGAGTTTTGAAACTTGTCTTTTTTCCCACTCAGCAATTTGTTTTGGACACCTTTCTCATAAATATCTGAATGATATATTATTGTATATGTATGTGTTAGGGTTTCCAGAACCCTATTTTGATTATGAAAATTGTAGAGAATGCTTGTAAAAATAGGACCCATTCTAATAGCCCATCATAGACTTAATGAATTCGATTTTCCCAGTGGCCAAGTTTTCTGTACCTTTAAGAAGTGCCCAAGTGATTCTAATCAGGCAAGTTTGAGAAACAGTTCTGTGATTTTTAAAAACTAGCTCTCTTTTGGTGGACACTTCGATGTTTTTCTATTATAGGACACACTTCAATGCATATCCTTATACCTTTTCCTTTTCACAGTTGTGTAATGTTATAATTAAGAAGATTCTTAGAGGTGAGATTGTAATAAATATTTAAATCTTTTGATTGCTAGTAACTGAAGTCCAACTTAAATTAACTAGAGAAAAAAAAGAAATAGATTAGCACAATAATTAAATTTCAGGTTGGTTTGCTTCAGGCTGGATCTACAGGCTCCAATGATATTGTCCAGGCGCTTTCTCTTTCTTTGCTTTACTTGTCTGTTTGGTCTCATTCTGCATGAAGACTCTTTCCACTTGGGAGGCAGATTGCTCAAAGATAGCTTTCCCCCCAACATCCATATATCAATACAAGGGAAGCCTCCAAAGGGCCTTGCCTGAGTTATATACCCATGGAAGAGTGACAGTGGAGGCCAGGAACCTCATTAGTTGCAGTATCACTTGAAGTTGGGGAGAAGTTGCACTCCCAAGGAGAAGGGATGGCTACAGGTTATATACTATGTTCACTATGCAAGGGCATGCCCATTTTAAATATTGATGTGTATAATGCAGAAAGTTTGAACACATGTACAGTTCTAACAGCCATATGTAAAGGTTCTGTACATTATCTTAAACACTGAGTTTTGAAAATTTAATGTTTGGTGAAGGAAAGAATGACCTTTCCATTTTAAGGGATAGTATAACATAGTGGTTATGAGCCCTAACTCTGACGGTGCCTTATTGGCTCCATCAGTTATTACATGAGGGACCTCATCTATAGTGAAGTGAGGCTAATAACAGTACTCAGTTCTTGATGCTATTGTGAAGATTCTAAGTTGGATAATTTATAAAATGCTGATCATAGTGTCTGGCACATTGTAAAATGAATGGTTTACCTCTTTTAACCCTTTGCACTCGCTTGCTTTTTTCTTGATTCCTTTATTCTAATGCTAACCGTGTCGAGTCACACTCGACATCCGAGTGCAAAAGGTTAATATGCATTTATGTGAATTGTTACGGGGGTTAACATTTTTTCACTACTTTATGAATTATTGCATTTCTTCTGTGAGTTGCCCATTCAAATCCTTATATATTTTCCTGTTGGGTGTTCATATTTTTTTTTATATTGATTTATGAGAACTTTTTGTCTATGGGGGATATTCATGAAACATTTTGAAAAATGTGTTTTTACTTTTCCTGGTATTTTTTGTGGCATAAATTTAAATTTATGTAGGAAAAATTATAAACCCCTTGATTTTTAATATTTGTGTCATTTTAAGAAAGATGCTTTTTATTTATTTATTTATTTTTTGTTACTCCTCACCAGAGGATACTTTTTTCCATTGCTTTTCAGAGAGTTTGGAAGGGAGGGAGTGAAGGAGGAGTGGGGGAGAGGGAGAGAGAGAGAGAAAGGTGAGAGGAACACATTAATTGGTTGCCTCCTACATGGACCTCCAACCGGGATCAAACGTGTAACCCAGGTATGTGCCCTTGATTGGGAATCGAACCCATGACCCTTTGGTGTGCAGGCCGACACTCTAATCACTGAGCCACACTGGCCAGGATAGAAAGATACTTTTACTTCAGAATTTTATAATATCTGTATTTTTCTAGTAATTTTATGGTTTTAATTTATATAGTTTTAAAAATAATATTTGATCTATCTGAAATACATTTTGATAAAAGGAATAAAATAGGACTTTAATTTTATTTCCTGATGTCTAAACTGTTGCCTCAATATCATTCAGCTAATCAATTTTTCCTTTTTAATTGGATATATCCTTTTTATTGTATGATGGATTCCTTTATTTATCATTGTTTTTTCCTGATTCATTTTCCCATTTCATTAAATTTTGGTCTTCTAGTGGTAGTTTTATATTGATTTAAATACTGTGACTTTAACATACAATTTAATGTCTGACAACCCAAGTACCCCCAATCTTCTGGCTATTCTGAAGTTTGACACTTAGATTTTTTAAAAAAAATTTCTTTATTGATTAAGATATTACATAAATGTCCTTATCCCCTCTTTGTCCCTCACCCTCCTGGTGTCTGTGTCCATTGGTTATGCTTATATGCATGCATACAAGTCCTTTGGTTGGTCTCCCCCCCCCCCCCCCCCCCTCCTCTGCCTTTCCTTTGAGGTTTGATGGTCTCATTGATGCTTCTCTGTCTCTGGATCTGTTTTTGTTCATCAGTTTATGTTGTTCATTATATTCCACAAATGAGTGAGATCATGTGATATTTATCTTTCTCTGACTGACTTATTTCGCTTAGCATAATGCTCTCTAGTTCCATCCATGCTGTTGCAAATGGTAGGAGTTCCTTCCTTTTTACAGCAGCGTAGTATTCCATTGTATAGATGTACCACAGGTTTTTAATCCACTCATCTGCTGATGGGCACTTAAGCTGTTTCCAAATCTTAGCTATGGTAAATTGTGCTGCTATGAACATAGGGGTGCATATATCCTTTCTGATTGGTGTTACTTTTTTCTTGGGATATATTCCTAGAAGTGGTATTACTGGGTCAAATGGCAGTTCCATTTTTAATTTTTTGAGGAAACTCCATACTGTTCTCCACAGTGGCTGCACCAGTCTGCATTCCCACCAGCAGTGAGGGAGGGTTCCTTTTTCTCTGCATCCTCGCCCAGCACTTGTCCTTTGTTGCTTTGTTGATGATAGCCATTCTGACAGGTGTGAGATGGTACCTCATTGTCGTTTTGATTTGCATCTCTCGGATGATTAGTGACTTTGAGCATGTTTTCATATGTCTCTTGGCCTTCCTTATGTCCTCTTTCGAAAAGTATTTAGGTCTGTTGCCCATTTTTGGATTGGGTTGTTTATCTTCCTTTTGCTAAGTTGTATGTGTTCTCTGTAAATTTGCCACTTAGATTTTGCTCTCTCTTTAGGTTTTGGGTAAACGGGCTATTTGAGAAGTTAGCTCGATTAGTATTTACACTTTATGTGCAAAACTATACACCAATAAGCTTATATTTTTCTCTGCAGAGTAATCTCTGATAGGCTTGTGTCCAGTCCTTTCTGTTTGCTGAGTTTGGTTGTGTGGTTTATCTTCTTGTCATACCTTCACTACCTTTCCTTGGAGGGAAAGGGGGCTCTACATCTTTCTTATAGCTTCCTACAATTTCAAGTATCATTTTTTACAATTTCTTCAATGTTGAACCTTTTTCACGAGCCAGATTGAATTATGTCTGGCTAATATTCTCTGGAATTTACATGAGAATTCTTCCTGTCTCATGATAAAATTTGCTCCTCTATTTCTGGTTTAAATGGACAGATACTGGGACAATAGAGAGAGGCTTGGAAATGTTCACTTAAACTCTCAATGATGGAATTACCCTAATGAAAATCACATATATAAATACATAAAGTTATTAGTTTAACAGAGGGAATACCACTTTCAAAGTGACCTGAATACTTGTTGCTCCAATCCCTTATTCTTGTTTATTTGCCAACTAAATATTGGAGTGTCCAATATTCTATCTCACTGTGATTGGAGAATAGCATGTTTGAGTTAGTCTGAGGTACAGTTTTGAGTGATGAGAAGGTTCAGGGTGTGACCTAGAGAGTGAGAGGTGGATGTTGTGTGAACCAGAGCAGTGGAAGCAAGATCAAGGAAGTAATAGATGGGTCATAATGAGAGATGGTAGGAGAACAGGATGACTGTGAACTAGGTACTAAAGATTAGAAAGTCAGTAAGAAGGTAGTATAATTGGATGGAGACTGAGCAAAGAGTAACTATAGAATCACAAAACAAAGAGTTATCTATACTGTGTGTATCCTATGGAGCTACTAGTACATCTTCATTCCTGTGACAGGGTGTGTAGTAAAATATCATTTTGTAATAAAAGTGACATACAGATGTATATAATAAACTTTTGTAACCTGTGTGTGTGTGTGTGTGTGTGTGTATGTGTGTGTGTATGTGTATGTGTATGCACACACACCCCTTTGTTGTCGACAGAGCACTGCATAAGGTTGAAAGTATTATTCATTGCACATCCCAGGGTGTGCCGTTGTTGTCGTAGTTGATGTGACTGGCACTCCTGGGCAGTGCTGCACAAATACTGCATGGCTAATGCGGCAGCCCTGCTAGTAAGTTTAAAGGAACAGCAAGAACATTTTAGTTTTTGTTTATTTAAGATGCAGTTTCTTTTAGCGTTGTAACTAATAAAATAAAAGGGGGAAAGACTCTTAAGTTATAGCATTTGTAAACATTTAGTATAATTTATAATTGAACTAATATTTTTTGAGTGCCTATCATGTTCAAGTTGCTGTGCCAAGAGTGAAGGCATTGCTTAGAGGGTTGAGGAGAAGGTCTCACTCTTGAGACGGTTTACTTTGTTGGGTAGGGGTGGAGAATGATTGGTAATGGATAAAACGATAACCTGAAGGTTGGTGTTTAAAACAAGTTCTGTGGTGTTTAGAAGAGAAATACATTGAATCTAGTTAGTTAGGAATTAAAGATATTTTATAGAGGAATCGGCATTAGATATGGAAAGATTTTTATAGAGAGATTTATGTTGGAGGTGGGCTTAGGACATTCCAGGTAGGAAATAATGCTTAAAAATTAAATGTTTAACCATCTGCAGATTTAACTTAGCAATACTATTTATTTTCACCCCAAACTTGGATAACTAAGAGCAGCATAATAGACTCTTGTGAGGTTTTAAAACAGCAGTGTGAATCATGATGTCAGTTTGCTTGGACCAGATTAGTAGTTGCCATACTTGTTTTCCCAGTTAATTAAAACAGTCCTCTGTAGTTTCCTGTTTCTTCCACATTTTCATTTGCAAACTGTTTTTGTAAAATTTCAAATCCAAGAATAACTCAAAACTATCTAATTGTCCGGCTGTCAGATGTGAGCAGGAAAGCTTTTGTTTTGCTCTCTGAATGATGTTCTTTGACCTACAAAATGTGGAAAATAGGAGTTCAGAAATATAGCATTAATTCACTTGACATAAATCAATGAAATTCAATCAGTTTTACATTGAGGTTAAGAGGAGGATATGGTAGTTAAAGATTAAAGTTAATTGCAAGAATCCTGGGAAAATGGCATGTCTTTTCAACTGTTAACTTTTTATAAAGGAATGTGCATGCTCACTTAGAAGTTTTTAGTATGTCAGTACATTATCAAGTAGAAAAGTTCAACTATCAAGAATAGATTACATTTTAACATTTTGATGTACTTCCTTTTAGTCATTTTGTTGTGTCTATATTAATAAAACATGTATAATCAACATGTATATACTGACATTTTTTAAAATATATTTTTATTGATTTCACAGAGGAAGGGAGAGGGAGATAGAGATAGAAACATCAATGATGAGAGAGAATCATTGATTGGCTGCCTCGTGCACACCCCCTACTGGGGATCAAGCCCGCAACCCAGGCATGTGCCCTGGGCCGGCATCAAACCCGGGACTCTTCAGTCTGCAGGCTGACACTCTATCCACTGACCAAACCAGCTAGGGCTGTACTGACATTTAATATATGCTGTGTATCTGGGATTCCATCATTTTCCTTTACTCTGAAGAACTGATTTTAGGATAAAAAATTTAGTTTTACTTTTTAAAATTCAAGTATAATTAAATTCAGTACATTCAAAAGATTGTGCCTGGCTGGCATGGCTCAGTGATTGAGCAAAGGCCTATGAACTAGGACAGTGGCCGGCAAATTCATTAGTCAACAGAGCCAAATATCAACAGTACAAAGATTGAAATTTCTTTTGAGAGCCAAATTTTTTAAACTTAGACTTCTTCTAATGCCACTTCTTCAAAATAGACTCGCCCAGGCCGTGGTATTTTGTGGAAGAGCCACACTCAAGGGGCCAAAGAGCCGCATGTGGCTCGCGAGCCGCAGTTTGCCAACCATGGAACTAGGAGGTCAGTGTTTGATTTGGGGTTATGTGGGCTTGATCCCCAGAGTGGGTATGCAGGAGGCAACCAGTCGATGACTCTCATCATTGATGTTTCTTTTCCCTCTCCCTTCCTCTCTGAAATCAATAAAAATATATTTTAAAAAAGATTGTGTGACTATATTACTAACTAGAGGCCCAGTGCATGAAATTTGTGTATTGGGGGGGCTGTCCCTCAGCTCAGCCTGCACCCTCTCCAATCTGGGACCCCTACCTGGATCTGGCCTAAACGGGCAGTCAGACATCCCTCTCACAATCCAGGACTGCTGGCTCCCAACTGCCTGCCTGCCTGCCTTCCTGATTGCCCCTAACTGCTTCTGCCTGCCAGCCTGATCACCCCCTGACCACTCCCCTGCCAGCCTGATTGATGCCTAACTGCTCCCCTGCCAGCCTGTTTGCCCCTAACTGCCCACCCCTGCAGGCCTGGTCACCCCTAACTACCCTCCTCTGCAGGCCTGGTCACCCCTAATTGCCCTCCCCTGCAGGCCTGGACACCCCTAACTGCCCTTCCCTGCAGGCTTGATTGCCCCCAACTGCCCTCCCTTGCAGGCCTGGTCCCTCCCAAATGCCCTCCCCTGCTGGCCTGATCGCCTACAACTCCCCTCCCTTGCAGACCTGGTCCCTCCCAGCTGCCCTCCCCTGCTGGCCATCTTGTGGTGGCCATCTTGTGTCCACATGTGGGCAGGATCTTTGACAATATGTGGGCAGCCATCTTGTGTGTTGGAGTGATGGTCAATTTGCATATCACTCTTTTATTAGATAGGATAGAGTCCTGGTGCACAGGTGGGGGCCAGCTGGTTTGCCCTGAAGGGTGTCCCGGATCAGGATGGGGGTTCCCTTGGGGTGTGGGGCGGCCTGGGCGAGGGTCCTGTGGTGGTTTGCAGGCCGGCCACGCCCCCTGGTGACCCAAACGGAGGCCCTGGTGTCTGGGATTTATTTATCTTCTATAATTGAAACTTTGTGGCCTTAAAAGTGGAGGCCTGGGCCAGCCAGGGTGTGTGGAAAGCTTGGCTTCCTCCATTGCCAAGGAAACCCAAGCCTCCTGCTTGCTCCGTGCCCGCAGCCATCTTGGTTGGGTTAATTTGCATACTTGCTCCTGATTGGCTGGTGGGGATGGCCTGTGGGTGTAGCGGAGTGATGGTTAATTTGCATATTACTCTTTTATTAGATAGGATTCCAGAATATTTTCATCACCTAGATGGGCTCCTCCTGGGATCCCTCTGCCTGCATCAAATTCCACAAACTCTCCTTAAGAATAAGTTAGAACAGTTGTAGGGCTCTTTTCAGGAACTTTTTTGTCATGTAAATTTGAAACTCTATACCATACCAGTGAAATAGCTTCCCATTACCCCATGGCAACCACCATTCTACTTTCTATTTGTATGAATTTAACTACTTTAACTACTTTAGATAGGTCATATAACTGAAATCATACAGTATTTGTCTTTTTTGTGACTGGCTTAGTTTATTTAGCTTAATGTCCTCAAGGTTTATCCATGTTATAGCTGGTGATAATTTCCTTCCTTTTCAAGGCTCAGTAGCATCTATCCCACTGTATATATATTCCACATTTATTTATCAATCTGACATTTGGAGTGCTTCTGCCTCTTAGCTACTGGAGTAGTGGTGCTATAAACATGGGTGTGTAAATATCTCTTCAAGACTCTGCTTTCAGTTCTTTTGGATATATACCCAGAAGTGGCACCACTGCATCATATGCTAGTTCTAGTGTTAATTTTTTGAGGGAACTACAATACTATTTTCCATAGTGGCTGCAGCATTTTACAATCCCACCAACAGTGTACAAAGTTTCCGATTAACTAAGTTTTAAGCTTACGTATTTTATGTCTACTTACTTTTCCATAGCTTAAGGCAGTGGCAGCTGTGGTGAAGAGTACATTGTGTTGAGGGACTCCTTGGAAAGAATCATTCTTGGTATTAGGTCTTTGTTAGAATCCCTGGGTTCTGTTCTCTTTTAAAAACTTTGGTGAATATTTCCTTTGGCTAGTCAGGAACATTATTTTATTCCAGTAATGCTCAGATTATTTCTTCAATTCAGCATGAAGTCTGGGAGCAGGAATAGTCTGCTATTTTTATTACTCTACACATTGAAGAGGTAGAAAAAAGAAGACAAGAATAACCAGTGTGTTTGTATCTCTCTATATTTGAGTGTAATAGTGATAATTACTAAGACTGTCATTTTACAAGTAGAGCTTGGAGCTGAACCCTGCTGTGCCTTTTTGTTTTACCAGAATCTTGGTAGTTTCCGTGGCTGTCTGTTTTAAAGCTTATTCATTTGTTTATTCCTTTTTATTTGTTTTGTTTGCTGATAATACATTTTATTTTTTACCTTTTTTAATGTTTAAAGAAAAGTATGTTTTTGCTCATTTTGTCAGGTAATTTGGGAGGGAAATTCTGTGATGTCTGCTGTCTGAACTTGGAAGGCCACTTAATATCTGTCCACCCAGTTTTGTAAAGGATAATTAATTGAAACCTATTATTGATACCACCTCATTGGCTCATAAAATTCTTAGATACATGTATTTAAATTAAAATACTTCAGTGAACAGTTTAAAAGGATATAATTTATGTCAAGCATCATCTCAAATAATAAAGTACTATATAAAGATAAAAAAAGAGTTGGGTTCAAGACAATAATCATAAGTGTCTGTACTTAACAAAACACATATTTGAGAAAGAAATTAATTGTAATAGTTTCTTTAAAAAAATATATTTGTCCTAAATCAGTATGTTCTTTGTAATTTTAGATGGTTATATGTGGATTTTCTGTCATAAAATTATTTTAAAAAACCCATTTAGTTTCCTAGGAAGGATATGAGGAAAGTAAAGTCATTTTAGGCCCTAGCCAGTTTGGCTTAGTGGATAGAGCATTGGCCTGCGGACTGGAGGGTCCCGGGTTCGATTCCAGTCAAGGGTACATGCGTGGGTTGCAGGCTTGATCCCCAGTGTGGGGCATGCAGGAGGCAGCCGATCAATGATTCACTCTCATCATTGATGTTTCTATCTCTCTCTCCCTCTCTGAAATCAATAAAAATATTTAAAAAAATAAAGTAATTTTAGGTCAAACCTATTATTAAAAGTTGAAATTTTATAAAATACTACATTATATACCTATCATCATTCTTTAGTATCCTTTATCTCTTTTCTGTTAGCGTGGAGAATTTACATTCTTTTCATTTAATGGCTGTCTTATGTGGTATCATATTCTTTTTTCCTGTTCCCTTTGATGATAGTAGAGGCATGTGGAACCAAGAAAGACCACATGTATAGTATGGGATTGTATCTGTTATAAGGGTACCATTTATATCTACAGATTTTATGATTAAATTAGTTGGTATATAGCAAAATATAAAGAATAATGATTTAACAAATTATTTTTAAATGTCCCTGATATTTGGCATTTAAAATTTGTACTTTTTTTATCCTAATAGTTGCTTAGTAAATTCAAACATAAAACAAAACATAGCATAGTAATTCAAATATAAAAATATAATGAGCAAATATTGTAATATCACTTTATTTTATACAGAATAAATTAATGATGGGGCTTTTTGGGGTGCTGACAATATTTACTTAATCTGGGTATTATAAATGTGTTCATTTGAAATTTTATCAGGTTGTATTTTGATGGTTTATGTACTTTCTGTGTGTCTGTTATGTTTCAGTAAAATTAAAGAAATTGTTGTTAAAGAATGAAGAAACTTTTCTTTTTTTCTCTTTTAAGGAAATGATTATTGATAAAGTAAATGGACAAGCTGTACCTAGATATTTGATTTACGACATAATTAAATTCAATGTAAGTACCTTTTATAATTTCTAAATGGATTGTCACTGAGATGATAGATGTTTTTAACAAATAAAAAGTATTATTGCCTTAGAGTAGGAAAGAAAAATTGTGACACTTTCAAGTTACTTACAAGTGTTTTTGTCCACACTTGTACATTTTTTCTTTCCCTTACTGCCTAATACTTTGCACATTTGTCTTTAGATTATTTAGATATTTCAAGTGACTAAAGAAAAACGGTTTAACTGTGGTAAAACAAGATAGTATATTGTAAAATGTTATTAAGTAAACCTAAAAACAAAATATAAAATCTCCTTTTGTGAGTAGGATATAAAAAAGTGAAATTATATTTTCTACCCATTTACTACAGTTTTAGACTAGCCAAGAATCAAATTGCCTGTTAATGTTTAATTCAGTGTTGAAATTATTTAGACAGTAGAAGATGAATTGTGTAAATGGAAGAAATTCTTTCAATAGTGTACATCTATGAAAAGGTATAATTATTGTTCTAGAAATATATTATTCAGATTGCATAATCATTTAGTATTCCAAGCAGACTGAAAGCAGTTAAAAATTCTGGAATTAAAAGTGTTAAGTTTTAAGATTTTGAGGATTTATAATAAAAGTTAAAAAAAAACCCTTTTTTTTGGGGGGGTGTATATTTTAAATGGCAGTATTAAGATTCAAGATTATATATTAATCCAGATGACTTATTTTCTCCAGGAAATTTTCAATGTGTATATATCTCATTTGTTGTTGAATTACATATATTTCAAACTATTTCAAACCTAGGAAACTCAAGGTCAGAAACCATCAAGTTTAATCTTGTTCTGTTTGTGGCTACTGTATTCCTCAAAAGTAATGCTTTCCAAAATTGACTTACTCTTACCACAGATCTTGGAATGATGTTCATTGGCCCCTAACAAGACAAAGGGTGGGTGTGGCTTTGTTTCTTTGTGAATGGGGGAGTGCTGTCTCCTTTGCCTCTTGATATTGAGCTCTGCTTTAAATTGTGTTCAGTGCAGGTTCATCTCTTAGCCTGGGAACTTTGTCTTAGACAATAGCCTTCTAATTCTTAAAAGAAAAAGAAAGTTTTCGGCATATGTAAAAGTATAGAGAATAATATAAGGAATACTATGTACCTATCACTAGATTTGTTGAAGCTTAATTTTGTCTTTTTTACTCCACTCTCCTTTTAATAAGAAATAAATCATTATATGTATAATATCAGAAGTTTCTTGTGTACACCTCTGTCATCCTATCCTTGACCCTCTTACCCAGAGCAACAGCTCCTACCCTGAATTTGGTATTTATTATCCCCATGAGTGTTTGTGATACCTTTACTATCAATGTATGTCTATAAAATACATGTGGTGTTCTTTTGTAGGATTTCTAGTGTTTCATAAATGTCATAGTACTGTAGTGTAGTACACAACATTTGCTCCACATTATTTTGTATAGATTTATCTGTGTTAATGCACGTAGGTTTGGTTCATTCACTTTAATTACTCTTATTATATTGTATAAATGTATGGATTTTATCATTTTTCCTCTTGATTAACATATGGGTTTCCATATTTTGCTGTTAAATTATTGTATTGAATAGTTTTTCTCTCGGACAGTTCTCATTCCTGGGATGTGGTCAACCGGGAAGTGTTTAAAAAGTCCAGTCCCTCATTTCCTACAACATGGAGATTCTAATTAATTTAGCAACTTAATTAAGCTTTATTAGCTGCCTTGCTAAATTCCTTTCAGAAGTAATTGTACCAATTTATCACAGTTGGTATTACATACGTAATTTTTGCCAAATGGCTATGTGTGAAATGATATCTTGTTTTTAATTTGATTTTTTCTAATTACTAATGAAGTAAAGCATGTTTTATGTTTGCTTTTACTTGTTTGGACGTTTGTGATTTAAATGGTCTGTTCTTTTAATTTTTCTAGTTGGTTGCTAATCATGCTCTTCACAATGTATAAGAATTAGTTATATTTTCTGTATTTTAATTCTTTCTTGGATATAAATATGGCAAACAATATCTTTTCCATATTAGTATCCATTGAGCCACAGAAGTTGTGTTTTTTTTAATTTTTTAAATATATTTTTTATTGTTGATAGTATTACAAATAGCTCCAATTCCCCCCTCCTCCCCGCCCCCTGCCCATTCACGTTTTTCCCAATCCCTATCTCTCCCCCACTCTTCCGGTCTTCACTACCCTATTGCCCCTGTCCATGGACTATGCATATAAGTATATAAATAATAAAAACAATTAGTGAGTATATTAATACTTTAATTCAGATGTGAAAATTTTGGATCAGTTGTTATTAGAGTAGATTTATACCATTTTCCCATACTAGTTTATACATTTATAATTTTGAAATAACTGTGTTTGTGTGTGTGTGTGTGTGTGTGTGTGTGTGTGTGTGTATGTATGTATGTATGTATGTTTAGATATGCTTCCATCATTAGTCAAATTAATTTTCAGGGCTGGCATGTGTGGTTGTGCAGGCTCTATATTGGAGAACTCCAAAGGATGTAATTTACATAAACTACTATGTACAAAGTTAAAGCCTTGATAATTATGCTGAAAAAATAGTTTTTAGAGTTGAAATTTAAATAACTGTCTCATTTAATTCAGGCACAACCAGTTGGAGATTGTGATTTTAATGTTCGTCTTCAGTGTATAGAACGAGAAATAATAAATCCTCGACATGAAAAAATGAAGACTGGGCTCATTGACAAAACGCAGGAACCATTTAGTGTCAGAAATAAGCCATTTTTTGACATTTATACTTCAAGAAAGGTAACATTTTTAAAATAACATGTATAATGTATCCTAATTCAGCTTGGGAGAGGAATATGAATGATATTTTTTGGCCGAATTATCTTGATTTTCCCCAAAATTTCTTGAATATTGTACTCTTTTGGATAAACATGTACAGTTAACAGGTCTTCTCCTCATTAGTAAGATTCTCAGTGATGGAAACTTAAACTAGGTTGTTTTCTTGTTTCTCATAATAGTTTTTGATTCATAGCTATTATGGTTCATGTTATGTTTTTTAAAAAGTTGTAAGCTATGTAGAGTTATATAAGAGCGAAAATAACTTGTCAGGCCTTTTGAAGTCAGCAGTTTTTAGTACATAGTCTTATTTAAACTAATCAGTTATATATCCTACCTAATAATAGACAAATATGCAAATTGACTGCACCTTCGCTATGTCCAAGCCACGCCCACCAGTCAAGCCACGCCCACAAACCAATCAGGACGAGTATGCAAATTACCCCAACAAAGATGGTGGGTAATTTGCATATCACGACAGTGTAGAAAGAAGCCAAGAGCTGCAGAAGGGGGCAAAGCTGCGGAGAAGCAAGCAAGCCGGGGGGAGGAGAAGGGAGGAGTGGAGGCGGGGCCGGGGGAGAAGGGAGGAGAGGAGAGCAGGCAGGGCGGGGTAGAGTGCAGCAGGAAACCCTATTGCAGGATTTTTCCTGCAACGGGAACGCTAGTGTATACACACACACACACACACACACACACACACACACACACACACACTAGTGGCCCGGTGAACGAAATTCGTGCACATTAACAGGGAATTAATTAGAGGAAATATTTTAATACTCCTATTTGCCCTTTATCTATAATAGAAGTGTCAGAGATGAAAGAAAATTAGTAAAAGGTATATGAAAATCTCCCTCCTGTCAGAGTCTGGGGCGTGCCACGGGACCCAGAGTCAAGTCCTCGCCTCAAAATCACGCCAGACTGAGACCTGGCCGGCCCTATCCCCATTGGGCAAGATCCAGACCCGGCTGGCTCCACCCCCATCAAGCCCCGCTGGGTGGAGGGGCGCGGCCTCAGGTCCCCTGGCCCGGCCCCACGCAGCCTCACGTCTCTGCTGATGGGTCGTTATGGCATCATGGTGTGATGACCATTTGCATATTAGCCTTTTATTATTAAGATTTATATACTGTATATATACATGGAAAGTTTTCTTTATTTTTGTTGTTTGGACACTTAAAATGCATCATATTAAATATTCTGCGACAGTTGTTTTGTTTTTTCACTTAACAGAGTGGCTTAAAAATATTTCCATGTCAATGCATAGGGATTTGCAACATTATTTTTTAGCTGCTGCGTAATATTTGACAGTAAAGATGCACCATGAAGTTATTTTTGGGAAGAGGAATGGTTATGATAGAATAATATAGGAAATATAGCAACTTATGCAATTATGTTTTAATTTCCTTTCGAATATAATCTCATAAGTTAGATCCATGGTTGGCAAACTGCGGCTCGTGAGCCACATGCGGCTCTTTGGCCCCTTGAGTGTGGCTCTTCCACAAACTACCACTGCCTGGGCAAGTCTATTTTGAAGAAGTGGCGTTAGAAGAAGTTTAAGTTTAAAAAATTTGGCTCTCAAAAGAAATTTCAATCGTTGTACTGTTGATATTTGGCTCTGTTGACTAATGAGTTTGCCGACCACTGAGCTAGATGATAGAAGTTTTTGTTGTATTTTACCTGCTTCTACTCATGTCCACTCAATTTGGTATTTCTTCTTGGATATAATATTAGCGGTAATTTCAGCACTATTGAGCCGTTTTCTTCTCAATATATAAATATATTATAGAAAAAACAAATATAGAGTTATTATTTTTTCACTGATATTTTGCATAATGCCTTCTTGGCATGGTGCTGTTGGTAGACTTCTGCTGTCATCTTCTCACAGTTCACTGCTTGCCTTTTGTGCCTCATTTGGCAGCAGACATATGATAGGGGTGCTTACAAGAGCCTGTACACTTCTGTGCTCTGCCCACTTGGTAGAATAAGGATAATGTTGGCACTTACCGTGGGCCACACCCTTGGTGGAAGTCTGCTAATTGGAGCTAGGTACTCTTGCGGAAATATTTTCTAAATTATAAATAGAGTGTAAATTTGGGCAGAAGCCAAATTGTTTCAGTTTGCATTTGCTTTTTAAAAACTAATTTGACAGCTTATGCTGTCTTAATTCAAAGTTCAGCATTTAAGAAAATGTGTCTTAGTATAGTTTCATTAGTCAAAATCAGTACTTCTTAGAAATATTTGGCAGTGGATAATTATAAGAATTGTTCTTTAGGGATCTGAAGCAGTTATATTGAACAGCTTTCAATGTAGTTTTTCATTAGAGAACCGTGATACTCTTTTTTTTTTTTCTTTATAGTCAGCTTATATAACCCCCTTTTAAAACCATATGATGTTTAAAAAAGAAGTCCTAATATTTAGAATTTTTATTATTAGTCTCATTTTTCCTCCGTTTCAGTTCTTACGGTTATTTCTTTGTTCTCAGTTTCTCTTGAAATTGTTTTTGGTTGTAGAATACAGAAGGAAAGCACCTTTTACAGCAGAGTTGGTCTAAAGGGGAAAACTAGTAACACCAGATATGGGATAGTAGCTATAGTTGACAGATTATTGCTCTAGAGCAGTGGTTCTCAACCTTTTTCTAATGCCGCGACCTTAATACAGTTCCTCATGTTGTGGTGACCCCCAACCATTAAATTATTTTCGTTGCTACTTCATAACTATAATTTTGCTACTGTTATGAATCGTAATGTAAATATTTGTGTTTTCTGGTGGTCTTAGGCTCTACAGCAGTGGTTCTCAACCTGTGGGTCGAGACCCACAGGTTGAGAACCGCTAGCAGGGTTGCGACCCACAGGTTGAGAACTGCTAGCAGGGTTGCCTAAGACCATCGGAAAACACAGATATTTACATTATGATTCTAACAGTAGCAAAATTACAGTTATGAAGTAGCAACGAAAATAATTTTATGGTTGGGGGTCACCACAACATGAGGAACTGTATTAAAGTGTCGCGTCATTAGAAAGTTTGAGAACCACTGCTCTAGAGAGTCTTCTTTTTATTATGAATTTTTAAAATAAATTTATCTTTATTGTTGAAAGTATTATAGATGTCTCCTCTACCCCCCCCCCCCCATTGACCCTCTTCACCCCGTTCCTGCCCCTTCCCCAGGCCTCCATTGCAAAATCTTATTATTATCTTTGCTAATGGGAATGGTAAATAGTGATATTATGAAGGATAAAGCCTTTGTCAGGGAAGTATATATTTTTTATGAGGGAAGCCAATTTTTATGTGGTTTTAAACAGTTTATAACTGTGGAAAAATACATACTTTTTCATAGACATTTCATTTCTGTATACCTTTAAAATTTTGAAGATAATTTTGATTTTAGGACTTTATTAGTATAGCTCTATTAGCCTTTTCCTTTTATGTAATTAGATCCATCAAACACAGTACAGGGTTAATGAGTTGTTCAGTGTTTAACTGAATATACATAGTTATAATAAAGCATACAAAATAGTAACAACATGAAGCAATTTCTCAAATCACAATTTTATTTAAATTTCTAGTTTGAAGGCCAATTAAAAAAAGAATCATTTTTATTTATTTATTTATTTTACAGCTGAGTAGTATTCCATTGTTTAAATGTATGATAGCTTTTTTATCTACTCATGTTCTGATGGGCACTTGGGCTATTTCCAGATCTTGGCTATTATAAATAACTAGAAGCCCGGTGCACGAAATTCGTGCACGGCGGGGGGTTGTCCCTCAGCCCAGCCTGTACCCTCTCCAATCTGGGACATCCCTCTCACAATCCAGGACTGTTGGCTCCCAACTGCTTGCCTGCCTGCCTTCCTGATTGGCCCTAACCGCTTCTGCCTGCCAGCCTGATCACTTCCTAACCACTCCGCTGCCAGCCTGGTTGATGCTTAACTGCTCCCCTGCCAGCCTGTTTGCCCCCAACTTCCCTCCTCTGCCAGCCTGGTCACCCCTAACTGCCCTCTCCTGCAGGGTTGATCACCTCCAACTGCCCTCCCTTGCAAGCCTGGTCCCTCTCAACTGCCCTCCCTTGCAGGCCGGGTGCCTCCCAACTGCCCTCTCCTGCTGGCCATCTTGTGGTGGCCATCTTGTGTCCACATGGGGGCAGGATCTTTGACCACATGGGGGCAGCTATATTGTGTGTTGCAGTGATGATCAATCTGTATATTACTCTTTTATTAGATAGGATAGAGGCCTGGTGCATGGGTGGGGGCCAGCTGGTTTGCCCTGAAGGGTGTCACAGATAAGGGTGGGGGTTCCCTTGGGGTGTGGGGCGGCCTGAGCAAGGGGCCTGTGGTGGTTTGCAGGCCGGCCACGCCCCCTGGCAACCCAAGCAGAGGCCCTGGTATCTGGAATTTATTTTCCTTCTACAATTGAAACTTTGTAGCCTGGAGCGGAGCCAAGCCTGGGGCTCCGGCAGCCATTTCTGTGGCAGTTAATTCACCTTCTACAATTGAAACTTTGTAGCCTTAAGTGGGTGAGCCCTGCCAGGGTGTGCAGAAAGCTTTGCTTCCCCTGTTGCCGCCGGCAACCCTGGCCTGCTTCTCAAGCTCCATTCTGCCGCCATTTGTTTGAATTTGTTTACCTTCTATAATTGAAACTTTGTAGCTTGAGTGGAGGCTTAGGCCTGCAACGGCTATGGAAAGCTTGGCTTCCTCTGTTACCTGGGAAACCTTGCTCTCTGTGGCTGTAGCCATCTTGGATAGGGGTTAATTTGCATACTCGCCCTGATTGGCTGGTGGGCGTGACTTGGCTGGTGGGCATGGCTTATGTAGCGGAGTGATGGTTAATTTGCATATTACCATTTTATTAGAGAGGATGCTGCAATGAACATAGAGGTACATATATTCTTTTGACATTTAAATGTGGAATCTAATGAACAAGTTAAACTGACAGACAAAATAGAAACAGAGGCATGGATACATGGAACAGACTGACAGCTACTATTGGGGAGGAGGGTTAGGGGACTGGATGAAAGAAGATGAAGGGAGTAAGCAAAAAATCCACATCTATTTAACACATATCGCAGACAACAATGTGGTGACAGCCAGAGGGAAAAGGATTGGGGGGTTGGTTAGTGGAGGTGGGCAAAGGGGGGAAATGGGGGCGGAAAGAAACCTTGCTTTGGGCAATGGGCGCACAATACAGTGCGCATATGTTTTGTTGAGGCCTGTATGGTTTTATGAACCAATGTCATCCCATTAAATTTAACAAAACAACAACAAAAAACAATGGAAAATATGCTATAAGTTATATTAAAAAAGAAGAGAAATATGCATATATTAGTTCTATCCATTTCTTTATTCACAAGGATTTTCATTTCTTTCCAAATTTTTATAGATTGCCTTTTTTTTTTGGCATGTTCTTAGAATTCCTGATCTTAGCCTAGCAGTGATGGCGAACCTCTGACACGCGTGTCAGTGCCATTTCTGATGACATGCGGCCGCTGAGGCGGCCGCATGCCGAGGATGAAACATTTATGTTATTTAAACTATAAATATCGCGAAATAATGTTTTTTCCTCAAAGGGACACACTACCCGAGTTATGCTCAGGTTTTTGGTGAAGTTTGAAACACCAAGCTCAAAAGGTTGCCCATCACTGGCCTAGGGACTCTGAGGGCACATACATGTCCACATATACTTTAGGCATATGTGTATACCCTGTGAGAAGAGGAGTGTGACTCACTAGGCTGAAGTAGGATGGGGCCTTTCTGGGAGAGAATGTAGAGGTAGATGTATTAAAGAGAAATAGTAAGAATTTTAAGTTGCACATAGGAGGTTAATGACAGTACAGCTGATGAAAGCACATTCTTTAAAGGTATATATAAAAGTCTAGTGAACCATATAATTATTTACTGCATTAAATGGTTGATAAATGCTTACCTTTAAGTACTAGAAATACAATCACTATACCAGAGATATATTTTGCTATTTTATACAGCAAAATGAAGTACTTTATATAGTAGTTTAGATATAAATCTTAGGTTCTATTTTTATATGATTTTGAACTCTTTCTATAGTAGCTCAAAATTGATAAAGAGAATAAGGGAAATGTTATATGCTTTTTATATTGTAGAAAACAAAGTTTATTTCTTAAAGTCTCATTCCTTATTCCTGGTACTTTATAAGGCTGTAAAACATGTTTAGTTTACAGATAAATGCCATTTGGTATCTCAGTATGGGTTGTCCTCATCCAGAGATGTTCACTGTCTATTAAAGATCTCATCTTTGTTGGCTAACTGGGTCACTTTACCCATTAACTGACAGGGCGACTATGGCATCATTCTACAGTCGGCCTGGTTTGAACAGCCTCTTGACAATAATGCCCAACAGGGAAGTCATATGCTTTCCTGCTAATGCCTGTGACTTGAAGGATAGTCTAAATTGTGTCAACTATAGAAACACAGTGACAAAAACTTATATTGCAATGAATTCTGGCCAACTGATAGTCAGTCCCCTACAGCATGGCCCTTACTTAGACACTAGGTGCAAGTATGGGAGTCCCCAGGGCACTTTTTAAAAAATACCACGTGAGAGCTTACTCTGTGCCAGATTACTGTAATAGATGCTGAGAATACAGTGATAATAAGATGTGATTCTTGATCTTAAATAGTCCACAGCTCAATTTGGTAGTCAGACAGTTAAACAGGAAAATCCTGTGATGGAGGGAAGCATAGGTTGCTATGGGAATATGCCAAAGAAGCAAATTTATAACTGAATCCCTGGTTTAGAAGAACAGTTAAGAACATGGACTCTGGAGCCAGAATGATTCTGGGGTTTCACTTCCTTTCTGTGTGACCTATGTTAAGTTCTAAACTTCACCTTCAAAATGGGGATAATAGTGGCTCATACTTCTTAAGATTGTTATGAGGCTAAAATTAATTAATGTATGTAAAGTGCTTAGAACAGTGCTTGACACATAGTGTTATATGTGTTACCTTTTCCTGCTCCTGTTTGTCTCTTTTTTAAAATGGATACATAATTAGTACTCAGTAAATATTTGAATAAACCGTGAATTATAATGAAATTATAATTACTTTTTTATCCTCTCAGAAGCCTTTAAACATCTTTATTAAAAACACTTAGTGTAAAATAACTATCTTGTGTGTAGTTAGGTCCATATTAACCAAAAGTCATAAACTGGTAGGTCCCAGAAAGTTTAAGCTTATATAATATTTAAAAAATACTGAAATTGCTTGTTGAGGATGCCCTCTCTAGCTTGTCATAGTTCTCACTCATCCCTATTATCTTATATCCAGTCCTTTTCAGGCCTGGCTGGCACCCGTAAGCATTTGAGTTTGTGACTTCTGAAACTCTGACACTGGTTCTTCCAGGATAGAGACTGGTTGATCTCTTTTAAATCTCAAATACTTGGTAGAGTGGCTATCAGTTATTGGCACTAAATGAATGTTTGTTGAATGAATGAATGAATGATACCTCAATTATGAGATTCTAAATAAGACTAACAACCACCAAAAATAATAAATAAACTATATGTTCTAGATAAATTTTGGTCTTAGATTTTTTAACTTGTCAAGAATGTTTCACCAGAATTATTATGCTTAATTTTAATTTCAGTGATATGGGTTAATGAAAGAGCCAATGACAATATTCCAGAGGCTACTTATATTTTGACTAGCTAATTTTAATGTTATAGTTGTTTAAGCATTATTGGTAAATACAGTAATAGAAATCAAATTATTGTTTTTAAAAGAAGATAATGATATTGACTTTTTATTGAGGAGAAAGGATGAGTTTTGTAGAATGATTTTGTACTGATTAGAGGAATATTGAGGGTACAGAAGCACTGGATAATCTTAGTCTAAGCCAGAAGTTAGACTTTGGGAATGAAAAAAGGATAAAGAGTAATCTAGGTGAATGGAAATTTCCATTTTGGAGGGATTGGTAAAACTAAACCTTGAATTTTAGGGGAGTCATGAAAGCACACAAAAAATCAACCAATATAAGCTACTATATTGAGTGTTCTCAGGCAGTCAGTTGAGGCTATGTGGAAATATTTTCTAAGAAAACATCTGAGGTGAGTAGACTAGTCCATAACAGAAAGGTAGAGATATTCTTTACTCATTTAAGAAAAATATTTTTCTATACTGTAATGAATTGATGTTGCTAGTACCCATCCCCAATTACATTGCAGATTCATTTTCTTCTTTACTTGTAGTCTTAAGCTATCATTTTTGGTTATTTCTAAAAGGTTCATTTCTATGCTTTGTAACTTTACAGTTTCTGTTTTATTTCTAATGTTTCTAATTTCAAGCCCTTTTTCATTATCTTTCTCTGCTTATGCACTTATAATAATTTGGTTTCCAATTACTTTCTGATTTATAGACATATAAAGTCTCAATTCTAGTCAATCACCTGGTATAACCTAATGGAAAGTTACATGCCTTCTGTAGGCTGCATGATGGTATTCAAGTGATGCTATTGTATTCATAGATAAGCAAATTTTATAAGTAAAGCTTTATAAAATACTATCATGCTTTATTAATAATTAGAGGCCAGATGCACGGAATTTGTGCAAGAGTAGGCCTTCCTTCCCCCAGCTGCCGGCACCGGCTTCCCTCTGGCACCTGGGACCTGGGCTTCCCTCTGGCCACCGGCAGGCACTCGGGACCTGGGCTTCCCTCACAGCCCTGGCTTTGTCTGGAAGGACGTCTGGTCTAATTAGCATATTATACTTTTATTATTATAGACTAGAGGCCTGGTGCACAAAATTCATGCATGGGGGGGTGGGCTCCCTCAGCCCGGCCTGCATCCTCTCCAATCTGGGACCCCTGCGGGATGGGGCCTAAACCAAACCAGCAGTTGGACATCCCTCTTGCAATCCGGGACCAACCACTTGCCTGCCTGCCTGATCGCCCCTAACTACCTCTGCTTGCCAGCCTGATCGCCCCCTAAATGCCCTCCCTTGCTGGCCTGGTTGCCTCCTGACTGCCCCCCTGCCAGCCTGGTTGCCCCCTAACTGCCCCCCTGCCGGCCTGCCTGATCACCCCTAACCACTCTACATGCCTGCCTGATCGCCCCTAACTGCCTCTGCTTGCTGGCCTGATCGCCCCCTAAATGCCCTCCCCTGCCGGCCTGGTCAGCCCCTAAATGTCCGGAAGGAAGTCGGATGTCTGGAAGATGTCCGGTCAACCCGGTAATTAGCATATTACCCTTTTATTAGTATAGATGATTTGATATATTATGTCTACTATCTTAAATTATATTTAACTATCTTCTAATTTTATTTGGGGAGAAATAATCAAGAAAATTATAATCCTATCTAGTAAAAGAGTAATATGCAAATTGACCATCACTCCAACACACAAGATGGCCGCCCCCATGTGGACACAAGATAGCCACCACAAGATGGCCTGCAGGAGAGGGCAGTTGTGGGCAATCAGGCTTGCAGGGGAGGGCAGTAGGGAGGGACTGGGCTGGCAGGGGAGGGCAGTTGGGGGAGACCAGGCCTGCAGGGGAGGGCAGTTGGGGGCAACCAGGCCTGCAGGGGAGGGCAGTTGGGGGGGACCAGGCCTGCATGGGAGGGCAGTTGGGAGGGACCAGGCCTACAGCGGAGGGCAGTTGGGGGCAACCAGGCCTGCAGGGGAGGTCATGTGAGGGCAACCAGGCCTGCAGGGGAGGGCAGTTGGGGGCAACCAGGCCTGCAGGGGAGGGCAGTTGGGGGCAACCAGGCCTGCAGGGGCAACCAGGCTTGCAGGGGAAGGCAGTTAGGGGTGACCAGGCCTGCAGTGGAAGACAGTTGGAGGTGACCAGGCCTGCAGGGGAGGACAGTTGGAGGTGACCAGGCCTGCAGGGGAGGACAGTTAGGGGCGACCAGGCTGGCAAGGGAGGGCAGTTAGGGGTTACCGGGCCAGCAAGGGAGGGCAGTTAGGGGTGATTAGGCTGGCAGGGGAAGGCAGTTAGTGGTGACCAGGACAGCAGGGGAGGGCAGTTAGGGGCAATCGGGCTGGCAGGGGAGCAGTTAGGTGTCGATCAGGCCCGCAGGGGAGTGGTTAGGGGGTTATCAAGCTGGCAGGCAGAAGCGGTTAGGGGCAATCAGGCAGGCAGGTAGGCGAGCGGTTGGGAGCCAGCAGTCCTGGATTGTGAGATGGGATCGGGCCTAAAAGGGCAGTCGGACATCCCTCAAGGGGTCCCAGATTAGAGAGGGTGTAGGCTGGGCTGAGGGACACCCCCTGCCATGCATGAATTTCATGTACTGGGCCTCTAGTTCTAAATAATACCCTAGGATTTTTAGAATAATTCACCCATATTCTACTTTAAAAGCTTCTCCTGAGTTTTATAGTTAAATATATATATTTTTTAATTTACCTTTTTTTAAAAAATTTTTAAAAATATTTTATTGATTTTTTTACAGAGAGGAAGAGAGAGGGATAGAGAGTTAGAAACATCGATGAGAGAGAAACATCGATCAGCTGCCTCTTGCACACCCCCTACTGGGGATGTGCCCGCAACCAAAGTACATGCCCTTGACCGGAATCGAACCTGGGACCCTTGAGTCCGCAGGCCGACGCTCTATCCACTGAGCCAAACCGGTTTCGGCTTATAGTTAAATATTTTTAAAGTAAGGTATTTGTTGTTGTTTTTAGAAGTGTTTAAAAAACATTTTGGTTAATTTAAATAGAACTGTGTTTCTGAAGAAAAATTAAGAGGGAGAAATGGCTAATTACATCTTTGCATTTAATGTCTTTACTGTTAAATTAAAATTAAGGTATTATTTAGGCATATGTAGGCTTATATTATCATTGGGTCCTCAGTATCCAACTCCTACCTGGGTTTCTAGCCTAAGTACGCAGTCAGAAAATATCTACCCTAATCAATACTGAATGTGATTTTATTTTTATTGTAATGTTATCACAACAAATTATCTAAGGAAACCTTAGTACATCTTACATAAGAATACCAGTGCAATTCATAAATTATTTTTACTTAAAATATAGAAGAGGCAAAACACAGAGTAGCTTAAAAGTATAGGACCGTCTATTTTGGAATATAATATTAGAGACAAAAAATACCAAAGTGAGTTTTAACATTATTTGGTATTTAAATTATTGAAATAAAACCTGACCTTTCAAGCCATGGTATTTAAACGAACTCTTTAACTAACTCTTTTTGGCTCCTTGGTAACTACTTCTTCCTTTGAGACTGTGCCTGACTTAAAACTCTTTTCTCAAGGGCTGCCCATCATCCTTGTTTAATACAACTTCCCTATGTTTGGTTTGACCTACTTATAACCCTGGCTTCTCCATTTCTTGGAAATTTTTGATTCAATAACTTTATTCTGATTTAGTCACTTTGACATTGACAACTTATCCCTGGCTATATTCCTACTTTAAAGTTTTAAGTTAGACATACTGCTTTCTTTTTTTAAAGACAACATTTATTTGTTTTTAATGATTTCAGAGAGGGAGGAAGGGAGAGAGGGAGGGAGAGAGGGAAGGATGGAGGGAGAGAGAGAGAGACAGAGAGAGAGAAAGAAACATCAATGACGAGAGAGAATCATTGATCGGCTGCCTCCTGCATGCCCCACACTGGGGATCGAGCCCGCAACCTGGGCATGTGCCCTTGACCAGAATCAAACCCAGGACCCTTCAGTCTACAGGCTGATCCTCTATCCACTGAGCCAAACCGGCTAGGGCAATACTGCTTTCTAACCACACCTTTCGTCTTTTAAAACTGGTGAGACATCTCATCAATACATTTCAACTTCTCTGCCATCCAGTGAGTCATGAACCTCTTTAACAGTGTCTGGGTCTTAGCCTTAGGGAAAGTAGTCCTCTTTATTGGTTATGCAATCTCAGCCCAAGTGCCTCCTCCTTATATCTGTGATCATAAATACTCTAGAGTTTTCCTTAGTTTCTTAGGGTGAAAGCTAATATTGATTTGTGGCCTTTCTTCTTTTCTCAGTGCAGTGAATATTTCTATAAGTACTCTTTACTAGTAGCTCCATCTCTCAAATCTCAGTTTACTGTATTTGGTATGAAATACTTAAACTTTTTTCTTTTGATTTTTTTTCTTTCTTTTATTTGTGGGTTATTTAGAAATTTGTTATTAAGTTTCCAAACATTGGAGAGCTTTCCAGATGTCTTTCTCTTACTGATTGATATATAATTTAATTCATTGTGGTCAGAAGACATTCTTTGTATTACTTTGACTTACCTATAAATGTATTGTATATGCACTTGGGGGAAAAAGTGTTGGGTGGAATGTGTTATAATTTTCAATTAGGTTTGATTGTTTCAGTGTTCATATTTTTATTGGTTTTCTGTCTGTGTTCTGTAAGTTTTTTTCAAGACATCTTTATGCCTGCTTTTTGATTTTCAGTGTTGTATCTTTTTCCTTTATTTATTTCAGTTGGAAAAAGTGCTACACATTTTTTTCTTCAAGTTCATTGATTTCTTTTCCCTTTGTTATATTCAGTCTGCTGATAATCCATTGCTTATCATTTTCTTTCATTTTTTTTTTTTAATCCTCACCTGAAGATATTTCCCCCCATTGATTTTTAGAGGGAGTGGAAGGGATGGGGAGAGACACAGGGAGAAAAACATCCATATGAAAGAGACACACTGGTTGCCTCCTGCATGCACCCCTACCAGGGTGGGAATGGAGTCTGCAGCTGAGGTTCATGCCCTTGACCAGAATCGAACCCAAGACCTTTCAGTCCGTGGACTGCCACTCTAACCACTGAGGTTCTAGGGCTCATTTTCATTGATTAGCATTTCCCCCCCGATACTATGTTTTGTTTCTTGCATTTCCATTTGTCTCTTTTATAGTTTTTATTTTTATCTCTGCTGAAGTTCCATATTTGTTCAGACATGTTTTCCACCCTTTTCTTTAAAATGTTAGGGTTGTTTTAAAGTCTATTTGATAATTCCAAAATATGGGCCATCCCTATGTTTTGTTCTATTGACTGTCTTATCTATTAAATGTAGGTTTTTTTTCTTATTTTTTTTATTTGTGTGTGTGTGGTACATTTTTATTGGATGCTGGACATTCATTATTTTTCTGTATGAACACTAGAATCTGAGGTAAATCTCTTTGTGCTTAGTGTGGACATACCTCTTCTTTCAGTTTAATAGGCCTCATTTTGGGGAGAGGAGTTAGTGGTTGAATCAGTGTGTTCTGTATTTGAGATGGGTTTATATTGCTATAGTTATCTTCAGTGTTCAACGACTCTGCATTCCTTCAGCAGATGACTGCTGTTAACAATGGGTATAAAGTGGTTTTGCCCATTTTTCCTGCTTCACTTTTAGCTTTCAGTAGACTCTGCTTGCTTATACCACATAGTGGTATTTTTTGCTCTTGTGCTCTCCCTCATCTATAAACAACTGTTTCTTGTCATTCAGTGCCTGACTTGTGGGAACCATGGTTTTCTTAGTTTTCCTCCTAAAGTCTTAGTATTAATAGTAATATTTAGACCTTCAGCCCCTAGTCTCAGGGACGGGTTTTCCCTAAGTGAACCTGACCTCTCTCTCTCCCTATTGGAGGCTGAACTTTGCCTCGCATAGGCAGGATGTTTTGGCAGGAGCAGGTTTTTTTGCTTTTATAAATGTAACTAGAGGCCTGGTGCATGAAATCGGTGCACTGGGGATGGGGGTGTCCCTCAGCCCAGCCTTCACCCTCTCCAATCTGGGACCCTTCGGGGGATGTCTGACTGCTGGGAGTCGGACATCCCTCTCACAATCCAGGACTGCTGGCTCCTAACCACTCGCCTGCCTGCCTGATCGCCCCAACCCACTTCTGCCTGCCAGCCGATTCACCCCCTAACTGCTCCCCTGCTGGCCTGATTGACACTGAACTGCTCCCCTGCTGGCCCGATTGCCCCCAACTGCCCTCCCCTGCTGGCCCGATTGCCCCCAACTGCCCTCCCCTGCTGGCCCGATTGCCCCCAACTGCCCTCCCCTGCAGGCCCGATTGCCCCCAACTGCCCTCCCCTGCAGGCCTGGTTGCCCCCAACTGCCCTATCCTGCAGGCCTGGTTGCCCCCAACTGCCCTCCCTGCAGGCCTGGTCGCCCCCAACTGCCCTCCCCTCAGGCCTGGTCACCCCCAACTGCCCTCCCATGCAGGCCTGGTTGCCCCCAACTGGCCTCCCTGCAGGCCTGGTTGCCCCCAACTGCCCTCCCCTGCAGGCCTGGTTGCTCCTAACTGCCTTTCCCTGTCAGCCATCTTGTGACGACGTGGGGGGCGGCCATCTTGTGGTGGCCATCTTGTGATGATGTGGGGGTAGCCATCTTGTGGCAGTCATCTTGTGATGACGTGGGGGTGGCCATCTTGTGACGATGTGGGGGTTGGCCATCTTGTGAGGGTGTGAGGGTCAATTTGCATATTACCTCTTTATTATATAGGATATCCTTGGCCCAAGGCTGTTTTTGACTGCTATGTATCTAGGTGACTTAATTCTTAGATAACATCGTGTTATTTAGTCTTGCCAACTCTGTATTTTGTACTGTTACTTTATTACATACTTTATGTTTAGGGATGGCCCAGTGTATGAAGTTGATAAGTTTGGTCTAAGAATGGAAAAGCTGTTTACTTGCTATAAATGATGTACCTACAATAAAAGGAGAATAAGTTCTTTAACCTTTTAAAAGTGTTTTTTAAAAAGATGATTGCGATATTTGGTTTTTATTACATCACTGGTGGCCCGGTGCATGAAATTCATGCACATTAAAAGGGGATTAATTAGAGGAAATTCTATCTAATAAAAGAGTAATATGCAGATTGACCATCACTCCAACACACAATATGGCTGCCCCCATGTGGTCAAAGATCCTGCCCCCATGTGGACACAAGATGGCCACCACAAGATGGCCAGCAGGGGAGGGCAGTTGGGAGGCACCAGGCCTGCAAGGGAGGGCAGTTGAGCGGGACCAGGCCTGCAAGGGAGGGCAGTTGGAGGCAATCAACCCTTCAGGAGAGGGTAGTTAGGGGTGACCAGGCCGGCAGAGGAGGGAAGTTGGGGGCAAACAGGATGGCAGGGGAGCAGTTAGGCATCAATCAGGCTGGCAGTGGAGTGGTTAGGGGGTGATCAGGCTGGCAGGCAGAAGCGGTTAGGGGCAATCAGGAAGGCAGGCAGGCAAACAGTTGGGAGCCAGCAGTCATGGATTGTGAGAGGGATGTCCGACTGCCCGTTTAGGCCTGATCCCGGCCTAAACGGGCAGTCGGACATCCCTCAAGGGGTCCCAGATTGGAGAGGGTTCAGGCTGGGCTGAGAGACACCCCCCCTCCGTGCACGAATTTTGTGCACCGGGCCTCTAGTATTTTAATATTGCTGTTTGCCCTTTCTCTATAATACAAGTGTCAGAGATGAAAGAAAATTAGTAAAATATATATGAAAATCTTCCTCCTGTCAGAGTCTGGGGCGCGCCGCAGGACCCAGAGTCAAGTCCCCGCCCACCCGCAGTTCTTCAAAATCATGCAAGACCCAGACCCGGCCGGCCCCACCCTCATTGGTAGAGATCCAGACCCGGCTGGCCCCACCCTTGTCAAGTCCTGCCGGGTGGGGGGCGCAGCCTCAGGTCCCCCGTCAAGCCCCGCTGGTTGGGTGGGTGCAGCCTTAGGGGCCCTGTCAAGCCCCGCAGGGTGGGGGGTGCAGTCTCAGGTCCCCTGTCAAGCCCCGTTGGGTGGGGGGTGCAGCCTCAGGTCCCCCGGCCTGGCGCTGGTGTGGGGGGCATGCCTTGATGTCCCCCGTCAGGTCCGGTGCCAGGGCAAGTGGCGCGGCCTGAGGCCCCCCAGCCCGGGCTGGGGAGGGAGGCGCGCCTTGAGGTCCCCCGTCAAGCCCTGCTGGGCGGGGGGTGCAGCCTCAGGTCCCCTGTCAAGCCCCGTTGGGTGGGGGGTGCAGCCTCAGGTCCCCCGGCCTGGCGCTGGTGTGGGGGGCATGCCTTGATGTCCCCCGTCAGGTCCGGTGCCAGGGCAAGTGGCGCGGCCTGAGGCCCCCCAGCCCGGGCTGGGGAGGGAGGCGCGCCTTGAGGTCCCCCGTCAAGCCCCGCAGGGTGGGGGGTGCAGTCTCAGGTCCCCTGTCAAGCCCCGTTGGGTGGGGGGTGCAGCCTCAGGTCCCCCGGCCTGGCGCTGGTGTGGGGGGCATGCCTTGATGTCCCCCGTCAGGTCCGGTGCCAGGGCAAGTGACGCGGCCTGAGGCCCCCCAGCCCGGGCTGGGGAGGGAGGCGCGCCTTGAGGTCCCCCGTCAAGCCCTGCTGGGCAGGGGGCGCAGCCTAAGGTCCCCTGGCGCCAGGGTGGGGGGGTGCATCCTGAGGTCCCCGGGCCCAGGGCGGGGGGAGCAGCCTGAGGTCAAACGGCCCAGCACCAGGGTGGGGGGCGCACCTTGAGGTCCCCCGTCAAGCCCCGCTGGGTCGGGGGGCACGGCCTCTGTTCCCCCGGCCTGGCGCTGGGGCAGGGGGCAAGGCCTGAGGTCCCCTGGCTCAGCTCTGGGGTGGGGGGTGCGGTCTCATATCCTCTGCCCTGGCCAAGCGCTACACAGCCTCAGGTCCCTGCTTATTGCTCGTTAAGGCTCCTTATGGGAATTCGGCCTCTGCTGTGGGCGCAGCCATCTTGTGTTACAGAACCCCCCTCCGCCCGCCATCTTTTGTGATGGTATGATGGTCAGTTTGCATATTCCCTCTTTATTGGATAGGGTTCCTCAGTAGGACTATGCTATGAATTTAGCAAGGTACTTTTTCTTACATAATGGGGTACATGAAGTATCAAGTTATATATATTTTTCTTACTTGAACTTTTATTCATCATTCATGGATATTTGAAAAACATTGAAATAGAACATAAAGGTCTTATATATATACCTGTACTTTTAAATATGAGCATAGGTTTCAAAAATATTTTTTCTCCAGGGTGAGTAGATAACATATATGAAACAAAGCTTTTAGTTTAACATTGCCTTCCAAAGTTATAGCAAGACTGTCAGCTGATATTTTTTTGACATTTTGATGGTTGGAGTTTATTTTCACCTCTTGAAAGAAATTTATGAGAAATCAGTGCTTTGAATCTATATTCAATTTTTAGTTAGGCAGAGTTCCTCCTCAGATGGCTAGGTCATTTAAACATTAGAGTAAATTGGAGATCAGTGTATGAATCTCAGATCAATCCTGAAATTTTTGCCTATTTGGCTAAACTCTTGACAATATGGTTCTAAGAGATCCAGTTGGCAAGCTCCCCACTTTCATAGTGTTATAATGAGAGGAAAGAACAAAACAAAACAGGAAATATCAAGAGTTGTATACATATTTTTTAAGTTGAGGCAAAATATACATAGCATAAAATGGACCATTTTAACAAATTTTAAGCATACATTTCAGTGGCATTAAATATATTTTCATCGTCGTATAACCATTACTGTCATCCACCTCCAGGTCGCTTTTCACCTTTCTAAACTGAAACTCTGTACCCATTATTAAACACTAACTCCTCATTCACCCTCACCCCAGCCTCTCTAATTTCTGTCCCTATGAATTTGATCAAGGAGCATTACAGTTTTAAGGGAATGCAGATATTCAAACTCTAATTGATCTTTAAGCAGTTAGGAACTAGGATCGCTCTAATTTTGCTCACTGCCCTCAGTTTAGAGAAATTACAGATTTTGAAGGAAGTAATGGCAGAGAAGGTAAAGGTCACAGTTGGGGAGGAGAAACACTAATCTTGTTGCATGTGAAATACACTTGAAATTTTGGTTGTCACTTTTGGAATGTAAATCTCCCTATAAGTGAATATAGTGGTTTTAAGAGGATGTGATTATGATAAAAGATTGTGATTGGATAACCCACAACATAATCCTAAAATTTGGAGACACATATATGAATCCCAGAACTGTCCTATTCTGGCTCTGTGAAAGTATATTTTGTTCTCTTCCCTGAAATGCAGAAATCAATATTAGGACTTCTGGCCATGATACACATGTTCAGTTCTTCAAAATAATAAAAATCCATGAAAAGAAACAATTTAAAACTACTTGCTCAGAACTAATTAGAGAGCATTGGATCTTATAACTTTGCTCTTTAGCAGATAAGGCTTTGAAAAAACTGCCATTTGTATTTTGTACTGTGTATCCCTTGTACTGCAGTTCTTTGCTTGAAAAAATATAGAAAAGACCAAAAAAGAAAAGAAACAGTAAGACAAAAAAGTAAGTCTAAAATTTTTTCTGCTTGAGGGTTTTGGAAAAACACAGGTGATGTATTTTCAGATTGTGTTTCCTATGTCTGAGTTAGCCGTGGTTACAGATTCTCAGGGGATTCTCCCACCCACTCCATCCCCAAGCAAGTTTCTCTGCTGTCTCCTTTGTTCTATATGTTTATTTTTTATTCCCTTTATTTAATACTTCCCAGAGTTTCTCCTTTTATTTTGTCAGTGAGACCAATGCTTTAAATCCACATTGAATTTTCCATATTAAAATTCCTTTCATCCTGACTGAGCAGTGCATTTAAAAATGTTTTAAATATTTTATCCATCATTTTGGTTGTTGTAGTTAGGACTGTTATTCAAGGTATCTAGCCTGCCATAGAATGGAAATCTTCACATGTTAAAAAAAACACCTTATAATGTATTAACCTATATTCCTCTGGACCACCCCTCTCTCCCATTTTGCATTTCAGTTCTTAAAACTTAAGAAAAGTTTTTATAAAGTTTACAGAAATTTGAAACACCTTTAAAGTGATTATTGTATTGATTATTGTATTTCTGAAAATACGTATATTTATTTTATAGCTACTTGAAGGAAATTTTGCAAAAGAAGTTAGCCACGAAATGGATGGACTTATTTTTCAGCCTACTGGAGTAAGTTTATTTGTGTGTGTGTGTGTGTGTGTGTGTGTGTGTGTGTGTGTGTGTGGTGGTAGTGGTGGTGGTAGTGGTGGTGGTGTGGTATATATGTATGTACATGTACATACATGCATGTATCTATAAAGTACATTTTTCTCAGACACATTTACTTAGTATTAATTATTCCTGTAATCACTGTTTTTCCTTAAAACAAACTGTTATAAAAGATTTCATTTTAAAATATTTCATTTATACTGGATATATAAAATAGTGAAATGAACAGTTTTTTGCTTTTTCACTCAGTATAAGAAATAAACATAGCTGGTTATTATTTTTTAAGAAAGTCTTTAATATAATAATCTTACAAAATAAATGTTAATTTGTTTCTTTACTATAAATCTACCAATAATATTATATAAATGTTTATTTCTTACTGTAGGCCTGTATACCTTTAATATTTCTAAAACTTAATTTTGCTATAGATGAATAAAATTCAGAGTTATCTCTACTTGAAGAAAAATATAATTCTTTAAATATTCCATGTCAAATTTCTGAAACTCATTAAAGGACTTACCAACTTAGTAGTCAAATCATATATTTGGAGTAAGTTTTGTTTTACACTGTGGCAGGGTTTCTCAACCTCATCACTATTGATGTTTTTGACAAGATAATTCTTTGCTGTGGGGAGCTGTCCTGTGCATAATAGGATATTTACCAGCATGTCCTTGGTTTGTTCTTACTAGATGCCAGTATTACCTTTCCTTTCCATCCCTCTAGGTTGTGACAACCAAAAATAATCCACTCACTGTACAATTTCCCCTGGAGAACAAAATTGCCTTCACTTGAGAACCTGTGCTCTATAGGGCAGTGTTCTCAAATGTGACCTATGGTCAGGAGCATTTGCACCACACAGAAAGTTGTTAGCAATGTCACTCACCCCGGATGTACTGATTAGAAACTCTGGGAATGCAGTCCAGCACTTTGTGCTTTAACAAGCTCTACAAGTGACTAAGGCATGTTCAAGTGTGAGAACCACTACTTTACAGGAAATATTTGTATTTCATGTGCTGCCCCTCAGCATATGTTGCATTTAACATTTTTTATTTTATTTATTGTTGACAGTATTACAAATGTTCCCTATTCTTCCCCCCTTTGGCTCCCTCCACCCAGTCCCCTTCCCATCCCAAGTCTTCACTGCACTGTTGTCTGTGTCCATGGGCTATGCATTTATGCACATATGTTTTTTGGTTAATTGTTAACCCCCACTCCCCCCACCAAATCTGTCAGTCTGTTCCATGAATCTATTCCTCTGAACCCATTTTGTTTGTCAGTTTATTTTGTTCATTAGAGTCCACATATAAGTGAGGTCATGTGATATTTACAATCACTAACAGCTGCCCTTGCCAAAACAGATAGAGGGGGGAAATCTTCTGTGGTCTAATGAGGAGGAGATGGAGGAGAGTTAGACACGGGGGACAGAAATTGCAGAAAATGCTATCTTAGGAAATATGGAAATTAGATCTTTTAAGTTTCAGTATTTTCTAGGCCTAATCTCCATTGGAAAGATTTAAAGTCTAAATATAACAGTAACTACAGTACTTTTTATTCTGATAAACTCATGGTTCAGACCCATGCATATGTGAGATTTTGGTGGTATGTAAGAGAAGTGGCCTGACAGGTGAGTCTTTGTGATGTCTCGTATAGCCAGTTGATTTATTAGTCTATTCCCATTCTAGCAACCACACTTGTTATTACAATGATTTTGTAAGTGATATCTGGTAAGGCAAGACTCTCTGCTCTTTGCCAGGATTTTCTTAAATATTTGTGGATATTTGGTTTAGCATATAAGGTTTAGAATCAGTTTGTCATATTACCTAAAAATTCTGTTGGGCATTTATTTGGAATTGATTTGAATTTAGATTAATTTGGAGAAAATAGATGTTTTTACAATGTTAAATTATCTTATGAATATGGTGTAGCTCTTTTCAGGTCTTTTTCTGCTCCATAATTGAGTTTAAATTTTTAATTGTTTTTAATCCAATTTCTAAATATTTAATATTTTCCCTTTTTATAGTAAACAGTGACTTTAAAAAAATTTGCTACTTCTAGTGTGCTTTCATACTGTTGATTATTTTATTGGTTCACAACCTTGCTGAACACTGTTAGTTCTAATAATCGTCTAATCCTACCTAATAATAGAGTAATATGCAAATTGACTGTACCTTCGCTATGCCCACGATTGGCCAGGAGGCGCGGGGGGGTGGGACTCGGGGTGGCTGGGGTGGCCAATTGGGCCGGCGGGACGCTGAGCTCGCGTCGCCAGCGGCAGCACGAGCTCAGCATCTGCGCCATGGCTGTGCTGCGGCACAGAAGGGGCCTCTGGGGCAGTGAGCCCACATCCCGCCGCCGACCATCAAAAGCGGGGAGCTGGGTGTCCGCTCCGGCACCAGCGGACAGACACCCAGCTCCCCCGTGATCGAAAGCGGGGAGCTGTGTGTCTGCTCCGGCACCAGCGGACCCCCTGCCATCGAAAGTGGGGAGCAGGCTGCCAGCAGTGTCCGTGGAGCGTGCTAGGCTTTGCGGGGCAGTGGATGTGGCCTGGATGGCAGGTTAGGCCTAGGGGACCCTACACGTGCATGATTTAATCATGCACTGGGCCTCTTGTTTTATATAATGGCCAGGACCTCTACTACTGGTTTAAACAATGACTCTCATTGGATGGAGGAAAGGGAGACATTTATCCTTTATTTTCAATCTCAAAGGGAATGTGGCTAAATTTTCTCCATTAAGTATGTTTTTGGTAGATTTTTGTTAGATATCTTTTATCATGTTAAGAAATTTTTGTTTTTACAAAGTTTATTTTTCCTTTTTTTCAATCAGAGGTAGATTTTGGGAGTTAACAAATGCCTTTTCTGTTGCCTGTTATCTATGCTTTTCTGTTGAGCGTATCATGCCATTTTTCCTTTTTATGACATTCATGTAGTAAGTTACATAATTTCCTCATGTTGATCCATTATTGCATTCTGGGATAAATGCTACTTGGTCATGATATATATAATTTTTAATATACCTTTGGATTTAATAGTTTTTTGAGAATTTTTGCTACCTTTTTTCTTACAGTTCTTCTCTCTCTCTTTTAATATATTCAAAATAAAAGAGGTAATATTATGGAAAAAATAATAGAGGCTCCAAGTAACATTCATATAATAATACATGGCCATGATATTAAAAGTCAATTAAAATATAATGGCTTATACTGAAAAATAGAGTAGTCTCTTCTCCTACCCTTCCCTACACCCAAAGTGCACTCCTAGGAGGTCATCATTGTTTGTTGTTTTAGCGGCTTTTTTTCTTCCTTTATTTGCAAAACCTATTTATGCTGTTCTTCCTTGGTTTTTCGTTTTGCACATGATCTGATTACTTTCTACTAGAACAAGATTGAGCTTTCTAACTCCACCAACACTGCCTCACCCCTCCTTCTCTGTATTATATAAGTACTAGAGGCCTGGTGCACAAAATTTGTGCTTGCGGGGGGTCCCTCAGCCTGGCCTGCACCTCTCCAATCCGGGACCCCTCGGGGGATGTCCGACTGCCTCTCGCAATCCAGAACTGCTGGCTCCTAACTGCTTGCCTGCCTGCCTACCTGATGGCCCCTAACCACCTCTGCCAGCCTGACCGCCCCTAACCACCTCTGCCTGCCTGCCTGATTGCCCCTAACTGCTCTCCTTACTGGCCTGATTGCCCTTAACTGCTCCCCTGCTGGCCTGATTGCCTCTAACCACCTCTGCCTTGCCCTGCACCTGGGACCCAGGATTCACTCCTCTGGCTGGTTGCAGGCACCCGGGACCTGGGCTTCCCTCTCTCAGGCTGGCCGCAGGCACCCAGGACCTGGGCTGGCTTTGCCCAGGCCGGCTGCAGCCGCAGGGGACCGTGGGCAGGTGGCTTTGCCTGGGCTGCAGCCGCTGGCACTTGGGATCATGGGGTGTGTGGCTTGTCCCTCTCCCAGGCCGCAGGCGCAGGCACAGCTGCTGGTGCCTGGGACCTCAGGGCGGGTGGCTTGTCCCTCTCCCGGGCTTCAGCCCCAGCCGCTGACGCCCGGGATCGAAGGGCGGGTGGCTTGTCCCTCTCCTGGGCCGCAGCCTGGCTGGTCTCCATTCCTCTCTCGCGAGGTCATTTGTGCCTGGCTGGTTCCCTTCCTCTCTCCCCAGTGTTGAGTGTCTGAGCTGTTATGGCGTGACGGCGTGAGGGCGTGACAACTATTTGCATGTTAGCTCTTTATTATATAGATAACTATAGCACATGTTTGGTTAAATGAATATTCAGTATTTGTATTTTTATGGTAACATAAATATTGTTTACATCTGAGTCAACTAGTATATTTTTCTTTCTTAGAAAACTTTTCTTGCCTAGAGTTAGGAATTGCTTAATTGTTTGTTATGATTATTACTACTTCTTTCCTTAAACTCTGTAAAACAACTGTTAAATTTTATTACCTGATAAATGGTAATACATCCAGTCCAGTTTTTACTTGAAGGCATTCCTTCTGAAGCCCTCACTTTGTTTCCCCCTTCTAAATCACAGCACATTGCAATATTGCAGAGATCCCTTTGTACTTCTTAGGTTCTTCCCTGAGATTTTTAACTTATGCCATGTCCTGATTCCAGAAAGGTGAAATTCTGATGAATTCATAAATTAGTTCCACTTTTTGTGCATCTGCTGCCTTCATTACTACACATAGTGTTAAATATAGTTATTTCTAAATTACCCCTCTTAGTCTGATGGTACTATATTAGGGTGTATGTATAAAGGAAATGGAAAAGTAGTTGTGAAATGTCTCCCATGTTACCTTAGGCATGGACAGTTAATCTCACAGCTCTTGAAGCAACATTCACACATACACATGCCCATCACAAAATGATTTAATTAATTTTAGGCCAGCTTGGTCAAAGTGATTTCTAGCTTCATACACACCGTTGTCCTTCCCATGACAGTCTAGGTCCTGGTCACCAATCCATATATTTTCTTTCCCTGACATGGAGTTACTTGAGTTCTCTGATGCCAGCTGATCTCATTCTGAGGCCTCCTGATCAAGAGAGATGTAACATTGTGACTGAAAAGAACAACAGTTTGGGCCTTAATGAGCTCTAGGATTTCTGTGCATACTCAGTTTCTCCTGATTTCTATTCCACAGGACTTATGGAGGAGTGGTTTACTTTTATGATGCCAAAATTAATGTTATTTTCTGTCTTTCCCCTTGGACAGTTGTTACTTAATTGCCAAATATCTTTAGAACTAAAACAGGTCACTTAAATGATTTTTCTCTAAGCAAAAAAAAACCCTCCTTTGAACATATTTGCCAGTGATGCATCTGATAAGGGGTTAATATCCAGAATTCATAAAGAACTTATACAACTCAACACCAAAAACCCCAAATAATCCAACTATAAATGAACAAAGGATCTAAATAGACATTTCCCCAAAGAGGACATCCACATGGTGTCCAATAGACATCTGAAAAGATGTTCAGTGTCACTAATCATTAGAGAGATGCCAATTAAAACCACTTATATGTGGAATGAGATAACACCTCACACCTGTCAAATGGCTATCATCAATAAATCAACAAACAACAAGTGTTGGCAAGGATGTGGAGAAAAGGGAACCCTTGTGCACTGTTGGTGGAATGCAGGTTGTTGCAGCCATTTTAGAAAAAAGCATGGAGGTTCCTCAAAAAATTAGAAATGGAACTGGCTTATGACCCAACGATTCCGCTTCTGGGTATATATCAGAAGGCACACAAAACAGGAATTTGAATTAATATATGCACCCCTGTGTTCATTGCAGTGTTATTTACAATAGCCAAGCTATGGAAGTAATCCAAGTGTCCATCAATAGACAAGTAGATAAAAAAGTAGTGGTACATATATATACAATGGAATATTACTTGGCCATTAAAAAGAAGGAAATCTTAACTATTTGTAACAGCATGGATAGAGTTTGGCCACGAGTTTGACATGCTTGATCTAGAGGGTATTATGCTAAGTTGGTCAAAGAAAGACAAATACCACATGATTTCACTTATATGTGGAATCTAAATAACAATATAAACAAAACAGAAACAGACTCATAGATACAAAGAGTAGACTTATGGCTACCAGAGGGGAGGGAAGTTGGGGGACTGAGTGAAAAAGGTGAAGAGATTGAGTAGTACAGTTTGGTAGTTACTAAATAGTCATGGGGATGTAAAATACAGCATAAGAAATATAGTCAATAATATTGTAATAGTTATGTATGGTGCCAGTTGGGTACTGGAAATATCAGGGAAACACTTTGTAAAGTATATGAGTGTCTAACCACAGTGCTGTACATCTGAAACTAATACAAATAATATTGACTGTAAAAAGAAAAAGGTCTCCTTCAAGAGGTCTTGCTGTTTCTTAATCTCTCTATATAAAACTCTAATATGCAAATTGGCCAAATGGCCAAACAACCGAACAACTGGTTGCTATGATGTGCGCTGACCACCAGGGGGCACGTGGAACGTGGCGGGCATCAGCCACGGCGGGATGGTGGAACAGGTGAGCGGGGACGCCTAACCAAGGCGGGTAGCCAGTCTCTGTCACGGGCGAGCCTCTGGTGGTTACTGAAAATTCTTCGCTCCCACGTGCCGCAGTTCTGCTGGGCGCTTGCACCTGCTGGTGGCACCTGGCGCCGGCCCCGATCACTCGGTGCTGTCAGCAGGTGCGAGCAGCAGCTGCCAGCTCTGATCGCCCCTCAGGGCTTCTCCGTCCCCCCCTGCTCCTGAGGGGCGATTGGGGCTGGCAGCTGCGTCTCACACCTGCTGCTGGCGATGGCCCTGCTTGCACCCGCTGCCAGCACCGGAGCCGCCGCTTGCACCCACTGTGGGTGTCAGCGCTGCTCGCACCCGTAGCCAGTGCTGGAGCCGCCGCTCATATCCACTGCCGGCGCCCGGCGCTGTTCCCAATCTCTCAGCACCATCAGCGTGGTGGTCAGTGCCGCTCCCACAGGGAGAGCACCGCTCAGCCAGAAGCCAGGCTCACAGGTGGTGAGTGCAGCTGCGGTGCTGGGAGCCTCTCCTGCCTCTGCGGCAGCACTAAGGATGTCCGAGGGCTCCCGGGAGAGGGCACAGGCCGGACTGAGGTATGCCCCCTCCCGAGTGCACAAATTTCATACTAGATAATGTAGTTACCACCTTACTGAGTACCTATTGTTACGTTTTTATCTTATAAAAACTATGGGCTTCTTTAAGGTTATTAGTCTTTTCCTTTCTTATTTATCTTATTTACCCAGTGTCTAGTACAGTGTTTGGCCCAATAGGGCTTAGAAAATGTTCAGTAAGGAAATGAAAATGTATTCTTATGTTTTTTCCTAGGCTTTCAGATTTGAATGGTTTTATATTTTACCAATGTAAGCAAATATCTTTTAAATTCATAGCTATTTTATTCTTCTTGTTGCATATACAGATTCATATTCTAATTTATGCTATATCTTTAAAAATTTTTTTCAATGACTTTAAATGCCCACTTGTTTCCTTGCCAAGTGTCCAAAATGCAAGCACCCATTTTTCATGAAACAATAACATGAGTTTTACTATTTATATGTCCTCCTCAGAGACATCCCAGTGGGTTAGAAGTGGTCTCTGGTTGAGATAAACCACTAAATATTTCTTTGGTTCTCCAGTTCTTCATTTATAAAATGTACAGACTGTAACAGTTTAGCTCTGAAATTCTATGATTGTCATATGATAATTAATATATTTGAATATAAAGCAATACTTAAGAATTCCTTCTTCCTGCCAGTCTCTGTGAAAATGTATTAGGTAAAGAATTTTTAATAAAAGAGAGAAAAAAGGTCTTACTCTTACTTTATTTCCCTGAAAACAATATATCTCTTAAATGGAAATTTAGATAGTTGCAATAGATAAAATAGACTTTTTGATGATGTTTAAGTCTATTAGTATTACTATTTCATGACCGTATTTCTACTTAAAATTTTCTCCTGCCATTATTTTAATAGGATTTTCACTTTTGCACTACTTTACCCCCAAATTATTAAGATGATAAAATATATGGAATGGCATTTGTTCATCTTGGTACATTGTCAGTTTCTTATAATTTAGCACTATAAATTCTTAGATTAGTGCATATATAAATATAAGAAACTTTATTAAAAATGTTTCACTACTGTCTCTTTTGGTAATAAAAGTTTAATGCATAACACTGTACTGTACTGGTCATTAGTCTTTGGTTAATCCTTTCTGTTGTCCATGAAATTTTAATGATTTCAGTCTTTATTTTTTGATATGTTTTATTGTAATTTCTCATGATCATGATAATTTTCTATTCAGTTTCTTATTTCTTCAAAGTACACTTTTCAGTGCTCTTTAATTTTTACCACTGATACAGGGAGGTGGGGCAAAAGTAGGTTTGTAGTTGTTCGTATGGAACATCCTATATAATAAAGAGGCAATATGCAAATTGACCCTCATACCTCATATCACAAGATGGCCGCCCCATGTGGTCACAAAATGGCCGCCCCCACATTGTCACAAGATGGCCGGTAGGGTAGGGCAGTTGGGGGCGACCAGGCCTGCAGGGGAGGGCAGTTGGGGGTGATAGGGCTGGCAGGGGAGGGTAGTTGGGGGCGATTGGGCTGGCAGGGGAGCAGTTAGGTGTCAGTCATGCTGGCAGGGGAGTGGTTAGGCGTCAATCAGGCCAGCAGGGGAGCAGTTAGGGGGCTATCAGGCTGGCAGGCAGAAGCGGTTAGGGGCAATCAGGCAGGCAGGTGAGTTGTTAGGAGCCAGCAGTCCTGGATTGTGAGAGGGATGTCCGACTGCCTGTTTAGGCCCGATCCCACAGGATCGGGCCTAAACCGACAGTCGGACATCCCTGAGGGGTCCCAGATTGGAGAGGGTGCAGGCTGAGCTGAGGGACACCCCTCGCACTGGGCCTCTAGTAGTACAATAATCCTCTCTAATAAAATGATAATATGCAAATTAACCATCACTCTGCTACATAAGCCACGCCCACCAGCCAAGCCATGCCCACCAGCCAATCAGGGCGAGTATGCAAATTAACCCCAATCCAAGATGGCTACAGCCACAGAGAGCAAGGTTTCCCAGGTAACAGAGGAAGCCAAGCTTTCCATAGCCGTTGCAGGCCTAAGCCTCCACTCAAGCTACAAAGTTTCAATTATAGAAGGTAAACAAATTCAAACAAATGGCGGCAGAATGGAGCTTGAGAGAGCAGGCCAGGGTTGCCGGCGGCAACAGGGGAAGCAAAGCTTTCCGCACACCCTGGCCGGGCTCACCCGCTTAAGGCTACAAAGTTTCAATGGTAGAAGGAGAATTAACTGCCACAGAAATGGCTGCCGCCCCAGGCTACAAAGTTTCAATTGTAGAAGGAAAATAAATTCCAGATACCAGGGCCTCCACTTGGGTTGCCAGGGGGCGTGGCCGGCCTGCAAACCACCACAGGCCCCTCGCTCAGGCCGCCCCACACCCCAAGGGAACCCTCACCCTTATCTGTGACACCCTTCAGGGCAAACCAGCTGGCCCCCACCCGTGCACCAGGCCTCTATCCTATCTAATAAAAGAGTAATATACAGATTGATCATCACTGCAACACACAACATAGCTGCCCCCATGTGGTCAAAGATCCTGCCCCCATGTGGACACAAGATGGCCACTACAAGATGGCCAGCAGGAGAGGGCAGTTGGGAGGCACCCGGCCTGCAAGGGAGGGCAGTTGTGAGGGACCAGGCCTGCAAGGGAGGGCAGTTGAGAGGGACCAGGCTTGCAAGGGAGGGCAGTTGGAGGTGATCAACCCTGCAGGAGAGGGCAGTTAGGGGTGACCAGGCTGGCAGAGGAGGGAAGTTGGGGCAAACAGGCTGGCAGGGGAGCAGTTAAGCATCAACCAGGCTGGCAGCGGAGTGGTTAGGGGGTGATCAGGCTGGCAGGCAGAAGCGGTTAGGGGCAATCAGGAAGGCAGGCAGGCAAGCAGTTGAGAGCCAGCAGTCCTGGATTGTGAGAGGGATGTCCCAGATTGGAGAGGGTACAGGCTGGGCTGAGGGACAACCCCCCGCCGTGCACGAATTTCGTGCACCGGGCTTCTAGTTAATAAATAATAATACAAGAATAAACTCTGTTTTGGTACAACTGTAAACCTACTTTTGCCCACCCCTGTATATATTTTAAGAGTGTTTTCAGTGTTCCCTTTAGTGGAAATTTACTGTCAGTTGTTAGAGTGGAGTCTGGCTGTAAGAAGGTTGCGGTACTTAGTTACGTGCCTGCCAATTGTATTTAATGCAGTGGTTCTTTTGCATTCCTACTGCATTTTTGTTAAATCTTCTAAAGGGTACTCTGAATATAAATATATTAATGCTGGTATCCAAAATAGGTTCCAATTTAGCATGTAGGGAATTGTCTCACTCATATGCAAAATTTCATTATATTCAACTGTGTAGCCTTTGTTATTTTTCATTATTTTGCTTTTGCAATTTCAGTTTGATTTTTCTGTTCTTACTTGTCCTCAGTTTAGGCTACCATCACAGAGTAGTCTGGTATATTTCATTTTCAAACTTTTGATTTGCCAAAGCCGGAGGTGAGACTGTACTTAGCCTCTTACACAGAGATTTATGACTTTCCTACCACTTTTTGAAAATTAAAATAAAAGTTTGTATTAAATAGGTGAACTTGAATGACAATAGCAAACACTGTATTTATGATATTCTGCTAACAAAAGCAGAGTTTAAGATATATTTTGCTAATAATTCATGATTCTTATGATATCTCTTTGTGGCTTTCAAAGAAGGAATACTTAAGGTTTTCCTCTCACCTAATTCTTTGAAATTGACACCATTGTTCTTATACATTGTCATCAAGTTTCTTTTCTTTAACAAGTGAAATGGCCTTTTTATGATTGCTGTTGCATTCATTTTCTCAGTTCATAAGGAGAAAGTATGTTTATTTCTAATTTTTAATATCTAAGACTTTCTAATCTTTCCCTTTCAACAAAATGAGTGTGGGCTTAGTTTAACACTATTCAAAGGGCAATGTTTTCTACTAGAATTTAGTATCATTGATTCATTCCCATCATACCTAATTTTAGGACTATTTATTACTTAGGATAAGCAATGCTATTTTCTATTTATGGTGTAAATGATATACCACTTGGTATGTAGTTTCCCAAATATCTCTAGGGGCCATTTTGTAGCCTACCACAGTTCTCTAGCTTGATATGGCATTTCCAGTTAATAGCCACAGACCCTAGTGCCCAATGCAACTTCTGATTCTGTCCTTGTAAGATTTGTAAATTACCTTCCTTCCTTAGGTTTTCTATTTAAAGCAAGTTCCCAATGAGAAGTTTAGGACTCTTAATCAGGCCAAAAACCTTTTAATGTAAGATTTGCCAACATTTCTAATTTTTTTTCCTGGGGAAGTCTAAAACCTTTGATAAACTCAGCTTTAATAATTAAGTGCAGACAGGGTAAGTGATAGACAGTTAATGACAAAATAATATAGTAGATTAGATGTAACCTGTATTTTTTATCATGTTAAAATATGTATAATTTTTCACTCTTTATTTTCAAATTTGGGGATATCCAAATGTTAGAATCTCATTCTTTTCTTTGGAATTCTTTAGCCTGTTCAGACACCAAGCCTTTAGTCTCTAGCTTGGTGGCATTTGCCTGGCTATTTGCATTCTCAGAATAGAGAAGATAAAGGGGCGGGGCCCACTCTTCAGTATGTATATATATATATTTTTCTTTTTCTTTTTTATTCTTTATTGATTAAGGTATTACATATGTGTCCTTATCCCCCCATTGCCCCCCGCTTCCCTCCCCCCCCCCCCCCCCCCCGCCAGCGTCTGTGTCCATTGGTTAGGCTTATATGCATGCATACAAGTCCTTTGGTTGATCTCTCCCTTCCCCCCACCCTCCCCTGCCTTTCCTCTGAGGTTTGATGGTCTGATCAATGCTTCTCTGTCTCTGGATCTGTTTTTGTTCATTGGTTTATGTTCATTATATTCCACAAATGAGTGAGAGCATGTGATATTTATCTTTCTCTGACTGACTTATTTCGCTTAGCATAATTCTTTATTCTCCAGGTTTCAGTTTTCCTCTTCTGTTGCCTGAATCTTTTGGACTGGAGCTTCTGGCCTTTATTTTTCCCACAGAATAAACATATCTCCTGGGTTTTGCCTGGGATGGAGGAGGGGACCTAGATATGTAAATGCACCTTATACAGTCTCCTTGTTTTCAGTATCGTGCATCACCTTTTGCCCCTTTGCAACCATTGCAATAAAAGGAACAGACTACCTAATCCTTTCTGGGGAACTGCAGCATGCAGCATGAATTGCTTTGCACTGGTATCCTTCTCTTACTCTTCAGGTGTTTTTTTTGTTCTTGCACTATTAACTTCTCTACTTCCTATCTTTCAAAAATATATTGACATGTTGTTTTTTGCTATTGTCTTCTCATTTTCCTTTTCTGTTGATACCTCTTCTGTGACTACCATTTTAGTGAGGTCTCACATCAAAATAGATATAAATGCACATGTTTAATCCACCACATTTATCAGAAAATCCTCAGAACTTCTCACAATGTAGTGGTTTATCTTTTGGCCCCTTGAGCCAATAATTCAGATACAACGGACCTAAACAGAATATTTTCAAAAGAAGACAGAAGGAAGGCCAAGAGACACATGAAAACATGCTCAAAGTCACTTATTATCCGAGAGATGCAAATCAAAACAACAATGAGGTACCATCTCACACCTGTCAGAATGGCTATCATCAACAAATCAACAAACGACAAGTGTTGGCGAGGATGCGGAGAAAAAGGAACCCTCGTGCACTGCTGGTGGGAATGCAGACTGGTGCAGCCACTGTGGAGAACAGTATGGAGTTTCCTCAAAAAACTGAAAATGGAACTCCCATTTGACCCAGTAATCCCACTCCTGGGAATATATCCGAAGAAACTAGAAACACCAATCAGAAAGGATATATGCACCCCTATGTTCATAGCAGCACAATTTACAATAGCTAAGATTTGGAAACAGCCTAGGTGCCCGTCAGCAGATGACTGGATCAGAAAACTGTGGTACATCTACACAATGGAATACTATGCTGCCATAAAAAAGAAGGAATTCTCATCATTTGCAGCAACCTGGATGGAATTGGAGAATATTATACTAAGTGAAATAAGCCAGTCAATGAAAGAAAAATACCACATGATCTCACTCATTTATGGATAATAAAGAACATTATAAACTGATGAACAAAAAGATAGATACAGAGACAGTAAAGCAACAAACAGACTTTCAAATTACAGGGGGAAAGTTAGGGAGAGGTGGGGGAGATAAGAAATCAAACGAAGGACTTGTTTGCATGCATATAAGCATAAACAATGGATGCAAAACTCTGGGGGGTGAGGGCATGTATGGGTGTGGGGTGGGGGGGAATGGTAAGATATGTACACATAATACCTCAATAAAAAAAATAAATAAATAAATAAATAAATAAAAAATAAAATAAAAAAAGAAAGGTAGTGGTCTGAGCCAGTCTGTGTAACGTGAGGAGGAAGCCCTGGTCAAGGGTAGGCACAGCTTGACTTTTAAACTGCAATCTATTTTCTGATACCACAGAAATATTCGAAGGCAAATGAATGGCGAAAGATACATTTACTTGTGGAAAAACTCTTTGGCCTATATTTGTTTGGTGGTAGTTATTTAAAACTTGGCAAGAAGTTAATTCTGCTCCATTACATTAATTATAGGGAGTGAACTGAAGTTGAATAAAATGTAAAAGATACTGCATTGCTAAAAAATATATTTTGAATCCTGGAAAAATACTGAAAAATAGTGATAAAAATACTATATTAAAGTGATGATTCTATTGAGGACAACCCCCAAACACCAGCTTAGAAGAACTTGTTTGTTTTTTTTAACCCTTTGATCTGATGTCCTATTTTTTCAGAGACATAACCTTGTAACATATCCAGAAATGCACGTAGTTCATTACTTTTATAAGAAAAAGCTAAGTTGATGGATGGTATATTTAGAAAAATAAGGCTTAGGATATTTCTTTGTGTTTATAAAGAAATGCACCAGTATCTGATATTTACTAAAACACAGAACAATCATTAATTATCATGAAAGCCTCAACTTAAAGTAGATTAAATTGCATTTATAGAATTAGAGAAAATCAGAGCTGAGAAGGGTACTTCCAAGATTATCTAGCTCAATGGTTTTAAAATACTAATTTCCAAAGTTCTAGGTTTCTGTGTATTGCCTCAAGGGACAACCTGGAGGGATACATTACTAGATAAGCATTCTTTTTATACTACTGGAACCCTGATTTATTTCCTTTGGATATTGTATTTCTAGATAAGATTGTGTTTTTAAAAGGACTTCATCTAAGTATATACCATTTGAATCAACTGCTTTTTTGAAAAGTCACCAGTGATCTTTCTTTATTTGCAAAATCAAGATAATTTTTCTCCTAGTTTCTTACTCATCCATTTAGTGGTAGTTTATACTGCTGTTCACTTTCTTGACTCCTCCTTTCTATGGCTTCTGTAACACCACATGTTCCTGATTTCTTCTAGTCTTACCTCTTACCTTTTCTGTGTCATTCAAGCTCTTGGTCTTCTACTAGCCATTGAAGTTTGGAGTTTCTCAAGACCCAGTGTCCTGGACCTTCATTCTTTCTTATGCTCTGTTCTCTCTCTCTAGAAATCTCATCCACAGTCATGGCTTTAGTTATCTCCTAACTAAAAATCAGTGACTCAGATGGATTTTTTTAAAGCTGATTTAAAAAAAAAAAATCCTCACCTACTGATATGTTGATTGATTTCAGAGAGAGAGAGATAGAGAGAGAGAGATACAGATACATCGATAGGCTGCACATAAACCCTCTCCCGCCCTCCCCGCACAGACCCCCACTGGGGATTGAACCGGAAACCTGGGTATGCCCCTGACTGAGAACCCAAAGCCTTTTTGGTTCAAGGGATGATTCTTCAACCAACTAACCCCCCTGCTGGGGCTTAAGCTGGTTTTTAAAAGTTGATTTGCTTATCTAATTGTCTACTCTGATAATTGCCTTTTGAATTTCTCAAAAACACCAGAAACCTAATACATTGTAAAGCTGAACTTCATCTTTACTCCTCAAACAAACCATACAAACCAATCCTTTCCCAGCATTTCCTACCTTACTTAAATGAGAAATCCAGATGTTATCTTTGACATTTTCCCCTCTTGCATCCCTCTGATTCTTCTCCAAGTCTTGCTTTGCATCTTGAACATATATCTTAAATTTCCGTATTTTCTGGCGTATAAGACGACTTTTTAACCCAGGAAAATCTTCTATACGCCCAGTCGTTTTATACGCCGGAAAATACGGTATTTCCTTTTCTTTCTATTACTACTGCCAAAACTCTAATCTTACTTGTCATTCATTACCTCTTGCCTGGACCACTGCAGTGGCATCCTAACTGGTCCTCCAACATCTGGAGTGATCTTCCTTAATCTCTAGTGATTGCCCCTTGCTTTCAGGGTAAAGACCAAAATTTAGATTTGAAGCTGGTTTACTCTCTTCTTTATCACAGCTTGGTTTCTCCATATGTTTTGCCGTTGATGCAAAAATAACTGATATTTTTACTTATAAACAATGGTCTTAAAAATTTGAAGTGTAAGCTATACATGACAGAATATTTAAATATTTTGAGAAAAATGGGTATTTTCTTTAAAGAAAAAATTGGCTGTTTATTTTAATATACTAGTAAACCTATATTCTTTGTAAGGTTTAAGGTGCAAACTTTGGTAAGTTTTAAAAAGAAGCATTTTCAAATTGAATTTTCCATCTGGTTATTAGTCTATATGGAAGGCAGTTAGGTTATATTAGATCCTTATATTTATTGTTTTCAATTTTATGATTTCATTGACATTTTGAATTGCTAATCTTTTATGGTTTGTCACCTAAAAATATTTTAAAATGGCCATTTGGCATTTTAATATGCTATAGGTAGTAGATCTTTTCACTTAATAACAGTTAGATCTTTTAATTTAATTTACAAAGTTGATAATACATATTTATTAGCTTTCTATAAGAGGGTTTTAATGATTTATGTAGCATAGTAAATTTTTATTTGTGGAAATGACTGATTAATTTCTAACCTTTTAAAAAGTCATATTTGATTTTACTTTTATCATCTGGAGACACGTTTCTAGATAAGAGCTTTTGTGCCATAAATAATCCATCGCTATGAAATAAAAACAGAATTATACATAATAATTTATAAAACAGGTAATAATAAAAATCTTGAAAGTATATTCTTTATTTTTAAAAAGACTTTTGTTGTTTTATCTATCAGCTATACTGTGATTAGTAAAATATATGACTTTCTATATCGAGTCTATTTATTCTTAAGCAATAGTGTTATAATTGGTTTTCTTTTGTTTTCACTACTATCTTGATTTTCTATAAGGTGGGTTAGCTTGATTTTATGTCTCTTACATGAATCAGTTTGTATGTAAATTGAGTCAGCTTTGTTTTTAATACTTCTTTCTTGTGAAATATTAATGTTTTTATTAAATCTTTACTACTTTCAGGTATATTGAATGTTATGGATAGATTGTAAAATGAAAATTGGAATTAGTCTAATGTCTTGTCTTGAAGTACATGATGAATTAGAGTGGTTTTCCTCTGTAGCGGGGATGATGTTACCATGGTGAGTGCTTCTGTTGCCATGACATTAGCTTGCATATTTTGATAGGTCTTCAGTTGAAGAAGGGCTCTGTTTCCTGGCAGACTGGAAAAGTGTCATTCTGTCTTTTACCAAAATGTGTTATTTTTTTATTGAAATATACAATAATCTCCAAAGAATTGTAATGGCTAAGTGCCAAGAAAGAAATTACACCTTGCTTATTTTCTTTTTTTTCCCCCTGTTCAGCTTTTCGAACACAGCAAAATACTCTTAGCTTGCTTTGTGTAAGAAAGAAAAAGAAAATCATTTTTCTAGTTTTATTAATAAATAAAATGTTTGCTTTTCCATTGAATTTTGTTGACAAAATGAATAGCTAAAGATGAATAATTTGTAATCAGCCTCAGCTGGATATAAATATATACTGTTACCATACAACTAAGACATTGCTAATGATGATATATTGGTAGCAGAGAAAGGGTAAATAAATGTGATTAAGGACTCCACAAAAATGAAAGAATCAGTGAATTCTAAGAGAGTAAATATATAAAGTACAAAAGTTCTCATATCAATGATACATATTAAATAAAATGAATAGGGATAGTTCTTTCTAGTGATGACTTACATTTAATATAGAAACATTAATGGTAGGTATTTTTAAAAATTTTTGTTTTATAATAGTATTTTTTTTTTAAAAGAGAAACCATATGATCACCTCAATAGATTTCTTTTTAATCTTTTAAAAAATATCTTTATTGATTTCAGAGAGGAAGAGAGAGGGAAAGAGAGATAGAAACATCAATGATGAGAGAGAATCATTGATCTTCTGCTTCCTGCATGCCCCCTACTGGGGATCAAGCCCACAACTCAGACATGTGCCCTTGACTGGAATCAAACCTGGGACCCTTCAGTCCTCAGGCCGGTGCTGTATCCACTGAGCCAAACCAGCTAGAGCTATAGTGGTATATTTTTAATTTCTAACTAGATAATACAGAAATTTTAACAAGTAGTTAAAAAAAAAAAAGTCTTCCTCTTGCACTTCTCTTTTTCCTCATTTATCTATTACTGTTTAAAATTTATCTCTTAATAGTTTCTTTATGCACTTATAAACAAATAAAAATACTTTAATACATTCTTATTCCCATCTCACTTTTCAAGAAAGGTAGCATATTTTGCACTTCGCTTTTCATAATTTGTCCCAGTCGTATTTTTAAATGTATATTTTATTAGTGATATCATTTTTGCATCTGGGAACATATTGGAATCAGCAAAAAGATAAGGAGTTATTATTGACATTTCCCAACCCTTATGCTTATGACAATTCAGAATTTTGGAAGGAAATATTTAAAAGCATACATTTTATCAATTTATAATAAAAAAGGGATTCTCCTTTTATTGTCAAAGTTTAGTGATACCACTAGTGGCTCTTTCTATTGATAGACCAATTCATTTTGTAACAGCTACAAACTGAAATCCTATATAATAAAGAGCTAATAGGCTAATTAGACTAGATGGCGGAATGACCTTCCAGAACGACCAGTGGGTGGGGCCACAGGGCCAAGGCATCTGGGGCTGCAAAGGCTGAGCCTCTTGCACGAATTTTGTGCATTGGGCCTCTAGTATTGCATAAATGAGAACATATTTGCACAAACTTTTTTCCTGCTTCAAAATATTTTCTTTTTTGTATTAGTCCCATTTATCCTTGGAATAATAAATTAAATATTGGTGTTGTTTTCTTGGGGAAGCTGACTAGGTGAGTGTGATTTTCCCATAACAAATAGCTAAAGATGAATAATTTGTAATACTCTTCATACCAGTAGTAGGAGCATAGACAATTATTTTAGTGACTAGAGGCCCGATGCACGAAATTTGTGAACAGGGCGGGTGTGTGTACCTCAGCCCAGCCTGCACCCTCTCCAATCTGGGACTCACTGGGATCGGGCCTAAACGGGAAATCGGACATCCCTCTCACAATCCAGGACTGCTGGCTCCCAACCGCTCGCCTGCCTGCCTGCCTGCCTGATTGTCCCTAACTGCTTTTGCCTACCAGCCTGATCACCCCCTAACCACTCCCTTGCCAGCCTGATTGATGCCTAACTGCCTTCCCCTGCCAGCCTGATTGCCCCTAACTGCCCTCCCCTGCCGGCCTGATCACCCCTAACTGCCTTCCCCTGCTTTTCTGATTGCCCCTAACTGCCCTCCCCTGCTGGCCTGGTCACCCCTAACTGTCCTCCCCTACAGGCCTGGTCACCCCTAACTGCCCTCCCCTCCTGGCCTGCTCACCCCTAACTGCCCTCCCTTGCCAGCCTGGTCGCCCCTAACTGCCCTCCCCTGCCGTCCTGGTCACCCTCAACTGCCCTCCCCTGCCGGCCATCTTGAGGCGGCCATCTTGTGTCCTCATGGGGGTGGCCATCTTGTGTGTTGGAGTGATGGTCAATTTGCATATTACCTCTTTATTAGATAGGATACTATGCAGTACAAATTCGCAAAAAGGAGGTTAATGTAGTTGATTAGTGTAAAGTAACTAGCCTTCAGATGTATTGAGAGTTGATCACCTAGCAGTAGACTGCTTTTATTTAGACACTTGTCTACCTGAGAAGAGGAGAAACTGTGTGTGGGCTAGCTCGAAAAGTTAGTGAATTTTATATCAGATGACAGTAGACTTGGATACTGAGTGAAAGTTAATCCTGAGTTGTGGAATATATTAACTCACCCTTTCGTCTGATAAATGTCATCTGTATGTCATATACATTGCTGAGTTTTAGAAATCATAACAATGAATAAAGACAGAGTTTCTGCCCTCAAATGGGCTTAGCATTCTGTGAAGAAACTTGGCATAGCAGCAAATTACATTACGGTGTGTAAGGTAAAAGTGTGCAGACTGATGGACTAGGGGAAGCATTAGAGTGGACACAGAGAGTAGGGTTAGGGTGCATTGGGAGATGAGGCGTATGCTAAAGACAAGACAGGATACCTGGTTCAGGAAGGCTCTCCCTGGTGTATCAGTGGTAGAGACAGGCTAAATGGTTTAGCTGCTGGAGAAGTTGATTACGTTTTCTGAGCTTTCTCTTACCAGGAAGCTAGCCAGGCCACTTACCAGTTGCTTTCTCCTCCTACTTACAACTCCACACACAACTAGACTAAGAGTAATTAGAAAACAATTGACTTAAAATTGGTTTCCTTTGGAACAGTTTTATATTCTCAACTCATGAGATCATCTAACCCAACCTTTTTAGTCTTTAATTATTTGCTTTGGATAAATGATGAGACATTATATTTTGTTAATGGTAGAAAGATTTCTGTGTTAGAGTGATTTGGGAACATTTTGGACAAGTCATAACCTTTCTGGTTATAAATTTGTTTATTATCTATAAAAAGAGGGAATTTACTGCATGCTTTCAGGGCCCTTCATTTTTCTAGGATTTTTACCCAGGTCTAGTAACTAGTCTTGATACTAATGAGGTATTTTCATTTAACTTTCCATAACCCATATTTCCTTATTTGAGGAATTTTAAAATCACTTGTAGTTAAATTTTAAAATCACTTGTAGTTCTATGAAACTGCCCAGATATAGAAACCAAAGCTGAATTTTCAGAAGTCTTTGTGTAACTATAGTTTTAAAAAATTGTTTCCTTAGAAATGTAAGCCACAGGTTGTTGTTTTTTAATATTGAAACAACAGCCAGAACAAATTAATTAGACTTGTGAATGAGATAATAAAAATAGTAATCAATGTATTTTTGAGTAAGTTTTCCAACCTGAATATGCCAAGAAGCTTCATCAGTTCTCTAGTAATTTTACTCTCAAATCACAACCTCAGTTTCCATAATTAGCCCTAAAATGTTTTTAAATAAATGAGAAATGTCAGCAAGCTTTTGAAAGTGGAATTCTCCGTTGCACGCCCCCCTCTCCCAGCCCCCTGCTTCTTTCCCTGATACCTTCCTACTATTTGTACCAAGGAAGTGACATTTCAGAATGGAATTTAAGTGATTGCCTTGACGTATTTTTTTTTTTTTTTTTTTTGAGAATGGCTTTTCCCTCTCTATGTCAATTAACAGCATAGAGTAGTGAGCCAACTTAGTCTCAGAAAACTTGATCATACCTCCTCAGCTCAAATACATTCCTGGAATTTTCTTGTAAGCTAATTGTTCTTCAGAATTCAACTCATGCATTTCTCTTATTCAAGGAAACGTTCTTTACCCTTGTCCCACTGATTTTTATGTTTCTCTGTTGTACTTACTTAGCAACTCCTGTGTTCATTTTTGCACTTCTGTGATGTTTGTTGAGGAATAGATTAAAAAGCCTCATGTGGTTCAGCTCATATCTTCTCCAGTTAGTATAGTACCAAGCACATAGTAGGTACTTAGTATTGAATGAATGACTTTCCCTTTATATAGGGTATTTATATGTCTTGTTTTACACAATAGCTATTTGCTTCTCAGTGAAACGTAGACGAAAGATCCACTCAAGTCACTAAATCTAGAGTTGTTTTACTCTTCTATTTAGTAACCTTAATAGTTAGAATTTATTCTGTTTTCTTTAAAACAAAACGCTAGAACAACAACAATAAAATTAATATTGTGGTAAGGCCAGGGGTCTTTCTTAGCTTCAGGGTATGATCCTGTGAAGAAAGCATTATGGTTTTAGTGTAGGGCCTGGAATATGCATTATGGTAACACATCTGGTCACTTACTAGTGGAAGTCATAGAGTAGGGCTGCAAAGCATTGTAGGTATTTCTGGTGTAGACATTCTGTTTTAGGCAAGCAAAATGATATTATTACATTTTTACAAGCAAGATGGATGAAGCCCACATTTTGAACTGCTTAAAATCATGGAGTAGGTAGTTATTAGAGACAAAGAGGAACTAAATATCTTGCTGTTATTGCTATTATTACTGTTATCTTCCTTTACATCAGAGTTTTTCAACTTTGGTAGAATTGACATTTTGAGCTGGATAATTCTTTGTTGTGGCCAGCTGCCTGTACATTGCAGGATGTTTAGAAACATCCCTGGCCTCTACCCACTAGATGGCAGTAGCATTCCCTCCCTTCCCCAGTGTGACAACTAAAAAATGCCAAATATTCCCTGGAGGGCAAAATTGCCTCTTAGTTGAGAATCATTGCTTTATTCCACAGAATAATATCACTTATGCCTCCATTTTGTTTTCTCTTTATTTTTGTTTTAGAGACTTCTCTTTGGCACATGGCCATTCTCTACCTCTAAAGCCAGCCTCTGCTCTTACTTGGTAAACATTTTCCTAAACATTTTTTTTGTTGCCTGACATTTGCATTCATTACATTTTTTATGATAATGGACATCTCAGGATATAGTAGTAATTGTCTTTAGATATAATCTATCCCCAATTTTTTATTTGAGAGCTCATCTGGTAGATTCAGATTTATTTCTATAGAACTAAGTATTGTATGTATCAGTTAAATATAGCTTTGATAATTATTTTCATTTGGATATATGCTAGTGCATTTAATGAAATTGAAATGCATTGCTCCCTAATTATACACTGGAACATGTAGCTTGAAAGAATGTTTTTGTATCCTTGTTTATATTTGAGCAAGATTCTGCATTTCATTTGATAACTCACAAGTACTTATTTTTAAAAGGCTTAAATCCTTGAATTATGTAAATGTAATACATTTGCCCTTATTATTTTGGAGATTGTAAAAAAAGGATTCTTTTTAATAATTGATATACATAATGTTTCATGAATATTGCTAATTTAAATAATTTCATAATTATTATTCTAATAATTATTATTCATAAAATAATTCATTTAAAAATAAAGTTAACTATACCTGAGACTAATATTTTGTAGTAAGTTTTAAGCTTTTACATTTTATTATTTTCATTATCAAGTGTTTATGGAACATTTTACTAGGTATTTCATAGGCATATAATTAGATAGGATTTTTGCTGAAGTAGAATTTACATTCTAATAGGTGTTTAAATATATTTAAATCATGGAATCTATGTCATTGTTGAATTTGCATTCAGTAATTGAGAACTCTAGTATTTTAAAAATATACCTTTCTAACATTTTTATACATTTTATTAATTTTCATAAATGTGTTTTGAAATTCCCAATCAAGTCCAGAATTTCAAATTAACATAAATGATTTGATGTGCTGTGAGATGAGGAGTGGCTTAAGTTTCTGAATTATTGCTTATAAAAACAGAAGAGTTGGTTGGTATATGCTGTATTTTCTTTTCTTTTTATTTACATGTTGTATTTTCATTAGGAATCTTGATTTCCAGAGAGAAGAATGTAAAAGATATTTAATATTTATTGTACAAATAATATCATATTAAAATTCTTTTAGGGTTTGTTAGTTACCTATTATGAAGTATTTTAAAACTATACAATCATTAATCTTTTCTTAATTTTGTAACTTAGATTAATAGTGGTTTCTAATGCATAGTCAGAAGTAAATAGGGAACAGAAGTAAATGATGGTTGTGTGTAAGTATGACATTCCCTTGGCAGAGGTTGTGAATGGGGTCGGGGTGGGACAGTAACACTCTTTTCTCCCCTTACTCTTTTCCCCCCTCACTACCATCATGAACCACTCATATTAAAGGTCTGTGACATTTCTGTCAGGTACACTTTTTAAGAAAAAAAAAGACAATTTTATCAGATTCTTTTCATTAATAGGTTGACAGAAAATTTTTCAATTTTAGCATTTATAAAAAATTATTTTAAGCAAGTCTAAGATTTATTTGTGATCATCCTGAAGTATATTGTTGTAGTGTACCCCCGAATCTCACAAAGGACGCCTCAATCAAAAAGTCAAATTATGGAGTCATTTATTCAAAAGCCGGCAGTTACGAGGGGGCATAAGCACTCCAAATCTCGCAACCCCGAAATGCTGGCCACATCAGGCTTATAATAGGCAGAATATCACAAAGGTATCAATTACATCTTTGGGTTTGGAATGAGGAACCTGGTTTGCACAAAGCAGTTACAGAAGCGAGATTGAGCAAGTTAGTTATCTATAAAGATTAATTATAGTTTTGGGTCTTCGGATCACTGAATCAACAGAAACACATTATCTGGAGCCACTGAGGCAATTTAGAATAATAATAAAGAGATAATATACAAATTGACCATTACACCCTCGCACAAGATGGCCGCCCCCATGTGGTCTCAAGATGGCCAGAAAGGGAAGGCAGTTGTGGGCGATCAGGCCAGCAGGGGAGGGCAGTTAGGGCAACCAGGCCGGCAGAGGAGGGAAGTTGGGGGCGACCGGGCCTGCAGGGGAGGGAAGTTGGGGGCGACCGGGCCTGCAGGGGAGGGAGGGTAGTTGGGGGGGACCAGGCCTGCAGGGGAGGGCAGTTAGGGGTGACTGGGCCGGCAGGGGAGGGCAGTTATGGGTGACCAGGCCTGCAGGGAAGGGCAGTTGGGGGCGACCAGGCCTGCAGGGGAGGGCAGTTGGGAGCGATCGGGCCGGCAGGGGAGCAGTTAGGTGTCGATCAGGCTGGCAGGGGAGTGGTTAGGGGGTGATCAGGCTGGCAGGCAGAAGCGGTTAGGGGCAATCAGGCAGGCAGGCAGGTGAGCAGTTGGGAGCCAGCAGTCCCGGATTGTGAGAGGGATGTCCGACTGCCGGTTTAGGCCCGATCCCCACAGGGATCGGGCCTAAACCGGCAGTCGGACATCCCCCAAGGGGTCCCAGATTGGAGATGGTGCAGGCTGGGCTGAGGGATCTCCCCCCCCCCCCCCCAGTGTACGAATTTTGTGCACTGGGCCTCTAGTTTAGAATAATTGTGCTGTCCTGGTCTTGGGACCACTGAGTCAACTGGAACACATTATCTGTAGCCACTGAGGCAATTTAGGGTAATTGTGCTGTCCTGGTTTCCAGATGCAGAAGAATGTGCTTCGATAACCAGTAAGATCACAATCAATGGGATATTCAAACCACCAACAATGGAGTATTCCATCGATTTGGATAGCATACATAAGTTCAGAAAATCAAAGTAACTTTTCTATTGTTTTAGCAAGCAAATAAGTACAGAAGCCAAAACAGCAGGGTTAAAGTTAAACTGCAGTTTCTACCTGAGATGATTGCTACCATACTTCATATATGTTACCTAAATGAATCTTTTAGGGTAAAAACTTCCATTGAAATATTATATATTTGATTTTATATTCATTCATGTTTAAACATAAGACTTAGAGGAAAATAGCATATATTATGTTCTTAAATTTCTATCAACTTCAGTGATTTGTCTTTCTCAGCAAAACTAGTTATACTAAATTTGTCATATGAACTTCTATTTGAAATAAGTGATCCTGTGACTAGGGTTTATGCATTTTTTCTCAAACTTATGAAAATCTGTTAGAATGCAGTTGACTTGTATATTTTAAAAATTTATTAATAATGAGAACACTTAACAGTTTTTCCTTCCTTAGTATCCTTTTCATAATATGGTCCCACTCCCCGTAATGCCCTCGCTGAATCAACGTACTTGCTTCTCCTTCAGTAGATCCTATATTTTCCTACTCCTATGTTTTGCACGTATTTACTTCATGCTGCAAGTCTGCTTGAGTGAATATTCTTTAAGGCTTGTAGGGTTTACTCTTCTATAGTCAGTCCTTAAGCCACACAAATAAAGTATTTTCTTTTTACTATGTTTCTAGAATATATTTTAAACATTTTTTCCTTTAGTCTCTTTAATTTTATAGACAGTGTTATACAACCATTTCCACTATTTCCAAAATTTTACATCACACCAAACAGAAATTCTTTAACCATTAAGCGATAACTCTTCTGCTTCTCTACCCCCCAGCTTCTTATATTTCTAATGTACTTTCTATCACTGTGAATTTGCCTATTCTGGATTTTTCTTATAAGTGGACTCATACAATTTTTGTCCTTTTGTGTCTGGCTTATTTCACTTAGCATAATGTTTTTAGGATCTGTTCATTTTTGTAGCTTGTATCAGAACTTCATTCCTTTTTATGGCTGAATATTATTCTATTGTATGTATATACCACAATTTGTTTATCCATTTATATGATGGTGGGAATGTAGGTTGTTTTCACCTTTTGACTTGTAAATAATGCTGCAGTGAATATAAGCATGTAAATATTATTTTCAGTTTTTTTGGATGTGTACTTAGGAGTGGGGTTGTGCTGAGTCCTAGGGTAATTTTATGTTTAACTTTTTGAGGAACCATCAAACTGTTACCCAGAGTGGCTGCATCATTATATATTCCTTATAGCAAAGTATGTGGCTTCTAATTTTGCCACATCCTCTCCAATACTTGTTATTTTCCCCCTTTTTTTTTTTAAAAAAAATGATAGCCTCCCTAGCAGGTTTGAAGTGGTAGCTCATTGTGGCTTTGATTTGTATTTTTTGCTTTTCCCTCCTGGCTAATGATAGTGAGCATCTTTTCATGTGCTTATTGGCCATTTGTATATCTTCTGGAGAGAAAAGTCTATTCAAGTTCTGTGACAGTTGTTTAATTGGGTTGTTTGTCTTTTTGTTGTTGAGTTTTATAAATTCTTTATTTTGGATATTAAGCTTTTATCAGATATCTGATTTACGTATATTTTCCCTAATTCTATAGGTTGTCTTTTCACTTTTTTTTATTATGTCTTGTGATGCACAGAAGTTTTTAAAATTTTGATGAAGTACAATTTATCTTTTTTAAAAAATTTACTCATGCTTTTAGTGTCATATCTCAGAATCTACTGCCAAACTCAAGATTATGAAAATTTACCCCTGTGTTCTTCTAGGAGTTTTATGGTTTTAGCTGTTGTATTTAGGTTGTTAGTCCATTTAATTTAATTTTTGTATGGGTGGGAGGTAGGGATCCAACTTCGTTCGTTTTGCATGTGGAAACGCAGCTGGTCCAGCATCATTTGTTGAAGAGAGTAGTCTCTCTTTCCATTTAATGGACTTAGGACACCTGTTAAAAAATCAATTGGCTTTCAACATATGGGTTTATTTCTGTTACTCTCAATTCTGTTCCATTGGTTTGTATGTCTATCCTATCTCAGTAACTCTGTTTGGATGATTGTAGCCTTGTACTAAATTTTGAAATTGGGAACTGTGAGTCCTCCAACTTTATTCTCTTTTCAAGATTGTTTTGACTCTTGAGGGTCTCTTGCAACTCCATGTGAAATTGAGGATCAGCTTTTCTATTTCTGCACAAAAGGCTGTTAGAATTTTGATAGGGATTGCATTGAATCTGTAGATGACTTTGGGTAGTATTGACATCTTAGAAATATTAAGTATCTCTAAATTGCTGTTCTGAGATCAATTCCCATGTGGGACAGGGGTTTTCTCTGCATCAACAATCAATTCTTTGACACCATCTACCCAGAGATAGCATCAAATTCCACAGGCTGAGGTCTCAGTCCTGTAAGACTGCCCACACTTCCCACTTCAGACAGCAGTCTCATGCTCAGGCTGTAGATTGGAGGTTCTAATGACCCCCCTCCTTAGATTTTAGTTGCCAGTCATAAGTCCAGGTTGTTTCCTGTACTTCCTAGCAACTGGCCATAAATCAGAGGTTCCCATGACTCCGCCCTAATGCTCTTTTAGTTTGTTAGAGTGGATCACAGAACTCAGAGAAACACTTAACTTACTAAATTAGGGGTTTAATGTAAAAGGAACAGCCAGAAGGAAGAGATGCTGGGGCAAGGTATGGGGTAGGGGCATGGAGCTTCTATGTTCTCTCCAGCCTTGCTACTTTCCTCTAGTCTCCACATGTCCACCATCTTGGATTGTTTTTGACAGCTTTATTACACAGGATTGATTAAATCATTACCTGTAGGCCATGGATCCAGCCTCCAGCCCTTCTTCCCTCCCCTGAATTCAGGGGGGTGGGACTGAAAGTTCAAAACCTCTAATCACAAGGTTGGCTCCCTTGTCCATCAGCCCCTATTCTTAGGTGTTTAAAAAATCCTCATTAACATAAGAAAAGAACTTTATTACTCTCATCATTTAGGGAATTCCAAGGGTTTTAGGAGCTCTGTGTCAGAAAGAGGGAGGAGGACCAAATAATTATTTCCTATTATTAATCCCAATATCATACTTCCTATGTATGAACATGGGATATCTTTCCATTTTCATGTCTTTATCCCTTTCAGTAATGTTTTGCAGTTTTCATTATACAAATCATTCACTTCCTTGGTTAAATTAATTCCTAAGTATATTGTGCTTTTAGATGCTATTGTAAATGCAATTGCTTTTTTAATTTTTTTCTTGGATTGTTGATTGCTATTTTATAGAAACACGACTATTTTATGTTGATAATACCATCAAAAAATGAAGTTATTAGAAATAAATTTAACAGAAGTTGTGCAAGACCTGTATATTGAAAACTACGAAACATTGCTGAAAGTTAGGAAGGCCTAAATAAATAGATTTGCAGTGTTCATGAATTGGAAGAATCAATATTACGATGTTATTTTTCCCCTAATTGACCTATTGATTCAGTGCAATCCTAATTAAAATCCTAGTAGACTTATTTTTCATAGAAATTGACAAGCTGATTTAAAATTTATGTGGAAATATAAATGCTACATTAGATAAAAGAGTTTGGAAAAAGAAGAACAAAGTTTGAGGAATAAAGGACCTGGTTTCAAAACGTATAAAGCTACAGTAGTCGAGCTAGTGTGTTGTTAGCAGGAAGAAGGGCCTGTTTATCAGTGCAGCGCACTGGGGAGAATAGAAATAGCTCTGTATCTATAAATAATTGGTTTTGACAATGGTGCCAAGGCAGCTCAGTGAGAAAAAGATAATCTTTTCAACAACTGGTGCTGGATCGATTGGCTATCCATCTGTCTGTCATACAGTGAACCTAGTCCTTATTTCACACCATATAAAGAAGTTAACCTCAAATGGATTACATACCTTAACATAAGAACTAAAACTATAAAGTTTCTCTAAGAAAACATAGAAGATTACAGTAAAGATTCCTTAAAGAGGGCCCAGAAAGCACAAATTATAAAAATTGATGATTTTGAGAAGATGCTCCACATCACTAATTATTAGGGAAATGCAAATCAGAAAAAGTGAGCTATCACCTCATACCTGTCAGGATGGTCATTACCAAAAAGTCAAAAGATAAATGGATGAGGATGTGGAAGCACAGGGAACCATGTGCATTGTTGGTAGGAATGTAAATTGATACAGCTATTATGAAAAACAGTATGAAGTTTTCTCAAACAATTAAAAATAGAACTACCATATAACCCAGCAATACCACTCCTCAGTATGTATCCAAAAGAAATAAAACCAGTATCTTGGAGAAGTATCTACATTCCCATGTTTATTGTAGCATTATTCACAGTGCCAAAATATGGAAACAATCTAAGTGTCTGTTGACAGATGAATGGATAAAGAAAAATCTGGTGTGTGCACATACACACACACACACACACACACACACACACACACACACACACACACACACTGGAATATTATTCAGCCTTAAAAAAGAAATCCTGCCTCTTACAACAATATGGATGAACCTTGAATACATTATGCTAAGTGAAACAAGCCAGACACATATTTGTGGAATCTTAAAAAAAAAAAAAGAAAAGTTGAACTAAGAGAATAGAATGGTGGTTACCAGAGGCTGGGGGATAGGGAAAAAACTTTTCAGTTATAAGATGAGTAAGTTTTGGAGATCTAATGTATAGCATGGTGACTACAATTAATAGTGATAATATATATTTGGTAAGAAAGTAGATTTTCAATGTCCTTATGACCAAAAGGAAAAAAAAAGGCACTATGTGAGAAGATGGATATGTTAGTTAACTTGATTGTGGTGATTATTTCACAGTGTATACATAAGTCAAAACATCATGTTGTTCACCTTAAATTCTTATTTCTCAATCATACCTCAATAAGGCTGGAGGAAAAATGATTTTGATTTCATTAAAATAAAAAATAACTTTACTCTTCAAAAGAAATTGTTATGAAAATGAAAAGGCAAGATAAAAACTGGTAGAAAATATTTGCAGTACATATATCCAACCAAGACTACTTATCCAGAATATATAAACGACTTTTGCAAGTGAATAATGAGATTACCCAGTTAAAACAAGGATAAAATTTTGAACAGGCTCTATACCAAAGAACATACACAGATAGCATATAAGCAAATTAAAGATCTTCAACATCTTTGGTTATTAGAAAAATACAAATGAAAATTATGAGACATACTTTAGAATTAAAAATTAAAAAGACTTACAATTCCTAGGCCTAAGGTAGATGAGGAGCAAATCGACCTCTCATATATTACTCATGGGAATAGAAAATGTTACAGCCACTTTGGAAAACAATTTGACAATTTCTTATAAAGTTAAACATACATTTATCATGTGACCCAGCCATTCTACTTCAAGCTATTTTCTCAAGAGTTATGAAGACATGTCTACAAAAATGTTCAGAGCAGCATTATTCATGATAGCCTAAAACTGGGAACAACCCAGATATCCATCAACTTGTAAATGCATGAACAGTTTGTGGTATATACATAAAATGGGACCCATCAGTAATAAAAAGGGATAAACTATCATTATGTGCACCAGCATAAATAAATTACAAAATCTTTGTTAAAAATTTCTTAGGAATTCTAGAAAAGGCACAACTATAGTGATAGAAAAGCCATTATTGCTAGAATTGGTGTGGGGAATTGACTGCAAATGTCAGGAGGAAACATTTTGGGTGATTGAAATGCTATGTAGCATATTTTGGTGATGGTTTACATAATTGTATCCATTTTGCTAATTTCATTGGTTAATTTTATTTATTATAAATGAGCCTACAGTGAAGTTAAACATAAAAAAAACCCCAAAATTTAAAAATGATGAAACTTACTGTAAGCCATAGAAAAATTAGAAAGAATAACAAGTTTCGTTCTTTTTCTGGACTTTCACAAATAAGGGTCTGCATACTTTGGCAGGAAAATTGGAAAGGCCGTCAATAAGAAGGTAGATATCTAGCTTTACTCATCAGTTGAAGATAACAAAAATTATATTTGGAAAATAATAGTAATTTTGCTTATTAAAAAGTAAGTTATACTATATTTAGTAAGTCAAATGTTAATTTCTTATCTTCTTATTAACTATTATCTTTTTAATTCACTTTAGAAATATAAACCTGGTCGATGTGATGATATTTTAAAATGGAAGCCTCCCAGTCTGAATTCTGTGGATTTTCGCCTAAAGATAACAAGAATGGGAGGAGAAGGGTAAATATGCACCTTTGTTCCCCCACCATTTTTACGTGAACTAATACTATTTGTTTCAGGCTTCGTTGTTTACTTAATATTTTACATATACTTTACAAAAAATTAAAATACTATATTTTACAATATCCTTATACACATATCTATACATCTACCTCATTTTCACAGATTACTTCTTTGACCTATTACAGTTAACATTTTGTAGCATCCTTTTAACTTTACTAAGTTTAGTCTTAAAACATAGTTATTTCTAAAATAAAAAATGAACTTTGTAAAAGTGAAAATAGATTTTATTTGAAAATAATCCTGTCAAGTGAATTATAAATAAGATATGATCATTATTATAATTAAATATTTTGAAATAGCCTTTTTTACTTTGAAGAAACTACCTTATGTTTGCATTTGCATAGCAAATATTTATCCATGCTTTATTAGGGTAAAGTTTTCATTGTTGAATTTTATTAAGATTTTTCATAATGTTAATTTAGTTTTAATTTTTTCATTTATTGGTTAATCTTTTTAAAATGAATTTATTGTTTTATTTCACCTTGTTTCTAAAATTTTATTGTGTATTATGTAAGTAAATACATAATAGCAACATAAGTAGTGTTTAATCAAGGAAATCATAAAGAGAAAGTAAGTAAGATGACACTGGCAGAGAGATTAAAAGTTTACCCATGCATGCTCTGAAATCATTTTTACTTGCCAAAGGTAAACCATAGGTTTGCTTTTTTGTAGCTAATGGAATGAAGGATATGTGATCAGTTATATGAATCCAAACTCCAGAAGATTGTCTCTTAAGTGACTGTGCATTTTTTAATAAAGAATACTTTGCACTGTGTTGAATCTTAAGTAAAAAGGGGAGTTTAATAAATCACATAGGTGTCAGTTTTAAAGAAGTAGAGTATTTAATACTTTACATACTTAAGTAAGAGTTTGTGACTTAATAGCAAAGTACAGTTTAGTCAGAACAATTATGTGGGACCCCAAATAGGGTTTAGGTATTTTGCTCTGTGTGGTCTGATTTAATCCAAGGATAGATAGATAAATTTTTGACTATTTATAGGAATCTCTCTCTATATATATCTATATCTATCTATCTGTCTATCTATCTATCTATATATTTCATCAAGTAGTATAAAAGATTAAATAAGAGAAATAATATTGGCAACCCAGAACATCTGTACACCAGGTACCTTGTCAGGGAGAAGAGTCTTGGGTTTATTACTCATCAATACTTATCCAAAAATATAATTTTTCTTAATCTTTGGATAAATATTGATATCAATGTCAATTGGTAGTTAATGAAGTATACATGATATAGGTATTATAGTAATGTACTACTAATATGAATAATTAAATATTAACACATATTTTTGAGAAACTGCCCCCAAACTATATTTTAAATCTTTGGAAAAGTAGCCGAAACCGGTTTGGCTCAGTGGATAGAGCGTCGGCCTTTGGACTCAAGGGTCACAGGTTCGATTCCGGTCAAGGGCATGTACCTTGGTTGCGGGCACATCCCCAGTAGGGGGTGTGCAAGAGGCAGCTGATCGATGTTTCTCTCTCATCGATGTTTCTAACTCTCTATCCCTCTCTCTTCCTCTCTGTAAAAAATCAATAAAAATATATTTTAAAAAAACACAAACATATCCTCGGGTGAGGATTTAAAAAAATAAAATAAATAAATAAATCAATCTTTGGAAAAGTATTGCTAAGTAGTAAATTCAAGTTTATTCTTCCTGACAAAGTATCTGGTACATACTAGTAGATGTTCTGGGTTGCCAGTTTACTGTGGAACCTGCACTGCAGTGGAGTGTAGGCTTGATATGTCTTCTGGAAGTGCCTGAGTGAAGTGCACATCACTTCTAAAACAGTGGCGGCTGAGGATTGATTCTGAGGAGGCCGCCTACATCCTTTGTTATTTTTTTAAAAGACACAGATGAATATGGTCTTTGGAAATAAGACTTTAAATGAAGTAAGATTTGTTAAATTACTTCATTGCTAATGCCTCTATTTTGCCTAATGCTATATTTATAATATTCAAACTGTATAAACCTTTGTGTGTTTTTATTGATTATTTTCATTGAGTTTTGAAAAATCATTTTGTTTTGCTTTTTACAGATAATTCTTAGCAGTACTTAAGAGCTAAATATAGAATGGCCATTTTTTCTACCAAGCAAAAATGATCCTATCTAATAAAAGATTAATGTGCAAATTGACTGTCACTCCAACACACAAGATGGCTGCCCCCATGTGGACACAAGATGGCCGCCACAATATGGCCAACAGGGTAGGGCAGTTGGGAGGGACCAGGCCCGCAAGGGAGGGCAGTTGGGGGCGATCAAGCCTGCAGGGAAGGGCAGTTAGTGGTGACCAGGCCAGCAGAGGAGGGAAGTTGGGGGCGACTGGGCCTTCAGGGAAGGGCAGTTGGGGGGGACCAGGTCTGCAGGGGAGGGCAGTTAGGGGTGACCAGGCCTGCAGGGGAGGGCAGTTAGGGGCAAACAGGCTGGCAGGGGAGCAGTTAGGCATCAATCAGGCTGGCAGGGGAGTGGTTAGGGGGTTATCAGGCTGGCAGGCAGAAGCGTTTAGGGGCAATCGGGAAGGCAGGCAGGCGAGCAGTTTGGAGCCAGCAGTCCTGGATTGTGAGAGGGATGTCCGACTGCCTGTTAAATGGGCAGTTGGACATCCCTCGAGGGGTCCCAGATTGGAGAGGGTGCAGGCTGGGCTGAGGGACACTCTCCCCCACCCCCATGCACGAATTTCATGCACCGGGCCTCTAGTAATATTAATATTTTTCCTACAATTGTCCATTGCTATTAAGTATAGTAAAATGTAATTCAGTTTACTAGTTTGGCATCTAGCTTTGCTTTTATTTTTAGTATGTTTTTAAAATATATTTTGTTCTTTGGAAATAAGACTTTAAGTGAAATCTTATTTCCAAAGGCCATTGGACTCCTTACTTCAGTAATGGGTCCCTTAATTTGTGTAGATTTTATTTCTCATCTTCTGTCTTAACATATGTCTTACTAAGACATTTAACAGCTTTATACATCCTCCTCATCACTCCCAGTAAGCCTGAGTCTAAAGTCATCAGCATTGTGGATCAGTATTTTGTTCTGTGTAATGTCAAAGTGACCACTATCTCTGAAAATATAAAAAAGACAGATAATAAGAAGTGGTAAGGATATGAAGAAATTGGAGCCTGGCAGTTCCTCAGATTGTTACAGATAGGCTTACCATATGACCAAGTAATTCTACTCTCAGGTAAATATCCAAGAGAAATGAAAACATATATCCACAGAAAAGTGTATACATGATTCTTCTTAGCAACATTTTTCATAATAGCTAAAGTTGGAAACAACCTAAATATCCACCAAATGACAAATGGATAAACATGCAAACAAATAGCTTTTATTCACCAGACGAATGTAATGGATCCTATTACGCAAAGAGGTTCTGGAATTTTATAATTTGGATTTTAGTTCTAGATCTGCCACCCTTTACTTAGGTTACTTAATCTCTGTGTTGCTTCTTTCTACAACTGTTTAATGTGGATAATAGAAGTGCCTACCTCTTGTGGGAATTTAATGAGAATACATAAAACATTTAGACCACTGCATGTTGCATAATAACTACATATTAATTATTAAGAAAAAATGACCACTGTCTTTGTGGATTATACTGGGGCAAAGAGTGGAAGAGTTGATGTTGAGAGTGTAAATTGGTGTAGGTATACGGCCATGAGGTATACTATTAATATGCCAGCCAAAGGCAACTATCTTCTGACAATACCTCAGGTTGGTATAGAGACAAAAGTATTTGCCATCTTGTAGTTGTGTATAAGATTTCAGGCTGTGTTGACTTGCTTCATTAAAGATGAAGCACATCTGAAACAGCAGCTATAAATTGATCTCACAACCTGATTAAATTTGTGATAATTCATAATCATTCTTCATGATCTCCCACTTTCCATATAGGCTAAAGCAGTAAATTGAATGGATGTGTGTTCAGTATGCTCACCCTGGCATCTATTTAAGTCTTTGATGGTGGCACTAATCTCTGCACCTCTCTTGGGGGTGGGGATGTATTATTACTTTTGCTTTACATCCTTGGCAGGGAGGACAAGCTAGGAGCTTTCATTTGGCTTTTCCTAGCAAAATTATGCCTACTCCATGGGGCAGAAATTCTCCCAGTTGCCAAGTATTTCTCCTCCAGTTATACATCCAGGAACCGGAAAATAACCACAGGTTATAGCCATGAACATACTATCCCACTTAGTTTTAACCTTGAGCCAGAAACGCATTTATTACCTGATCACCCTAAACTCTTTGACTGACAGACCATGCGGGCATTTTGGGTCCTTGGCAATTAGTGTGTGTTTAAAGTTAGTATCTGGGAATCTCTGGTCAGTCTGACTAGTCCCTTATTCCAGGGCACCGTCACTCTAGCAAATGCTGATGGTCCTTTGAAGAACAATTGGAGGGAGATTTATAGCACATTTTTGGCATAAAAGGGCAGATAGTAATTATTAGGGTTTGCTGGCCATATAGTCTTTGTCTGAACTACTGTACTCCACCAATCTAGTGCAAAAATGTATGTAGACAATATGTGAATGAATGAGCATGGCTGTGTTCCAATAAAACTTTACTCACAGAAATGTGTCAGATCAGATATGGTCTGTGGGCTGTAGCTTGCTAACAGCAAATTTATACAATAACTAGAGGCCCGGTGCATGAAATTCATGCACGGAGGGGGTGTGTGTGTGTCCCTCAGCCCAGCCTGCATCCTCTCCAATCTGGGATCCCTCTCACAATCCAGGACTGCTGGCTCCAAACTGCTCGCCTGCCTGCCTTCCTGATTGCCCCTAACCATTTCTGTCTGCCAGCCTGATCACCCCCTAACCACTCCCCTGCCAGCCTGATTGATGTCTAACTGCTCCCCGGCCAGCCTGATTGCCCCTAACTGCCCTCCTCTGCAGGCCTGGTCACCCCTAACTGCCCTCCTTTGCAGGCTTGATCACCACCAACTGTCCTCCCTTGCAGGCCTGGTCCCTCCCAACTGCCCTCCCCTGCTGGCCATCTTGTGGTGGCCATCTTGTGTCCACATGGGGGAAGCCATCTTTGACCACATGGGGGCAGCCATCTTGTGTGTTGGAGTGATGGTCAATTTGCATATCACTCTTTTATTAGATAGGATAGAGGCCTGGTGCACAGGAGGGGGCCAGCTGGTTTGCCCTGAAGGGTGTCCCGGATCAGGGTGGGGGTTCCCTTGGGGCGTGGGGCGGCCTGGGCGAGGGGCCTGTGGTGGTTTGCAGGTCGGCCATGCCCCCGGCGACCCAAGTGGAGGCCCTGGTTTCTGGGATTTATTTATCTTCTATAATTGAAACTTTGTAGCCTTGAGTGGAGGCCAGGGCAGGCCAGGAACTTGGCTTCCTCCATCGCCGGGAAAACCCAAGACTCCTGCTTGCTCCGTGGCTGCAGCCATTTTTGTTGGGATTTATTTATCTTCTATAATTGAAACTTTGTAGCCTTGAGCGGAGGCCTGGGCCGGCCAGGGCGTGCAGGAAGCTTGGCTTCCTCCATTGCCAGAGAAACCCAAGCCTCCTGTTCTCTCCATGGCCAAAGCCATCTTGGTTGGGTTAATTTGCATACTCGCTCCTGATTGGCTGGTGGGTGTGGCTTGTGGGCGTAGCAGAGGTACGGTCAATTTGCATATTACTCTTTTATTAGATAGGTCCCTTGTTTATACTTGTGGTAGTGTTTCAAGGTCCTTTTTCAAGGGGACTTGGCCTCTTTTCCATCTGTCAAGAGGCTCAGATCTTAACAAGATCAGATCTGTGCACTTGAAGTTGAGAAATGCTAGCTTAATAGTAAGCATGACAAATAAGTGGAATCGACTACATAATTTTACTTTACCTCCTATTGAAAATATATGAAATGAAAATCCCTCTTACTCTGCTGACTAGAGTATTTTTTTTCTTTTGCTCAGATTTATTTAAAAGATAGACTGGTGAGTTCTATTTCTCATGCTTATTTGAACTGGTGTTATTATTTTTAAGAAAGAAATTATAGTGGTAAAATATCTAGAGTGTTGAAAAAAATGTTCTTGCATAAGAAAAGATTGAGTCAACAAGAATATAGCTAATAAAAACTTCATGGGGGGGAAGTCTTACTTCTCTGAGCAAAGCCTTTTTCTTTTTTTCTCCCTCTGCCTCTATTTTGGAATGAAATGTTTGACTTTTATTTACATTTCATTAAAAATTATTTTAAATAAGTGAAACTAGAGATAAAACACCAATGTAACCAGTATTATTATGTAGTATACCTAATGACTAAGCTGTTTGGCTATAGCTGGGGCTTTAACAGTGGCTATTTTCATCTTTTAGCAACTGGCCCAGAGTAACTGCTTTGGTTATCTTATTTGAAAATATTCTCATCATCCGAACATATTTTAAGATAAATGCTTTCCCAGACCATTTACCAAAAATAAATATCATAGTCAAAGCACCTGAGTGAGTAGTAGGAGAAGAGGGGCAAGTGGTTTTAAAACATGCTTATGACCTCACTGGAGTCAAATTACTTTCTTTCACTTATTAATTTACTAAAGAGAAATTGGTATCACCTTTGTTTCATCATTTGGTTCTTTGGAGTTTAACTTTATATTTATTCATTTTAAATTATTATTTATAGTGAAAACATTTTGCTTGTGTCCTTTGTTCTAATGTATGTTTTCCTTAGAAACTTGCAATTTCTCTAAGTTTATGGTTTGAGAAGCTTGTTACCTGGTAGATATCTCTGGGGAATATTGTGTGGATTAAATACTAGTTAAATTCCTACTTTGAATCATATTGAAGGTGGTGGGGAGAGAACTAATCCAAATAACTTAACACAGTATTTGACTATAGACTCTTGAGGGGTAGGTGGAAAGAACTGCAAATAAGTCTTTTTTTATTATTATTAAAAAAAAATGATTTCAGAGAGGAAGGGAGAGGCAGAGAGAGAGATAGAGATCAATGATGAGAAAGAATCATTGATCAGCTGCCTCCTGCATGTTCCCCTACTGGGGATCAAGCCCACAACCTGGGCATATGCCCTGATTGGGAATCAGACCATGACCTCCTAGTTCATAGGTCAATACTCAACCTCTGAGCCACACTGGCCAGGTCAAACAAGTCTTTTTTAGTGATTGTTTTTTACAGTGCTTTGGGTTTAGAATTTCTCTTATAACCATGCATGATTTATTTCAAGAATATTTGGGGGGGGGGTCTTAAACGTTTCCAGTTATTCTGTCCTTACCTAATTTAAATTTAACAGCATTTATATATTACAAGATTCATTTTTTTCTTTTCCTTCATTTTCACTTTCTTGTTCAGATTCATTTGTTCTTTGGATAGTCATTTCCTTAAGTATTTTTCTCAGATGGAGCCACATAGGTTATTACTTTGAATTATTGCATATCTGCAAATATCTTTTTCTTGACAGGTTAATATGTCTTATCTGAGTATAGAATTCTTGAGGTGCAGTTATTTTCTCTTTTTTTTATTGCCTTTTGGCTCCAGTGATGAAAGATGAGAAATCTAGCGTCAGTTTGGTGTTTTTTGTGGTTTTTAAAAATCTCTTTTTGGGTTTCCTTGCTCTTATTTTTCTTTATTGGCTTACTAGAGGCCCAGTGCACAAAATTCATGCACTGGTAGGGTCCCTAGCGGCTGCTGGCTGCTGGCTGGGTACTCCCTCCCTTCCCCAGCCAGCCCTGCCCCCTGGTTGAACTCCCAGATGAACTCCCTGTCAAGAGGACAATTTGCATACTACACTTTTATTATATAGGACTGAGGATCAGGTATGGTTGTTGGAGTGCTGTAAATGATGGCAGTCCATACAAGATGGAAAATAGGTGTTCTTTATCCCAGTGCATGGGTTAGGTAGAAGCTTCCAGGTTCCTGCAATAAACAACTGGGGAAAGCCTCCCTGTGTTGCTTACTCTGCACATTCTCCCACCTCAGACCTCAGACATTTCAGCCTTAGCTCCAGCAGGCCAGGAAGGTTAGGCTCCTCACCTGGTCTAATGTTCACATTATCTTTAGGATTTTCACAGATTTTTGCGGGGTGTGCTCGTCCCAGGATTTACTAATTTTTAGTCTTCATCTTGGGGCTCTTTCTAGGGTATGGAGGAGAAAGCTACAAATCACTTCTCTTGCCAGGGAGCCCTTAAATTCCATACCTCACTTTTACCTAGAAGACAGTTGGCTTAAAAGGCTGCTAATTTGGAGTTCCATATGAGGAATCAGACATATTTAAATCATCACCTTCCTAAGACCCTTAATCTTTTTAATATTCAAGTAGTCTTTTTCTCATTATTTATTTATTTTTGTTTTTTAGTTTCTTGTTTTATAAATTTTGATCACAAAAATATTCGTGAACAATCCTTCCTCCTTCCCCTACTGCTATAACAGAATACTATAGACTGGGTGGCTTAACAAACATGTGTTTCCCACAGCCTGGGGGCTGAGAGTCTGAGGTCAGCGTGGCAGCCTGCCTGGGTTTCCGGAAAGGGCCTCTTCTGGGTTGCTCACTTCTCATTGTATTCTTACATGGCGGAGAAAGAGAGCGCTAGCTTTCTGATCCCTTAAGGGCACTAAATTTATTCATGAGGGTAAAACCTCCCAAAGGTTTACCTCAGAATGTCATCACATTGGGAATTAGATTTCAACATAAGAACTCTGAGAACCCAAACATTCACTCCGTAACAGAAGTAGTAGAGATTTTCCTTGTGGTCTAATACTAAGTGTGCCTTTTTAACTTATCTTGTCATCATCCTTAAGTTTGTCAAAGGCCTTTTAAACCCATATTCTCCTACAGTCCTGACCCTAGAGTGAGACTGTGTCTTTTGAGCCTCCCGTGTATAACAAGAGACTCAGTATGCTCTTAAGTCATTCGCCTGCTTCTCTTGCTCTTTGTCAGTATAATTTTTGACTTTGGATGTAAGTAATGTGCATTGTGTTTTTATTTTTTCTTTACATATATTTCAAACATTTTGTTGGAATTTGTTTTAATTATTTAATCAGATTTTTAATAATTATTTGAACTCATCCCTATTTTAACTGGCTCTGGTGCTCATTGATTCCTTGACTTTACTTTTTTCCCCCCAGAAATTTTCTCTCAGTTCAAGTATATTTTCACATAATGTTTTTAACAAGTATGCTTATGTAGTAGTTTTTCATGACCAGAAATCTTTTTGTTATGGATTAATTTGCAAAAAAAAGTATTACCTTAATGTTAGGGGGAAATAAAAGGTGACATTACAATAGCTGTCATGGATTTATGTATTTGTTAACATTGTAAAAGTTACTAATGTTGTTATTTCTATTTATTTTTTCTAAGAAACTTCTTTTCAGACAGTATAAGAAACATGTTTGCTTTTAGAATTTTTATAATGTCTTTAGATCATCAGAAACATATATATTGCCCTTAAAAAGTAGAGATTTCCTAAGTTTGTATTGTATTCATAAAGGGGAGTTATTTTCTGTGATATTACATTAGTCTACTGCAGAAACAATTGTTTAAATTAAATTATTACTAAGCTTTAGTAAAATGAAACACTTAGGTTGTAGCCCAGTGCTATATCTGATATAATTATGGATGGAATTTTTTAAATTAGCAATTTGTTACAGTTTGTTGTGTTAGGATAGGCCTGAGGTACTTATGAAGTTACCACATATTTATTGCTAAACACTGTGCATTCAAATTTTTGTTTATATCTTAAGGGTAAAAAGAGGAAAGATTTGAGCAACTGTGCATTTTTCAGTTAAAATCAATTATGGAATAAATTAACTAGCTTTGATTATTAAAATAATTGCAAAATAATTAGTAATAAAATTACATTCTTTTAACTTTCACAGTCTGTTTTGAACCAAGCCATTTAATTTGGTTTAAAGAGTTAATTATGGCAGCAGGATATTTAATATCCTCTAGCATATGACAGCTTCAAAATATAAATATGGTAATTTATTGTAAAAAGAAAGCTAGGGCACATCATTGTTAAGGCAGTCCTTTTATCTCTAGAAAATGGAACTCATATTAAGCTTTGAATCTCATGGGAGAAAATATGGGGGGAGGGTATGGAAGGAGCTTATCTTGTTCTTTGTGTTCATCAGAAAAGTATCTTAGCAAACTGGACTTCCAAGTGTTAAATAATGGGATAGTATGAATAATTATGATCCAAGGTTTTTTGCAAAGCTACATATAGTAGTGGTGCTAGTGGTTGATTTCAATTTTTAATTTTATTACATTGGCACCTATTATTTATGACCTTTGTTTTAAATATTATACTTAATTGTAGGAAATGCATATCACTATGTAGCAGCAATTTAAGCTTTACGTTTTCTAAATGCACATATACTATATCATCATTGTCCAATGTAAACACTGCAGATTTAACAATTGTATTTATAATAAATTGCCAGCTTATATTCTTTTAATTAGAAACTTCCATAAACTGGAAATTTTATATATCTACAGCTCAAAGATACTTCATGTTTATATTGATATACAGAAGACATTGCAAGTATCAGGCAGGTTTTTAGTCATCAAAGGAAGTCTAGATTATGTAGCTTTTTTAAAAAGTACATTATATTTTCATTTTAATTATTTGAAAATTGATCATCTAAATTATATGTAAGTATCAAGAATATTTTCACTGACCATTATACAATTTTATGAGCTTCTCAAATATCAAATTTACCCCTTATAGGTACTGTTGTAATTTTTATAAGTAGAGCTGGAATATGTATTATTTAAATTTAAAAATTGCTTGGACGCCTGAATATGGGTTTTATTTGAGAGAGTATCAGCCATATTACATAGTCCCAAGGGATTTTAGAATAAATTAACTGTAAATTACATGAATTCATTACTAAGAAACAAAGACCTTTATTCATCTTTTTCAGGATCTAATTTATAAAAATAATCACTATCCTACTTGTCTTCCATTTACTTTTTAGAAGCAGTGCTAGTTATAACTGATTAATCACTATTTGGTAAGCATTTATTGAAAACCATTATGTGCAAAGTAGGATGGTAGGTGCTGGGGATAAAAAGATGGATAAGTCCTACTCTGAAGATATAAGTAGCTTGAGTGAGGAGACAGATATACTAGTAAACACCAGAGTGACAATTATACTATCAGTGTGAATAAAATACTCCAGGAGCCCAGACAATCTTATATTACATATAAAAATATTTTAATTGTCAATTATAGCACAAAGAAGTTTCCAAAGAAAATGGTTTATTTGAAATAGAAGATTGTAAATACATCGGCATGGCATTCAAGACATAAAATATAGTCTGAAAGAGGTTATGAAATCAGGTGCAACATTTATTGAATACCTAGAGTTTACCGTATGGCACTGGTGGTTGGAATAAATAGGCCAGGACCAGATTGCAATAGATCAAGAGTAAAAAGTACCAAGAGTAAAGCCAGAATGAATAATTAGGACTAACTTGTAGAGTTAGTGAAGATTATAAAAAGAATTGATATTTATATTTTAGAAAATAACTGGCTAGAAGATAGAGGTTGCCAAAATATTCCAATCAGTTTCACAAGCCAGAAACCTACTAAGTCATCTTTGTCTCCTTTGTCTGGTTATTCAATGAAATTCTGTCAGTTTTACTTCCTAGATATTGCTTAAAATTTTGACATTCCCTTGTTCCATAGACATGATCAAACTAGCATTATATTACCTGAACTACTCCAATAGTCTCTAACTGGTCCTACTGTGCTACCCTTTTTCTCATCTAGCACATTGTTTGACAATATTTAGTAGGCCTTACTAGAAGTCTGCCAGCTTCCCTTCCCCCCTTTTTAAGTTCCTGTTTGTCTAGTGTAGTAGGTTGAATTGTGTCCTTCGAAAATGTAAGATGAATGCTCTGGCACCTGTGCTTGTGACCCTGCTTGGAAATAGGGTCTTTGTAGATGTAATTAAAGTGTAAGTTAAGATGAGGTCATACTGGCATAGGGTGGGCCCCTTAGTCCACAATGTGACTGGTGTAATAAAAGGAGATCATAAGAGGAAAAGAGATACAGAGATGCACGAGGAGAGAATGCTATGGATGATGGAGGCAAAGATTGAAGTGCTGCAGCTATAAGCCAAGGATTGCTGGCAAACCACCAGAAGTTAGGAATAGGCAAGAAAAGATTTTCTGTGCAGGTTTCAGAGGGAGCTCTGTCAACATCTTGATTTCAGACTTCTAGCCTCTAGAACTGTGAGACAATAAATTTGTGTTGTTTTAAGCCACCCCATTTGTGGTACATATTTTGTTAGAGAAGCCTTAGGAACCTAATACTCCTGGTATATATAGTTTTATCCTTTTAATCTCTTTCCTTATATTTTAGGTTTATCTCTTGTAAACATTATTTAACTAGATTTGTTATTTTTTGGTTATGCTTTACCAGTATCTTTGATATGGAGTATTTTGTTTATTTGTACTTATTTTTATTCACATATATGAATTTTTTTTGCCATCTTATTTTGTGTCATTTGTCCTACCTTTTCTATACTTCTTCCTTTCTTTTATTTAGATTTTTTTCTCTCTCTCTTTTTTCTCCTGCTCAATTTGAAATTTTGTTCTTTTGGTGGTTACTCTTTCAGTGGTTACAGGTCCGGCATTATTTCACCTAATGGACTTTAGCTTTTAGACTGAGGGAAGTAGTATGGTTTTGGTAGTTTTTTTTTTTTTTTTTTTGTTTTTTTTTTATTGAAACCTGGGCCTGCTGGACATTATAAGACTTTGGGTCTTGTCTTATTTAGGCCTCCTGTTTTAGCAGGCCTCCTGACACACTCCAGCAGGGAAAGGAGATGCTGCCTTGTAATTGCCAGGTGGGAGTGGAGGCTTTGTAAAACATGAGTTGGGGGAGAAATGGAGGGTGCCCCTTGTTTCTTCTGGGCAGGGGTGTAAGTTTCAGAATCCCCATGTGGCCTCTCCACTGACACTGTGTTGGAAGCAGGGTAGCAGGATAGCCTAGTTGGTGGTGAAAGTCCTGATCCTTCTAGACCACTCCAATGAGAGATGGAGGGGTGCCTCTTTATTGCAGGGTGGGTGTGGAAGTCTCATTTCTCTCCATGGTCTTCACTTACATTGTGGTTGGAGGTGTTTCATATTCCTTAGCTCCCCAGTCAGCTTTCTCTGTTCATATCCTGGCCGGGTTTTGGAATTCTTTGTTATAGTCTGTGAGGATGGAAGTCTAGACTTCTCACTTGGCTTCTGCTGTGAGGGCTGGGAATGGTCAGGTGTTCTTTTTTTGTTTGTTTTTTAATCCTCACCCGAGGAAAGATAGAATGAATTGTATTGAAAAATAACTTCAGTATTTTCCTATAATTTCTATTATTTATTGATTTTTAAATTTTATTTTAGAGAGAGAGAGAAACATTGATTGGTTGCCTCCTCTATGTGTCCCCACTGGGAATCAAACCCACAACCGAGGTATGTGCCCTGACTGGGAATCGAACCCTCAACCTTTTGGTTAATGGGATGATGCTCCAACCAACAGCCACCCAGGCAGGGCTATGGGCAGTTTTTTTATGTAGTGTTTCACTAGAGTAGAGTGATAAATATCTGAAAGTTTTCTGTTTGGCTAGGTTGCCTCTTTCCTGGATAGAGAGAGAAGGCTTTCTGGGGGCATTTTCTTGGGCAATGTCCCATTGACATTTATGGCTTCCTGTTTTCTCGAGTACTCAGTCTGAAATATATGAAACAAAAAGAACACCCAAGTTCATTACAATCTGTTCCTTGGGCCCTGAGGTCCCTAGTTGGACTGCCTTCTTCTCTCTACCTTTTAGAGTTTTATATATTTTTTATATATAAACTAGAGGCCCGATGCATGAAAATTCATGCAAGAGTAGGCCTTCCTTCTCCTGGCTGCTGGCACCGGCTTCCCTCCAGCACCCGGGACCCGGGCTTCTCTCTTCTGGCCGCCAGTAGGCACCTGGGACCCGGGCTGGCTTCCCTCTGGCCCCGGCTTCGTCAGGAAGGACGTCCAGAATGACACCTGGTCTAATTAGCATATTACCCTTTTATTATTATAGATGTCATTGGTTTTTAGTTATACTTAGTGGTAGAAATAGAGAAAAGTTTGTCTACTCCATCTTCCTGGAAGAAGTCCCAGAAACATACTATTTAATTTACAGAAATTTAATTAAGCATAACCTTTTAAGAACTGTTGACACTGTAGTTGCTCACTAATTACTTATTGAGTTGAATCAAAAGTGATGCATATGTCTTTAGGAAACCTGTTTGTCTTTGAAAGACCAGTCGGGAGCCGAAAACCAGGATTACAGGCTTTATTAGGGGAAAATCCTGCCGAGCTGTCTCGCAAGGGGAGAACAGCAACCTGTGCAGAGGTGAGCACGCCTGTTGAGGTGAGGAATGGGAAGGAATGGGGGCTTAGGGTACTCAGCGTGTGCTGATTGGTGGCTTGATGTATGGTCCATATAAGGTACTTAGGGACAAGTGCTTAGGGTATTTGGCAGGTGCTGATTGGTGGTTCAATGTATAGTCCATATAGGGTACATGGTTAGACACTCAGGTATTTCCGGGCTGCAGGTAACGTCATACTCCGCCCACCAGTTGGGGGAAGGGAGGATCTATCAGTCTTAATCTATGATATCTGTGAATTGAGAAAAAAAAGATGCAACTATAATAAATACCTGCAACATTTCTACTAAGTTAGTTTTCAAATATATCAGTGTATGTACTTCTTAGTAAACATCATTTGTGGTTTAGGTTAGGAAAGATAGAATGTATTGTATTGAACAATAACTTCAGTCTTTTTTTATGATTTCTGTTGTTAACTGGAAACTGGTTCTATTATGTTAAATTCATTTTGGGCAGTCATTTATATTTTAATTTTGTTGTGCTGTGGATTGTTAAAGGGGCCTGTCTTTTCTTACAAAACCATAGATCACTTTTGGAGCTGGTGAGCTGGTCAAAACATCTATTCTAAATTATAAGTTGTCTCTTATTATTAATTAGAAAGTTACTCCATGCCCTTTGAAAGGTGAAGGTCAGATGTGTCAGGTGATTTTCAACAAATACTATTATAGTATTCAGTTCAGATTTTATTTTATTTTTTAATATTTTTATTGATCAGAGAGTAAGGGATAGCGAGAGAGAGATAGAAACATCAATGAGAGAGAATCATTGGTTGGCTGCCTCCTACATGAACCCTGCTGGGGATCGAGCCCACATCCAGGCATGTGCCCTGACGGGAAATCCAACCATGAACTTGACCTCCTGGTTCATAGGTCGACACTCAACCACTAATCCACTCCGGCTGGGCTTCAGTTCACATTTTAAAAAGCACTTTTTAAAAAGTTTAAATTTTAATTTGACTGAACGTTTGTATCATTGTCTATTTTCACACTATTTTACCCAGTAAATAGTATTTCATGAGGAGAGACCATTATCTCCATTTTACAGATAAGAAAATGGAAAAATGTCATTTAGTTTATGACTTATCCAAGAGCATTCAGTGAATTGAGATTATAACTGGAGCAATAGACCAAGATTGGAACTTTAAATATTTTTTTTTACCACCATCAGTCCAGTAGACCATGCCAGTAACCAAATTAAATTTATATATCTTTCAAAATGAGAGCAAGGGAGGAAAAAGGGTTATCCAATTTGAACGTTAACATCAGACATGGTCTGTAAATATCTAATTTTTCAGTCTGATGCACCAGTGTTTCATCATCATATTCTTTCTTTCAAATGCAACATAATAAAAATTCCATAATACAAGAAAGTAATTTCAAAAAATATTTTCTTAAGAAATATGAGTTATTTGAATTTTTATAATTTAAAGAAAAACTGAAAAAATATGTATAACAAACATATATAGTACATATATTTGCCATGAAATATATTCCATATCTACACCTTATATATTGCACATATGCAGTGTAAACTTATTGAAAATTTGTGGTAGGTTTAAAAACTATCAATGCTGCCAAAACCGGTTTGGCTCAGTGGATAGAGCGTCAGTCTGTGGACTGAAAGGTCCTAGGTTCGATTCCGGTCAAGGGCATGTGCATTGGTTGCGGGCACATCCCCGGTGGGGTGTGCAGGAGGCAGCTGGTCGATGTATCTCTCTCATCGATGTTTCTACCTCTCTATCCCTTTCCCTTTCTCTCTGTGAAAAACCAATAAAATACATTTTTTTAAAAAAATAAAAACTATCAATGCTCTCATGTTAAAGAGTACTACTATGTAAAATAAGTTGGAATTTGGAAAATGTTTTATTTAAATTTCATGCCTTCTCAGTTAGTTTGGAATATTTGTATGAAATGTAGATATGCTTTCTTTTTAGAAATGTGTTGATGGGAAGAATTTATCACTAAAACTTAAAGGTCTAAGGCCTAGATTTAGCTATTATTTTGATAAATATATTGGTCATGGAAGCACATTTTCAATATTGTCTTTGAGAATTAGATCCTGATGTAAGTTGATTAATATTGGAAATTTCTTCTTTGCTATTTTTTCCCCTACTTTTCTCCTATTCCTAAGATTTTCTTTTGGTATTCTGTTGTTAAAATTCTAGTCAATGTCAGGTATACAGATATTGGTAAAAATGTATGGCTTTTCCTTTCAGTGCTTTTATTTTGCACATTGGGTATTTTCTTTAAAATGACTTGTTTTGAGGTGATACTCAAAAAGTTTAAAAACAAAGCCCTTATCTCAGCTGTCCAAGATTAGGAATGCCTATGATGAAACAAATTATCATAAATATTTTCCCCAAGTCTAAAGTAATTCTTCCACTGTTGAGGTCCTGTAGTTTTTTTATTCACATTTACTAGAGGCTCAGTGCATGAATTCGTGCACGGGTGGGGTCTGGCCGGCCTGGCCCCAATTGCCCAATCGGTGGATCGGGGCCGGGCTTTGTCAGGAGGAGGAGACGGCGGGAGGTTGGCCAGCCGGCCGGCCTGCCCTGGTGGGGGCCTGATCAGGTCTGGGCTGGCTTGGGGGAGGGGCTGCAGGCAATTGGTTGGTGGGCCCAGCCCCCAGTTGGGGTGGGGGGGGGCAATTGGAGGTGGGTCAGCCATGGGGAGGGGCTGTGGGCAGTTGAACAGCTGGCCCCGCCACCAATTGGTGTGGAGGGGGCCACTTGGGGGCAGAGCTGGCTGGGGGGAGGGGCCACAGGCCAATCGGGGTGGTGGGGGCCCATCGGGAGTGGGGCCAGCTGGGGGAAAGGGGCTGCAGGCGGTTGGCTGGCCGGCCCTGCCCCCTAATGGGGTAGGGGGAGCGATCAGGGGTGGGGCTGGCCGATTGGGGTTGAGGCCAGCCGAGGGAAGGGCCGCAGGGGAGGTTAGCGGGCTGTCCTGCCCTCGATCGGGGTGGGAGTGGCCGATTAGGGGTAGGGCTGGCTGTAGGGAGGGGCCGCTGGCCCCACCCCCGATTGGGCCAGTTCACTGGCCGCAGTGGGCATCATAGCGACTGGTCATTCCTGTTGTTACGGCATTCCGGTCACTGGCTTTTTATATATATAGAACAGTGATGGGCAACCTTTTGAGCTTGGTGTGTCAAACTTCGCCAAAAAACTGAGCATAACTCAGGTAGTGTGTCACTTTGAGGGAAAAACATTATTTCGCAAATGTTTCATCCTCAGGAGCAGCAAATGTTTCATCCTCGGCATGTGGTCGCCTCAGCGGCCGCGTGACATCAGAAATGGCTACGCATGTCAGTGCTGACACGCGTGTCATAGGTTCGCCATCACTGATATAGAAGATTATATTTTGCCTTGTATAATAGTGAGCTGTTAATTTGACCCCCCACAGTACCTAATTAACACTTTGCCCGTTCTCAAGTACATGCTTTGAATTGAATTCAGTTTCCTGAAGACAAGTGAAACATGTGATCCCTTTCTGATATCTGGTTTTTAAATATGGATATGTTGATTTGGTTTCTATTTCAGCCTGCTTCTCATTGGGCTTTCAAATTATATATTTTTGTTTTATTTTCTGTTCATAGTTTTCTTTACCTGGTTAGGTTATTAAGATTTTGTTTTCCCAGTAATCTTTTAATTCCCATGATGAAAACTCAGATAATTATTGCTCAGTTATTTTAAAGCATAAATTCCATTCTAATAAAATACCATCTAGATGTCTAATCTAATCACAGTGCCTGACACTTAGTAGGTGCTCAAAAAATTAATAAGTGGATGAATGAGAGAACTAATGGATGGTTCATATAACCTGTCTGTTTAATAGTTTATCCACATAGTTATTTACAGGTAAGATCACTATGAAGTATTTGTTAAAAGTTCTTAATTTTTCTAATGTATTTTATTTTATTTTAATTGAATTTGTTGAAGAGACATCTATATAAAGAGGTAATATGCACATGTGGCTAGTCACGACCGCTAAGGAGGAGGCTGCGCGCACAGGTGGGTGGGAGGGGACTGCGTGCGTGGTGAGGCAAGCCACAGATGGCACAGGCCCACAGAGAACAGGGCCTGCCAGCTGCGTGCGCAGGCAGTCGTGCCTCTGCACATGAGCTGCAGAGGAAACACCTTTTTTGACCGCTCATTGGCTAAGCTCCCCTATGCCACTCGCAGTGTTCTTGGTAACTTGGGTAATAAGAATCCAAGAAGGTGATCCAGGGTTTTTCCACCACACTCCTGGAGGAAAAAATGAAGGTCCACTGCTGGAGGGGCTAAGCTAAGAAATGTCATATCCTGCCCTAGCCAGTTTGGCTCAGTGGATAGAGCCTTGGCCTGACAACTGCAAGGTCCGGGTTCGATTCTGGTCAAGGGCATGGACCTAGGTTGCAGGCTTCTCCCTGGCCGGGGCCCAGGTCAGGGCTCATGCAGGAGGCAACCAATCAAAGTGTCCCTCTCTCATTGATGTTTCTCTCTGTCTTTCCCTCTCTCTTCCACGCTCTCTAAAAATCAATGGAAAAATATCCTCAGGTGAGGATAAAAAAAAAAGAAAGAAAGAAATGCATATCCTATGAAAGATACATCTTGAAAATGCCTAAAGAAAGTTGTCATTTTTTCGTGGTGAAGGGACTGGACTCCGTGCTGATGAAAACACCTTGGCGGCTGTGGCAGCAGCAGTGGGGTGATAGGGGTGGCTCCTTTCCCTGATCATCCCAGTCGCCTCCTTCAGAGGGAGGCCAGACTGCGGCTTAGGCCCTCTCCCTACGGGGAATGGGCCTAAGCTGTCAGTAGGACATTCCCTGAAGGCTCCCGGATTGGAGAGGGTGCAGGTCGGGCTGAGGGACCCCCTCCCATGCACGAATTTCGTGTACCAGGCCTCTAGTTGGTTAATAAAAATTATACAGGTTTCAGGTATACAGTTCTACAATATATCATCTGTATATTGTATTGTGTGTTTGCCACCCCAGGTCAAGTCTCCTTTCATCACCATTTCTCCCCTTTACCTCCTTCTCTCCTCCCCCCCCCCCAATTCTTAATTTTAATCTCCTAGTGTTACAGACTGATTCTCTGCATGAACATTCTACATGGAACCTGTTAACTTAATTAGGATGTACCAGGTTAATAGTTATCCAAAGTAAGTTGATAGGGCCCATTGCATAAAATTGTTATAATGAGATATAATGTGTGTGAACGGAGTCTGTAGATTATAAACTACTACACAAAGGTTAGTCTGTTCTTTAAGCAAGCTTTTATTATTAACATGGAACCAGTAATACATGTTAAAAAATACTACTGTACCATAAATACATTTCTTATAATAGGTAATGTATGTTTGAGCATATATGCTGGATTGTATAGATTGTCAAAATATACTTTTGCTAAGGTGTTTCCAAATCAGAATTATAAGTAATGAGACATATGTTATGTATATGTTTATACCTTATAAAATATACAATTTTAAGTTACCCAAATGACAACATTTTCTGTTTGTTTTTCAATCAAACAGATAAGATTAGTATAGAATCTTTTTCTACAAAGAGAGTATGATCTCTGGATTTACTTATTGCATATTATCTCCATCTTCTAACTTTCCAGAACGGTGTCCAGGCTCAAGCCTATTCTAGTTTGTTAGGAAGTTTTCACAGGGGCAGGAAGTATATAAGCAGTTACTTTCCATTTTTGGCTATAATGGGTACAACAGGTTCCCTCTTGAGATGCAGTGGAATTGTTTTCCTTGTTCAGCAGAGTTCTTTGAGAATTGGTGTTCAGGTCACATCTCTAAGTGAACAGATGGTTTGCTTACTCTTTATTTGCACTCAAGTATGGTAGCCACCAGCCTCATGTGGCTAGTCTGAAGTGAGATGTGCTGGAAATATACAACATACACCAGATTTTGAAGACTTAGTACAACAACAAAAAAAGTTAATTATCTCAATAATAACCTTGATATTTAATACAGGTTATAGGTAGTTTCACCGATTAATATCTTTACTGCAAGCATTTTTGCAGCATAACTAATTGGCCAGTTTTACTGTAAAAGATGAAATAACTGGTTGACAGTTGGATTTCATTTTTTCATTTTTCCATTGACAAATTAACCACTTGACAGCAAACTTAATATCTTTAAGCTAGTTGTAAATTTGGTTTCATTTTTCCATTGACAGAGTTTTCAACAGTACTCCCATTTTTTATATTATATAAATCTTAGTCCTCATACTGGTCTATATAGTGATGAGTAGATGTGGTGGTCTTAAAGTAATAGTGGATGGTAACAACCACAGATTAATCCAGATTGCAAATCTGCATGCAAAGCCAGATTGCGTACTCTGCTAGAGTATGCTGGGAAGCTCCAAATGGCCAGAGTGGTGATAGATTTCAGAAAGCACCAGCACTAATGGACTAACTGAAGGTTGGCACCAGTCCTAAAGTCCAGAAGCTAGAGCTGGAGTCTCCATGCCCAAAGCTGAGACCTGAGCAATAGCTACCAGGGCAGGGAAGGAGGAAAAAGAAGCAGGTGTGGAAGTGTCTAGTAGTAGCAGATCTCAGCATGAAAGCAAAAATGCATGTTCTGAAGTTTAGGGGTAACCCTAGAAAGCAGGACTGTTACCCTTGGGACAGTGGTCAGTGAGGTAACCAGTTAACTAGGAGGAACTGTGCTGGCTACAGAAACCCTCCTGTACCCAGTGATGCAAAAAGGGAATTTAAAAGAAATAGTTCATCACTGTGGCATAGAACAGAGCCCTTGGATTGCACAATCTGAAATGCTGCCTCCTTTCCCCTAACCTGCCTTTCCTGGAACATCTACCTAGTCCAGAAAAATCTCAACCATTACAAAATGTATTGCTATGGCATCAATTCAAATATATTACTGAAAAAAAGATGAGAAAGAAGGAAAATGTACTGGTGGATGAAGTCCTACTTGGTGGATCCCTTGCATCTGAGTCCATTGGTCCTTCTTCTGTGCATTCAACTTAATACATTGAATTGTGGAGCTTGATTTTTTGTGTGTGTCTTTCACTAAAATATAATATTTTTGAGGATAGAGTTTATTATTCCAACATAAAACGTAGTACATATGGCCTCAAAGGCCTTTTGTGCTTTGGAGAGGGTGTGAATGCTTTAGATAATATAGCATTTGTCATGATTTGGAAAAGGATTGCCGTCAAAGTCTCTCTAAATTAGAAAAATGTGATGACAGGGATTGACCTAGTTTGCAACCCCATATTTCACAAAACTAACTTTTTACCCATTCCCTAATTGAACAAGGGACTGTTCCATTTAATTAAAACTTTAAGTTTCGTGATCTTGGGATCTTTTGTTTGACAATATAAGTTTTGAATTTTGCCGGGGGTGAGGGGTGCGCAGTGAGCTTAACAAGAGAAGGTAAGTTAGTATTATTTAAATAAGGCCACTATCATTTTCTTCTTCATTAATAACTATATATTCCCCTAATAAAATTAGGAAGAGAATGGTGGATTCCATAGTTATTTTTTTAATGTGAGGGAAGCTATAAAGTGTATTTATTATAATAGGAAATTCACCTGTTCAGGTTGCTGTGTGCCTAGTGTATAGCACTTGCCTGTGAGCCTCAGGTAGTGATAGAGGCACTGACTTTAAGGACCCAGAACAATTTGATGAGTTTGAAGCATTAGCTGGGTAGTTAGCCTTTCCATTTTACCTACCTTTTTTTTTTTTTTTTTAAATCATCACTCAGGATATGTTTCTATTGATTTTTAGAGAGAGAGAAACCTGGGTATGTGCCCTGACTGGGAATCAAACCAGTGACCTCTTGGTTCCTGGGTCAACACGCAACTGCTGAGCCATACCAGCTGGGCCTCTCTACCCTTTCTACTTAGGAAACTTTTCATAGATTGAAAGCACAAAGTACCAAGTCTAATAGTTTTCATATTTTTTTCTGGATAGCGTATTTCTTTGAGATGAAAGTTCAGAACTATGATCCTGGCTGTTACCCAAAACTTAGCTTTAATTTTCTTATAAGTAAAATGTAGTTAATATTAGAATTATTAATATTAATTCTAACCTGTATCATAGAGTTATTATGAAGATTAAATTAATCCAAGTTAATTGGTGCTGTCTGATATACATCCCTTAATACATATTGGCTGTTAGTGTAATTATTATCATTCTGCAAATGTTTATTGAATATCTTATTGAATACCTAGAATAATGATAAGCCATGTGAGGGATATAGAAGAAAGATTACATATCACCTTCCCACAGGGAGTTAACAATGTAGCTATAATCAAACATGCACACATGAAACAGTGGTCAACTGTGTATGACAGTATATAAGGACCAAAACGTGTGGTACAGGTTGTTTATGTTGTGCAAGAATTTGGAGCAGTGGTAAATCAGTGAGGGTAGGGCAGTCTAGGTAGACTTCATGCGGGAGGTGGCATGCAACTATGTCTGGAAAAATGGATACTGTTGGAAAAAGAAGGATATTTCATATGGAGGTGACTATGGCACATTCATAATGAAAGAGGCAGAATTTATGAAAGCAGAGACTTTCAATTGCTGAGTGATAAGGAAATCAGAGAATAAATCTGAGATCTTGTCTTAGACTTTAAGCCTTTTAATAGCAGAGTTTTATATTGAAGCTTTTTCACCCTCTTCCCTTTTATACATCTAACTATATAAACTTGTTACCACCATGTTCTCACGTGAATGCTGATATATCATGTTCTCTGATGAAAGACATTGTAAGCATCAAATTCTTTCTACACTTGCATTGTTGCAAGAGGACTTCTTGTAAATATAATTAATTGTGTTGCTTGTTGACTTAGTAAGCATAAATTTTCTTTCTTTATTCCTACCTCTTTTTTTTTTTTTAAATATCATGATGGCTCCGTTTTCTCATTTATTTCTGCAAACCACCCTTTTGGGGGAATAGCAATGAGAAGGAAATGTAATGAAAAAATAAAAAGGGGAGAAAATTAAGCTTAAATATTCCTATAAAGAAATTATAAGTAATGTTATTTCTAATATATTAAGTCTGTCTTACAAATAGTCCTTGTATAATGGATTCACTCCTTTCATAGTGCTCTTATCACCCAATAACTCTCTCTCCCTCCCCTAAGAGAGATGAATGGAGAATTAAAACCTTAAAGTGAACCATCATTTGTGTTCAGTTATTTGTATCAACATATGCTTAATCCATTAGAAATTTCATTTCAAACTGTGTACATGTATGAGGTGTTTTTTTTTTAATGAGGTTTTTATAATAGTCTTTTTTATGGTTATAATTCAAAGTACTGTGCTCTTCATAGTTTATAGGTAACTATGTAGTGTGGGTTTCACTTTTATTGTAGGAGAGCTTTTAAACTATGGTTAAAATTTCTATAAATACAAATTTGGTAGATACTTTACTAGTATAAAGCAGCATTGGTAAGTAGTTTATAAATAACATGTACTCTAAGAAAAAATGAAGCAAAGTATTTGGGATTGCTTATGTTGTTTTATTGACGTCTTTTTACATCTCTACTCTTATTCTCATTTCCATCCCAATAATTCATGTATAAACAAGATTTCTGTCACAGAAATCCTAGTCTTAGGTTGTTTTGAGTATTACGTGCTAGAAAGGGAAAGGAGGCCCTGAAGTTGGTAGTTCTATAATAAAAACAGAATTTTAGGATATGAAGTATATTATTTAAGTTTAATCTTAGAAATAAATTAGGCCCTACTAGCCATAATCAGAACATTTATAAAACATATTTATTGACTATTACATCACAGACTAGAGGCCCGGTACACGAAATTTGTGTACGGGTGTGTGTGTGTCCCTCAGCTCAGTCTGCACCCTCTCCAATCTGGGACCCCTCGAGGGATGTCTGACTGCCTGGAATCGGGCCTAAATAGGCAGTTGGATATCCCTCTCACAATCCAGGACTGCTGGCTCCCAACCGCTCGCCTGCCTGCCTGCCTGCCTGATTGCCCCTAACCACTTCCCTGCCAGCCTGATCGATGCTTAACTGCTCCCCTGCCAGCCTGGTCACCCCTAACTGCCCTCCCCTGCTGGCCTGGTCACCCCTAACTGCCCTCCCCTGCAGGCCTGGTCACCTCTAACTGCCCTCCCCTGCTGGCCCGGTAACCCCAAACTGCCCTCCCTTGCCAGCCTGGTTGCCCCTAACTGCCCTCCCCTTCCAACCTGGTTGCCCCTAACTGCCCTTCGCTGCCAGCCTGGTCCCCCCCAATTGCCCTCCCCTGCAGGCCCAGTCACCCCCAACTGCCCTCCCCTGCAGGCCCAGTTGCCCCTAACTGCCCTCCCCTGCCGGCCCGGTCACCCCTAACTGCTCTCCCCTGCTGGCCTGGTCCCCCCCAACTGCCCTCCCCTGCAGGCCTGGTCCTCCTCCCCAACTGCCCTCCCCTGCAGGCCTGGTTGCCCCCATCTGCCCTCCTCTGCCGGCCCAGTCACCCCTAACTGCCCTCTCCTACAGGCCTGATCGCTCCCAACTACCCTTCCTTGCAGGCCTGGTTCCTCCCAATTGCCCTCCCCTGCAGGCCTGGTCCTTCCCAACTGCCCTCCCCTGCCGGCCATCTTGTGTCCACATGGGGGCAGCCATCTTTGACCACATGGGGGCGGCCATCTTGTGTGTTGGAGTGATGGTCAATTTGAATATTACCTCTTTATTATATAGGATGATTTCAGATGTTTTATTTTCAACTAAGGATGTAATACAGCAACATGTAAAAATTTTGTATAAATACCTCAGGTTTATTTTTCTACAACTGGATTGAAGAAGAATTTTAGGAAGCTATAAAGCACCTTATTACTTCTATTATGCCTAATCTGTCATTTCATTTGTAGGAATCCTACTTTAAATTTCCCTAAGACTAGGTAATACTTACCTTGTTAAGATCATACTAGAACTTTAGCTGTTTGGATTTGCATATTAAAATATTTTATGGCAAAGTAATCTACATATAAATTTGTTTCACATCCATTCATTTAAAATTCTGCATTACCTTTCACAAGTTTTTTATAGGCTAACTTAATATTAGTAGTTAGTTCTTCCCTAAGGAGGTGTGTATTGTTTGCTTTGTTCTTCTTTTTTTTTTTTTTTTTACTTATGAAGCAACCATTCATTATCCACCTTGGATCAGGCACTGTACTAGAGGTTTGGGATTATAATATAAAATGCTATATGATGATGCTTCATGGCATTGAATGTATATATTGTTATTAGTGGTTCCAGTGTTGAGTCATAATTCATCTAAAGGAATTCTCTAAAAAGCAGCATGTGAGATTGCACTTAACGTGCAAGCCTCGACTTTCAGGGTTTAAAGTCTGTAGTAGTCACAAGACAACTGTAATAGAATTTGCCAGTTTGTCTAAGTTTCTTGTAATTTACTCAAATATGCTGCCTCCTTAAGGCTCTTGAGGGCAAGGATGGTCTCTGGTTCCTGGCCCAGAGTCAGTCAGAGACTGTAAATCAATGGCATACAATAAATGATTCAGTTTCCATAGAGGGAGAAGGTGAGGTAAAGCCAAGATGAATGAGGTTTGACCTAATTTCCCTTCTTTGTTGTTGCTTTCCTCCCTCTTTTTAAAAAATTTATTGATTGATTAGGGGGGGGGGCAGAGAAACCGATTTGTTGTTCCACTTATTTATACATTCATTGATTGATTCTTGTACGTACCCTGACCAGGAATCAAACCCACAACTTTGGCATGTCAGGATGACGCTCCAACCACTTGAGCCACTGGGCCAGGACTGTTGACTTTTAATTAGTTGAGCAAGGCATATATCAAGGATAAATATAGTCAGTCACTTTTAAATTTGAAGTGGTTAAAAAATAGTTCTAGTATTATGAGTTATACATAAATGTGCTTGGAACAGATATCAAAATAAAGGATAAAATGAATTGTCATAGTTCAAATTCTTTTACATGAACTATTCAGCTAGGTAAAAAGTTCTTTTAAGGACTTCACAAACTACAACCAGTCAGCAGTTACTCAAAAGAATATAATGATTCAATTAAGGCAGGAACAGTCTGTTGGGCTAACTCAAAATAGGCTGATTCATATCTATATATACAAAAGGGTAATATGCAAAGTGTCCCAATGGGAGTTAGACTGGGAGTTCTGTCACTTGCTGTGACATGTGCTGAACACCAGGGGGCGGCGCAGAACGAAGGAAGGCTCTGGCTGGCAGCTGGCAACCGGGGAAGGGAGGCCCCGCCGGCAACTGGCAGCCAGGGAAGGGAGGCCCCGGCTGGCAGGCAGAAGGGAGGCCCTGGTCAGCAGCCGGAAGGCCCCAATTGGCCCTGATCGCCAGCCAGGCCTAGGGACCCTACCTGTGCAGGAATTTCATGCATCAGGCCTCTAGTTTAGAAATAAAGTCATGAAAATGATAAAGAATTAATTACTTTAAAAAACAAAGATAGCTAGTACATGCCTAGCAATGAGTGAATAATAATTCAATTGCTACACAATCCATATTTTAAGAAAAGGGATGCATATATAGTATTTCCTAGAGGAGTATTCAAGTTAAAATTGATAGCAAAGAGAAGACAAATTTAATGTGTATTCTATCAGTGAGACACTTAGGCAGTTCTCTGTATTTTTGCTTAGTTCACGTGTCAGTCAGCATTGTGGAGCTTTCTATGAAGCTGAAATTCAGATTTGCAGTATTTCTTTTCAGCATAGAATATAATACTCTCAGTCATTCTGGGTCTGTGATTTTAAAAAACATTTTTTTCTTTTTGATTGATCATAGCTATTACTGAAATAGCTGGTAACATGTGACATGGTGCTATAATTTAGACTAAAAAAATAATATTGTGAATTACATTCGCTCAGTTTAAATTTCTGTTTCTATTCTCCAAGGCATCTTTTGTACTTCTTTTTCTGCAGAAACAGCTTCTTAATGTTCCTACATTTTCCCAGGGGAAAAGAAGACTTCACAGTCAAATTCTTGTTCGATGTATACACGGGGAACTTGTACACAAAAATAGAGGGAAAATAAGATTCAGAATCTCCCAATACAGGAAATGAAAATTTTATTCCATTTGACCTTTTAACAAGTGTGCTTTACACATACATCGTGGGGTCAGTATCAAGGTGATTAAAATTTATGGATATGCTGATGATTTGGGTGATTTCAGATATTTAGATTTGAGGCTAACCCCTACATAAATCATTCTCCCCTCTCTTCTTTTGTAGGTAAAAGTAAGCCATATAATAATTCTTGAGATCATTAGATAACAAACAAGGCAGAGAGCTATATGTGTTTAATGATTTTTCCTATTAAAATCCACTTTCCAACCTATTCAACTCCGTGTTTACACAGGCAGTTCTTCAAATAATGAATCAACTATCCATTTAGAATGGTCAGGTTGGATCAATTTAGAATTATTCGTCGACTTAGTTCACTATATGCCCTATGAACAGTTGTAGAATTTCTTTTTCTAATAGAATTAGAAAAATGAAATTTGTACATTTTTTATAGCTTTATTGAGTAATTTCTTGAATTCTATCTAATAAAGGAGTAATATGCAAATTGACTGTCACTCTAACACACAAGATGGCTGCCCCCATGTGGTCAAAGATGGCTGCCCCCATGTGGACACAAGATGGCCGTCACAAGATGGCCAGCAAGGGAGGGCAGTTGTGGGTGATCAGGCCAGCAGGGGAGGGCAGTTGGGAGGGACCAGGCCTGCAGGGGAGGGCAGTTGTGGGCAATCAGGCCTGCAGGGGAGGGCAGTTAGGGCCGACCAGGCCTGCAGGGGAGGGCAGTTGGGAGGGACCAGGCCTGCAAGGGAGGGCAGTTGTGGGCAATCAGGCCTGCAGGGGAGAGCAGTTAGGGCCGACCAGGCCTGCAGGGGAGGGCAGTTGGGAGGGACCAGGCCTGCAAGGGAGGGCAGTTGTGGGCAATCAGGCCTGCAGGGGAGAGCAGTTAGGGGTGACCGGGCTGGCAGAGGAGGGCAGTTGTGAGGGGGACCAGGCCTGCAGGGGAGGACAGCTGGGGGGGGGGAGGTGGGACCCAGGCCTGCAAGGGAGGGCAGTTGGGGGGGAACCAGGCCAGCAGGGCAGGGCAGTTAGGGATGACCAGGCAAGCAAGGGAGGGCAGTTGGGGGGGACAAGGCCTGCATGGGAGGGCAGTTGGGGGGGACCAGGCCTGCAGGGGAGGGCAGTTGAGGGCAACCAGTCCAGCTGGGGAGTGCAGTGGGGGTGACCAGGCCTGCAAGGGAGGACAGTTAAGGGCGACCAGGCCTGAACGGGAGGGCAGTTGGGGGTGACCAGGCCTGCAGGGGAGGGCAGTTGGTGACAATCAGACCAGCAGGGGAGGGCAGTTAGGGGTGACCAGGCTGGCAGAGGAGGGAAGTTGGGGGCAACTGGGCCTGCAGGGAAGGGCAGATGGGGGGGGACCCAGACCTGCAGGGGAGAGCAGTTGGGGGGGACCAGGCCTGCAGGGGAGGGCAGTTAGGGGTGACCAGGCCGGCAGGGGAGGGCAGTTAGGGGCAATTAGGCTGGCAGGGGAGCAGTTAGGCATCAATCAGGCTGGCAGGGGAGTGGTTAGGGGGTTATCAGGCTGGCAGGCAGAAGCGGTTAGGGGCAATCAGGAAGGCAGGCAGGCGAGCAGTTGGGAGCCAGCAGTCCTGGATTGTGTGAGGGATGTCCGACTGCCTGTTTAGTGGGATCGGCCCTAAATGGGGAGTCAGACATCCCTCAAGGGGTCCCAGATTGGAGAGGGTGCAGGCTGGGCTGAGGGACACACCCCCGTGCACGAATTTCGTGCACCGGGCCTCTAGTGTAATATAAAAGGCTATTAACTTTCACTGTCTAGATTCTGAGATGCATGTTCGCCTAGTTACTTTGGGCAGGGGTATAGGCAATTTTTATGTATTTATTTATGTAGAACAGTGTTAAGTCTGATGTTGTGCCCATTTACTCACAGTGTCCATTAGGAAAAGATTTGTGATAATAGGTGAAATAAACACAAGGATATTTAATTATGCTCTTTTCCTACCTTGCACCATTACTTACACATTCCACAAGCACAGTTCTAATGATGGTATTTCTTCATTCACAATGTTTTCATGCAGTTTAGAACGATGGACCTCTTTGCAGTAGGAATAGGAAGGGAGGGATGATTCAGGGAAGGTAACCATTTTTTTTTCTAAGCTTTATATAGTTTGATTTTTATTTTCATGTGCATTTATTATTTTTATAAGAAATAAGTACATCTTATAAAATATGACTTCATATTGCTTATATGGAGATAGGGCATTTGGCATTCTTCATGATCCATTCCAAACTTTCTTTGGATTTTCATCTCCAACTAAATTATCCCTTACTCCAGCCATACTTGTCTACTCTTTGTATTAATTAAATCTTCTACATTCTCAGAACTTTCTTTAATTTCTCCCTCTGCTTTACCCACCCTTCAAAGCTAAGCCCAAATCCCACCTATTTAAACGTTTTCAGCTCCCTCCATAGTAAGTTCCTCTTACTTCACTACTTTGCAATGGCAAATACTTGTATAAATAGCACTCATTAGAGGCCACCTTTCATTAGGGTTAATTATTTATGTGTCGGGTTTTCCTGTTAGGTTTTGGGACCTAATTATTTAGGATTGTATTATATTCTATAGTGCAAAGTACAGACATACAATGAGTGTGTTCTGAGTTGAATCCTTATGTATTTTTAAATATATGTATTACTTTATTTAATGCTTCCCCAGAGACACTATGTAGTAATTTTTCTAGAATTAGTAATATATTAGACCAGTGATGGGCAACCTTTTGAGCTTGGTGTGTCAAACTTCGCCAAAAAACTGAGTATAACTCGGGTAGTGTGTCATTTTGAGGAAAAAACATTATTTCGCAAATGTTTCATCCTCAGGAGCAGCAAATGTTTCATCCTCGGCATGCAGCCGCCTCAGTGGCCGCGTGTCATCAGAAATGCCTATGCGTGTCAGTGCTGACGCGTGTCATAGGTTCGCCATCACTGTATTAGACTGTTCTACATTTATGTTTTCATTCTCAACATGTATCCACTATTTTCTGAAGTATAAGAATTATTTCTTGCCCTAGCCAGTTTGGCTCAGTGGATAAAGTGTTGGCCCACGGACTGAAGGGTTCTGGGTTCAATTCTGGTCAAGGACACATACCTCCATTGTAGGCTTAATCCCTGGTCCTGGTTGCGGCTAGTATGGGAGGCAACCAATTGATGTGTCTCTCTCACATCGATGTTTCTCTCTGTCTCTCCCCTCCCTTTCACACTCTCTAAAAATCAATGAAAAAGTGTCCTTGGGTGGTTTTTTTTTTTTTTTTAAAGAATTATTTCTTTGCTGGTTATTATCCCATAGTGCAGTAATTGTCCAAAAGACAATAATTGCATAGATATTCATTTTTTACTATCTGTTTTATTTTTAATCTATTATATAACTTTGATGATTATGCAACCTTACATTTAAGAGTATTTTTAAAATAATGCATTTTATTTCTTTGTAGGTTGCTTCCTCAGAATGTTGGACTTCTTTATGTTGGAGGTTATGAAAGACCCTTTGCACAAATCAAGGTATGATTGTTCATTTTCCAGTATACTTTTCCTAGATGTACTTCACTTGTTCAGAACTCACTAAAAATCTGCAAATAACCATCAACATATCAAAAATATTGTGTTTGTGAACAATGACTTTTATTTGCTTTTGCATATCTCTGCTGAAGAAGTAAATCAGTGTTGTAAAGAATTATTTAAATATTTTTGCCCATAGTAGAGTTGATTTTGACGAAAGTACTTCAGTGATTAGTTAAGAAGAGTCAAATTCAGAGCCACTGATGAATCTTTTAGATTACTCCTTTTGCCCTTAAAATTTTGACAGCTTTATTGAGGTAATTAACATACAAAAAAGTGTACATATATAAAGTATACAATTTGATAAATTTTGACATGCTTACATTTCTGAAATCATCACCCCCAAAATTTCCCTGTGCCCCTTTAAAATCCTTGTCCCTCCCCTGCCTTTCTTTTTTCCCTTTTAGTCCTCAGGTGACCACTGATCTGATTGTGTCATTATAGATTAATGTACATTGTCTAGAACAGTGATGGCGAACCTATGACACGCGTGTCAGCACTGACACGCGTAGCCATTTCTGATGACATGCCTAAACTGGCAGTCAGACATCCCTCGAAGGGTCCCGGATTGGAGAGGGTTCAGGCCAGGCTGAGGAACCCCTCCCCCCCATGCATGAATTTCATGCACCGGGCCTCTAGTTTTATAATAAGTTGTAATATAAGGTAAGAAAGGAATTGCCTCACATACCCACAGCTAGTGTTGTGCTACAAGTGAAGCAGGTTTCACCCTCATTCAAGACTAACTTCTTTCAACTTTATTGAGATATATATTGATTCTAACTGTACTGGGCTGTATGTGACTTAGGCTTTTCTTAAGATATATGATTTATTATACCTTTATATGCAATCTGAAATTCAAAAGGGAAGTTTTGATTAAAATAACATTTTACTTAATTCCTATTTCAAGCTGTCAGAAGTTTTTCAGAAGTCCTTAAGTTTGGAGGGGGTTTGTTTCTGCCTATCTTTGAATAATACCTTTATCTTAATTGTGTATGTGTGTGTGTGTAATATTATTCATATTATCTATGGTTTATTTTTAAAGACATGTTCAAGTTTAAGCAATAGTTTACATTTTAGATCCGCTTTTCTATGTTGTTTTCTAGAACATTTCACAGTCTAGTAAAAATATTAATGTTATTCTCATAGGTTTCTAGTCCTGAAGGCTTCACTTAGCAGCCAAAATCCATAAAACCAAGAGGGATTGAAGCCTGTCAACATCACTTTTAATCAACTCAAGGGTTGTTATGAACAGTCTCAAGGCCACAGGGCTGTCCTCCCCGCAGGGCTTGGTATTAGTTGCCTCTTCCAGTTCTGACAGCCAAAGAAGTGTGTGAGACTGCAAGGCTGAGTCAGACAGTTTCCACTTTGACACTGCAGAACAGCTAAGAAATGTCTTCTGTATTTTAACTATAAATTCTACACAGCTACCATATGTGAAAAGTAAGGAATATAACCATTATTCTGAGGCAGTTATTTTTTAATCAACATAGTAGTTCGCCCTTATCCACGGGGGATATGTTCTAAGACCCCTAGCAGATGTCTGAAAATATGGATAACACCAAACCCTGTATTTACTACTAGAGGCCCAGTGCACGAAATTCGTGCACTGGGTGGGTGTGTGTGTCCCTTAGCCTGGCCTGCACCCCTCGCAGTCCGGGACTTCTTGGGGGATGTCCACCTGCCGGCTTAGGCCCAATTCACCCCCCCCCCCCCCCCCCGGCCTAAGCCGGCACTCAGACATCCCTCTCGCAGTCTGGGGCTCTAGCAGTCCAGGACCCCTCGCTCCTTACTGCCCGCCTGCCGCAGAGGTGGGAGAGGCTCCCGCCATTGCCGCTGCACTCACCATATGTGAGCCCAGCTTGTGACTGAGCAGGAGGGGGGAAAGCCACTCAACCAGAAACTGGCTTGCTGATCCTTAGCGCTGGCCCCGCCCCCCGCCCACTGGTCATTCAGGAAGGTCGTTCTTGCCTCACCCTTGCAGCCCCAGCTTCGTCTGGAAGGTCATCCAGAAGGATGTTCGGCTATCCGGTCTAATTAGCATATTAGCTCTATATTATATAGGATGTTTTTTCCTATACATGCATGCAAATGATAAAATTTAACTTCTAAATCAGATACAGTAAGAGATTAACAATAACTAATAAAAATAGAACAGTTATAACAATCCTATATAATAAAAGCCTAATTTGCTAAGTGTCTGGTTGTCCGATCGTCCAGTCATTCGGTCAGCCAATCAAAGTGTAATCTACACTAATAAAAGAGAAACATGCAAATTAACCATCACTCTGCTACGCCCACCAGCCAATCAGGAGGGAATATGCAAATTAGAAGGAGAAAGATGGTGGCCGCCCAGCTGCTCCAGGCATGGAGTGGACGGGTGGGGCAGGATGCCTGCTATGAGAGGGAGGGTGGGGGGTGAAGGGATCTACAGGAGCGGCACTCTGGCCACAGCGAAGACAAAGACTGCAGACTCTGGAGTCTGCAGTGAAGACGAAGATGGCAGACTCTGGTGGGAGTCTGCAGCGAAGACGAAGATGGCAGACTCTAGCCAGAGTCTGCAGTGAAGCAGCGAAGACGAAGATGGCAGACTCCGGCCTGAATCTGCAGTGAAGATGGCAGACTCCAGCCGGAGTCTGCAGCGAAGACAAAGGCGGCAGACTGTGGCCGGAGCCTGCAGCAAAGACAAAGAAGGCAGACTCTGGCTGGAGCGAAGGCCTGGGTCCCAGGTGCCGGAGGAAAACAGGTGCTGGAAGCCAAGGGAAGGAAGGCCTATTGCACAAATCTCTTCATGCAACGGGCCTCTAGTATGCTAATAGTATGTTAAGGCCACTCAACTGCTCGCTGTTATGTGCACTGACCACCAGCGGCAGATGCTCTGACCAGTAAGTTAGCTTGCTGCTGGGGTCCGGCTGATCAGGACTGAGAGAGATGGACCGGACACGCCCTGGAGCCCTCCCACGGTCCCTCCCCAGCTGGCCAACTTCCTGCGTCCCTCCCTGGCCCTGATCATACACCAGTGGTGTCCCTCTGCCTGGCCTGCGCCCTCTTGCAATCTGGGACTCCTTGGGGGATGTCGGAGAGCCAGTTTCAGCCCGATCCCACAGGTCAGGCTGAGGGACCCCACTGGTGCACGAATTCGTGCACTGGGCCTCTAGTATCCTACCTAATACTAGACAAATATGCAAATTGACCGCACCTTCGCTACACCCAAGCCACGCCCACCAGCCAAGCCACCCCCACCAGCCAAGCCACCCCCACCAATCAATCAGGACGAGTATGCAAATTACCCCAACAAAGATGGTGGCTAATTTGCATATCAAGACAGCATAGAAAGAAGCCAAGAGCTGCAGAAGGGAGCAAAGCTGCGGAGAAGCAAGCAAGCCGGGGGGAGGAGAAGGGAGGAGCGGAGGCGGGGCCGGGGGAGAAAGGAAAAGCAGGCGGGCTGGCAGAGAAGGCGGGGCGGGGGAGAAGGGAGGAGCGCAGGCGGGGCCAGGGGAGAAGGGAGGAGCGGAGGCGGGGCCAGGGGAGAAGGAAGAAGAGCGGGCGGGCTGGCGGAGAAGGGAGGAAAGCAGGGGGGCTGGCGGAGAAGGCGGGGTGGCGGGGGACAAGGGAGGAGAGCAGGCAGGGCGGGGTAGAGTGCAGCAGGAAACCCTATTGCAGGATTTTTCTTTCCTGCAACGGGAACGCTAGTACTGTAATAAAAGTTATGTGAATGTGGTCTCTCTCAAAATATCTTATTATTCTGTCCTCACCTTGCTTCTTCTTGAGATGATGTGAGATGAAAATGCCTATGTGAGGGTAACTTGAATATGAGCAGCGATTGTCTGATAACTGAGATGCCTATTAAGTGACTACTGGGCAGGTAGTATATACAGAGTGGATATGCTGGACAAGGGATGGCTATCGTTTCCTGGGTGGGACAGAGTGGGAAGTTGCAAGATTTCATCATGCTACTCAGAATGGCTTACAATTTAAAACTTATGAGTTGTTTTTTTCTGGAATTTTTTATTTAATATTTTTGAACTGGAGTTGACTGAGGGTAACGAACCATAGGAAAACAAAACTGCACATAAGAGAGACTACTGTGCGGTTGAGTTATTCCCTGCCCCAGAGCCTGGTTCTGTCTGCTGAGAGCCTGGGTGCCATTAGTCTCAGTGTCATACAGTAAGCTTCCTGAGCCTGAAGTTTTAAAAATCTCTTTACAGCCAAGGAAATACGATTGATATTTGTATTCATATGCATATGTAATAGATGTAAAGAAATCATGATCTCTTCTTTATTTTTAATTTCATATTGGAAAACTCATCAAATCAACCCTCAGACTTTTTTCAAGTAAAAAGGAGTTAAAATATTTTTCCTTTAAGGTATGTTGAACTTAGATGGTTATTTATTACTTAAAAATATTTTTGAGATAACTAATAACTTATTCAGTTTTATTTTTTTTAATCCTCTCCTGAGGTTATGTTTTGTTTTGTTTTGTTTTTAGAGAGAGTGGAAAGGGGGGCATGGAGGGAGGAGAGAGAGAGAGAGAGAGAGAGAGAGAGAGAGAGAGAGAGAGAGAGATCAGTTGCCTCCCCTATGCACCCCAACCGGGATTGAACCTGCAACCTCTGGTATACAGGATGATGCTCCAACCAACTGAGCCACCCTGACAGGGCTTATTCAATTTTAATTTTTGGGTAAATTAAATTTAAAGATAAACTATTTATTTGAGTTCCATCTATTATGAAATACTGAAGAAAAAAAGAGGAAAACTGGTTTGTTTTGTTTACTATCTTTTAGAAAATATGTGGCTTATTAGGTCAACACTTTTTTACTAAAATAAATTATATAAAATTCATATTTTAAATCTCTAAAATATCTGAAGTATTTCATCAGATAAAGATGCAGTTCCCTAGAACTTAGTATTCTAGTTTAGTGGCTTACAAACTTTTGACCATGACCTGTAGAACTGTAAGAAATGTTTTTCCATTGCAATCCAGTACATATATATTTACACACACAAAATGTAAAACCAAAAGCTTAGAATAAATGTGATGCGATAGCTGTATTTTCTATTCTGTTCTGTTTATTTGTCAGTTAGTTTGGTTTTTAAATGCTAGTCTCAACCCACTGGATTAACTTCTGTCTTGGAAAATGGGTCACGACTCAAGAGTTTGGCAGACACTGCTGCCGGGTAGGACTTGTCCTGCCATATGCTCTGGCAGGAGAATGCCATATTCACGCAGCCCAGATGATAGTGGAAGCTTTCCTGCTCCTGAGCCGATGATAGCCCTTGAAGTGGCTTTGGAGGGGAAGAAAATGATGAAATGTCATAGTTCCTGGGAAGAGGGAGGAGGAAAGTACAGGAAAATATAAATGAGAAACAAATTAAGATGTTTTATAGAGCCAAAAAAAAAAATCTTTTTTCTGTTTCAAAAAAATCCTAATTCTTAAGAACAGAAGGGAGCCTTCCACGCCTACTCTGTCTTCCAAATGATTCGGTGTATTTTGAGGCTAGAGAAATAAATAAAGGTAAGATCTCCTCCCTTAAATGAAAAAAAAAAAAAAAAAGAAAGAAATGGAGATGAGTGAGAAATAGAGAGAAAGCAATAGAATCAGATCTTGATTTGTGTGACATATTCTATGGCTAAGTTTTCTGTAGTACTATAAAGTAAGAGGCAAATTTTCAGTGTCTCATATTGCAGTGATAAGGGCAGATGTGGTTATCCTTTTGTGGAATACAGATTCATAAAGCAAAAGAAATTAAAAAACAACAACAAAACAAGCCCTAGTGGAAGCTTGCTTCTATCCAATAGCTATTAAGTTTCCGACATCTTTTTATCCCGCACACTTGCTGACAGAGTGCTTCAAGGTTTCTGCTGGGCTCTTAGGTGAGCCCATGTTGTAACTTGAATGCACTGTTTACAAGTCATATAGTAATTGCAGACGAGGGTTTCAAAAGTATTCTGGAGTAGTGGTTCTCCTGCCATTTGTACTAAGGTGCTTTTGGCAGTATTAATGTCAAAATTGAGTAACACTTGAAGCCTATAGTCATTATTCGTATCTTCACATCCTTAGGAAACTTATCTACAAGATTATAAGCTTCCTAGAGGCTGAGCTGTGTCTTATGCACTGCCTGAGAGATAAAAGCACTAAACATTTAACATTATTGTTGAAGAATGCCTAGAAAAGCAAGTGGTATTTTTAAATTGAGGTATAATTGACATATAACATTATATTAATTGCAAGTATACTACAACATGATTTGATATCTATATACATTATGAAATGATCATCACAATAAATCTAGTTAACATCTGTCACATTACGTAGTTACAAAAAAATATTTTTTCTTGTGATGGGAACTTTTAAGGTGTACTCTCAGCAACATTCAAATATGTAAATACAGTATTATTAAGTATAGTCACCATACTGTACATTACATCCCCATGACTTTTTGTTTAATTGATTTTGAGAGAGAGAGAGAGAGAGAGAGAGGGAGAGAAAGAGACATCGATTTGTTGTTCTACTTATTTATGCATTCTTGTATGTGCCCTGACTGGGGATGGAACCTGCAACCTTGGCATATCTGGACTATACTCTAACCAACTGAGCTACCCAGCCAGGGCATGACTTTGTGTTTTTTTATATAATTGGAAGTTTGTACTGTGTGACCCTCCCACACGCACACCCATTTTCCACTCCCCACCCCATCTCTGGCAACTACCAATCTGTTCTTTGGTATCTCTGAGTTTGTTGGTTTTTTTAAGTCATTAAGTATTTACCATGAAGTTCATCAAAGTATTAAAAACTCTGGTTCTAGTTACATACAAATTTTTAAGGTAGGAAATATACTACCTTAAAACTTTATTTTCTAATCTCTCTTACATCTTGAGTTGGGATATCTTTGAGGCAGTATAAATTAATTTTATTTTCTAATTTAAGATTGTGGTTGAAAATTATTATGATGAGTAACTTTATTTGCAATGTAGATTTTGTGAATACATTATTCTGAGAACATTTTAATTATAGTCCTCAAATTAATTTTCAATTAACAAAGTTAGCATTTTTCTTAGCTGAAAATTCCAATAGCTTTCAATTTCTCTTGATCTAGACACTTTATTGAAAAATATTAAAAAATATTTTAGCATATTCTAGTGTTTTAAAAAACTAGGTTTATATCAAGCAGAGTTCTTATTAAACATGGTTTGAAAAGAAAAAAGAATAAACAGTTATTTTTTTGTAATTTTGTAATGTTCTCAAAAAAGAAGATGGTGTCATACCTACTTAGGTATTTATAATGCAATGACCTTCCTATGTTAGTGAAAGGAAATAATATCCCATTGTGTTTTTCTAACCAATTGTTTACTTCTAAAAAGAAGTGGTTCTCTGACTTGAATTTCAGAGGTACTGATAACCATGCAAATATAAAAGATCATATCTAAAATGATTATTGCTGAGGTCATATTTCCAACAAATAATGCCACAATTTCTGATTTAGATTTATATTAGACACCTAGAAGTTATATGTATTTTATTTTATACCCACAGGAGGAGAAAAATAATTTCTCCAGTAAATCGTCAGTTATGAAGAAATATTCACTTATCATCTTGGCTAATAATGTTTCAATAATGACATTTGAGAACATTTGACTATCCAGACTAGATTGCAATATTTTAGAATCAGATTTGACTTTCCAAGTCTTAGTTAATAAAAGCGGTTATCTAGTGAAAAATTCATTTAATACAAAACTTTTTTTTTTTTTGGTTAAAGGAGACTGAGAATTTGAAAAGCAAATAATAAAAAAATATTTAAATTTAATGTATACCTATTGTATAATTTTTTTATTTTTATCATCAAATGTTACAAGCACATTGATATCACTTTGGATATTTCATATTTTTTTTTCTTTATAAGTATTTGACAACTTTCTAACATAAAAAAAGAAAACAGGATAATTTGTTTAAAATCAAAAGTGTGAACAGTTATAGTTAGTAATGTTATCAAATAGAAAGATATAATAGCCAGTAAGTCAGGCACTGTTCTAATTAATTTTTAAACAACCTATAAAGTGTAGGTGCCCTTCACATTTTTCAGCTTAACAGATCAGGAAGGCATACAAGACTGAGTGGCAAACCCAAGGTCTACTGCCAGAAGATACGTAGTACATTGCTTCCTATGATGTAGTATTGTGGAGTATACTATTTAGTGTATACTAGTTACTATTTATGTTGCATTTTTATCCTGTGCTATATGTTTTTATAGTCCTTAAAGCCCTTCTGAGTTTTGCTTGCACAGTAGGCCAAAATGATCCCTATAGTTAAAACACTAACTGGGCTAAGTGACTTGGCCAAAGGAAATGTGGTTCCACCACAAGGATTAAGATAGTGGCTGTGGTTTGTTTACATAAAAAGAGATGGGAGTATAAAGAGCTCAAAGTTATAATCTCACCTCTGCTACTATTTAGTCATTGTTGCGTATTTATGTTAATCAGTTGTTAATAGCAAGAGCTGAGAGTTCTTGTATTGGGAACATTTGTGAATCTCTGAGATATTAAAAGGCTTCTAATTACAACCAAAAACAGAAAGTTTCCTTTCTGTTCCCAGAGCATCTGTTTTGAAGTTTATTGTGTCATATATTTCTCCTCAGCCATTGGAAGGGACCAATCCTACTCGTAGTTTTTCTCTTGCACTAAATGCTTATTTTACATTTATTACTTCTTAATATCCAAGGGATTTGTGTGAAAGTATTGTATAGTTATTAATTTGAAACAGTCTCTAGAAATCTACTTTATTTCTTTAAGAAAGAACCAGCTGGTAGAAAATCAGGTATATAAACAAATTAGCTGAACATCTTGAGTGCTCTGATTAGCTCAGAAAGAAAAAGTTAGTATCTTATTTGCAATATATATATTTTTTTCAACCAGGTGTGGCAGTTTTGCTAGGTATAGTGAAAAACAGATTCTTATTTTCTGGCTCAAAGTTGAGTAAGCGTTATGAGCATATCTGGAATTAAAACACTTAATGTTTTTTAAGATCAGTGTATTTGGCATTTTGCTGACACAGGGCTGAATTTAGCTGAAAAAAGAGTATCAGAATTGCAAGAAGAAGAAACAGATGTGTTTTTAAGATTCAGGATGAGTAGGTTAGTTGCATAGCACAAGGATAATTGGATGATGAAAAAGGCAGTGACAGAATAAGCAAGGAGGTGTTCTCAGGATGGTTATGGCTTAGCAAAAGCATGAATGAAATAAGGCAACTTGCACATGATTCAGGTCATTGGATGTCACAACATGGAGATTTCTGGAGTGAAATGAAGCCACACAAGGAAAAGATAGGAATTGTGTTGATGAGGATAAGTTATTGTTTTTACTAGCCTAAATGGCTTATTAAATCAATAAAATCATGAAAAATTATAGTTTGGGAGAACAAAAGTAAAGACAAATCTATTCTTTTGAAGTCACGCATTCTTGGCAGAGTTTCAGATGGCCTTAAAAGATCCACCTTCCTTGAAGCCAGGTTTCTGCTTCAGTTTTGTTCTGTTCTGTCGACCAGGACAGTTACCATCCACCTCTTCTGTAGACTTGAGGTAGATCCACAACAGTTTCCTCCTCAAAACCTTCCACTCCTGATTGTCTTTATTTTAGGCATTTTGACACTCTAGCATAAATCCAGTCTCCTATTTACGGCCTTCAGAACCTTTCATAGGTTTTTTAAGTTTGCCGTACATGAGTTGTTTGTGTGTTGTTTTTTTTTAAATGATCACCAGTAGTGGCTTCCTATTGCCCACCGTAGCAAATGTAAATTCCTTCCAATTCCTTCCATCAGCCTTTCCATCCCACTGTACCCTTATTTCCCCTACTCTCACTCCTCTTTAATGTATAGAATTCTCTCTCTCTCTCTCTCTCTCTCCCTCCCTCCCTCCCTCCCTCCCTCCCTCCCTCCCTCCCTCCCTCTCCCTCCATCCCTTCCCTTATCTCTAAAAAAATAAATAAATCAATAAACATATCCTCAGGTGAGGATTTAAAAAAAAAAGAGAGAAACATCAAAAATTTAGGTCAGAATCAAATTTGACATAAAGAATGGACATTTTCTTAATAATTCACATCAGTATTTCACACGACTCCTTTAGGCCCCAGCTAAAGAAACGAATCATAGTGGTCACTGACATGGACAATAACTAAAGGGTCCTGGATTCCTAAATTCATAGCTGGCATATAGTAAATTATTTTTATATCTTCTTTATATTATTTGAAGTGTTTGTTTTGAAGAGAAACAAAAATGTAGAACTAATGGAAAAATAGTTCAAATTAATGTTTCTATTTTTTGACATTTTGTTGCTGTTGAAGTTGAGCTATTATTTGTGACAGGAAGTGAATGCACTAGAGAATCTTTCTTAATATGGCTAGTTACATCTTCCAGTCTGACAGTCCAAGTCATGAAAGAGCCTGCCTTCCTATAGTTTTTTTCCTTCGTCGTCATCTTTTTTTTTTTTTTTTTTTTTCATATTCTTGAGAAGTTAAGATTAAGCCTATTTTTTGCAGAATTGTGTTCTGGAATCGAAAACAACAGATTGATTGGTTCAAGTTTGTTCAATAGAGATTTTTATTGTGAGAAAGAAATCAGTTCATTACACCCTTTTCCCCACTGAAGGTGATAACTACCCTTTGTTGTTTCATTCACAGCTTCTTCGGGGAGTTATCTTCAAAATTGTGACTTTAAAAACATAGTATCAGTAGTTAAAAGTAAATATAATCCGATCTAATAATAGACAAATATGCAAATTGACCATACCTCCGACACACCCACAAGCCACGCCCACCACCCAATCAGAGCGAGTATGCAAATGAACCCAAACCAAGATGGCTACAGCCACAGAGAGCAAGGTTTCCTAGGTAACAGAGGAAGCCAAGCTTTCCATAGCCGTTGCAGGCCTAAGCCTCCACTCAAGCTACAAAGTTTCAATTATAGAAGGTAAACAAATTCAAACAAATGGCGGCAGAATGGAGCTTGAGAGAGCAGGCCAGGGTTGCCGGCGGCAACAGGGGAAGCAAAGCTTTCCGCACACCCTGGCCGGGCCCACCCGCTTAAGGCAACAAAGTTTCAATTATAACCCCAACACAAATGGCTGCGGGCCTCCTCGGAGGGAGCCCCAGGCTTGGCTCTGCTCCAGGCTACAAAGTTTCAATTGTAGAAGGAAAATAAATTCCAGATACCAGGGCCTCTGCTTGGGTTGCCAGGGGGCGTGGCTGGCTTGCAAACCACCACAGGCCCCTCGCTCAGGCCGCCCCACGCCCCAAGGGAACCCACCCTGATCAGGGACACCCTTCAGGGCAAACCAGCTGGCCCCCACCCCTGAACCAGGCTTCTATCCTATCTAATAAAAGACTACTATGCAGATTGATCATCACTGCAACACACAATATGTCTGCCCCCATGTGGTCAAAGATCCTGCCCCCATGTGGACACAAGATGGCCACCACAAGATGGCCAGCAGGAGAGGGCAGTTGGGAGGCACCCGGCCTGCAAGGGAGGGCAGTTGAGAAGGACCAGGCCTGCAAGGAAGGGCAGTTGGAGGTGATCAACCCTGCAGGAGAGGGCAGTTAGGGGTGACCAGGCCAGCGGAGGAGGGAAGTTGGGGGCAAACAGGCTGGCAGTAGAGTGGTTAGGGGGTGATCAGGCTGGCAGGCAGAAGCGGTTAGGGGCAATCAGGAAGGCAGGCAGGCAAGCAGTTGGGAGCCAGCAGTCCTGGATTGTGAGAGGAATGTCCGACTGCCCGTTTAGGCCCGATCCCAGGGATCGGGCCTAAACGGGCAGTCGGACATCCCTTGAGGGGTCCCAGATTGGAGAGGGTACAGGCTGGGCTGAGGGACAAGCCCCCCTCCGTGCACGAATTTCATGCACCGGGCCTCTAGTTATTAATAATTAATACATAAATATAAAAATCTAGCTGCTATAGTGTACCATTATCGTTAAACATTCCTTTCAGTGTTTCTGCGTGGTAATATGGAAGCAGAAACCTGACCTTTAGTGATATACCACTCAATAATAGAATTTGCAGATTTCTGGTTTGACATGTATTATATTATTTAGATGAGAAAACTGAGACACGGAGAGGCTAACAGCCAATAAATGATACATTTGGAATTGGACCCCAGGTGTTTTGACTCTTTAAATCCACTCTCTTTGTTCTTACAACACTATTTTGTATAAATATTGCTGACTTAAAATTTTCATTCAAGAATGTTGATCACATATTTCAAGGGATCAGACCATACAACAGTGCATGGAAAAACAAACAAACAACTTCTATAGATGTACAAGACAGTTAAAAACTTCGGTTGTCCCAAATCATTATTATTTAATAAAATATTTCCCATGTAACTTTTTAAAGCAAGCATTTATGTTAATGTTTTTTCTTTGATATATTGTAAGTATTCCTACCATCTTAAAGTGCTCTGTAACATATATAACTTTTATTTTGAATATCATATTGGGCTATTTACCTATGCTTTAATAAAGTATAGCCTCAGAAATTATTCATGTCTCTTAGGCTAGTTACTGCCTCAGAAAGTGGCCTAAGATTACTATGCTTTTGGGATGGTGATTTGCTATCAGCTGTCATTTTTCCAAGTCAAAGTCTGGCAATTTCTTTCTTGCTGCTGCTGCTTTTTTTTTTTTCTTTTCCTGTCAGTAACTTAAGAAGTGCCAACATTTATAGAGAAAGTCAGGTAACTAAACATGTTAAAGCAAGAGCCTCAATTTATACCCAATTATATATATCCATAAGCTTTGACCAGTGGGTCCAAAGGTGTTGCTACATCCTTCAGGAAAAATACAGTACTTTAATTCACTGACATTGCTTCCTATTTTTTCTCTTTTTGACATGTCTTTCTTTCTTTTTTTTAAATGAGAGGGTTAATTCTTCTGTGTTTTCCTTAAGGCAGTACTACACCAGTGACAGTGTTTTTATTTGTTGAAAGGGCCTTCATATTAAACCTGTATTTCTTTTAATTGCAAACATTGCTCTTGTGATTCTAAATATTTGAATGTGTTTCTGCTTATGGTCTAGGTATGTGTGACTACAGCCCAAAAAGCAAAAAGCATCAGCAGTTATGCTCAGAAAGAATGTTTTTTCATTTGCAGTGGATTTTTTTCTTCTGGGAGCCTGCTGCCTTTACTCAAGGTCTCATTTTCTTTACTGTGGCAGTGGCTGATGTATGTCTCTGTCACTCCTACTCACAGCCATACCAAATGATGTAAAACAGGGTTGAAACTTAAATTTAACTTGCACTTGCATATCTTTTAAGTTTCTTGAGCAAAATGACTGAACCTGCTCTGCTTTCTGTCTGTCAGTGCCTTACAGCAGTTTTCACCTTTGTGTACTGTCGCAGTACAGTGTGGTTTATAATCTTTTAAGTTAATCTGCAAATTTAACTAGGCTTAGCTCCGTCTCTACAACACAGAGCTCATCTCTAATGTTTGAGTGTTTATGGTGTATAATCATGCTAGCAGTGTACTGCAGCCTCACCAGAGTCATCTTCAAGAACACACTGTAGATTTAATAAGAGCTGGGAGCTCTTTTGCCTAACTGCAAGTGTACCCCCCACATCCCGTGTGGTTCAGGGTTCAGGTTCAGGGTTCGGATTCTGGAGGAGGCCGCACACAAATGAAAGAGACTAGACAAGAAAATATTAATTTGGGAATTGGAGGCCAGGCGGAAGCCCAAGAGAGGACTCCCCTTTGCTCTCGCCTTGCGATCCCTTTTATTCAGGTTTGGGATCCACCTATAGCCCTTAGGCAGGCAATTTCCAGTAACAGGCAAACTATCTTATCAGTAAGGATTTTCATGAGACTAAAAGGTGGAAGTTGCTTCAGCTCCCTTTGTCTTGACCAAACAGTGGGTGTTTGGCTCTGACCCTTGCCAGAGCCTCAAGGTTGACCAGCCTTCCGGACTCCTTGTCCACCTCTTTCTGCTAGTGAAGGCAATGGGCAGCTTCCAACACCTAACTAGAGACTTGCTAGTGGCAGATTCCAGGCACCCTAATAAAAGCAATATATTATTATTCAGATGAAACTCTCGAGTGGTTTCGTCTCTTACAATTAATGAGGACCCTTTTCTGAATTTTTATTTTGGGGGTTTACAACTTAAATATGACATTGAGTTCTCCCGAATACATAAATAATATGTGTTCAGAAATGAGTCAGCCATAATGTCAAAGTTGTGTCGTGGTTACTTATAACTGCGGAATAGTTGTCTATAGATGATTCTCAAATCTTTATCTCTAATCCTCATTTTTCTCTTAAATCTGTTTTACATTTTCAAATTACAGATTACTGGGCAATTACATTGACTTTTTCAATATCATTTCAGATTCATTCATTTCTGTTATTTATTCCTTAAATGAACATTTAATGAATACCTGCCATATGTTATGCATCATTCAGTCATTAAAATTATATTCATTAAGCCCCCATCATGTGCCAAGTACTTTGATAGGGACTGGAATTAGAGTAGTGAATAGACTGAGATAGTCCCTGCCTTCCTGGGGCTTATCGTATAATGTACAATTCTGCTGGTTGAATAAGTTCAGGAGTGATGGCTGTAATGATAGGGAAAATGAGTTATTTGGTTGGAGAGCAAGGGTAGCTAGCCTTGTTTAATGGGTCAAGGAAGACCTTCCTAATGAAGTCACTTATTTCTTAGGCCAAGTCACTTACTTCTTTGGCCAGTAAGTGAAGGGCATGAAGGAGTCAGAGTCAGGGCAAGCTATTTGTTCTCTGTGAAATCAGTTTCCTCATTTGTAAAGTGGAGATACCAAGAGAAAGTAATAGGAAATTAGCTAATGCATTTGAAATACTTAGAACAGTGCTTGGCCCTGAGTGTAACTGCTGTCTTCATTATCTTTATCAATACCAGCAATCATTTATTATTTTGCTATTCAAACATTTATTGAGCATGTACCAGGTGCTGGGTATTTTTTAGTACTGTGGTAGAATTCAAAACTAAAAATATAAAATCTTTTCTCTCTAGGAACTTAAAATATATAACCATCAGCAAAAAACAAATAAACAACAAAGAATAATACAGAAGTAACCCTAAGGGAGGTATGAACTAATTTCTGGGAAGGATCAATCTTTTCTTTCTAGGAGTGCTGTATGATTTGTGTCACCACTTGGCAAATACTTGTATACTGGCTGTGAAATCTTATATTTGCCTATATTCGTATTTAGCTTCTAAGATTTTACTTCTGTATACCTTTACTTGCCACTGAAACTTTCCATGTTTAAAGTGAGACTGTGTGAACTTCACAGACTGAAGTATATGAATGGTAGGTCCTTTGGGTGTTAATGTAGTCTTGGAAACCTATTAAACTTTATAGGGTTGCTTATACAAAAGCCCTATAACTGCTGGAGACCTTTCTTATAATAATATCATATACTTAGGGAGACTCTGTATTGATTAAGAAATAGATGTTGCCTTCTCTAAAATAAAAATGTTCCCCATATTCCTCAGGGATGTACCACCATATGTTGATTCCATCAAATGTCTCTTAATATTTTGCTGTAGTAAAGTGGCATCTTTGACATCATTTTTAAACTGTATTACCATATGCAACTGGAAAAATTAAGAGTGAGAATAAAAAAATCATTTTAAATGTTTTTTTTGTTTGACAGTAGCAAAAGTAGCATAATTCACTTATGCTGATACAAAATGAGAAGCTCACAGATAGTTACACATTTCAACAAACTGAAGTTTCAAAATGTTGCTTACATTTCTCTCTTGAGAGAAAACTCTTATTGTGTAGTAAATAGCATACTGTAGCTATAAGAAAAGTGTGTATTAAAAACATCTGTAAAGATGGGCATTTGACTCTACATAACTGGTAGAAACCAGTGTAAACATCTGAGCCAGTATACCTATATATCTGATTTACTAAGAGGCAAGGAAATTAGTCAGCATTTTTTTTCTGGAATATTTTGTTTTTATATTTTAACACAGTACATTCTTGATTAATATGTAAGTTTTTTTGGGGGTCTAAACTTGAAAACATAAAAATTATTCTGTTTAGTACACAGATATGTTCTTCACAGTTGGGTGGAATATTGAATTTATCATAGCAAATAAACTGTCTTGTAGATCCCCCCAAAAAAGTAGATTAATAGATTTTTTTAGTTAAGGGTAGTCTTCAGAAATTCCCTGATCCTAGGTCTTTGCAGTAGCATTTAATCTCTTAAAACATAAGGCTTGTATCAGATGATGCATGAATTAATTTGCCAGCTTTTGACAAAATTGAACCCTGAAACCATCCACATACATATGACAATCACTTCTAGAGAGTAATTAGCTTGCTATGAATGTGAGATTTCCTGTGAGAAAATTGCTCATGCTATGTAACTAATCTAGGAATTTGGCAGATGAGAGAAAAAGTATATCTTATCCAAAAGACTAGAACCCTTCAGTTTTTTAGTTTGTTTTGGTTCTTGTGCTTTTTTTGCTTAGATTTAATTGTAGAAATGTGGCAGGCTGGTGTGTGAGACATGTTTATGCCCTTTATGGGGTGTGGGATTAACTTTCATAATTAGTTTGTATAAATGTTTATGGAAATTTTTTTCATGAATCTATTAAAATGCATGAGGATGATTTGCCATTCAATTGAAAAGCAAACTAATCCCTGAACCTTAGGATAGACTTTAGAACTAGACAAACCTGGAGGGATTCTCAGCCAATTATGCACTTTAGTGGATGTCCCTTGTTTTTCATCTATAAAATGGGAATGACAATATTTGCTTCTTAGAAAAAATGTATGAATTAGGTAAACAGTATGGATAAAGCACCTAGCACAATAACAGGCTTAAAAGGTCATTTTTTAAAATGGTGTTTCCTTCTACCGCGTCACCCTCCCTCAAAGCATTTAATAAGCCATTACAAATAGAGGCCTTATTCTTTTATCACCTTGGGTTCCAGATCATTAGGATCATCAGATGTACTTTTCTTTTATATGAGAAATTGTGACATGAGAAATTAAGTGAGCAAATAACTAAAATCACATTAAAAGTATTTGTTATAAGGTACTTGGGCTTTCTAGAACTTGATACACCTGGATATATGGGTGTTCTGTGATTAGGATCATGTATGTGACACAGAGTTTCAACTTAAGGAGACATTTTGAACCCAAGGTATTCTTTTTCAAAGCCAGGTTTTACTTTGCTTTTAATGAATAAATAACCTCATGGAATAGCCAGCCTTTTCCAGTTTAGGTTGACAAAGAATAGAATGAAAATAAATCAAGTAGTCTATTACTTGACTTCATTTACTACCATTAATAGTCTTATGTTAAAGTATATATTGAATAAGAATGAACCACATAGGGTTTAGTTTCTTCACTTTATTTAGTTTTATTTTCTTGTTTAAAATGGAAGTTGTAGGAAATGGAATGGAGTAAAAATTCTTCTGTTTACATAATACATTATCATAATTTTCTACATAAATTGAGAGCAGAATAACCCCCGGAAAAAAAAATATAGGAAAGCAGACTAACAGAGTTGCCCTCCCCTGATGTGTACCAAATGGTTAACACATTCGGTCCCAACAGCAGCCATCTGGCAGATCCCAGCCTTGTGATCCAGGTTACATAGCTTACAATCTGCATAGCATAGGGCCTCACGACTGTGGAGCATGGAGCACAATGCACGTGTATTAAAAGCACTTGGGTCAGGATTTTAATCCAGTTCTGCCTCCTCCAGAGTTCTTTGTATTCTTTTTTAGTGCTCTTTCCTAAGTTGTCTCAATTATCTAGCAAAATGAGAAAGATGATATATCAAATTGTCTTTGAATTGTATGCCATGTAATTATATGTGAAGAAGTAAAAAGGAAGCAGTGTGGTATGTGGGAAGGAGAGATGTTGGGTGTGAGATTTGGGGTTCTCATCTTTGTCTTAAAACAGATTTTTTAAAAATTAAAAATGCAATTTTTTATTAAATCATGTTCAAGATCATTTCTAGTTTTGTTTTGTTTTTTAACCAAAACTTAAATATAGTTATTAATGATTATTTGACTTTTAAGGATTTCTAAAACAAAGGTGAAAGTATTCAGAGTCGAAATAGTAAATGCTTTGAGAATTTTATTTAAATTATATGGGTAAGATCTTTGGATCGGAGGAAAGGAAATTTGAAACCTTCAATGACTAGCTGTCTGAATTTTTAAACACTGTGACCTCATAATAACCTATATCTGCTCCTCATAAATTTGTATGTAGTTTACCAAAGTATGGTGATAAATTAATTAGCAATAATGAATTGAAACTACTCTAAAACAGTCTTTCTCATAGGGCAGAATTCAGAATAAGTTAGGCTTATCAGAGGCTGCAGCCATCCTGCTTTCCAAAAGGACTGGATTCACTCCAAAATAGTCATCAAAGGTGTATATCAGAGACAGAGGTCAGATGAGGCCTTCCTCCTCATTGGGCAGGGCAGAGATGGCCCTGACCACAAAAGCACTGTGATTGGTTTCTTTCTGAAACAAATATACTTCTAACTCCCTGCAGGTGGTGGTAGAGGAGACCTTTTCCATTCCTCAGAATACGACTGCACAATATGAGCTGAAGAAAAATTTATTGTATAAATGACCTATATCTCTTAAAAACTAGAAAATGACCCTATTTCTATACCAGGAGCAGGAGAGGGTTGAATCTGTGATGCATTTTTAGATACCAGAGTGGGTACTAGAAACCACAAGTCCTATATCGACAGATATGGAGGCTTTAAGTAAAAATAATCACTTACATCCAAATGCTGAATTAAAGTATATGTTGGACAGTGTAATATAGAGGAAAGATTGGGGAACTGATCATCAAGATGTAGGATTCTGTTCCTGAATCTGTCATTTTCTGATCACACAGGCAGTTGTGTATGTGTGCATTGAGGGTTCATCTTCCAAGGCCTTGGAAGGTTCGAAAATGAAAGACAAGCTTTCTGTTCCTATCTTAACCTCAGTTGGAAGGGCTGACTTATTCCTCTCTCTACTTTCTACGTGCTTCTACAAGCTCTGGATTTGATATTTAAAACCTGAACAAAATGTATACATTATATACAATTGCATTATATACATATGGATATCCTTGTAAGCCCCACTAATCACCCAAACACAGAAAACAAATACAAATGAATTTATTGCTTCTGTGTTTATTTCATCCCTATTATTTTATGTAGGCATTTTATAGTTTTCTGGGTGAATGTAGAGAGAAAGGATGGGGGAAAAAAGTGAGCCTAGCAAACTACTACTCAAACTTAACCCCAGTTCTACATCCACCAGTAATATATTTTTCTTCTGTCAAGTGTCTTACTCAAATTCCACCCTTGCTACAGTAATATATGTTCCCCCTCCCTCTTAAAAGGGGTGAGAACTATTAATAATAGCAATAATATATAAATGTAATAGAACGTCTCATTTTAATTCTTATTCTGGTAATCTGTCTACTGTCATTTTCCTCTTTATGGTGATTATAGCTTTTCATTTCCCTTACATATTAAATATTGATCAGGAATTAATCTTTTATATATTTCCAAGTTATATTTTATTTTCTGAAAATTTTTTTTGCAAAAATACCTCCTCTGTAATTGTTGCATTATATTACTTTCTCTAATGGGTTTTCAAAAGAACATCCAAATTTGAATTTACATCTTATTAGTAGGCTATTCATTAAGTCATCTGTTGGATCATTAATAAAATGATAAATTATTAGAGACTTGTAGCCTATCTTTTGTACACTCAGGGCAGATTCTCAATGGCATGTCATATGTCTTTGCTTGGTCTGTAGCCTTTCAGCTTTGTGCAGTCCTATTGAATATTTTTATTGAGGCCACTTTGAACTGATTTAGCAAATCCTATTTCCTGAGACAGTTTGCCAATTCTGTTTGCAAATTTGGTGGGAAATTTTGATGGAGATATTTCTTAAGATTTGCTTTATGGAAAATATATGGACAATTGTTTAAGAAGGAAATGTAGGCTCATTTTAGAGTGGCAGACAGGAAGGTTGAAACCTATCGTATTTTCACTTTTATTTACAGGATCCTAAGTCACTGTTTAAAATAGGAATTTTGTGCAGATATCTCATAAGAATGTGAAGGGTTAATGCTTATAAAGACCTTTGAGTTCCTATATGTGGAACTATGTAAATGACTAACATTTAAAATTTGCGTATTTATAGTGCTTCTACTTGGACACTTGATGCAAAAGGGAATGACACATTTATCTCTTTTTCTTACTGTGAACAATATTGATAAATGCTGGGTGAATGAGTCATTATCTTTTATGTTTTAGGAAGCATAAAATTCTTGGTTTATAATGAATATGATGCAGTAGCATGCATTAACTATTTCGTCTGTCCGTTTGTATGTCGTATCTGACATAAAAGTGCTTGGTAAATGGTTTACTTGCTTTCTTTCTGCTCCCTATTTCCCCTTTCATTTCCACCAATCGCTAACATCCTGGTCCTTTTTTGACTGGAAATCATAACCACATCCAAAAAGGTAGGAGGAGCCTAATTTTATGTGGCAGCATGGTTTAGAGGGACTTCTACTCAGAGAGCTGTGGTTGATTCAACTACTAATTACCCATATGACTATGTAATTAGATTGGGCTTATTCTATTTTTGGTTTGGCTTGGTTTTCAGGCTCAAAGTACATAACTTTATATGCATATGCATGTGAAAATTTCAATTTTATTACTATGTGCTACACACTCTATTAAAGTTCATCTTGATTGAGCTTTATTGTCAAGCAGGAGACATTTCAATAGGTCATCCCTCTAAGATAGTGAAACAATAAGGTAGTATGAAAGTGTCTCAAAGAAGCACAAGAATCTGTGCCATTAGAGAAGGCCTCCCAGAGAGAGTGACCCTGGTGAAGAGAAGTGGCTAGCCAGAAGGGAAGAGAAGATGACATACCTGCCATTAGAGGTGTGCAGCAAGAGAGCCTGGTCAGTCCAGGGGATGAAAATAATTTAATAGGGGCTGGAATGTGTTGAAATCTTGATGTCATTCTAATAATTTATCTCTGTAATGTTCACCTAAGTTTTTCCTTTCAACACTTATTTATTGAGCACCTACTATGTGTTCAGTGAGATGTGGCAGCCAAGGATCTTATCATCTAAGGTAAGAGGAAGGAATTATACTCTAAAACAGTGTATCTTGATATTTTAGGGGCTGGTAAAATAGGCTCAGTTCTCTAGAGAAATATGTCACCTGAAATTAAGTCAAACCTAAGCTTTTCTCTGCCAGCATGTTGTGCCTAAGGGGGACTATGGAAGAGAGAGGTGAGTGGGTTTGCCTGCCAGGGCAGCCTCCTCATGAGAGCTACAGAGAAACCAATACTTAAGAGCCAGGGGCACCTCTAGATCCATTATCCATTTCCCATTATTCGATCTGCATATGTGCTTGCTTACTCTTGTGAGGGGCCAGGGGGACAGAAGGTATTTTCCAGGTATTTACACATGCATTAGGAACATCAAGTACAGAGGAATTCTCCAGTGTCATTCCCTCTGGTACTTGAAGACTGCCTTAAAAAGATAAATCCAACCATAAAATAAAGTCATGAACTCTTTTATCCCATTCATGTTTGGGTATTTAGGATTCGTTTTCTTGTAGGAGCTCACCTGTATTCTGAGATAGTAATAATTAAACTGAGTAAGTATAGTCAAATAGTACATGTTATAGACTAAGTTAAAATTCTCAGAGTTCTGCTTGTAGCAGTGTCTTAATGCTATGGAGCATAGAACTGTGCGGCCTTCGGAAATACAAAGCCGAGAACAACCCCATTTGGGCATTGTTAGGCCTTCTGTTGACACATGAATACATTTCATATGATTATCATAAAATTGTGGTCTGGAAATTGAGCAGTCATGGTGCTGCATTTCAGCCTCACATTTATAATAAGCTGTAATAAAGTAAACATTTTAAATGGGTATAAGAATAGGCATTACTTGGGATAACAAATGTATGTTCAATTGAAGTGCTTTTGAAGCTCAATTTAACAAAGCAAACAAATTTCCTGGCATTATCAACATAATTGTTCTCACTGTTGGATTTTGGTTTCTAAAAAGTTAGTTAAGCACAAAAAACCAAGTCAGTAAAAAAAAACAAAAAGAAATGCAACTAAGAATAACCTACTTTTCCTTTTTTCAAGGCAGATAAAAAAAAAAGTCCCAATGTTCACTCTGCCATGTTCTCTAACTTGCCAAACCATTGTCAACCAGTGTAACTTGAGTTCATATTTCATGATTTAATTTGGGATTAAATCCAGCTCTTTGTTCTGGTATCAGCAGGCTATGGAGTGGGGCTACACAGCTTTCAAGTGCTAGTGATAGTTAAAACAGGGACTTACCCCAACCCCTTTCCTAAGGACAGAAAAGGACTAGAATATCCATTTAACACCAAAGTTGGGGAAGCATGACCACATGTAAATTTAGCACCAATTAGATGGTAGGATTCGAAGGACTGCTGTTCCTGGAATACTCCGAAAGCAAGAATGGAAATGATAGTGGTAACATCTGAAGTGTGGTGGCAAGACAGTTAAAGCAGTGATAATTTGGAGCCTCTGGGCACAGCGCAGTACTGAGAAGTGATCACCAGGTCTTCTGTGCAGCTGGCGAACAAAGGAGATGCTATATTGTGTTCCCAGCTTGTTACTTTCCAACGCTCTTTCCGATTTTAAATAAACCTCGAAAACAAACATCCTTCCTGTACTGTCATTTGGCTGGAGCAGACCCTTGTGTAGCTAGTGCGCTGCTGGCATGGCAGCCACCACAGTGGAAGCTACAGGAGCTCAGGGTCACAGGTGTACTGGCCTAAAAGTTGGCAAAGGCACAGACAGCATGGCATTGGTGGGAGGAGCACTTTTCAAAGACCCACGCAGTGATTTCTGATGGTCATGGAACTGAGCTGACTTTTAAACATTAGAGGGAGGCATGCTAGTGTGAAAATGTCTCATAAAATACTGATGATTTAAAAGCATCCCTGCCAAGCATACTGCTTACTTGATATATTATTTTTATTAAGCACCAAGATTGTGTTAGATTATTTTTAGAGAAAAGATGTAAAGCCACCTACCTTATTTATCCTCAGACTTAATTCCAAGTCCTTTAGCACTATAGTCTAGATCTAGAAAATAATTTCCTTCCTGATAGGTAACCACAGCCACCTTATTCAGAATAGACTCTCAGAAGGCTTGATAAGAACAGTTGAGTGGTGAATGTCCAAAGATAGGGGGACTTTTTGCCCATGTTATTTTGATTTTTGTTCTTTATTCCCACTAGGAGACATTCTCATTATCCTCACCAAAGATAGGACAGTAATCTAAGGGAGTGTGGGGGGTGGGCGAGGGAGGAAACCAAATGAGAAATTTAAGCTGGTTTCCAATGAAATCTCCAGGATTTGGGAATTAGGACAATTCTGATCTCTCAAAGATTGGACAATCAGATATTTGAATGTAGAAATCTTTAGGTAGTAGCCAGTTTTGTTTTGTTTTCATGTTAGTTACATGCATAATTCTTTGCAAAGATGCCTTTTCCCCCCAAGTTTGGAAATAAAAGCAGATAAACCAGGACAGAAAAGACTTATAAATTGCTAGAGCCTACTAAAAAATTATACACCTCTAATCATCACTGGGAATCTTTCTTTGTTGACTATTACTCAACTGAAAAGCTCTCTATCTCCATTTCACAGGCCTGGCTTAGGACACTTAGAACTAACTTCCTTTGTCTTCTCCTACCCAATTTTGAGATTTCTCTCACTTTGTTCCTCCTTACTTCTTTCCAGACCTCTTTCTTCAGACTAGTATTAGCAAACCTGTGGTACTTCAGACGTGTTTGTTTGTTTGTTTGTTGTCTGCTTATTTTTCTCACATGAAGCCTGTATTTCTGCTCATTTCTGTTTTAGAAGATTATATTGCATTAAACTTAACGTGACCTCTAGAGTCGACATATCTGTTTTACGTTATGGTGACTACAAACTCCATTAGCTCTTTGGTTTAACTATTTAGTAATTTCTTGATTAGGAGTGAACAGTAATAAAATTTTCCTTTTCTCCTAGTATATTGATTTCCTAGATATTACCAAGAGGCAGTATGATTTAGAGTTCTAGATCCAAACACAGCTTGGAACAGTTAAATACTTTGACCCTTAATTTCCTCATTATTATAAAAAGCATAATGTATATAAAAGTGCCCTGCACAGTGCTGCTACATGGCAGGTAGTTAATAAATGTCAGTTCTCTCCCCTTCCCTTCCCCATGAAGGAAAAAAACCAAACCCCTCAGTCAATAATTCTAAAAGTAAGTATTTTCTTTTAAAATCTTGGATGAAAATAAATAGTTTGGGTGAAAACATTAAGTTCGTTTTGAGTACAGGTCACCAAAATAATGAATTTGCTCCTTCCCCCTGGTTTTATATCTTCTCAATGCATTAATGTTCACAAATAAAGATACACTAATTAATAAAGATAATGGGAGATGCATTTAGTACTTGAATATTTCAGAGTAGAAGTATTTGATTTGATGAGCTCAAAGTTTTCTATCAGCTCTGAAATACTGGATTTTATGAAGGCTAACTGTGATGTGCTTTGGGAAAAAATTTTTTTGAGCAAGGTATTTAGGGAGTGTGGAACTTGATGCAGATAATTTATTATAATCATTTTCAAACTTTCAACATCTTCTGAATGGTTTTTGACATCCTCAATACCTGGAGCTGATGAGGCAGATTTAAATAAATCCCATTGTGAATGTCATTCAAAGAGTACATGGAGGCAGAAAATAGGATCTCCTAGGGTTCTGAGCAGTGTTATTATCACTCTGTATTTATGTAATGACTTTGTCAATAACTCCAGGATTTCTTTCTCAAAGAAGAAGAAATATAGTTGTTGAGAAAGCATATCTGAAAGTAGAATGCATTGTGCATGGCAAAGAGTAAAAGAATGACTAAATTGCCTATTGGACATAACAGAGGCAGGTCACTGTGTTTAGAAGATCACAGTGGGAGCCTGTATTGACCCGAGAGAAAGGAATCCTGGGAGGTCCTAGTCACCACCAGAGCTTTATCACTAAACCAAGCAGTTCTGTGTATCCACACTAATGATTCAAAGGTGAATGGGTCTGTGGGCTTTGGTGCCTGTTAGTGCTGCTAGAGCAAACTGAGTCATCTTGTAGAGTTGTTGATCAGAAGGAAAGAACTTCAGCATTTTTGTTGGTGTTCTAAGTGGTAGGCAGAACAGGAAAGAAATCTTCACTTATTATTGTAGCATTTGGTTTATTGCCACATGCCATGTAGATCTATGTAGAGGACAGTTCTCTTGAGGTCTCTAAAAGGGGCCTAGTTGAATAGTTGGGTTTAAAATGGGTGAGAGGAAGGAGATAAAGTTATATATAATTGGACACATTGCTAAAGAAATTTAAAGATTAACATTATTGGATTCAAATTGTTAGCAAGTCCTGAGAAAGTAAATGAAGGACTCACTGAGGTAAATTTGAACTATGCATTGACATCTTAATGAATTGCCTAGCTGAAACATTAGATTCAGTATATTGTGAACTCTAAGCTGGCTTTTTCATGATCATTGAAATGACTTTAAGATAGGTGTTTGTTACTCCCAGAAGTAGATAGAACATCTATCAAATTCAATCTGACAGATACACTTTATGACTTATTTATTTGCATTGGTTGTGACAAAGACATCTTAAAAAACAAGCAACATCAGGAAGTTTGGCATCACACTTAAAACCATTTGGAAAGAAAAGTAAGTGTTAGACATACATATTGCACATTAACTTCCTCTCCATGTTAATGGTAGATTGTAAAGCTTTCCTTGGTTCTGTATTGTTTTTGTTATCCCAGGCACGCACTGAATCCATGATCTATTTGTAATTCTCATCATGCTCGGTGCTAAACAGACAGGGAGCGGTACATTATGCCATTGTTTGGTAGTCTATTTAGTAAGCCATTAGCATTACCTCACCTTACCTGGCAGAGTTACCTGTTTTGTCCACATGGCCTTTTCCTTTTGTAAGTCATATCCATGGAAAGATTGTTCAATTCAATAATGACTTCTCATTTGGTCTAGAAATCAGACAAAAGCTTTACAGCTGTGAAGTGCAGCCCATTTTAAAATTAACCTATTGTGAATCTTTAATGATTGAGAAATTCTGCAATTTGCTATGATTTGTGGTTTGTGCTGTAACTAGAATAGCAAACAGCAGTGATGATGCAGGTCAGAATGGTGTGCATTTGGAAAGGGAAGGAAAAGAAACTTGATAGACATTGTGCTTGCCCTAATATGTTATGCCCTTCTGTCCTTCACCCATCACATATCACTTCATCTTCCACCCACCGACTCTCCCAAGTGGAATGCAATCCTTGGAAATAATTCCTTAATTACAGTTTATTACACAAGAAGTAAAAGCATCCACAAGTGTAGTCTGCTTTTGCCTTCTTTTATATTTTTTCAACTTAGAGCCTAGATTCTTAGGGAAAAGGAGAACATAGGTTTTTTATTCACAAAAACCTAGAATTTGAATGGACAGGATGGGAAAATGTAGGAGAGACTCATGTGGAAGCTGTTGCAGGAGTCTGAGAGACAGTGATGACTTGGACTATGATAATGGCAGTATGAGAGGAGGCATATAGACACATTCAGAATAAATTTTGGAGGTTGAATTGGTAGGCTCGTGTAATGGATTGAATATGAGGGGAAATAAAAGGGAAAGTGATCAGCCAAACACCAAGGTTTTTGTCATGAGAAGCTGAGAGAGTGGAGCTACCGTTTATTAAGGTAGAGAAGACAAGAGAAGAAATAGATTTGGGGAAAGATGCAGAGTTGAGTTTTGAACATGTTGGGCTTGAGAAGTCTATGAGACATTCAAATAAAGATGACATATAGGCAGCTAGACTGTACATCCTATATAATAAAGAGGTAATATGCAAATTGACCCTCACGCCCTCACAAGATGGCTGCCTACGACCAGGCCGGCAGGGGGATTAGTGAGGGGCAACCAAATGACTGAACAAGCAGGCTGCATGGGGCTACCAGGCAGGTGGGGGTGGGGGCAGTTGGGGGCAACCAGGCCAGCAGGGGGGGCAGTTGGGGGTGACCAGGCTGGCAGGGGGGGGTAGTTGGGGGCATCCAGGCCAGTGGGAGGGGCAGTTGGGGGCAACCTGGCTGGCAGCGGGGAGCAGTTAGGGGCGACCAGGCTGGCAGGGGGGGCAGTTAGGGGCGATCAGGCTGGCACACAGAGGCAGTGAGGGGCGATCAGGCCGGCAGGGTGGGGGGCAGTTAGGGGTGACCAGGCAGGCAAGCAAGTGAGCGATTAGGAGCCAGCGGTCCAGGATTGTGAGAGGGATGTCCGACTGGCAGTCAGACATCCCCCAAGGGGTCCTGGAAGGTGTCCCCTCGGGAGTTTGATCAGGAGACCGGTAGTTCGATTGCTCACTGTGATGTGCGCTGACCACCAGGGGGCAGTGCAGAACGAAGGAAGGCCCCAGCCAGCAGCCAAAAGACCCCGATTGGCCCTGATTGCCGGCCAGGCCTATGGACCTTACACGTGCACACATTTTGTGCACTGGGCCTCTAGTGTGATATAAAAGGGTATAAGAGAAAGAGTTTGAGAATGACTCAGGCTTATGTGGGACCCCTTTCAAAGGCTTCTACAAAACATTATTTTTTGTTCCTTTAATATCTTAAGAACGGTTTCACCTCAGGCTTTCAGACATCCTGTTAATCACTTCTTGAAGTGTGTGTATCCCTGCACTCCTACTTATTTCCCTCCCCCTATTCCTCCCTTCTTTCTCCCTACCTTCATTCTTTCTATAAACTGGCTTCTTATCCTGTAAATCTCAACCTTAATATCATCTCCTCAAGACTACTCCACTTAAAATCAAGTATCTTGCCCCTGCAGTAGTCTCTATTATATAGCCTATTTTTCATAGCCTTTATCATAATTTGTAATTATTTACTAATTCCTAGACTATACATTTAAAGAGTAGGGACTGTGTCTGTATCACCAGTCTGCAAACCTGTGCCTGGCACATGGCTGCTCAGTTATTTGTCACATGGCAGGAAGGATAGTTTTACAGCTTAGTACGGTGGCTGAGTTAGGTCCAATGTCTTTGTGTTTTCAGATGACTGTTTTTAAGCTTATATGTGCAGAAGTTTCTGTATCCAATATCAGACAAAATCTGGATAGGAAAATAACCTTGTTTGTTTCATTCTGTATTTATTGTCCACAGAGTGCCATGCTCTGTAATAACTAGTGGGATATGAAATGGCATGTTGACATTAGACAGGAAGACCTATATATGAGACTTGGCTGTTTTCATTTTTTAGGTCTATGACTCTCAGTGAGATATTTAACTACTTTAAGCTTTTAGTCTCCATGCCTTTTGAAGGGTAGCAATATAATTCCTACCTCTTAAGGTTGTGGTGCAAATTAAATGACTGTATGCATGTAGATCGTGGATTTATAGTGCTCAATAAGTAAGTTATTACTATTTACTTATATAAAGATGAATCATGCAGTTCTAGACATGGTTGATATTGCCTGACCAATAAAAGGGGTGAGGACGCGAAATCCTCCTTTATCTTTCCCTTTCCTCTACTTGTTCTTCACTGCCAAAGAGCATATGCTGCCTTTAATACCGTGATAGCAAAGACTGGTCATGGCATCACCTCCACCTTAGGCATCAGAAATAGAGAGTACAAATGCATTGTGTTTATTCAAATGACAAGTTGAGGATATTTAAGATATTTAAACCTTTTGTTTTGTTTGGTGGGGGGTGGGGGTAGGGGAGGAGTGGAAAGGAGGAAGGGGGTAGAATAAGGCTAGAGCTAGTGCTAGCTTGCTTTACTTAACCAGCCATCAACAGGAAAACTGGTTGACAAACCAGAGGCTCATGATTCTCTTGAATTCAGTGAACACTCTCCCTGAGGATCTACCCTGGACTGGGTACTGTACTGATAATGGGGAGATCAATGAGGGGGTACATATTTTAGTGATCTAAATCAAACTAATGAAATTAACTTGAAGTTCTCATTCTGTACCAGTTCTGTTTTCTGTACCTCAAGCAGGGTTTTTTACTACTCTGTTTGGTTTCTACTAAGTGCTAGAAGGCTATGTATGGGTTCAGAGACTAGGATCTGGAAAAGGATGAATGAAGAGAATTTAGGACAGAGGTTGTGAAACTTTCTTGATTTTGCCTCATACACAGCACCTCTAAACCACAAGAAATACCTAACAGGTGCCATTTATGAAGTGGATAGATCCAATTAACTTGTGTTTATATCCTAACTATTTAGCACATGGTAAGGACTGCATAACTTCTCAAACCTTGGATCACCACAGGTCTCATTTACCGTTCCCCACTGATTTTTGTGATACTTGGTTTTTATCACAATAAATGCCAAACACTCCGCTTTGCAAAGATATAATGCCATCTAAAGGAATCTCACATGAAAACTGCAAACTATCTCAGCTAATAGTTTGCATGGTGTCCAACACGTCTTTTCCCAAAACGTTAAAATACCCTACAGTGCCTCTGAGTTTGTTGCAGTGCCCTATGTTCTCATTGCAGTTTGTGAACTGTGGACTTAGACCCTTTTCCCAAGACTTTTTGTTTTTTATTTAAATGTTTATCTCTTCTTATTGTTTTATACCTCTATATTAAAAGACAAATAGCAGTGTAATGGTTGCTAGAGGGAAGGAGGTAGGGGCTCAAGGCGGGTCCTAATACATGGTGATTGGAGAAGATTGACTTTGGGTGGTGGGCACATGGTGCAATATACAGATCTTGTAACATAGAAACCCACACCTGAAACCTATATGATCATATTAACCAATATCCCCCTAATAAATTTAATAAAAAAAGAGGAAAAAGCCAACCTTATGTTTATCATTTTTATTGAAACACGGTTTATCTTAGGAATATTAAAAATTTTAAAGTTAAATATGTATACTTTTGCAAGTTTGGAAAATATAGCAAAATACAAAGAAGAAAATAAATCATTCCTAATTCCATCATCCGCTAATAACCATTACTAACATGTTGTTTTATCTGTCTCCTAGAGGCCCAATGCATGAAATTCATGCAAGGGGCTTGGCCCTCGCAGCCCCAGCTGCCTCGGCCAGCCCTCGCAGCCTCGGCCGGCCTTGCAGCCTTGGCCAGCCCTTGCAGCCCTGGCTTCATCCAGACGGTCGTCTGGAAGCTCGACCAGACTGTCGTTCTGCTGTTCTGTCTAATTAGCATATTAGCTCTTTATTATATAGGATTTTAAAAAAATATTTTGTTACTGACTTTTAGAGAGAGAGGAAGGAAGAGGAGGAGAGAGAAAGAAACATTGATGTGAAAGTGAAACATCAATCGGCTGCCTCCTGCACACCCTCCACCAGGGATCGAGCCCCAAACCCAGGCATGTGCCCTAACGGGAATCAAACCAGCAACCTTTCAGTGCACAGGACAACGCCCAACCAACTGAGCAACACCGGCCAGGGCTGTCCAGTTATTTTATATGAAGATTTATTATATTTTGAATAACTCTGACTAACTGATTTTATTAGAAGGTAATAACTTATAGGTTACTTCATATCCAGAAGTTATGACTTGTTTTTAGGATTTTAAAAAGACAGTTTTAGCTGCTTTCTTTTTATTGGCTATTTTCATTAGTTGAACACTTGCTTGAAGACCCCCTCCATACATGAGGTAGAGACTCCCTGCTGCTGTGTTTCTAACCTAGCAAATACAAGTGTGTTATTTACACAGTAGTTCTTCATTATAGAGGCACAAACATAAGTAGATTTTAGTGGAGGAACTTGTGTTTCAAGTGGTAGATCGAGTCTGGCATATTTTTAAAGGGCAACTAGTCAAATGCTCTACTTCCTCCAGTAAATGGATACACTTTCTAAACATTATATATCATGGCCCTAATCTTGTAAAAGATTATTTGTCTAATAATTCAGATTTAATCTGTTTCTATTAGTCTTATACCATAAGGAAAACATATAATTCCATTTTATTTCTGGCTCGTTTTATTTTCTCTGTCTTCGTTAGTACTAGAAATTGAAGTTATTTACATAAAAATAAGAGTTTTGTTTGAGTTCATATAATCAAGATACATTTTTAAAATATATTTTCTCTCACACTATAATAGAACTTGAATTATCAAAATGTAAAATTATAACTTCAGAAAAGAAAAAAATAGCCAATGTAACATAGCTCCAGAGAGCAGTTCACAGAAGATGAGGTGGAAACCTCTAAGTACAAACATATCATATCTAGAGTTTCATTGTCATTCCCCACCGCCCCGTCTCTCTCTCTTCTCATTCTCACTTTCATTCCTTCTCTTTCTCCCTCCCTCTCTTTCTCTCAAAAATAATTTTAACCTTTTGCACTCGGATGTCGAGTGTGACTCGACACGGTTAGCATTAGAATAAAGGAATCGAGAAAAAGGCAAGCGAGTGCAAAGGGTTAAATTCGGATTAAAACAAGTAGTGGCAATACTTTTGTAGTGGACTGTTTCATAGTGGACTATAACATTTTGATAGAGGACCCCAGGCCTGACTCTAAACCTGAGAGCAGAGACAACACAAAATGAGCCAGGAGTAATACCTTGTGTTGACAGAAAGTAAATGCTAAATATATATTTATTTTGTAAGTGAGAGTGGAAGCAAATTAAAAGGACACAGGAGTCAACCTGAGAGAGTAGCCAGGGCCAAAACTGGAACAATTTGAGCAACAAAATAAATGACAATAGTATTTTATCATAAACTAAAGAATAAAATAAATATCTGTGAGTCCATACTGATATAGATAAGCAAATAAATGAGGGAGAAGAGACAGGTCTTTCTTACAGAAAGTCTAGGTAATAAATGTAGAAGGAATGGATAAAGGAGAATATTTCATTAGGACACCACAGTAATGACTGCTGTAGGCAGGAGTCACGGATGAATGCTCAAATTAATGAGTGAAACTTTAAGGAGAAACAGGATATTTGTATAGCCTTAAAATAGCTCTAGAGAAACTTACTAATTTCTGTGGTAGTTTTAGTAAATGTCCACATAGTCTTTGATACCCTTCCTTCCAGGAAGTGGAGCTTACTTCCCATTTTGTTGAGTGAGGCTGGGTATGGTGACTTGTAACTAACCAATAGAATATGGAAGGGAGAAAAATAGTCACTTTACAGCAGAGAAACCTGGCAGATACCATCTTAACAAAGTGATCAGGGTAAACATCACCAGTAATAAACCATGTTGATACCTATACCCCCAGATATTACGCAGTGAGAAGGGCACTTCACCTCTCTTGTATTTTCTCCCAAAATCCATAACCTCAGTCTGATCATCAGAAAACCCCAAATTGAGGAACATCCTACAAATATCTGACTAGTACTCTCCAAGAGTGTCAAGGACAGTCTGAAAAACTATCACAGATTAGAAGAGAACATGGAGACATGACCCTTAAATGCAATGAGGTTTCTTGGGCTGGATCCTTGAACAAGTAAAGGCATTAATGGACAAACTGATGAAGTCTGAATAAAGTCTGTAGTTTAGTTAATGGTGTTGTAAAATATGAACATTAGGTGTGACTGAAATACTGGAACTCTATACTACCTTGACAATGTTTCTGTAACTCTAAAATTATCTCAAAATTGAAAGTAAAAAAACAACAACCACAACTCACTGGTGCCTTTCCAATTCTAAGGATTTTTATTATTTTAAAGTGTCTCCAGAGCAAATTAGTTCAGAGAAATCTCCCTCCCCTCAAGCCTCTGTGCAGTTTCTCTAAAAGAAGGATGAGCTCTTGATAAGAAAACAGTTGGCACAGAGCAAGGGCAGTAAGTTCTAGAGGCTTTTGTCCCACTAGAAATAGAAACGTGTCTTTGCCTGCTCTGTGCAGGTGCCAACCCATGGTTGTTGGCACCAGTTCCGCACCAACAGGAATCCCCAATTTGGGGTGCAGTGAAGGAGGAAACTTTATTTAGTGTAAGCAGATCAATTGTGATACATGTGAGATAACCCTGGGGCTAGGCCCCTCTCTAGCTAAACTAGCAATTTTCAACCCGTGTGTCCCCGGAATTTTTAAAACATGCAAGACCTGACTATTTAGTCAGGGGCACTGACCTCTTTCCCCTTAGATTGTCAAATGATAATAATAATTAAAAAAAGGCAACAGCCAACACAACCAAAATTATACCTATTGTTTTTGTCAAATTGGCAAAAAATACATTTTTTTGGTGTGCCACAGAATTTTAGTAGTTTATATGTGTCATGAGATGAAAATGACTAAAAATCACTGAGCTAGACAGCTGTACTCTGCTCCATGCTGGTCTGCTCTGCCCTGCTTCAGTGAGACATCTTTGGTGTTTCAGCTCCAGCCAGGGAAATGCAGTCTTCAGTGGAAAGGGGAAAGTATGCTCCCAGAGCCAAAGGGGAACTGACATATATACACAGAAGTCCCCAACCCTGGTCCCTGATTGGTCTGTCCTCATGCAAATGAGTTCTCCAAATTCTCACAGTTTGATTGGTCTAAAAGGCACTGTCCTGATTGGTCAGTGAAGAAGCTGGTGGGAGTTGTGCATCTTTGATGGATGGCAAAAGCCTCAGTCCTATTGGTTGAAAAAGGATTCCAGGAACTCAGGGCTGAATCAGATGGCAGAAACACAGTGCAGGTGGGCAGTTAGTTCAGTGCAGGCTTCTCCCTAAAGTGCAGTTTGCATGAAAGGCCCCCGTGTAGAAATGGCTGCTAGGCTGGAGATTTTATTCATTTATTTATTTATTTAAGCCCAGTTATCTAGCTACCGGGAGCCCTTTTTAGTAGGTGTTTTCTTTCTCAGGATCCACACAGGTCAGTTTAGCCAACACTGATAGTTTGCCTTTTGTGAGTTGGTAGTGTGCCCAACCACCTAGATTGCAAAAAGTATTCTGTAAAACAGTGCAGAGTGGAGCAACTGTGATTCCACCTGCCTTAGACCCTGCATTCCAGGTATTATCATTGAGCTGCTAATTTAGTATCTTCAGAGGTATTAGATTCACTTTCATCTGACTGTCTCTTAACCCCAGTTATTGGTAGATTCAAATAGTATTAAAAGTGTGGTACTCAATAAAATGGGCACATGAAAAAGTATTTTTCAATATAAAATACACTGTCTATTGCTCTTCTTTTTGAAAACAACAGTAAAATATAGTTAGATGTGATTATAGGTACAGATGTGAAATCCTGATTTATAAATATTTTATTCTTATTATTTTCAAGCTCTTATTAACTCAGACTAGGATAACCAGAGGTTATTGTAGAAGTCCTAATGGAGTCCTGTTTTAGTAAATAATAATATGCAATAGGCTGAGGATGAGTATTGTCATAGTAACAAATTAGAATTTGGATAGTAAAGTTAAACTCCTCCTCTGGATGCCAGTCATTCTCTTGATATGACCATTAGTGAAAACTGGTTTAATTTGTGCACCTGTGGGAGGTATTGTTTTCACCAGTTAAATATATTTTGCCATCTGATCAATTGAGTACCTTGCAGTGTGTATGTCTTGGCAATATAACTGGTGTGATCATGAAGGACAATGTGCTGTTCTTGAACATGGAAATAAGGTTAGGTTAGTGTAGTGGAGGTGTATGCATTTTCTGAAAAGCTCTGTTTTCCAGATTGTTAGTGCATTCCCAAGTGGATACACAGACACTTAATAATAGTGCTTAATTGCTGTAGTCAGATTGAGCAACACATAATTTATAGCAATTCTGAAACCAGGAACACAAGAATGATTAGCCAAATGATAAAGACTGACTACAATTGCTAGTCAGTAAAAGTACAGACTGCATATTGTGGGTAGCAAACCATTCTTATAGAATGCACATGGTACAGTTTTCTTGACAGCTGTTTCCAAAGTGTACTTTTCCATGTCATCCTGGTTTCTTTCATGAATTTCATTGTAATGTAGTTTTTTAAAATAAGCAATGTTTCACTTCCCAATTTTATATTTAATTATGAAGTTTACCAGTTGGCTACTATGTGCCAAGCACTTTCACTTATTATTTTTCCAGTATCTCAGTAAATTAGGAATTCCTTTGCCCATTTTAGAAATTAGAAAATGGAAACTATGAAAGGTTTAGAAACTTATTTCTGTTTGATCCTACATATGGTTTAACATAACTGGGTTTCCTCACTGAATTAGTTGCCTAATACTTGAATATAGATAATGTATCAAATTAAAAGAGATGGATCCCTATGAAGGACCGGGGGAGAATTGAGACTAGAACAATGAATATTTGAGAATTAATTTAGCAAGTTTGTTAAGTGGAACATCACTGTTTTGGGCAGGTCTGGTTCCAGAGCCATTGAATGTACTGGACCTGTTGGATTTGTTGAAAATGCAAATAGTCCAATCAAGTGTAATACTCATTAAGGGAAGAAGAATACAATTTGAAAGCTTTTATGAAGACATGCACTGCCTAATCTGTGAATTGAAAGCATCTTTTAAATTTGCTCCCTTCATATTCCTAGGTGGTAGTGAATATGTGGGTAGAAAAATGAGAGCATTTCAAATAATGCTAATGAAGTTAAATGATTGCAATCTACCATATTGTGAGGAAAAGTTGTTAGCTGGGAAAGATGAGGACAGAATTAAAATATTACCATGACTGGCATTTGATTTGAAAACTGCAAAGATAAGCTTAGGTTCCTATTTATGAAAACCATCCTCACAGCCTGATGAAATATATTTTAAAAGGTTTTATAGTTGCCATGGATACTTGTTAGCTTTGATGGAGTAAGTTGTAATCCATATTTAATCATCTGAGGTGAAGTAGCCAAAAAAATCTACCAAGTAAAATCAAAAGTAGCTTCATCTCTAACCTCATACTAGTTTGGAGGGATGGAAAGGTTAATAAATAGCCTAAAGATTAGATTTTTGGTTAATTATCGCTGCTTGAAAAGCAAGATATTTAGGATGCATATTGCCTGAATGTGATTCTAATGTTACTCTTTATGTGTAACTTTTTCTTTTAAATGGTATTTTTTTAGGTTTTGACATAGGAATTTAGATGGTGAGACCTTTCTGAAAGTTGATGAAATGTTAGCAACAGATTCAATTTCTGAAAACCATAGGGACACAGACAATATTGAAGACATTGATTCCTATGGTAACACATTTGCTTTTGGCCCCAAAGTGGCTGGTTTTTGCTTAGCTTCCTTTAATTACTATATATTGACAGCTGTTTTTCACAATTATAAAATGTCAGATTAAGGAGCATATGTACAAGGGAGTATGTACCATGCCTTAGGTTTGGTTAGACATCTCACATGACGGAGAGGTCTGCATGAAGAGTTCCTGAGATGTTTTTGGCATTTCCTAATGTGTCTGTCACATAGTGGAAGCTAAAATCCTTTCAAACGTTTTAAATATTATCCTCAATTCTCTTTTAAAACAGGTGACAAAAGACCTAAAACAGTATGACAACAAAATTATAGAATGCAAATTTGAGAACAACAGCTGGGTCTTCATGAGACAGAGAACAGACAAAAGTTTTCCTAATGCCTACAACACTGCCATGGGTGAGTGTGACAACCTACCAATGCTTGTTACATTACCAACAAAATGTGCTGTCTCTCTTGTTCTTGATGGGCAGAGTCACTGGATCCTGTCCTTGCTCGCTGGGATCAGGTTGTGTCAGGTCTGCCCCCTGGTCGGCTCTGGTTGGTTTGTAGGTTCTCCTTTTTAGATAGACCTGTGGGCTTGTGCCCGTGTGTCCAAGAGGGAAGTTTAAAGGGCAGGATAATGGGCTGTATACAAGTTGAATTTATTGAACAACAAGAGTCATGATAATTTTAGTTCTATTCAAAACTATGACCATTGTTTGGCAGATGGTAAATGACTAAATTAGCAGGGGGAAATGTAATTTCCAGCTCCTAAAATAGCTCTACAAACAATGGAGAACAAAGTAAACCAAAGCTGTTAAAAAACAACACCCTGAACCAGCGGTCGCCAACTGGTGGTCCAAAAGGTTGGCGGCTGCTGCACCTGCTCTGCTATCGTTTAGAGTGTTCTTTGGGGACAATATAATCTCCCTGAATGCTTTGGGGATTCAGAATAGTAAGTTTCTGTCATGGGGAACAACACAAATTCATAAGGTAAACTAGTAGTGGCAGTTGTTGCCCTGGATTGCATTTTTAGTGGAGTTGGAAAAAAAGATAAAAAACAAGATTAAAGGTCAGTAGAATCGCATACTTCTAGAGTGCTCAGTCAGTGGTGATGATGATTAACGATAAGCTTATGAGAAAATATAGAAATTATCAGTTTGAGTTTTGCAGCTTAAAAGTTACTGTTTATACATTTAAAAGTTCTTGTTGGAGCTAGCAGATAAGTTCAAACAAGATGAGTTAATTCTGAAAATCGCAATAATTAAGCCAGTATCTTTCCCCCCCAAAAAAACAAATTGGTAAATACAATTAAAAGGACTGGTACTAAATTTTGATCACATAAGAAAATTGCTTTTTTAAATTAGTAATTTTACTTCAAACAAGTTATTAAAATAATATTACCTACCAGCTACAGTGAAACCTGCCTATTCAGTGGGAATGGTGGCTGATGCTGAGCTATATACTTCGCAGTGTGGACTGTTTTCTGAGAAAGAATAGACTGTAGCACAGATTTTTTGTAGAAATTTTAGTTGAGTATGGTCTATAATGTGATGCACTATGCTAGGTTAAAATCCTGTAAGAACTATTTGGGGGGACAGAAAACCATAGTGAATACATGCTTATAACCCAAGTACTTAAAGTTTTAGTTTAAAATTAATAGTACAGTAATGAATAGCTACTGGAAAAACTTGGAGGGTGGGAGAAGGAGGAGAATAGTTTAATCCGAAGCATGTCACTCAAGTCAGTAAAGTGGGGGTGTTTAGCATAATGGGAGGGAAACCTTTCCCCTTTCTCATCTCCCTGTGGTGAGTCTACTGCCTTAATTAACCCTCACTTGAGACACGTGTCTCCCTTTGTCCGCAGCTGTATGCAACAGCATCTCCAACCCTGTCACCAAGGAGATTCTGTTTGAGTTCATTGACAGATGTGCAGCTTCTCAGGGACAGAAACGAAAGCATCATCTGGATCCTGACACGGAGCTCATGCCTCCACCACCTCCCAAAAGACCTCGCCCTTTGACCTAAGTCCTGCCTCTGACTTCAGGATTGAGAGGAGAGATGAATGAGAAAAATGCTGTCGCCCCATTTGCAGCCAGAGAAATTCAACAAACAACGTGGCTTGATGTTGATACACATCTGAATTTTTTTTAAAAAGAAAAGTATTGTAGCCCGGCTGTAAATATTTGACTCATTTGTTTTCTTAGTGCTACAATAAATACATCATGGACTTAAACATTTTATTTATATTTGATAAACCCAGCCTTACCTTGTGGAATCTGAAGATTGAAATATCCAAAGGTTTGAACAAGATTGAAATCAATGAAAAAGAGGCCTTGTTTATATATGGATAACTTCTACCTTTAACTTACAAAGTTAGCAATCTGGAACTGTGAGCGCCTAGAACACTGTATTTTTTAGAAGTTGTATTTCAGCTATGGTAAATTTTCCTTTTAAAAAATTTAGGCAGTGGCATTAAACATTCTTCCTATCCTTTATCATGGATTTTCTCCATATCTGACATTCTTGTGTTCAAAAACAGATGACAAGGTTGTTAAGTAATGCATATATTAAACAGCGTGGTCTGGCCTTATCATTTTAAGAGTTATTTGTGGACATGTAAAAGGAAAAAGGGACGCTCCGTTTTGTGAACTGCATCCTCTCTAAGGAAGAGCACTGAGTATCTATCTGCATCTGCTTCTGTTGTTTGAGCTACAGTGCCAGATCTCCAGTGTGTCCATTCTGGCCGTGGTTTTGAGTTTCTTCATAGAACCTAGGTCTACACCACCAGACCCTTTACCCTATTGCTCCCTGGGAGACATTTTTTAAAATGCCAGGGCTACTGCTTTACCTCAGTGGTATCAGCACATTGTAAATTACATTAACACACAAAACTCACTGTGATTACAGGAGTGGTATCAAACACAAGCAGTGCTGTGTGAGTTCCCTCGAACAGAACAGCAAAAGCAATGCCCGCTGACTCCATGGTCAGGAAGCGGTGTGAGCGGAGTAGGTAGCATGCTGTCACACAGTTCCTTTCCCACTGCCATGTGATGCAGAGGCACAGAGCAGGCACCTGTAGGAACTAAACATCAAGGAAGCCAAGACATTTCTTTTCAAAGCCAGGATTCTATGTACATTTTCTTCTGGGAATGTTATTTCTGTTGTATGTCTGAATTTTAAAACGTTTACTGGTAGATAATGGATTTAAAGAGCAGCTAATTGGTCATCTGCCATTGTTGAGAAACCATGTTCTGATTGGTTTGTGAAGGAACTGAGAATTAGCCGATTAGAGGCTAATGTATTTATTTTTAGAGATACAGGTTTTAAGTATGTGTATTTTAAATTTTTTCATGGCCTGAGTTTTATACATATCTCTGCATATATATACACATGTGAGTGTATGCAGCAGTGTATATTCTTCTACTAATGCAGTCAGAAATGAAAATCCAAATGACTTACCTAGTAGACTGAATATCTGACAAGATTTGTATATGTGATAGCACAGGTTAACCAAAATGTATTTACCTTCACCTGAGTTTAAATGTTTTTAAACAGAGTTTTCTCCTGCAGTGCTTTTCTATATGAAGTAGTAGCGTCATGCTCAGGTGTTTTCCTTTGTTGTCCCCAAGTTATGTAATGTATAGTGAATTTATCCAAAATGCCATTTTAGGTATGCTCTTGTGTGTTTGGGCGCTGAAGGAATTAAAACATCCAACTGTCACATGACTAGAAAGATGGAGATTTGTCAAGGTTCCATAGTGTCTTGTACAAAACGGATCTAAAAAACGCCTAAGCAACTCCAAGTAGTCTGATGCCTCCTTCACCAGGATTAGTGACTTTTCACATCATATGTTGCTTTCTCCTGAGCCTGGGTAAATGCAGAGCCCTTTTGCTGATGCAAGAGCAAGCTTTTGCCAGTGATCTTTAATGGAGTTAAATGTTTATGGTAATTGTAACCTTTTAAATGAGTTATGTGAAAAGAGCATCTCATTTTTAATACAGCCAGATATTTTCTCCTTGCCATTGTGCATTTTCCAGCAGTTAGCTTTCTTAGTCTTCCCTTTCTTTTCAGTTATAGTGAAGTGTAATAGTTGGCCTTATAAGTAAACCCATGTGGCCCCTGAACACACTATCACCTGCAGTATCATAAAGAGTCATCTAGAAAGTCAGAGGGGACGGGAGTGGTGGGACCTGGAGCCAGGATTGGGAACATCAGGAGGGAAGCACTTCCCTTCTCAGCCCACTTCACAATACCCATTTTTTGACACTGAAGTTTTGTAGATAAGAATAAGAAAAATTTGCTTTTCTGAGTTATCACATATAAAAGCTTTTGCATTGTGTTTGGAAAGATGTGGATGACTCGACTACCTGGATGGTTACATTTGCTTTCTGTGAAATGCTCAGAAAATGTCAGGACATTCCTTCTCTGATGTGTGTCAGTGTGAATTGTAATAAAACTACTGACTTAAAATAACAGAGAGTGTATCTACTTTGTGTTACTTGTGACAATGTCTTTGTATCTTTTTAACTGATGCTTTTATGCCCCATTCTATTGCTGGCATCAGATTCTGCTGCTGTCAGCCAGATCCAACATGATCTATCTGGTTGTGTCACATTCTAAAAATTAGCATAAGACTTGGAAAATCCTCTATTTTTCTTCCTGAGAGACCAAGAAATTTGAATGGCATTGGGGGATATAGTTTGCCCCTTTTGTTTTTGGAGTGGGGGGGAGTGGGGGAAAACCTAACCTAAAGCAACAGCTGGTAGGTTGTGCACTGAGACACAAGCACGGGTCTTCCTGACCCCAGCGCCTGATGCATCACACAGCACTCTCCTGAAGGCTCGTTCCTGCGCCTGCGCCTGTGCCCGCGCCCGCGCCTGCGCCTGCGTGAGGATGCTTCCAGGCCAGGGTCCCAGCCGACTGAAGTTGTTTCTTGGGCAATAGGCATCTAACACCTCTCTCCCAAATAAGGAGATGAAGTTGGGAAAAGGGAAGTAAATACATTTTTAGGACCTCACTTAACTACCTGCTTAACAATATTTAAATGTGAATGATGTGGAGACCATGAAAAGAAATTAAATTTTTTTATTAACATGCTAAATCCCAAAGGTGTAATTAGGATGAAATAAGTGATAAAATTATATACTGGGCCAACATTGTCCTGGTTATTGCATTAGCTGTCCACTCTTGACGCTTTGGCAGGTCGTGTCAGTCTTGGTGAACCGGATGTGCCCTTCCCATGGACTCTGGTGTCAGGTGACCACTGTGCACGGCGAGGGAGGTGGGCACTCACGGGGGAGGGTGTTCAGAAAGTTCACATTTCCAAAAATCAGTGCACAGATCTGGGATTGCAGCTGTTTTGCTACTCTATTAAAGGGTATTTACCAAAAATTCCGTTGCCATCATTTCATAAAATAAAGGGAAGCTTAACACCCAAAAAGGAAGGAGGGCATAATTTAGAAGACAGGGCACACCTTTACATAGAATTTTGTTTTATGCGAGACTTGCTACACTGTCCTTTGCTGCTACAGTTCACCCCAAACTGGTGAAAACTTGATCATGGGCCGGCGTTGGGATCATTGCGTGGCTGAAATCCCAGGCAGTGGCTGGCAGGTGGGGCCCTCAGGGAAGAAGCAGCCCCCAGCCCCATAGCTGCAGGTCAGTTTTATAGCCAGAGCTGACCACAGTAAGATTACCTCACAATACTTGATCATATTGTGCTCTTGTGATAGAAGGTGTGGAGGTGAAAAATGAAATGATCCGAATGCTTAAAGCTACCCAAATAGAATGAAACCCTCAGCTGTGTGAGGTACCAAAATAAGCATAGCCAAGTACAACACAGAAAAGCAGAATTTGACAACAAATCGCACCAAGAGAGCCACTAGTCTTCATAACGTTGAGATTGGAAGACAGTCGACTGTTTTTCCCTCAGACCACTGCCACCCAGTGATCCTTGAACACTGCAAACCTGCTCCTGTCTTCCTCCCCAGTGGGAGGTCCCGGCCCATGACAGCAGAGGCCCTCGGAGCCCTGGCCAGGTGGCTCAGTTGGATGAGTGGTGTCCCCTGCACTGAAAGGTCGCCAGTTCGATTCCTGGTTGGGGCACATGGCCAGGTTGCGGGTTCAGTCCCTGGTTGGGGTGCATGCAGGAGGCAACCAACCAAGGTTTCCCTCTCTCCCTCTTTCCCTCTCTCCTTCTTCCTTCTTCTCTCTCTAAAATCAATGGAAACATCTTTTTTAAGAAAAGGCCTCAGCCTGTATGTGCAGGTGTCGATCTCATGTCTGCTTTGTGACACAGCTGTGTGACTCCTGGCTTTTTCCAAAATGCCTCCTCTCTATACCCAGAAACCCTCAACCTCCTTTAATCTCAGGATCAAGGGGGCCTTCCTGTCCTAGATCTCCTCCTAGATCCCCCACTGTCTTGTGATGATCTTCCCTAGTTTCCCCTCCAGACAAGGGACTGTATCATCTCTGTGACCCAGAGCACGGGGCTTGGCCATAGTGGGCTCTCGGTCGTCATCAGGGCAGTAAGTTCAGATGCCCTTTTGTACGTGCTGTCGAGACTCAGTCCAGATGTGTTTGCTGTTGTCTCCCTCAGTTCTAGCCTCATCATACTAGAAGCACCAATTACAGTTCTTATTTCTTCAGAGGCCATCTCTGATGCATCTTGTATTTAATCCTGATTAGAAGCATCCAGTCTTTTCTTGCCTTTTGCACTGAAAACGAGTGCATCAGAGGGAAACTTCTCACAGAATCGGAAGCAAGTGCCTGTGATACACCGAGGGAGGTGTGAGGCAAGGAGTGTTTCTAATCATGTCTCATTTTTTAATGCAGTTTCACTGAGCTTGCCGCATCTTAAACTAGAAGGCTGCTTCTCCCTACCCACCTGCTCCCGCCCAGCTTCTGATGTTGTTCTAGAGAAGTCCTTTGATAACTACTGAGGCTTTTGTTACTTTTAAAAATAAATACTTGGTGTGAGTTGGTGCTTCCAGCCATGTCGTTACTAGTAGAGTGGAGAAGGCAAGTGAAGATGTTGTTCTTGCTGCTACTAAAGAATGCTGTTTTCCAGGATCTAAAGGAATAAGAAGCAGTACAGTTTCTGTAGAAGTTCTGCTTCCCTCCTGAAAGCTGCCAGGGAAACATGGCATAGTTTTGATCTACAGTTTAAATACACAGTGTGCTCTGATGCACAATGAAGACGAGGGCTACAGGGACCCCAATTAAGCCACACCACAATCAAATGCTATAAAATTTCTTGAAAAAAACTGCTTGTAGGTAGAAACTGCACACCTGGAGACATCACATACAATTGGGCTGATGCAGGGGGTGGGGAGTGACCTAGGCCTTGGTGGATGGTGGGTTGGGTGGGGAAGGGGTGGTGTGGACAGAAAACCTGGGGAAGGGTGCCTTGGAGGGTTGGTCTAGAGCTTGTGTGAAGGACAATGGCTGTAATCACTCCATCTTCAACCAAGCAACCATCCTTGGCCATTTGGTCTTCTAGTTACTGACCCATTCCTCTTTCCCCTTTCCTGCAAAACTCCCAGAAGGGGAGGATGTCACTGTTCAAGCCACACCCTTTCCTCCCATTCTCTCTTGAACCCACTGCCAGCTGGCTCTCCTCTCTGCTGAGACTGCTCTTGTCACTGCCACCAGTGCCCTCTACAGGGTCAGATCCACTCCTAATTGACCTGTCAGCACCATCAGCATTTGACAAGTTCCTCATTCCCTGTTTTGTTGTTGTTTCTTTGCTTTTGTTTTTGCTCTTTTTAATGAGAAATTTCAAACACACAAAAGTAAGGAAAATGATAGCATGAACTCCTGTCTACCCAGATTTAGCAGTGATCAATCTGTGGTAGTTCCTGTTTATTTATACACCAACTAATCCCCCACTCTCCTACACACACACACACACACACACACACACACACACACACACCGATTGTTTTAAAACAGATCACAAGCTACTCTCTCCTTGTTGAACCCTTTTTGCACTTGGCTTCCAGACCACTACAATCTCTTAGTTTTCTTTCCTTCTACCTATTGGTCTCTCTTGCTGAGCCTTCTTCACCTTCTCAACCTCTCCGTGTTGTAGTGGCCCAGGCCAGTCCACTGGCCTCTGTCTGCACTCTCTCTCAGCAATCTCTCCTAATCTCAGAACACGAATATCATCTACACACCATTTCCAAATTTATTTCTAGCCTGGGTTTTTCTTGTGAATTCTAGACTCAAATATCCAGCTGACAAACTGACATCTTCACTTGGATGTCTGTCATCTCAAACTTGATACGTTAAAAACTGCACTCTCCTCCTCCTGTAGACTTCCTTCCCTTCCCACACTCTTCTTATGGCGCTTAGTTAATGGCAATTGCATTTTTTCCAGTTGCTTTAGAATCATCCCTGATCCTTTTCTTTGACACTTCATGTCCAGTCCATCAGCAAATGCTGTTGCCACTACCTTCGGACTACAACCAGAATCTGACAGCTCCTCAATCTCCCCACACTCTCATCCCATCTCTTGCCTAGAATATGGCAATAGCCTCCTCACTGGTATCCCAGTTTTCACCCCACCCCCACCCCCAGCTATTTTCCACACAGCTTGTCTGTAATATATTTTAGCACATGTCACTCAACTACTCCCAAACCTTCCAGTGCCTTCTGCATCATTCAGAATTAAATCGTAAATGCATACTGTAGTCCACAAGGCCTACCTAACCTGGCTCCCAGCAGCCCCTCTGGTCTCATCTCATCCTCCTTATTCACTCTGCTCATCATACTGGGTCCTTTGCTGTTCCTCTAACTGCCAAGCATGTTCCCACTTGAAGGACTTTGAACTTGCTCTGCTCTCTATCTGGAAATGCTCTCCCCCTGGATATCCATCCACAAGGCTCACTCATTTCATTAAAGTCTCCAGACAAATGCAACCTTATCGAAAAGGATTTCCTGGATATCTCGTCTAAAATGCCACTCCCATCACCATCTATGCGCTCACCCTGCCTTATTTTTCTACAAGTGCTTATGCTCTGTCATATATGTTTATTTGCTTACCTGTTGTCTGGCTCTCTTTTCTAGAATGTAAGTTCTGTGAGAACTGAGAATTTGATTTCATTCATTGCTGTATTTTCAGCATCTAGGCCAGTCTGGCACAAAGTGTAGGAATTCAACAAATATGTCTAGAATCTATAAGTGAACTAAGGTTACATAATTAGGCTGGGACGGATCGTGAATGTCTGGCTAAGAAGTTAGGCTAAATTTAATCAACAATAAAGAGCTACTGAAAGCTTTTAAACAAGGGAGTTCTTTGTGGGAATAAACTATAATTTGTCTAAGGTGGCAGAAGAAGAAAATTAATAGGCTAGTTGGGAGGTTCTTGTGATACTCCAGGTAAGAGTAAAGGAGCTAGGATAGGGTGGTATCTAAGAAATACAGGAGATGGAGGTGATAGGCATTCGGGAGGCAGAATTATTAAGAGTCAACGATCAGTTAAAAAGCAAAGTACCTTCAAGGGTTTGAGCCTCGGTGAGGGAATGAATGGCGGTGTCCTTAACAGAAATGAGAAGCTGATTTGAGGCTGGGTTGAAGAAGGAGCTTCCCAGCATGATGAGCTGGAGGTGCTGACAGGTGATTCAGGTGGAGCCGTCCAGAGAAGGCAGGAATTTAGAACCGAAGCTCAGTCAGGCCACACACCAGTGATGGTAAAAACAGGGTGAGTAGAAGGTATAGAATGAACAAGAGGGTCAGGGGTTTCCATGCATGGAAAGAGAAAATAACTAGTAAAGAAAGTAAGGCCAAGAAGTAAGAAGAGGCCTAAGAGGGTAGAGCCCACAGGAGCTAAGAGATGTTTCTTGATGGAAGAAGCAGAGAATAGTTTTGGCTGCTCCTGGAAGTCACAGAGAGCCAAGGACTGAGAAAAGGGCCATGAATTTGGTTTGTCAGTGACTTTCAGAAGCACCATGGGGATGGCTGGAGTCAGTGAAAAACATGAGGAAATGGAGGTGGTGCAGTTTGGGGTTTAATCTGTGTCCAACAGATGAATTGATATTCCCAAGTGTAATGATGACACAGGCGTGTTCACTCTGTGACGACACGTCTTTGAGCTGTCCAGGGATCTTCCCAGCCACTGTTTCAAGACACCCTGCTGTGTGGCCAGGGGTCCTCTCAGCAGATGGGGCCCGGACTGTTGCCTGCAGCTGAGAGATGCCCCTGAACTCATGAGCAGCAGCAGCTCTGGGATCCTGTAAGCGAAAGCACAAGGACCAGCATCAGGTGCTGCACCACGGAGACAGGCGAGGCCAACTGCAGAGCGCACACTGCCAGCCCAGACACACTGCCCCTGGAGCTGCTGAGCACGAGTGTGGCTGACCGGAAGGGGCTTCTGGGAGGCTGCTGGGGGCTAAGGCTCTGCCTTCATGCATGTGAGATACTCATGTCCATGATGGCTGACGAACTGTGGTGGTGGTATTCATTTTCGATACAAGGAGACTGCTTTAGCAATGCACAACATGCATTGTGCACATTAGGGCTTCATCGTTATTTGGAAATAATTGCTGCAAAAATAATCCTATTGGACTTAGAAGTCCATTTGCTTCTTCACAAGAGATGTCAGCAAGATATCACAAGAAATTTGTACACAGAAACGAAAAAGAAAATTTTTGATTCTCTGTAATTTCTACTGTTGACATTTTTGAAAGGTTGCCAAAAAAAAAAATGATCCTAATTTTTTATTCCTAACATGTACAAGGTTTCTTATTGATAGTGACTCCCAAGCATTAAAAGAGATTATCATTAAAAAGTTCTATCAGGATTTAAGGACACATTTGAAGCATGGAAATCTGATATAAAAAAGGCAAGTTCATGGAAGCAAGCTCAAGTTTCTCATTTCACATTTTGAAAAGATTTCGTTTTGAAGTTTCTTACAAAGCTATATCTTTTCTGGGACTTTGTATTGTACTTTTTCTTATAATTTTATAATATAAAGAAAATGTAATTGACTTTTTATCCCCAAGACCCATAGAGCCACTCTTATACTTTAGTTTATCCCAAGTTGTCCTTCAAAGACTGACATTTTCTGTGTTTGCCGTGATGTGAAAAGGGCTGGGAGCATTGGCCCAGGATAAGTCAGAAAGGGACGATGGCCTGAGTGAGTGGGAAAGGGGAAGGGGACCGGATCCTAAGATCAGAGTGTAGAGCCTGCTCCAACCAGCGGAGAGAAGGGGGGACTGGGAATGATAGGGCGGTGTTTTCCATCCCTCCCTTATACTTGTATTTCCTTTGCTGCCTCATCCCAGTATCAGGACTTCTTTGCTATAAAATGACAGAAACACAAACTCACCTACTTTAGATAACTTAGTAGTCCAGAAAGCAGGAGTGATTTCAGGAATGGCTTGTTTCAGGGACTTTCCATCTCTCAAATCCTAGTGTTCCCAGCTAGTGTTCAATCATTATGGTCTTTCAGTATTCACACGCGGTATTGCTATATCATGAATATCGGCACTGCTTGTAATCCAGCTGTTTTTGTGTGTTTAATCCTTTCCACCACCACAGATGGGCCATCGTCCTAAGCCTGTTTGTTTCTGAATGTCCTGTAGCACCCAACAAGGCATTTGTGCATTCACTTACTCACTTAACGAGAATTTTTTGAGCCTAACAAATAGAAGTTCCTCAATAATTCTACGTGAATGAATAAAATGGTTTACTTTAAAAAGATTGCAAAGGAAGTATAAAGTTGGAGAAAGATGAAATTTCATTTAAGGATGAGAGGTAAGCAGAGAGTTTGAGGAAACTGATCAGACTCCAGGGAGTTTATGATAATAGACACAATGAAATTGCCCAGGAACACGGACAGAGGTTTAGCTAGAGTTCGTCCTGGTTACGAGTATGTTGCCTCAGGTATACTGTCCATGGGGTCCAGGGGAGGGTGTTTACTGGGTGGCCAGGGCTAGTGGCTTGGGCAGAAGGGCCGGCAGTGCCCGGGGCCACGGCAGAGCTGCTGTTCACGTGCAGAACTAGAGTGACAAGCAGCAGGGGGCTCGATGGATGGGGGAGGTGTGGAGAGGAGGAAGCTACTTTCTGGACCCTCATACCTCCTGGGATCTTCCCAGAGAGAAGAAAAGCATGAGACTCAGTATGAGCTGGAAAGTCGCCTTTGAGAGTTTCTCGTCCCATTTTAGAGGTGAGCAAAGTGAGACTCAGAATTACTAGGTGACGTTAATAAGGAAACACAGCTCGTCCCCCGATTCTGACCCCCAGCTCATATAGCATCATTCCCTGTGGAGATAAAGGTGGGAATGAAAAAAAAAAATTGCCTCCACTTAGGGAGACAATTTGAACTTGAACAAAGCCCATTGTATCCCAGAGATGACTCCCTTTACCTTCTCCCGTCCTGGAGCCTGAGCCTCCCGGTTGAGGATTGAGGAGTTGAGGACTGAGGAGTTTTTCCAGGGTGAGGCAAGACCGGAGGCACCGCTGCTGGGTGCTCGGAATTGCGTAACCCACACGCGTCTATTTAGGCAAGTTTGATTTTGATTGCCATAGAAGGCAAAACATCTTAAAATGAAGTGGAGCTATCTTTGGGTAGGATGCAAAACCGCCCATGGGTATATCACATCAGAAACGATGTGTGATTTCTTCCAGTCCCTCAACTCAAAAAAAGATGAGCAGATTTAACCGATGTGTTCTTAAAATAAATAAATAAAGTCTGCTTTGAGCTTGAAACCGAGCACAGACATTTCAGGGTCTTCCTTCCTCGGGTGGTGGGACAGTCAGGGAAAGAGGAAGTAAAGGACAGTAATGACAAAATGTAAAGACAAAATCAGACCGGCTGATTTAGCTCTGCGCATGTTCTACTGGGAATAACAGGATTCCTAAAGGCCACAGAAACAAGGTTGGCTGGGAAAAAATTATGAATGGTGGTTATACATTTAAGTCATCACAGACATGCCTGAGGAGATTTCTTCTGGGTTCAAAAATCAACATTCCTTTTAAACCTTTAGTTTTAATAACAAAACAAGCCAAACCCAGGGATGACCCAACTCCTAGGACTCAGATTTGGAGAGGCAACATTGGTGGGTGGGTGGGTGGGTGGGGGGGGGGGTCTCACACTCTTCCCTCTGGCCTCCGGGTCCCAGGGCCTCAGGGAGGCCGCCGTGTGGCCCCTGTGACACAGCCCTCCACTCGGAGCCAGAGGCACATCGCTCCTCTCTCCGGGGCACAGCTGAGCTTTCACTTACATAACAGGGTTTTCTGGAGGGAAGCAAAATGCCCTTCGCAGGTCATCTGCGATAAAAATTGGCAACTTAATTAATTTTGTTGTATAATCAGCCCCTTACCCCCACCGTTTGGAGTGAAATTTTATCCTTGTGGTTCTCTTTTGTCTCTTTCCAAAAAGAGATTTAATGTATTACGGTTGTGCAGAAAATCAATGCTTTGAAATCAATGGTAATTTTTCAGGCTGTTTAAAATTACTCACATGACTGGCTAAGCCTGCTGCTGGTAGGAAAACAGCTTTGTCGCCGAGGAAATCTTCAAGTTTGAAACATTGCCCCTGTGTGTGTCTCTGGGACTTTTCTTCTTAGGACTTGGATATTTGTCCAACAGTGAGGGATTCAATCCACGCGTATTTGTTTAAACCTAATATGAGCAGGAGGTTTTGGCCCTCAGAAGTTTACAAAAACGTGACTGTGTGTTAGGGCCAAGGGTGGGGGGTGGGGTAGACAGCAAACAGATGTTGCCCAGCGGAGTGCTAACTGACACCAGGCGGAAGAAGACAGCGCTGTGAGGGGACACCGTGCCCTGGAGGCTCAGAAGGCCGGGGAGGCCGTGGGTGCCCTCAGGAAACTGCTCCCCAGAGGAAGGGCCATGATCCTGCGCAAGCACTGCCGAGAGCGTGACAGTGAGCCCAGCGCAGCCAACCCGCCACTGAGCCCTCACAGCAACTCTGGGACGAGCTCGTCAGCATTCCTGCTGTGCAGGGGAGGACACGGGAGCTCAGGGAGCAGGTGACTCGCCCACGGTCATGTGGCCAGGAAGAGGTGGAGCTGGGACTTCCTTCATGTCGCTCTGTGGTAGCATTCCACGTGGGTCTTCAGGGTGGGGAGTGTTCTGATCATTTCACATTTGACTGGTGGTTAGAGACACATTTCATGAGCCCAGAGACACTGAATTCTACAAGCTCAGGGCCAGGTTTGGTGTCCTGCATGGACAATCTATACTAATAAAAGGGTAATGTGCTAATTAGACCAAATGTCTTCCGGACATCCTTCCTGACAAAGCCAGTCCCGGGCAAAGCCGCCCCTGGTCCTGGGTGCCTGCGGCTGTGGCCGGCCTGGGTCCCGGGTGCCTGCAGCCGGCCAGAGGAGGAAAGTCTGGGTCCCAGGTGCAGGGGCCAAGGCAGAGGCAGTTAGGGGTGATCAGGCCAGCAGGGGAGCAGTTAGGGGCGATCAGGCCGACAGGGGAGCAGTTAGGGGTGATCAGGCAGGCAGAGGCGGTTAGGGGCAATCAGGCAGGCAGGCAGAGGGGTTAGGGGCAATCAGACAGGCAGGCAGGCGAGCGGTTAGGAGCCAGGAGTCCTGGATTGTGAGAAGGATGTTTGACTGCCGGCTTAGGCCCAATCCCGCCTAAACCAGCAGTTGGACATCCCCCAAGGGGTCCTGGATTGGAAAGGGTGCAGGCTGGGCTGAGGGACCGCCCCCAGTGAATTTCATGCACTGGGCCTCTAGTGAAAAAATAAAAGACCCAGTTTCTCTCCTAGAACTTACCACAAGGTTGAGAAGATAAGGTGCCCAGTGTGAAAACCCTGGAAAATGATTTGTGGCAACTTGTGAGCAGGAAGAATATTGATTCCCATCTGCCACCAACTCGAGTGTTCCTGGCAGGGAGCAGTGCTTCCCCTGAGAGTTCTTTGATGCAACAGCGAACCCCTGTCCCAAATACTAATGCAGAACAGATGGCGGGCCCTGTCCTGCTTGTCCTTACTGGAGAGCCTCAGGCCTGGACAGCTGTCGGACAGGGACGCACTCCTAGGACCCTCCTTGTCTCCCTCTGACCTGGCTCTTCATCACCCCCGTCAGGACGGGGTCATTCCTGGGCCCCGCCCACCCAGACAGTGCGTCTGTGGGAATGAGGAAAACTGCCTCCTGGCTTAGCTTCCTAAGCCGAGAGAGAGAGAGCTGGCTCTCGCCCCTCCTACCCCCTCAGCAGGGCACTAACTGCGTGTCCTGAGGGGTGAGCCTGGCCATCCCTCACAGCTCCTCCCCGGCCAGCCAATACCCCGCCAAGCAGCTCACACAGTTTCAGCGGCCCCGGGAGAAATGTTTTCCCAACACCCCGCACTTCCATTATCGCAGCTAAGAATTTGGTTTGCACAGTGATTCCTCTGGTTCTGATGACCACCCCAGAGCGCGCACGTAGGGTGTTGGGGAGGAAAAGGCAGCAACCACATGGATGGAAATGAGGAGCTGGACCCGGAGTCTCGCTTCCGCTGCGGGGGGAATGCATGGTGCAGCCGCCCCGCGTCACAGCTCAGCTGGTGGGCAATAAATCACTCCGAGGGCCAACGAGCCTGCGCAAAATTCACTGCCAACACGGCCACAAAGCACACCCTAGACAGTCGCCGCTCACAAATTATCGGGAGCGGGCGAGAAGCCCAAGAAAACATCAGTGACGCACTCCAGCTCAGACGACCTCGAGGCGATGGGGCTGAGGCTGAGGTGTGTTCCAGGGAAGCCTGCTCCGCCCAGCCAGACCCCCCTGAGACCACCTTTCTCCCCCAGGCCGCAGGGGCATTTGCTTTATCTGCAGAGGCATTCCTGAAAAGCTGCAAATAATTCGCATTTTGGTAAAACCAGTCCTTCTTACTGTGTTCAGTAAATGACCTTCCTGTGAATGGGCTCCGAAGGTGTCTGCTTTCAGGGGAAGTTATAGGCAAAATTGCTGTGTGTGTCCATCGTTTCTGGAATCCTCATTCCAGAAACTTCAAGGTTCAGAGCTTCTGCCTAATTAATAGAGGTTTTTACAATCCAAAAGGCTTAAGAACCACACACCGTTTTTGGACACATTTGGGTTGAGGTTTGTGTGCTCACCTGCCCAGCAGCGCGGGACTGTCCCTCACATGGGCCACGGCCATGAGGTCAGTCTGGGCTGGCGGCTCCCTGACTCGGGGCACCTGGCCTTTCTGGGTGCATTTGTAAAGACGGCCGAGAGGGAATCCCAGACACACAGCTGACCTCGTCTCCTGTTTCCAAATGGAACGACCAACCTGCATTCATCACGCGGGGTTACATACACCACGCAGAGCCCCTGTTGGATGGAAGGTCATGCTTCTCTCAGTAGGAAGTTACTAGTGTAGCGTTGCTGGTTCACCATTGCTGCCTTGGAACCAGCCATGTGTCCTGAGCTTCCTAGAAGGTCACGGCCCAGGGGACGCTGTGCTGAAGAGCCTGTTTCAGGCCCAGCGGCACTGCCCTCCGGGCCCCAGCCCCTTTGCCCTCCTTGTCGCCTCTTTCACGAGGAGTAGCATCTCCCACGGTGAGGGAGGTGGCCCTGAGGTCGGCACCTTTGCTGGGAGCTGCCTCTGCGAGCTGGTGGGCTGCTGGATGTTTGCATCACACTGGACCCTAAAGGACAACTAACTGGGAAACAACGGTTGATGCTGATACCATGATGGAAGGTCAGGTGGAGATCAGGGCAAGTAGGCCATTCTTTATAGACAGCGAAGGCTCTAGGTTCTAGGAGGCTCTAGGTCTGCCTCCTCGCCGGGGCTTCAGTGTTAGTATTTCTTTGCCTCCAGGGCTTTGCCCAATAACTCACCACCACAAGCGTGTGTGAGGGAGGCAGCCAAATGCTCCAGGACCCTCAGGGATGCTGGGCTCTGTTCCCCGTCCTTGGGAATGGAGAGCCGAGGCTCCTTCATGTTCCTGGATCCTTAGGGGTGAGCTGTGGGTCCAGAACTAGCCTCCAACCCGCACCCGCGGAGGCTGGTTTAAGTCTGAGTGGTGGGTGGGCATTATTCCACCCGCAGTGATTCCACTTTGTCCCTCCTGTCCGTCCTAAGAGGGAAGGTGGACCTAGCATGCTGGCCCCGTCCCGGGATTTGTAAGTAAGAGCTTAGTCCTCTCTCCCCCACCTCCCACATCCCTAAGTGCTGCCGGGGAAACTGTAACTGAGGTCTCCATGGTCCGAACACTCAGGCCCGACCGTGACGGAGCGAACCGGCTCCACTGTCTTAGACAGCCCCACGGCCTGGAGCGTTTCCCTCGCCAACGCACAGGGAACCGCGCTTTATTTCTCATGATTTCAGAGATTTAAAAATGTCAGAGAGATGCCGGCTGTAAATGTCCCCACAGTGATTTTTGTCACTTCGTAGAGAAAAGAAAGCAAGCTTCACCACCGCCCCTTTCAGAACAGACCCAGCTCCTCCTCTCACAGCCCATCCTGCTCACAGCCTGGTCTGCCACACACGGGAAAGGATGTTACCGCCACTGTTCCCACCACAGAGAACACCTCCCTGGTGACTTCAGAGCCTGCCATCAAAGGACGTCATCTGCATCTGGGGCCAGAGAATCACACACACACACACACACACACTCACACACACACACTCACACACACACACTCACACACTCACACACACACTCACACACACACGCACACACACTCACACACACACACACTCACACACACAAACACTCACACACACACTCACACACACATACACACTCACACACACACTCACACACACATACACACTCACACACACACTCACACACACACGCACACAGACACACACACTCACACACACAGAGACACACCCACTCACACACACACACACTCATACACACACATGCACACAGACACACCCACTCACACACACGAGATGGCAGAGCGGGTGGGTTCTCCCCTTCCTCACCCATCTCCTACCCACACCACTGACCCTACCCTCACCACTGACCCTACCCACACCACTGACCCCCCACACCACTGACCCTCCCCTCACCACTGACCCCCCTCACCACTGACCCTACCCTCACCACTGACCCTCCCCTCACCACTGACCCTCCCCTCACCACTGACCCTCCCCTCACCACTGACCCTACCCACACCACTGACCCTCCACACCACTGACCCTCCCCTCACCACTGACCCTCCCCTCACCACTGACCCTCCCCTCACCACTGACCCTCCCCTCACCACTGACCCCCCTCACCACTGACCCTACCCTCACCACTGACCCTCCCCTCACCACTGACCCTCCCCTCACCACTGACCCTACCCACACCACTGACCCCCCACACCACTGACCCTCCCCTCACCACTGACCCTCCCCTCACCACTGACCCTCCCCTCACCACTGACCCCCCACACCACTGACCCTCCCCTCACCACTGACCCTCCCCTCACCACTGACCCTCCCCTCACCACTGACCCCCCTCACCACTGACCCCCCTCACCACTGACCCTCCCCTCACCACTGACCCTCCCCTCACCACTGACCCTCCCCTCACCACTGACCCTCCCCTCACCACTGACCCTCCCCTCACCACAGACCCTCCCCTCACCACTGACCCCCCACACCACTGACCCTCCCCTCACCACTGACCCTCCCCTCACCACAGACCCTCCCCTCACCACTGACCCCCCTCACCACTGACCCCCCTCACCACTGACGTCACCCAGGCCAGACAGTGGAGGCCCCCCATCCAAGGGGTCACAGCCCAGCGATGGAACGATCCCAACCTCCCCACTCCCAGGGCAGGGCCCCAGTCCCTCTGCTACCCAGAGTGGGCTGTGCATTTACCTGGGGCAGCAACGAGACTGGACACAACAGGTCCCTGGGGCTTCCCTAAGTCCGTGTTCAGGATCCACTGAGCAAGGCTAAGAAAAGGTTACCCTGTGTGCAGAGGGTAGAAGTTGGTTTGCAAACAAATTAGTCAAATAAGAATTGATGAAGAGCTTTTAAAAACAACCTGAGAAGACTAATGCAGTCATTCTTTTTTTTTTTTTTAATATCCTCACCCGAGGATATATTTATTGATTTTTAGTGATAGAGGAAGGGGGAGAAACATCGATCTATATGTATCCGGAACCTGCAACCTAGGTATGTGCCTAGACCGGAATTGAACCGCAACCCTGTGGTACATGCGATGATGCTCCAACCAGTGGAGCCACCGGGCCAGGACGTGACTCAGTCATTCTGACACGTATTTGTGGATGGTCTGCAGCTGGCAGTTGATGAGGATTGCAGCGCCTACCTCTGTCATTCAGGAGTGAAGCAGACACCCAGGCAGATACTATGCTGGGAGCCGAAATGCTATGAAGGGAGCTTACAGAGGACTGAGAGAGCCGGGGACCTCTACCTCTTCCCAGCAGATGCTGTGTGGAAACTGAGCCCCGAAAGCTGTGACGTGAAGAGTTGGTTTGGAGAAATCGTGCTGGCTGCCACGTGGGGAGGGGAGGGGGCTGCTGAGAAAGGGAAGGCCACTGCGGCTCTCCAGGAAACGGGGGGAGGGAGGCGGAGGAGGGCGGGAGTGTGCTCATGCGGAGGGGAGGCCCTGTTTCCGGGTTAGGCCACTGAAGCTGGAGGAGGAGGGGGCGGGGAAGGAAGGCCATGGCCGTGTCTGAGGAGTGGGTTTCCTAGAAAGCACTGCAAGGACAGGGAGGGAACAGACCTGATGAGCTCGGGTGTAGACTAGTTCAAGGTGCTTCCTGAACAGAGAAGGGGGTGCAGCAGGCAGGTGGACACCTGAAGGAAACCATAGAGAGGGGAGTCGGGCTGGAGGTGGGTCTGGGAGGCCTCGGGTCGGTGGAGACCTGAGTGAGGGTTACAGCCTTTCCTAGTATTTTAGCAATATCCTTCGCAATCGAATATTTGGTGCTAATTACAGATAAACAACAGGCCTCATTTGCATATTAACAACTAAATGGACTAATTACAAATTAGCTTTATCTATTCATTAAAACAAGCCCGGGAGGCTTTTTTTTACTTAGAAAGGCTTTGATAGCGTTTAGTTAAATTACTGTGTGTGCACCTGGAAGCCAGAACAGCTGCACTCCTTGTGCGCCATTGGGCCATGGGGCTGGCAGTGCAGAGGCTTCGGTGACTTAAAACCAAAGGGGATGGGACTGCACCCCCAGAGAGCCAAGGCCCGCACATGGCCCAAAGTAGTGTCTGGTGCAATTAAAAGGAAAAGCCAAAATTATTCTAGCTTTTTAAATAAAGTTTTGTAGAGCTTCTTCTACAGGAAAACGCAGGGTCCCCAAAGAGGGCCTCTGAAAGTAAAGTGATTTTCCAGGTTGAGAGCGAGAAGAAGCCTCCCTCGCCCGCCCGCCCCGCAGCTGCCTGGAGAGCAGCCTCCCCCCCCCCCCCCCGCCCCACCCCCTGGCCGCAGGGGGAATGAATGTCTTCGGACAGAAAGGCATTCGCGGAGGGTTTGTTGTGCTCAACAGTGTGAACGGATCTTGTGGGCTCAGCTGGACAGGCTACAGTGACAGCTACAAGGAGAAACCAAGCACACCGACAATCACTAACTAGGAAACACAAAAGGCAAACCAAGAGAAAATGCTGTTCTAATATGTAGAAGAGGTAGTTCGGCTCTGCTGGAAATACTGTTAGCCACTGACTGAGGTAAAAGCAGACAGAACCGTGTTGAGAAAATGGAGAGGAGACGAGGGTGCGTGTACAGAAGAGATGGCCTGGCCGTCCACAGCAGATCTGAAGCGAGAAGCATTCCGTGTGTGCTGCCTGCACGTGCGGAGGGGAGGCCAGAAGGAAGACACTGTCTGGGGAGTGAGAACTGGAGGGAGACAGACGGGGCAGGGCAGTGCGTTCTATTTTATACTTTGTAGTCATGTTTGACTTTTTTAACCCATATGCCACTTGGATAAAAAATAAAAATGCATTTTATTTTATCCTTTTTATTAGTATATTTTATTGATTTCAAAGGGGAAGGGAGAGGGAGAGAGAGAAAAACATCAGTGATGATAGAGAATCATTGATCGGCTCCTGCATGCCCCCTACTGGGGATAGAGCCTGCAACCTGAGCACGTGCCCTGACCGGGAATCAAACCACCACCTCCTGGTTCCTGGGTCAACGCTCAACCACGGAGCCACACCGGCTGGGCCCGTGGTCGGCAAACTGCGGCTCGCAAGCCACATGTGGCTCTTTGGCCCCTTGAGTGTGGCTCTTCCACAAAATACCACGGCCTGGGCAAGTCTATTTTGAAGAAGTGGTGTTAGAAGAAGTTGAAGTTCAAAAAATTTGGCTCTCAAAAGAAATTTCAATCCTTGTACTGTTGATATTTGGCTCTGTTGACTAATGAGTTTGCCGACCACTGGGCCGGGCTAAGAAACATTTTGAAGGGCCTCTGCTGACTGGTTTCCTTCCACTGCGAAGCAGAGGCACGAGCACATAATGGTGCCTCCAGTCTCTTCAGCTCAGCAAAGCAGAAATGTAGCAGCTGTGTGTGTGACCATCCGAGACCCAAGCATGTGTTGCTGGGAGAGTCTGGGCTGATCTCAGATACAGTCTACCGTGGCACGCACCTCTCTCAACATCTTCAGGGCTACCCATCGCCCACCTGAGAGAATCCCAATTCTGTAACATCGATTTTCAGGGCGTCTACGTTATGGCCCCCCAAACCTCTCCCCTTCCTAACATTCCCACCCCACCCCCCACTTGCAGCTCCAGCCACCCTAATGGCTGGTGCACTGTATGTAGTTCACACCACGCTACACTGTCCTTCCATCGCCCTATAACCTAGCTCACCCTAACTCCTGCTCAGGTGGTCTTGACATCCTAGTCCAGGCCTATCCTTCTCCCGAAAGCCTTGACTGACCTAGCCGGTGGGCTGCCAGCACGCCCTGTGCTCATGGCACATTACCCAGGATCAGTCCCTCTCTCCCCATCTCATGAGCCCCTTGGGGCAGGAACTGTGACCAGTGTGAACTGCACAAATGAGTATGGCTACTCCAGAAGCTATCTAAAGGCTGAGAGCAAGTCCTTCACCGTGTCCTGCTTTCCCTCCTTCCGTCCAGTTCCATTTGCCAACAAGGCACTGTCCTCAGAGCCCACTTGGCCTCTGCCTCTCTCTGCCCCGCAGGAAAGAGAAATCAGGTCCCTGAGGGAGGGAGACTCAAGGATGGAGGGAAAGGCCTTCAATGTGGGGCTTTGTCATGATTTCTGAGCCCAGACACTAACCCAGAGCCCAGAGGGAAGGTGTGGAAGGCCTGGTCACGTCCGGGTGCTCGCCCAGCATGGTGGTCTCTCATTAAGCAGATCCTCATGTTCCCTGAGCCTTTCCAGGAAGCAACAAGTCTTACTTCTCACCCCTGACATCTCCTGACCAACAAGCTTGGGTTTCTGCCCTCGGCCCCTCCCGGACCTCAGCTGGACCCAGCCCTGTTGCACCTCGGAAAAGCTTCCTGACCGGGAGGGAGCCTTCCAAAGCGAAGAGCAGCGAGAGAGAAGGGAACTTGGCAGCAGTAGCAGGCACCTGGAGAAAGGGGCCTACCTGCATGGCAGGCCAATGATGTTGGGAATAAAATGTTGGCGAGCAGTTTTGAACTCCGACTTTGTGCCAGCACAGTGCCAAATGCCTTGCACACGTCACCTCACTTGTCTCGTCAACACTCTGTGAAGTAGATGCCTCAGTGCCCAACACTTAGCAGACTGGCCCCTGCGGCTCAGAGAGAGTTCATTGTCCAGAACGCATGGAGGTATAAGGTGAAAAGGGGCCTATCCCAGGACTGTCTGGACTCAAAGAGTCTGAACTTTGAACTTGGATGTTCTGCTGCTATGGACCAGGTTGGCAAAGGAGGGGAGCAGGAGAGAAGAGAAAAAAGGTGATAGAAAATTGTTTATAAAGGCAAGGGGAATTAAATTGTAAGGGAAATTTAGCTCTTGAGAGGAGTGTGTCCCACCAACATCTCCCACCCTCATTTCTCCTAAACCAAGCCAGCACTTCAGGGGTTGTGGGGTCCCTTTTTCTTCCTCGGGTCTAAAGTTGAATCAACTGGAAACAAGCTAATGCTTTGAATAATGCTCCCTGAGGTGCGACCTTAATCTGCATCTCGTCTAGACTTTCTAATGCCCCTGCAGGAGCAGGGATCTTATCAGTGTCTACATTTTTGACAAGCAATAAACTCACACTTATCTAGGCTGATGGCTCCGGGTGCCTCCTTCCGCAGCTAGTGAGTAATTTCAGACGTTGTGGGAGGGAGTTCTCGGTGGAAGCATCACACTTTCAATCCAAAATTAAAGCTCAATTTGGTCTAATTGTCCTTGATTTTGTCAGTTGCATAAAATGGCTGGTTCCGTATGCAACAATAAATAAATAGGTGCGGAGGTTCACAATTCCTTCTTCCTGGGGATTGACCCCATCAAGTTCTCTGCTCTCTCTCGTGCTATTTTCACCCACCAAACAGTGCTGATCTTTCTCCTTTTCTACTTTCTCTCCCTTCTTGTGCATTCCCTACCCTTACCAAAAAAAAAAAAAAAAAAAAAAAGAAGAAGAGCATAGTGTCTCTGTGTGTGTCTATCCCCTCTGCCTGTGATGTATAATTTTAGAACGGAAGTTCCTTAAGATCGAGAATAGTTCCTTCATGAGCTGATGATACTCAGAAATCTGGCAATGCCTATTTTAACGGCAAATTGGTAAACTGGAATAAAGAAAATAATGAAAGTGGCCATTTATTTCTCTAGCAATCATTTTGTTGCAAAATCTAGCAATAGAGACCCTATTTCAGGCCTGGAATGAAGAGGCAGAGAAATTGTCTCAGGCCTCTGGCGGGAGAATGCCTTCCAAGAACATCTAAAGATTGGCCTCAGGCAGTGAGGGTGCTGGAAGGCACCAGCCCTCCTGGCCAGCAGCCCAGAGTTGTCACCTGCCTCTGCTCTGGTCAGTTCTGTGACGTTGGACAAGCCCTTTCCCATCTCTGGTACTCAGGTTCTTGCTCAGGAAAGTGAAGGGCTGTAGTGGGGTCTGAGGCACATTTCAGTGGTGACCCAAGTGCCCCTGGGAAAGGGAAGGAGGTTGGCGGTGACCCAGAGAACAGGATGGACGTGATGGACGCCCAACCAGAGCAGTGGCAGAGAGAGGGAGAGAAGCTGAAGCATCCGAGAGAAACCTGGGAGGCGAGTCAATGGAGCCTGGCACCCAGGGGGTGTGGGGTGAGGAGGCAAGAGTCTGGAGACGTGCTTTCATTTCAGCCCTGGGGACGCAGATGTGTGGAGGCAGAGATCAAGATAGCAACGGGAGGAGAAGGTGTTGGATTTGGAATTTACCATTTGTGCTGATTTTGAAACATGCCCTCAAATTCTTGAATGCTATTCCCATCTTGAATGTGAATTTGCCTTAGTGACTGACTTCGCATGAATCAATGCAATAGAAGTAGTGCTGTGTGGCTTTTAAGACCATCCAGCTTCCTTCTTAGTCTCTGCCCTTGGAACCAGCCACCATTCTGTGGGGAAGCCTTGGCAATATGGGAAGGCCATAGGTAGGTGCCCCAGCTGAGGTCCCAATGGATGGTTGGACCAGGCAAATGAGGAAGACTTTGAGATGTCTCCAGCCCACACCACCGTCTGACCACAGCCTCATGAGAGACCTAGAGCGAGAAACACCTACTTGGGCCGAGTCAATATCCAGAACTATGAGAAAGAGCAGTAATACGTGACCGCTGTTGCGTTATGTCACCATGTCTGGGGTGGCTTGTTATGCAGCAATAAATAAGCAGAATCTGCTCCAGATAAGAAGAATGCTGGATCACGCAGTCTTGGCAAAACACAGGTGGTTCATGCAAGAGAGCTAAAAGGAGAGCGTTTGTAGAAGTGGCTGTTTACAGAGGCATGGACAGGGCAGGGTTAAGAGAACCAATGAAAGATGGGAAAGTCCTTGGACAATAGCTTCAGGCGAATCCATTCCTGTCTCTAGACCTGAAGAACAAAGGGGAGGGGACAGTGTTACTGGAGCCTAGTGGCCATGGCAAAAATGAAAGAGGGACCCAGGAAAAAAAAAACGAGGGCCACTAGAATCTCAACAAGGGCCATACATGGCCCCCACTCTCCTCCGGTTCTCCCCTCTCCTGCCAGTGCCCCCCATCGGCTGTCCCAGCTGCAGCCAGAGGGCAAGGGAGGCAGGAATACAGCCTGTGGGGGCCAGTTCTCCCAGACCATGGGACGGCGAGGAGAGTACATTCACCAACAGCAAATGGAAAGCAATGAGCAAAAAACAAATAGAGAGAAAGACAGGAGTCTAGGTGGGAAGGCAGGACATGCAACATCTAAGGACAAAGTGAGGCAGAGGTGCTTTCAAGCGAGAAGGAGAAGGTGAAGGAGGAGAACCAGGTGGGCCAGGTCTGCAGCCCATAAACCCATCGAGGGAAGAATTGGAAAGGGAAGGAAAGGCCAGGATGACCACATTCACTTGGGAGGGTCCTACTTTCATAGAATGCTGAGCCCCTGCTGGACAGTGTAGGGACCGAGCCTGGTGGGGGAGCAGGTAGAAAGAAGGTCACAGCAGGTCCACCTGTCTCTCGGCGTGACTGCTGGTTGGCGGGTCTTGCCTCACCTTCTGGATGCTCGATGCCTTGAGGTCAGGGACAAGTGGTGCTTCTTGTGTCCCTTGTGTGCGCGCACAGGGACTCGGGTCCCACCCAGCCCTCCAACTCCCCTCCCCTCTGACAGCGATCAGTCTGTTCTCTGTGGCTATCGGCTGTAAACAAACAACAATAAAAAAAAAAAATCTTACTTCTTGCGACAGCATGGATGGGCCTGGCGAGTATTATGCTAAATGAAATGAGTCAGTCGGACAAAGACAAACATATGATTTCACTCATATATGGAATCTAATGAACCAAATAAACAAACCAAATGGAAGTGTTTTTTAAATTGCTTTGGAGGCCAGTGGCTTCTGTGGAACTGGACAGGGCAGGTAGAGGCTGCGGCTCAGCCTGTTGTTCTGGTTCCAGTTCTGGGTCTTCGGTGGGGCCCAGAAGGGGCCCTGGAAAGAGGAGGAAGATAAGAGAAGCCGATCGGTGGGAGCCCCTCCCAGGAGGCCCCTGTGGGACTCCGTGGTTTAGCCCCAGGGGTACTCCCGCCCACCTGACCTGCCAGCTCTTTGCCAGGAAGCAGGTTCTCCCAGGCATATGCCAACAAGGGAACATTTCCTGGAGGAAGTATGGAGGAGGAACTCTGGTGAGGTGGGGAGGGAAAGGAGAGTGGGCGCTGCCCCGAGCTCCCTGCGCGTTGTGGTTCAGTCCTTCTTTGAACAGCTGCCATGCAGAGGCCCGCTGGCTAATACCCACCTCAGGTCCGGGGCCTGGACCCGGACAGCCCAGCTCTCACCCGCCGGGAGGCTAGTGCTGCGCGGTGCAGGTGCCTGGGGCTGGGACCTGAGCAGCGCTGTTGCCCCGCAGCCGGCCAGGCTCTGTCTGGCACCCTGTTCCAATGCCAGGGTTCCTGCTCCTGCTGCGATTGGCAGAGATACTGCAGGGCCAGTGCACACCGATTTATTTTTTTCTGTTCTGATGAATCACTTTTACCACAAGAATAAGACAGTGGTAGCTGGTTGATTTTGGCCTTGAAACTGAATAGCTCCGTGTCTTTGGCTCAGCCGAGGGTCTTTTCCTCTGACTATCTCTCTTTCTTAGGAGAGACCGTGTTCTTGCACCGGCCAAGGCAGAGACACAGATGTGGGTGTGGGTGAGAGTCCTGCCAGTTACTTAGGCGTCAGTCAGTGAGGTCCAGGGCCAGGGAGGAGTTGGGTTTTCCTACAGGACTCTGGCTGCATAGAGGCTTCAAGGGGCCATGGAGCCTGCTGCTGCTCCCTGTTTACCTTGTCCATCCATCTATCCATCCATCCTCCCACCCACCCACCCACACACCCACCCATCCTCCATTTTGGATAAAAATCCTCCAATAGCTTCAGTTCATGCCTTCACCTTTAGGGGTATGTTCACCAAACACCTCACAAGATGTTCATTTTGCAGCTTATACACCCAAACTACATTTTCCCCACTGATGAGTCTGTCTATACTTTTTAAAATTTTTTTTAAATACATTTTATTGATTTTTTTACAGAGAGGAAGAGAGAGGGATAGAGAGTTAGAAACATCGATCAGCTGCCTCTTGCACACCCCCTACTGGGGATGTGCCCGCAACCAAGGTACATGGCTTTGACCGGAATCGAACCTGGGACCCTTTAGTCCGCAGGCCGACGCTCTATCCACTGAGCCAAACCGGTTTCGGCAAGTCTGTCTATACTTTTAAGCGTAATTAAATAATCCAACTGCCTTCCTCAGGAAAACATTCTGAAGACATGAAGATTGAAGAAAGGAGGGGGAGAGGCAACAAGAAGTGAGAGTGTGAATACCTCCTAGAGTGGCCGAGACGGGAAGCATGGCCACACTTTTTTGGCCCAGATTTTGGATTCTCTTTGAATTTGGCTCAAGAAAAGGCCACTTTATGCCCTTCTCTGAGCGAGTTTTGCTGTCAGTGACCAGAGCAGGAAACCCTCTTTAGGAACAGGCAAGGGGGGAGGGGGGAGGAAGGGGGGAGGCTGTGGGGGTTGGATAAAGGTCACAGGTGTGACACGCAGTCAGCCCAACCCACCCCTTCCCCCTTCCAGGCCAGTGCCTGCACTAACGTGGAGCCTGCTGCACACCAGTGCAGCAGGTGGGCGTTCTCTGCCTGGTGCCTGCCCACATCCAGCTTTAGCTGTCACCAGGAGCCCAGACTGGCTCTCACATTCCTGAGAAAGTTCGTCAGTTTACTCATGTTGTGTTCCCCGAGCCAGGCAATGTGTTGTCTTAAATAACAAAACTCTGCAAATGGCAGTTCAGTCGTAAAGGAAATGCCTCACCTAAGAAATAATCTCCCCGTGCCAATTGTGGGATGATCATTTTCCACACCAACACCCTGAACATGTTGGCTTTTAAGACACATAAACAGTGGATGCGAATTCTTGCTCACGCATAGAGAGAGAAGAGAAACCACATCCCTCTAGAAGGCCAAGCCGGATGCTCAGCTGCTGGCGGTGTGTCTCTCGGCAGACTGTGCCACGCTCTCGGGAAGGCTGCTGGGCTTCGGTGGAGGTGGTATCCCCGGCACTGCCTTGTGGGTGGTGTTCTTGAAGCTCACAAAGGTCACGTGTCTACAAGCTCCCCCAGAGATTTGGCTTAGGGGTGATGATCAGGCCCTGGGGTGACAGTCACCCTTCCTTACAAAGCCACAGAGACGAAGACACTGGCTCCCTCCCATATCGCTTTCTTCTCTTGCTTATTTAGTTTTGCTCACTGCCTGCAGCAGGCTGGGGAGCCAATCTGCACTCCAATTCAAAGCAAGCTGGTCTAGCTCAGCAAGGAGTTGGGAAGTGTGAAGTCTCCGTGGGTTTGTTATTGCTTTGTCTGCCTAGCTGCATCATTCCCCAACTCTCACCAAACGCTGGTCTGTGCCCTGGTGCTGACTGACACTGAGAATTAATGTCCCTCTTGTGGAGCATATTAAACACACACACACACAAACAAAACCTAGTGATCCTCCTTGGTTTGTGGAGAAGAGCTGATGCAGTTGTATCACCGAAATGTAACCCCCGGACACCGGGAGATCCTCTGTGACAGGGAGGCTGCCCGGCCCGGAGTCTGTGAGTCAAGGCTTGCCTCAGGGCACAACTGTTTGTGATCCCGGTTCAGTTCACCTCGGTGTCCAAGCACAGCACTCTCTGTTCAAACCGAACAGGTTTCAGACAAAATGGAGTGAGCGCATTGCACATATTCCTTCTGCCGATTACAGCTAAAACTCTGGGAAAATGCGTAGAGTACTACCTACGAGAAGACTCTGAAAGGTGGAGAAGGAAGATGGATGGCTAAGAGACTTCAGAATTGAGAATAAGCCAGGGGTGAGCGCTCGCGCGCGCTTGTGTGTGTGTGTGTGTATGTGTGTGTGTGTGTGCGCGCGCGTGTGTGCCTCCTGTAGATCCTGACCTGGGCACTAGAGATGCTCGAAACCTGAAAATGCCACTGACTAGAGAGAGCTAAGGAAAAGGATTTTAAAAATCTATGAATGAAGTCGTGGGTGACCCTCAAGTGAAACTGATCAGAACCAGCACAGCAATAGGTGTGAGAACTGAACTAGCACCACACAGGTTTCATACTGACTTCTGGGTCGTACACAAATGGGGCAGACGACAAGAGCCCACAAAAGGCCTTGAAAATGAGATGGACGTTTAAACCACAGCCCATAAAAGTGGGCCGGGATGTGTCTTCTGAACCTAAGCAGGGTGACTGCTGGCCAAATTAGAATATTTAAATAGGTACCAAAATCTCATGACATAATACTCACAATGTCCAAGATACCATCCCAAATACCTTTTCATATCAAGAACCAGGAAAATCCCAATTCAAATGAGAAAATAAACAGCCCTGAGAGAACCCAGATGTTTGAATGGTCTTAAAATTTTTTTTTGTGTGGTAAAATGCATATAATATGCAACTTACCATCTTGACCACTTTTCAGTGTAAAATTCACAGTGGTGTTTTAAGTACATTCACATTGTTGTGCAACCATCACCACCATTCATCCCTATAATGCTGTTCATCTTGTAAAACTGGAACTCCATGCCCTTTAAACAATAACTCTCCATTCCCTCCTTTCCCCAGCTCCTGGCAACCACCTTTATACTGTTACACCTTCTGTCTTTATGATTGTGACAACGGCAAGTACCTCATGTAAGGGGAAGCATTCAGTATTTGTCTTCTGGTGATTTACTTATTGAATGTAGAATAATGTCCTCAAGTTTTATCTATGTTGTGCATATTGCAGAATTTCCTTCTTTTTTAAGGCTGAATAATATTTTATTGTATGTATATGCCACATTTTGCTTATACATTTAATTGTCTATGAACACTTGGGTTGCTTTTATATTTAAGCAGTTGTAAATAATGCTGCTATGCACATGGATGTATGAATATCTTTTTGAGAGCCTGATTTCAGTTCTTTTGGGTGAAGAAGTGGAATGGCTGTATAATATGCTAATTCTATTTTTATTTTTTTGAGAAATTACCATACTGTTTTCCACCATGGCTGTACCACTTTACATTCCACCAACAGTGCACAAGGGTTCCAATTTCTTCTTGTTTTCTGTGTGTGTGTGTGTTTAGAGTAGGCACTCTACTAGTAATTGTTGTGAGTTGGTATCACATGGTAACTTGGATTTGCATTTTCCAAATGATTAGTGATGTTGAGCATCTTTTCATATGCTTATTGGCCATTTATACATCTTCTTTGGAGAAATATTTATTCAAGTCCTTTGCCCATTTTTTAATTGGGTTGTTTGGGTTTGTTGTTGTTGAGTTTTAGGAGTTTTCTATATATTCCGGGTATTAATCCCTTACTAGACATATGATTTGCAAATATTTCCTCCCATTTCAAAGGTTACCTTTTTACTCTGTTAATAGTATCTTTTGATGCACAAAATTTTAAAATTTTCATGAAGTCAGATTTGTTGAAAAGATTGTCTTTTCCCCATTAAATGGTCTTGGCACCCTTGTCAAAAGTAATTAGAGCATGCATGTAAGGGTTTATTTCTGGGTCCTCTATTATATTCCAAGGTCTATATTTCTGTCTTTACTAGTATGTCAATATCACACTGTTTTGATAACTGTAGCTTTATTCTGGCTATTCTTTTTTTTATTTCTATAGAACCAGTAGTAATGTACCCATTTTAATTTGTGATTTTAGTAATTTGAGTCTTCTCTATTTTTTTAAACATTGAGTTGTACATTTTATTTATTATTATTTTTTATTCTCACCCAAAGATATGTTTATATAATTTTTAGGTGTACAGCATTATAAGTCAACCTCTGTAAAGTCTATTGCATGCTCTACACCCGAAATCTAGCCCCTCCTTTCTTCTGCCTCCTGCCTGGACTCCAGATGTGATAGTTGGTGTTCTAGCATTAATCTTTGCTCACGAGGTGACCTTCAGGATGAAAGTCAGGAACTAAAGATATCAAGCTAAAAATTTGAAGGAGTGCCCTAGTCGGTTGGCTCAGTGGATAGAGTGTCAGCCTACAGACTGAAGGGTCCCGGGTTCGATTCTGGTCAAGGGTACATGCCCTGGTTGTGGGCTCCATCCCCAGTAGGGGGCGTGCAGGAGGCAGCCGATCAATGATTCTCTCTCATCATTGATGTTTCTAGCTCTCTCTCTCTCTTCCTTTCTTTCTGAAATCAATAAAAATGTATTTTAAAAACTTTGAAAGAGCTTTGCTTCTTGATGCCCACTGTGGTGCTAGCCTGGAACTTCCACCTGTGAACTTTCATGTGAGAGAAAATTAAACTTCTATCTTCTCTTTGTTCTCACTAGCAGTCAAACGCAATTCTTTAAAGATACTCTCTTGACAGGCTCTGGCCTGTCAACCTTGGAACTTGTTACAAAAGGGGATTAAGTTGCTGTGACATGCACATATGCTGATTTCAAGGGAACATGTGCTAAGGTGTTTGAAAATCAAATTTAGAAAGAGTAATAGAGAGGAGTGTGGAGATGGGGAAGAGGACGGACTGGACTGCCTTGGGAAGGCTGAGGGGGTGAGAATTGATGGAATGTGCATGAACTTTAAGCCATACTTTTGGCATCGGCTGGTAGGGGGTCACCTTCTCCACCCCAGTGCTTTCTGAGTCACTCCCTCTGCCCAGTAGTCCCAGGGAACTGAGCTCTGCTACACCCTCAGACACTGCCCAGGGGGAAGCCGTGGCTGACAAAAGTGAAATGAAACCCGGGTGAAGGGCAGCTGGGATAGGCCTCCTTAACGGAGGAATCTGCGGTGACTCCCTGAGGCACATGCCGTGAGAATGCATTAAGCCGAGGTCAGTGTTTGGCCTGATGGGAGCCCAGGGTTCTGATTTTGAAAAGCAATGGAATGTGCAGGAGGCAGGGATCAAGTCCGCTCTGAAGGCGGCATCGATGTATGCAGTGCAAGGCTGAGCGGGCTCACAGGTGGAGGAGGACTCCCTGGGAGCCCTTGGTTGCAAAATCTGTGTCCAGGTCTTTGTGTGAGGAAACAACTAGAGACGCGCCTCTTGTTTTCCACGGTGTCACTGTGGCTCCGACTGGTGACATTTCCATAGGACAAGTCCTCCCACTTGCCAGGCTCTTTTGCTCCCTTGTGTGTGGGCTGTGCCCTCGGCTGTGGCGGGGCCGCCACGGTGGACGTGTGCGTGGCCATGAGAAGTTCTATGGCTTCCTCATGCTGTGTTTCTGCGGGAGAAGAAATGCCATCTTGTCTTTTTCCTTTCCCCTGCCGCCCTCCTCTCTGCAGTTTGGCCTGGCTTTACAGCTTAGTCTTGTTGGGGCCATCGCCTCCCACGGCGACCAGGGGGCTGAGCTCCAGCTGAAGCCGACCTGGCCCGGGCCTTGTTGGTCCTGTTGCAACCGGGAGGCGCAATCGTGCTCCTCTCTCAGCTCCAGATAGGAATGGAAATGAAGCCTCACTGAGCCGGGCGCTTCCTTGTGATTTATCGCAGATGCCGCTTGCTGTGTGAGCCTTGTTCAATCGCTGGCAAACGCTCCACCGACCAGCTGTTCCTATTAGGCGGAAAGAGTGCAGCGGAGCAGGGTCAACCCCCTTGCACTTTGGATGGTTCTTCTATGTCATCCCTGCGGAGCGGCCACCGGGAGGGCATTGCCGCTGGGCCCGGGCGCCGGCTGGGTGGTGGCAGTGAGGGTTTCTCCCGCCTGTGCGTGGGCACGGGAGGGCAGGTGCCCTGGGCAGGGCCCCGGTGCTCTGTTCTGTGTGCAGGGGTCTGTCACGCTAGACTCTGGATGGAGGGAGAGGCCTGGGCTGACATCAAGCCGGTACCTGCTCTGTGGGTAAGAAGCCCAGCACGTGTATCACCTTCCTCCCCGCTTGCCAGCCAAGGGTGTGGCTTTGCACCCAGGCTCAGGTGCGGCCCGTTGCATGTCGCCCACGTGCTCCCCAGAGGAAGGGGCACACGCACGGAGTGTCCCCTTTGGGAGGAGCCCAGGGCTGTCCGCTTGTGTGTGCTGCATCTCTGTGGGAATGAGAGAGTCCCTGACTTCCAGGTGGACACATCTCCGCCTGGGGAGAGGCCGTGTCTCGGGGGCACCTTTGTGTAAGATGGAGGGACACAGCTGGCCTGGGCCCCCTTAGTCACCAGCACTGAGGGAGCTTGAATGGCTGCTTAGCTTCTGTTGCTCCACATGTGCTTCCCCCACTCCTCAGTGTGCCCTCGTGCCCTCCTCTCTCCTGCACTCCCTTCTCCCTCCCGAACCGGAGCCCCACCAGGCCCGGAGCAGCCCTTTCCCTGGGGACTGGGCGCAGATCAGAGTGGCCCTGGGAGCCTCGAGGGAGGCCACTGAAGCTGAGCCACGTGGGGCTCACGCGCCGGCCCTGGACCAGGGAAGCCCTGCTGCCAGGCACTGACGAAGGTGGGGCCACAAAGTCACAACCTCCACTGCTGTGCTTACCCGGGATTCCAGGTCCAGGCAGCGGAGGCATCGGTTTGGACTTAGAAGTTCCAGCAAGATGTCTCAGAGGCAAGATCCTGGGACTGTCCCCTGAGCTCAGCCTAGGGCCATGCTCCCTGCAGCTGTGGACGGGAGCCAGGGCCGGGGCTGGTGGAAATGACTTGGGGTTTTCATATGTCCTGGGAGTCAGGCCATGTCCTGGCTCAGGTGTGAAGTCCCACGTCCCACATGGTTCAGGGTTCGGGCCCTGGAAGAGGGGCTGTACGCAAATGAAAGAGACGAGACAAGAAACGATAATTTGGAAATATTGGGGGACCAGGCGGGAGCCCAGCTCAAGAGGAAGGACTCCTCCTGGGCTCCGGCCTCGCCATCCTTTTATTCAATTTGGGATACACCTATAGTCCTTAGGCAGGCAATTTCCAGTAACAGGCAGACTGTCTTATCAGTAAGGATTTACATGACTGTCTGGTGGAGAAGTTGCTTCAGCTACCATTGTCTAGACTAAACAGTGGGCGTATAGCCCTGACCTTTGCCAGAGCTCAAGGTTCACCAGCCTTCGGGCTTCCTTGTCCACATCTCTCTGCTAGTGAAGACAATGGGCGGCTTCCCGCACTCAGGTGCATCTCAGAGAAAAACTCACAGAGGTTCTTTAAGACCTACTCTCGGTATCGGAGTGTCTGCTCCGGTCTCTTCCCCTTTCTGTCCCCTCACAACACAAAGATGAGCATATAAAATAGACCCTGGGCCAGAGGGTTTTGCTTTTATTCAGGGGGAAGTGGAGAACAGTTGCGAGGCTTTGCCGTGTCTGCTCATGGGTCTTTGTAAACTCTTGAAATCTTAAATCTCAGTTTATAGACTTCCAAAGGGCAAGCCCAGCACTTGAGCGGTTTTGCACAGAGCCACACCTGCAGGTGCTCCCTAAACACTTCTAAGTACTTGTGATGGGAGTTGGGTAAAGAGGAGGATGGGCCCAGGAGCTTGTGGAGGGCAGGGGAAAGGAAAACCGCTCAAATAAAGGGTGTCAATTGTAGCAAGAGAGAGGGTTAAAACCCACAGGAGGGAGCCTTTCTGGATAATTAAGAACTAGAGGTAGTCACGGAGAGAATGTCTCTCTTGACTAGCCAGGATGCTGTCCTGCCAGAGCTTAGATGGGACCAAATGGACTCTTCCAGCAATTCCCAGTGCAGAGACTCCCTAAATCCGTTTATTTCCTTTTGTTAAAATAATTTCCGACGCAGGCTGCGGTGACCGTGAAATTATATTCTGGAGTCACACTGGGGCTTCCCTGTCCCCTCCCTAGTTCCTCTCCTTACTGCTGTGGATTAACAAACACAATTAATATTGCTATTGCCAAGGCTCTGTAACAGAAATCTCTGTAACAAGAGGTATTACCAGAGTGAGAGGAACTACTTATTCCCCAGAGTCAGCAGATTTCAGAGTGGAACCCGAAAGCCCTCCCTGGAGAGGCAAGCCTTTCTCTCAGGGCTGTCCATCCCGCTGAGGTGTGAAAGTGTGGCCGATATGTCAAATGCTTTTGTTGCATCTACTGATATGATCGCTATTTTTATCCTTCATTGTGTTTATGTGATGTATCATCTTTGTTGACTTCTGAGTATTATACCAACTTGTATCCCTGGAATAAATCCCACTTGATCATGGTGTATGATCTTTTTAATATATTGCTGGATCTGGTTTGCTAATATTTTGTTGAGGAATTTTGCATTTATTTACTCTCAGAAAAGTGGGAATAGAGGGAACATACCACAACATAATAAAGGCCATCTATGACAAGCCCACAGCTAAACATTATACTCAACGGGGAAAAACTAAAAGCCATTTCCTTAAGATCAGGAACAAGAAAGGGAACGTCCACTTTCACCACTCTTATTCAACAGAGTACTGGAGGTCCTAGCCACAGCAATCAGACAAGAAGAAGAAAAAAAAAGGCACCCAAATTGAAAAGGGAGAAGCAAACCTGTCGTTATTTGCAGATAACATGAAATTGTATATAGAAAATCCTACAGACACCACACAAAAAACTACTAGATCTGATCAATGAGTTCAGTAAAATAGCAGGATACAAAAGTGATATTCAGAAATTGGTGGCATTTTTATAACCAATAATAAACTACCAGAAAGAGAAACTAAGAATACAATTCCATTTAAAATTGAAACAACAAAAAAAATAAGGTACCCAGGAAAAATTTAACCAAGGGGGTAAAAGGCCTGTACTTGGAAAATTATATGGTACTGAAGAAAGCCCTGGCTAGTGTGGCTCAGTTTGTTGGAGCATTGTCCCATGCACAAAGGGTCATGGGTTCTATTCCTGGTCAGGGCACATGCCTAGGTTGTGGTGAGGACACATATGGGAGGCAACCATTTGATGTATCTCTCACATCAATGTTTCTCTCCCTTCCTCTCCCTCTCCCCCTTCCTCCCTCTCTAAAATCAATAATTTTAAAAAAAGATACTGAAGAAAGAAATTGAGGAAGATACAAATAAGTGGAAGCATTAATGTGATCATGAATAGGAAGAATTAACATCATTAAAATGTCCATACTACACAAAGCTATTTCACAGAACTAGAACAAATATAGAGGTGGGCAAAAATAGACTTACAGTTGTGATTACACAAAACACAGAGTTTATTCTTATACTAGAGGCCCAGTGCACAAAATTCGTGCACTCAGGGGAGGGGGCGGGGGGGGGTCCCCTCAGCCCGGCCTATGCCCTCTCACAGTCCAGAAACCCTTGGGGGATGTCCGACTGACAGCAGTTGGACATCCTTAGTGCTGCCATGGAGGCAGGAGAGGCTCCCACCTCCCACCACCACCACTGCACTCGCCAGCCATGAGCCTGGCTCAGGGCTTCTGGCTGAGCAGCGCTCCCCCTGTGGGAGCTCACTGACCACCAGGGGGCAGCTCCTGCATTGAGCATCTGCCCCCTGGTGGTCAGTGCACATCATAGCAACCAGTCATTCTGCTGTTCAGTCGATTTGCATATTAGCCTTTTATTATATAGGATTATTATTTATTAATTATGGTATTATTTATTTGTGTTACAACTGCAACTCAGAGCCACCGACATCAGTATGGTGATTACCAGAGGGAAAGGGGGGTGCGTGCAGGTAAAATAGGGTAAAGAGGGGACAAATGGTGACGGAAGGAGACTAGACTTTGAGAGGTGAACACACAATACAATATACAGATGATGGATTATAGAATTGCACACTTGAAATCTATACAATTTTATAAACCAAAGTAACTCCAGTAGATTCAATTAAAAAAAAAAAAGAGTGTAGCCAACAAGAGCTTTGTGGAGCTAAGTTTATTGTCTGGAATGAAATGGAGAGAGACAGGTTGGGGGAAGTACAGGCCTGAAAACAAATATTCACGTTTTCAGGTGCACAGTGAGGCCACCGTGATGGGCTGTCAAAACCGGCGAAGCAGTCTTGAGTGATGCTCTTGACAATGTGGAGGGTTTCACATTTTTCTAATCATCTAAAAGACAATTTTATACCAAGAGATTATCATCAACTTTGTCCCCGTGGAAGTTATCGATGCCCTGACTTCAGGGCTGACAATGTAATGTGCAGTTTATGGCATCTGTCAGCCAGATGGAAGGAAAAACCATTTCTCACCAGTAAGCAGATTGAAAGGAATTTGGGAGATTAGAACCAGCATTACCATCATGCGGAGGTGAAGGGCTGACAGTCAGGGGCTCTCTATCAGCTTGTTAAGTGAAGGGAAAAGAGCATTATAGATCTTGACTCTAAAATTGACTGAGTCTGACTTGTAAACACGTCTAGTGTTATTAAGGTTTTCCCAAGCATCTGGGAGGCCCAGGACAGTGGAAAGAAAACTGATCTTCAGGCTAAAAGTAACCTTCAATTTTGGTCAAAATCTGTCACCTTTTTGAAAAGACTCCCTGAAGACCTCAACGTGGGGCTCTAACCATTCTCCTTGACGTGCCAGATATCAAGGTTTTGAACTTTTAACTGACATCTCACATTGACACACTTATTATTGGAAACATGACATAAGTTCAGCTCAAGTCTCAAATGTCGTCGGTTGACGTTTATGTTCTAATGTAATTTATAATTCTTCACTGAAAGGTTAACACTTAATTAAAGTACTGCTGGAAATTGCCTATTTGATAAGCCCAGCCTCTGTGCTTCCTTTCACTTGCAGTGGAGAAAAAATAACCTTCCGTGATCCGTGATCCGTGGGCCTCCGGTTAAGCAGCCATTTCAGGACTCAGTGGGAAGCTGAGACAGAATGAAAACAGGGTTTGCTGCTCCAAGTCCACATCTGTAGCCCCGCCCCCCTCCCAAGAGCCTCAGGCAGCACCTGCTGAAAAACTCTCCTGGCAAGGAAAGTGCTTGACTGGGCCATTGGCCAAATGTTGGATTCTGCTCCTTTTGTTATTAGTTGGAAACCAGTGAAGGTTAAGCTGAAGGTACATTACTGGTTTCTCCATGAATTAATTACTCTGAAGAGAAACAATAGTAGTTATGAGAAGAGAACTTGGAAGGCTATAGGCTGGGGAACCAGAAAGGTGTCTTACATATTGTTTACAAGCTTCCGATGAGGAGAAAAAAACAAACATTCTATGGTCTAAAAAGTATGATACACCAACCCACGTTTATTAAACTTAAAACCACTCTTAACTGAGCCCAGACTGATGCTGCTCTTCACTCGGTCAGGGAGAAGGCCCTCCCAAGCCTGTCCCTCATCTGGATCAGATTCTTGGAGGTCAGCTTTATTATATTGGAAAATAAATTTATTTCCAATATTCCATTCTTTTTTAAGTAATTTTTTCCCCCAGTTGCAGTTTACATGTAATAGTATTGATCTGATTTTGAGCCGGGTGGACATCAGCCAGGGCAATGAGCTTACTGACCTCAGGAGGAGGAGAAGGACCACAGCGTGACCCCGCACCCAGCACAGCACGGGGACCACGGGTCTGCATGCCTTTGTGCATTTCCTTGAGCTTCAGTTGATCGAATTGAGTGTAGAAAAAGTTGCCTGTGACATTTCTTCCCCCCACAATGGAAGCATTGATTTTATGGAATATTGCTTGCTGCCAAATTCTATTTTCAGCTCCTTGCCTATACAGAGCTTGCTGAAGGCATAAGAGTTTTATCAGAATAAATAAATTTTAAAAATATTTCGGCTTATGTTTAAAACAGCAACTGCAAGCAAACAAGTCCCCACCAAATTATTACAAGGCCTAATAGCTTCTGAACACTTCTTTAAAAATGATAAAGATATTTATATGCAGATTAACATAAAAAAGTCATTATTACATGGTATTTGGAGATGGGCCAAATCAGAGGCGACTGAAGCGCATGGCAGCACGGCTTATCTATAGCTCTCTCCTTGTTTGCCAGCTTGCACGGCTCACGGAAAATTACCGACGAGCACTGACGTTGGGTGACTCTCGCTGATAAATGCCCGATGGCCATAAGTGCGATGTGACTGGCTCCTGTGTGTTGCTTGTTATTTCTTTAGACACATAATCTGGTAATGAGCTTGTCTGTCTAATGCACGTGCTGTGCTGTGAACTTACTCAGAGACTTCTAAGTGAATCTAGAAGAACCTATATTGGACCACGGCCAAGATTTCTTTTAGCACATCTGATTTAGAAGTCAGAAATCCAGCCAAACCACAAATGAGCTCAGTGACAGGAGGCATCTGGGGAGCCCCAGTTTTAAGGAATGGGGAGAGCCAATACTTCCCTCTCTTGGACCCCACTCTCTTGACACCAATTGGAAAGCAATGGGTCAGTCTACATGGGCTTAATATGCAAAACAGCACCAACTCAGAGGTGGCATCATAGAGCGGTCAGGAGCAGTGTCTCCGGAGAGGCGTCTCGTACCAGCTGTGTGATCCCGGGCATGTTACTTAATGCCTCTGTATCCTGGTTTCCATGATGGCACATGGGGATCCTACCTCACAGGGCTGTTGTGGGATTAAATGAATTAACGTGTAAAGTGCACTAAACAAGGCTCAGTATGTGTTAGCTCTTAGCATTGTTGTGTGTTAACTTGGTGTACGGGTTATGGGAGGAGGGACTGGTCTTCAGTTGAATCTCTTAAACAAAAACGGCCAGACCTCGGCAATGACAAAGAGGTGAACTGGCTTAGCCTTTCTGAAGGAGCTCTGATAGAAATACCAGCCTTGGCAAACGAATGAGGAACAGACAAATATACCCCACGTTTTTGGTCACATCCTCTATTATTAGTAAGAAGCACATTTCCTTTTGGGGTGAACATTAGGGACAAAAATAAGGCTCTTCAGATTACCACCCCTTTATTAATGCTGTTGAAGTACCCAACTGGCAAATGCACCCTCACAAAAGCAAACGTGGCCCATTTAGGATCCTATTTACTTTGAGCAGAAAGAAAGGGGGGTTTTGGCGCTGGAAACGCAATGCATGATTTCAGCAGTGGTTATTAACGTTCTTAGACGGGGGTGTGTATTTCAGGTGGCAGCCCTTAGGGGTCATACGACAGGGAGCAGCTGAATGTTATTTTGAGGCTGCCAGAAAGATTTGCAGGCATGTTGCTATCTATATCCCGGCAGATTCACCTTTAATAGCAAATAATTTCACTGGAGCCTATTTCTCCACTTCAGCAGGTAGATATTATAGCTTTCAGTGAGTTTCACTTTTATTTGGAACCAGGGAAAGAACAACAACAACAAAATCAAAGCATTGCCTACTGGCATGATTCTCCCCAAATCCTTTCCATAAATGTTGCCTTGCCCAGCATTACCAAGCTTTATGACTTCTTGAATTATGAGAGTTCACAAGGCTAAAGAGAATTTTCTTGAGTAGTCAGAGTTTTCATCTGAAGAGAAGCCTGCAGCACCAGGGTGCTGGAGGACTCTTCTGTCTCGGAGGGCCAGCCAGGCTCCAGGAGCAGGGCACAGTGGGAGGCCCTGTGGTACAAGGAGTTCTCTCGAGCAGCTTTGCACATTGGAAGGAAGAAAGCCTCCTCTTTAGCTTCCTCTACCAGACAGATCCACTTGTTGCAGGAGTTAAGGGTTTGGGGAGGTGGGTGAAATGAAGCTGAGTAGATTTTGACCAAATGCGTGACGAGAAAGATCAGCTGCTTCCAAAAGCATTTTATAGAAACCTTCACATGTAGACCTAGAACAGATTACTTTACCTCTCAGCATGGTTTCTGGCTACAAACCCAGGGATAACAAATTTAGTTCCACCATGTCCAATAAAAGTAACAATTAGCTAACAGCCACCATGATGAACCTGGAACTCCTGAGCTGAGTTTGGGAACAGTTTAAAGTTAGAGACACAACCCTGAAATGAAGTTCCAAATAGATGTCATGAATCCTATTGGAGACTTTGAGGAAGGCAGAGGCTCTGGGGAGAGCGGATGATGGGTGTGGAAGGGAAATTTCCAGCTTCATTCTATTCTATAATTCTGTAAACTTCAGTCCGAAACTTGCCTTTGTAAATACGCAAGTTACACTAGAGGGCTGATTCAGTATTTAAATTGTTCTGGAAAACTTTTTAAAAACTGCTTTTGCATTTATATTTTTCGGAGTGAAAAAGGACAATCATGGAAAAGCACAACCAACTGTGACTGACATAAGTGGAAAAAAAAACCCCGAGCGTAACAATGAGAAGCCTCATGGGCGGAATTGCAAGAAGACAGAAGCAAGCTCCTCATCCGCAATATGCAATTATGTACGGATGAAAAATTACAGAGGCTAATAATTACAGCAGCAATTGTCCACTTGCAGAACAATTAGCCCTTTGCTCCTCATTCTGAGAGAGTGACTAATGGTACCCACAGCAAGCCAGCTATTGGCACATCGGTTTTGGAATGAAACTTTATGCTTGCAGGGAAGTGCCACCTACAGGAGCACGAGGTCTAGGGTTGCCACGAGGCCCAGTGCCCAGAGACCCAAGGCTTTGAAAGACGCACAGGACAGGCACTGAGGCATGTGGGCAAGTGGGTGAGAATGCCAGTGTTAGAGCTCTTGTGGACCACATAATGCCATCTTTCTCGCTATGTATATAAAACGAGGAAAGTAAAAATAGATGCAGGTAATGATAACAATTACACTTAATGAGTACCTTTTATCAGAGATCATAAATGTCTTCTAGTTAAATTTCACAGTCTCCTGTGAGATGTAAATGAAAAATATTTGTAAGCTAAACTCTACTTTTCAGTCAAAGAAACAGAAGCATGTCAGGCAGTGGTGAACAGTGTTATGATTGAAATGGATAGAGACTTCTAACTTCCTGTTCCAGAAATTACCCTCCTGCTTATTTGGTTTAGGTAAACTTTTTTTTTTTCCCCAAGAGAAGATATGTAATGTGTCAAGCGAATTAGAGGTCATCCCCCATACCCCTCCCCTCTCCCCCCCTCCCAATGCACTCACATTCGCAGTGAGGTTACATTAAGTTCCTGGTTTGATCAGCTAAGTCTTATGAGAGGTGAGGGGGATCACCCACGGCAGGAAGAGATGGTCTATCTTTGGGTGGCTTCCTGTGACCCCAGATTTCCTGGGAGGCGGGGGCGGGGGCACACAGCTGTTGGCAATACTATCCACACACCCAGGTCCCCACCAATTCTTGCTGTTGCAAATACCTCAGACCTGAGTTCACGTCACCATTCCAGAATGTGTTACTCCTTCCCATGTAGTAGTCACATACATTCTTTTTTTTTTTTTAATATATTTTATTGATTTTTTACAGAAAGGAAGGGAGAGGGATAGAGAGTTAGAAACATCGATGAGAGAGAAACATTGATCAGCTGCCTCCTGCACACTCCCCACTGGGTATGTGCCCGCAACCAAGGTACATGCCCTTGACCGGAATCGAACCTGGGACTCTTGAGTCTGCAGGCCGACGCTCTATCCACTGAGCCAAACTAGTTAGGGCATTATATCACATACATTCTTGAAGGCCATTGTCTTCCATACAGAGTCAAGGCCTCCGGGACCCTGAACATCCTCTTTGCCTCCTTTTAGGGTCCTGGAGAGAGCCATCTTCTGACTCTGAGTCCTTTTGTCTGGCTGTTGAATAGTTTGGTCTGAGGACTTGATTACAAATGTCTTGGGCTGAAGTGCAACCTTGATCCTGTGTTTGTTTTTTGTTTGTTTGTTTTTGCATTTGCTGTTATCAGACATTATATATCAGACAATATACAGGGCTCTCTAAAGTGTGGGGTCCGGGGGGCTCATCTCACAAAGGTCTAGGGCAGAACTGCTGAAGCATGCAGCTTTCTCGCCCACACTCTCTTCTCCTTTGAAAGCTGGAAGTTCTCCTTCTTCTAGTTACGTCTCAGTGGACATCCGCCATCTCCCTGCTTGGCTCCTTTAGCTTGGGTAGGTCCGGCATGGGCTGCCACGTCAATTTCTCTGGCATGGGGAGGTTGGGTGGATATGGGGCCCTGGTTCTACTGGAGTCAGAGGCCAGGGACTCTCACCACCACTCCACTCCTGCTCACCCTGTCTGTCTGGCTCGGCCCCTTGTGCTGGTGCTCCAAGTAATGGCACACAATCTCCCCAGTGCACCTCTGTCTCCTCTGTCTCAAATCCCTGTGGGTTATTCTCTCCATAAAAGACATTTTCTAATAAAAACCCTGATTTTTTTTCTCTTTCTGAGCTCAGCACTATACTCTCTATTCAATCATATTTGTTTCACAACCAATATTCACCTTCCACAGCATCTCCCTATATTTTACTGAAGAAAGACGGGAGGTGCTGCTGTCTAATCACCCTCTTCAGCTACCAAAGACATTGTGACCTCAGGCCAAGATTCTAAGGTGACTCAAAAGAAAAAACACTTCTTTTCCTAAGATCTCTTGCTTTGGAGACCCTTGTCCCACTGCCAACTTCCCCTTTTCCTGATTGGCTTTGATCCAGAAACTTAATTTATGCCCCAAACAGAATCATGTCTAAAACACAGAAATTAGATACTTAATGCTTTAGCTGAATTGTCTTGAGACCATTTTAATTAAGTATTCTTGGAAACCATGAATATCCTGAAAGTAATGCCTCATACTTTTTCTCTTTTCCTGCATTTAGTTCCGTCACACAAAAATGCTTACTGCATCAGGTTACATATGCACACGTTTCATGTAGAAGTTTCAAAAAGCAATTTCCTTTTAATATTTTTTAATACTCACCATAGGATATATTTCTTATTCACTCTCTAGACTAGAGAAAGAGGAAGGAAGAGAGAGAGAGAGAGAGAGAGAGAGAGAGAGAGAGAGAGAGAGAGAAACAATGTGAGAGTGAAACATTAATTGGCTGCCTCCCATACTCTCACCCACCAGAGATCAGACCCAAAACCTAGGTATGTGCCCTGATTGGGAATCAAACCCACAACCTTTTGGTATATGGGACAACATTCCAACCAAATGAGCCACCCAGCCATGCCTAATTGCTTACCTTTTTACTAATAAAAATGCGATGTCACTGTTTAAGAAAAATGTAAAACTTCAGAACACAAAATTTAACCCAATTAGTTTTTAAAACATTTGCCCAAATCTGTCTCAAGGTCAGATTTATATGCTAGGGGAACTATTTATACACACCTTTAGAAACAATTCAGTTAAGATTTTAAAATCAGAACCAGTGTTCTTAGCTATTTTGTTTTTTAAAGATCAGTAAAGATGATGTTTAAAATCTTGTGAACTGACTTAATCTTTCCTTGTTTTCTCACTTTGCAGTTAAGTGAGCAAAGTTAAAGTACCGTTTAGTTCCACCCTGGCCCCTTCATGCTTCTAAAACCTCAACAACTTTCCAGTTTTTGCTTGGTGGCAGCTCAGGGTGCTCCTTCATGTTGTCCCCAATGACAAAGAAGAAAAACCCTCTTGACTCATCCTCCTCACCTTTGGAGATCTCCCATTTTCCCCAATGTCATGATAGCATATTTAGGGAAGTCAGAGAATGATGCCTTGGGACATCTTACTCTGACAAATGACTTCAAAAATTACCTCTTGGAGCTGACCTGTTGGAGATAAAGAAACAGATAAATTCCACAAATGTGTCTCTTGCTCATAATATCCCTCAAAAATGTCATAGTTTCATAATAAGGACTGTGCAGTCTTTATCCAGGTATTTTTTGCTCATATTTCCTTCCTTTGACCTCTTGACGTCACTTCCAAAGTCCAACATGGTAACAGGAGGGTCTTTGTGTCAATCCTGCTTCCAACACCAACTGTGATGTTGCTGCCTGAGTGTGGATTGATGGGAAGAGGCCCTCCTCATATATACATACATCTCCCTTTCACCCACTCGCCTGCACTACCCTCAGATCTAAATTTGTATTAAATAGCCAAGGAGACACCATCTTATTGCGATCAGTGGGGCCATGTGGGAGGAGCACAGAGAGCATGTCTTGGTGTAGCTTCTCTTGGCCTCTGAAGTTTTTAATGGGGCCCTGGAGTTGCCAGCAACACTATCTAGTTCTTTCTAGATCATGAAAGCACAATTCTTACTAAGACCTTATCCTTTTAATATCAAGGATTATAACAATATTCCAGAAAAATTCACACTTGCACCCATGCACGAATACATGCACTGGGCCTCTAATATAAATAGTCCATTTAAGGGAATAGTTATAAACGCACCTGAGTTCTTCTTGTTCTTAACCAAACTCAGCATCAATAAGGCCACAACTTCATAGGTAGGGCATTAGTGAAAGTAGAGTTGAAACCCAGGTATCTCTGATTCACATCTCTGCATCCAACTCTCTAGTATTCCAGAAAGCCCATTTCCTCACAATCATCCTTCATCTTATTTCTCCAAATTTATACAATGACTCTACTGTCTATTGAATCTAGTATAAACCTCCAGGTTTAATTGAAGGCCTTCCATACTTTGGATATACCCTGCCTATCCAACATTGTCTTCCACTGCTCAATTGCTGTATACTGCAGATGTAATAAACTGTTTCCTAATATGGAAACCTGGGTGAGACTTCACTTTGCCACTCAGAGAATGGCCTTCTGCATTCTCTGGCAACGAGTGCAGGAATCAGCATGAGACCCACTCAGAAGCAGAGAGTTTTGCTGGGAATGCTGGAATAGAGGCAGACGCTATCCACGAGACCTGACTTGAGAGGAAGTAAGGTTTGGATCTACTGGCCATCATCTTGAAATTATGAGACACAGGTCAAGTGGAGAATAGGGCTAATTCAGAGAAAGTGAAGCAGGGGACTGTGAGAAAGAAAAATGGGTCCTGCCATTGGGCCCTGCATCAAACTACACCTAAAGCCAAAGGTGGACTTTGCATTATTCAGTCTTTTGCTTTATACCATTTTGCTTAGAGTTCAATTGGGTTATCTATTGCCCACCCCACCCCTCCACATACTACTTTATGCAGATTATTATGGAGAGGATATGTCAAAGTGCATGTGAAGTGCTTAATACTGTTTTACATGAAGAAATTACTCAATAAATGTTAGCTATTATTAGGGTCATGGTAGAAAGAGATTAAACCAACATAGTATTTAAATATTTTTTTTTTCTTTTAAAAAAAGTTTTATCTTAATTATTGAAAGTATTACAGATGTCCCCCTTCGTCCCTCATTGACCTCTCCACCCCACACCCACCCTGCACAGCACTGTTGTCTGTGTCTTTGGTTAATCTCTTCCTTCCCCCAAACCCTTCCCTCAGATTCGCTAGTCTTTTCCATGCTTCTATGTCACTGGATCTATTTTGTTCATCAGTTTATTTTGTTCAGTTGATTCTTTTTCCAACAATGAAAAAATGAGTGTGAAATGCTTGTTTTGTGCAGTAAAGACTGATGAGAACTTGGGAAAATAGGAGGGAAATATATGAAGGTCTGCATTTGATGTTGGACTCTGCTATTTTCTAGGGATCAGTAACAGTGCCTCATGGTTAAAGATCGTTTTTTCATGCTTAAAAAATTCCCTTCATCATGTCTGATTTCCTTAGGCATTTTGTCATACTCTCTTAGCAAGCTAGAATCCTTTTGAATTTTGATTTCGGAGTCTCAGATGTGGGATGGCACATAGTTTAACATTACAACTAGATGCTTCAGTCTGACACACTCCGTTGGATACTAATCTGAGTTTTTTCACATGCCTTCAGTCTCTTAGGACCTTAGAAAAAGACCATTTTCCCAGGTGGATATCTAGCAATCTGGAAGATGTTTTCCAGATGGGGAATTAATTTGCTCCTTATTTTAGATGCACAGCAATTCATTTGCTTTAGAAATATTTTATGTTGCCTAACAGCAAGATCTTCTTTGGATGATTAATATTAGTCTCTCCATCAGAGTCCAAATCTTAGCTTGACCATTCATTGACTTAAATAACTTGATCAAATAGCTCAGACTCTCAGCACGCCACAATCTTTATGGAATGAAGGAAGTTATATTTTGCACTGGATGTTGGAATAGTGCTTTGTACTCTGAAATTAATGTGAGATGTTCCAAAGCAAGTGGTCATTATCACCCCCACCCATTTTTAGCTGAAGGGGATTTAATAACATTGACTCTAATTTTCTCTTGGTCTGATAATTACAGGGTATGTGATTTAGTCCAAATAAAGGCTAACATTTGTCTAGATTTGTTTCAATCCTTTTTTCCTCATGCCTTATAGCCACAAGAGTTCCTGTCATTACTTTATCACAGGACTTTTAGGACATGCTGGTATTTTCTATTCCACTCTAACACAGAAGTTTCCCTAGTGCTTACCTTGTAAGAGAGACAATGTTGATGAAGAAGTATGAGAAATTTACCAGTTCATCCAAGTGTTTAGCAATCTTTTCGGTGAGCCTTCTAAAAAAGCACTGGTTATAATGATTACAACTGGTTATAACTGGTTATAAATTAAATGAAACCATTATTCTGTATTCTGCACCCTGTATAAATTGTTTCTACATAGTACAAGTGAACTAGAGGTTGTTAAGAAGTCTTTAGAGAAACTGCACTACAAAATGGTATAATTTTCTATAATTGTTATTCTCATTTAATATTTAAGTTCTGGAATTTGAATGAGAACTTTTTTTTTTTCCCTTTTAACAGCGCATACTTTTAGATTGTGGCAAGGAAGAGCAAACAGTTAAATTAAATTGAATATAAATCACAAGGAAGAAAAAGCAGAATGTTTAATAAGATAAGGGGTTTGATATGTGAGATAAACACCCAACAGAATTTCAACAGGTTGGTTCAATAACAGTGTTGATTCTAAACCTCTCAGAAATTAAGAGGAATTTCTTGAGAAGAAAGAGGAATTTAAGCATGTAAATTGACATCATTTATATAAAATTTAAAAACACACAGAGCATACTAATTATAATTCAAGGTATCTGTACTTATTATGGAAGTATAAAAACAAAGATGGAAACAAAAAGCATGCTCATCTGAGGATAGTATTAAACTCTTGGGAGGTGAAGTAGAAGGAAATCAAGGAAGTCTTCAAACAGGGCTTTAAATACACCGAGTGGCCAGATTATTATGATCTCTGAACACATAATAATCTGGCCACTCAGTGTATATCCTATATAATAAAAGGCTAATATGAAAATTGTCCCCTCGACCAGGAGTTCGACCAACAGTCAGGCCAGCCAACCGCCCATGTCCTCTCCCCCTGGCCAGGCTGGCCGGACCCCACCCATGCACGAATACATGCACCAGGCCTCTAATATATATATATATATACTGAGTGGCTAGATTATTATGAGTTCAGAGATCATAATAATCTGGCCACTCATTGTATATTTGTCTTGTTTTATTTCATTTTTATAAGGAGAAAACTTCAAGAAAATATGTCAAAATTTTAAGATGTGTTATTTATTGGTTGATGATAAATAGTTATTTTATTGTTGTTTTTACTTTTCTAAATTTTAAAAACCTTTCACATGAACAATATAAAAAAAGAATTTAAGAAAATGCATTATTTACTTGAATAGAATAGCATCATGGAATTTACAAACTGAGAAATTAGAGTATGATTCTAGTTTATGCTCTGTGTTTTATGAATGAGGACACTGTACTCAGAGAAGTGAAGTAATTTTTTTAAGGTCACAGAGCTGGGCACCATCAGGATTCAACTCAGATCCAGCAAAACCTTCATAATGGTGAAGTATACCATCTCTCAGGGTAAGTGATAGAAGTTTCTTCACTGGAGACATTACAAACATGTCTGAACATTTTTAAAAAATGACACTTTGGGCTTGAAATTAATTCAGTTCAGCAAATATATTGAGTACGCAGTAAGCACAAGGCAGTGGGTGTCCTCCCAAGATAAGATTCTTATAGATCTTTTCCATCTGTAACTAGCTTTCAGATGTCTTTCCGGTTAATTGGCTTAATAAAGACAGAAAGACATAATACTGTCTTATAATAATGCCATAATAAATGTCCTTGGTATACCGGAGGAGGGGTTAGAAGCCAAAGACAAAGTAGGAAAAAAACAAAACAAACAAACAAACAAAAAAACCAGGACACAACTGCCTTGAAGATGTGAAATGCATATTTAAAAACAAGTGGTGAAGGGGTGTGTATGGACAAGTAAGGTGGAATAGTGCTTAGGTTTCTCTATGGAAAACCTGAATGATTATGTTGTCATTATCAGTCAGGTTTCCAGGATCTAGAAATATCAGATAGGAAAATTATCTTTCCTAAATCATCTCTCTGATAGTCTATGTCAGTGACTTTCAATCTTTTTCATCTCATGGCACATATAAACTAATTACTAAAATTCTGCAGCACACCAAAATATATTTTTGCCGATCTGATAAAAAAAATAGGTATAATTTTGATTCATTCACACCAGATAGCTATGGTTGTGTTGGCTGTTGTCATTATTATATTTGACAATCTAAGGGAAAAGAGGTCAGTGTCCCTGATTAAATGGTCACATTGAGCCCTAACTGGTTTGGCTCAGTGGATAGAGCGTTGGCCTGCGGACTCAAGGGTCCCAGGTTCGATTCCAGTCAAGGGCATGTACCTTGGTTGCGGGCACATCCCCAGTAGGGGGTGTGCAGGAGGCAGCTGATTGATGTTTCTCTCTCATTGATGTTTCTAACTCTCTATCCCTCTCCCTTCCTCTCTGTAAAACATCAATAAAATATATTTAAAAAAAATAAATGGTCACACTGAGTTGAAAATCGCTGGTCTATGTAACAAAAAATGATCATGCAACCTCTTAGAACAAGAAAGAGGATGAAAAGCTACAAAGAAAAGAGCAGATCGGGGGTTGTCCTATAGGGAGTGCTCCACACAGGCCAACAAGAAGAGCACGTGAAACAGAAGGAGTTTCTGGTTGCTCATGTTGGCAAATAAGAGAATAGGCTTGTTGAAATAGGCATTGGAAGATCCATCTCTAGACAAGGTCTTATGTGACTGGAACCATTTCCTTTAAGGTCAGTGGAATGAGCAGCCACGTTTTCAGGGTTCTCCCAAATCTATGATTCTAAATCTATTTTTGTCATCAAAGCTAAATGTTGTTTAACCAAAGAGTTGCTGGTAATGTTTGCCTAGAGTTATAAGTATTGAAGCAAGTTTGGGTGCTTCTAGATTCAATGATGTAAGTGGCTGAAAGAGCTGGTGGTGGTGAGGTGGGGAGTTGCGCAGTGAGGTGGGTGTTACAATTGAGGAGCAAACCGAGGACAGAGAAGACTTTTCCACATGCATTTGGAAGCCACACACATTCCTGTTGAGGCCACTATTCAGCCATCTTCATGTAGTCTCATCCTATATAATAAAGAGGTAATATGCAAATGAACCCTTACACCCTCACAAGATGGCTGCCTACGACCAGGTGGCAGGGGGGTTAGTGAGGGACAACCAAATGACTGAACAAACAGGCTGCATGGGGTGACCAGGCTGGCAGGGAGGTTAGTGAGGGATGACCAAATGACTGAACAGGCAGGCTGCGTGGAGTGACCAGGCCGGCGGAGTCGGGGGGAGTTGGGGGCAACCAGGCCAGCAGGGGGGGACAGTTGGGGGCGACCAGGCCAGCAGGGGGAGCAGTTAGGGGCGATCAGGCCGGCAGGCAGGTGAGCCAGCGGTCCAGGATTGTGAGAGGGATGTCTGACTGCCGTTGGACATCCTCCGAGGGGTCCCGGATTGGAGAGGGTGCAGGCTGGGCTGAGGGGATCCCCACTCCCCCCGTGCATGAATTTCATGCACCAGGCCTCTAGTATATCAATAATGGCGGGAGGTACTGTGGAGATGGCTGTACCAATATTCACCTCCCACCCAATGGCCACTGCTACCCACAAGGACATTGGGGAGAATGAAGGATGAATGTCCAGAGATGAGATGGGGACCTGGGGGAAAGGAAGAAAAGGAGGATTGACGATACTTTCCAGTTTGCTCACCTTTTTTTTCTGTACATCATTGAAAGCATAGCTCCTTCCACTCTCAGAAGTGTCCCCGTTTGGACGATAAATTATATAATTACCCCAGAGGGGTCATGGGACATAGGGCAAATATATATATGGCCTGTGTTAATCCAGCCAAGAACATTAAAGTCATCTCTTGAAAATTTGGGCACTGTGATAGTTTGTCTCTGACTCACAGCTGAGTTAAGGGGCGAAATGTCAGTATACCACAATTTCGTACATCCAACTGTTACAAAGGCTATGAATTTAAATGGTTCCTGTCTTTGAAGCTTCAAAAGAGCCCTGTCAAATTCCCAGGGTTGTCAGGGACTGATTCTACCCACTTGAATTACCTCTCCAGTTCTGCAAAGGAGAGTTTGACTATTCTCTGCTAAAAATTGCTTTTTATAAACATTACCTTCCCAGTTTAATATGGAAGGCTAAGCCACAAATATTTTGCAGCATGTTTGAGAATATATTTCTAGAAAATACAACTGATTATCTTGAAGATCAGCCAGCCAGCATTGACTATCATCCTTGAACAGATGAAAGAATCAATGATTAAATCTGAAAATAAATGTGGGTATTTTAAATGAATTGGATTCTTTAGCCACCATCATCACCATCTTCTTCTTATTCATGAGTTTTCCTCCCTCTGGTAACATGTTAATATACAGCCCATGTTCGAGATCACCAACGGAAGCAGGCACAGAGACAAAACGAAACGAGCTGCAACAACCGACAGTTTTAGGTATTCTAGGCAGTGCTTCCTGTAGGCCGGGGAGTGCCTGATAATGAAATAAAGGTCTCAGGGCTCACCAGCAATCCACAAAGCAGCTAATTTGGTATTTCTTGCGGAAAAAGAACTGGAAGCTGCACCGGGTTTGTTTAGGAAAGAACTTGGCCAAGTTAGTTGATTAGGGTGTTTCAGGAAGAACAGATTACACTCCAATCACCGTCAGAATACAAAATAGAGATGTGAAGTGAATTCTATCTAGGAACGGCCTTTTCCTGAATCCCATTTTGGGGCTGGGTAGAATTGTTCCACATAAAGGGAAAGGGTACCTTCTTTTTCTCAAGAATGCAGGCAAAATAAACCCCCCCAAAACCAAAATCCACCTAACTGCTAATAAAAGCCCCCACCCCTCACCCACAGCGGTGAAAGAACAAAAGGCACCATCTTCTGCTGTGCGGTTTGGAGAATGCCCTGTATGTAGTTAGAAAGCCAGCTGGCATCACAAAAGAAGATCAAGAAGTGTAAACTTGAAACTGGACTTGCAGCTACAAAGGGGAGATCCATGCCACTTGGGGGAAGAAATGTCCCGGGAAAAAGGGGGTAGCTCCTGACCCCTTCTGGTATTTCACAGTCGAAGGAGGAGACTCACCTGCCTTGTCTCTCATTCAGAGGCCAGGACAGGTGGGGTGGATGCTAAAGAAGAAAGGGCTCTGGGAGGAAAACACTGTTTTGAGTTTTCTGCTAGCTTGAGAGAGTATGAGAGAGTATGAGATTGGAGGTGGTGACCCAAGTTTTTGATTCTTATATGTTTACGGAGCATTGATGGTGGGCTGCAGCTGCTGGAAATGGGTCCCAGTGTTGCTGAGATAATGACCTCCTCAGCTCAGGGCCATGGGCCAAGCCTGGGGCTGCCAGATCCCCTCTGTGGTGGCCTCAGGCCATGAGTGGCTGCATCTTTGCTCCAGGGTGATGCTGAAATATGGTCACTTTTATCTATGTGTGCTATGAGGTGAAAAAAGTTGAGAAGCCTTGGAATAGGGTCCTCAGTTTGGGAACACCTGGGTGCTGTTGAAGATGTGGGTTGAGGTGTGGTGCCCCCAAAATATATGTCCAAATCCTGACCCCTGGACCTTCTTAGGAAATATAGTCTTAGAAGTCTTAAAATTAGAAGTCTTTGCAAATGAATTAAGTTAATCTCAAAATGAGATCATCCTGGATTTAGGGTGGGTCCTATATCCAATGACCTTATAAGGGAAAGGAAAAGGAGATTTGACACAAACAGGAAGCAGATCAGGTGAAGATAGAGGCAGAGGTTGGAGTTATGTGACCACATGTCAAGGAATGCCAGGAGCCACCAGAAGCTGGAAGAGGCAAGAGGGAAACTTTTCCCTAGAGCAGTGGTTCTCAACCTTCCTAATGCCGCAACCCTTTAATACAGTTCCTCATGTTGTGGTGACCCCCAACCATAAAACTATTTTCTTTTTTTTTTCTTCAATATATTTTATTGATTTTTTTACAGAGAGGAAGGGAGAGGGATAGAGAGTTAGAAACATCGATGAAAGAGAAACATCAATCAGCTGCCTCCCTGCACACCTTCTACCGGGGATGTGCCCGCAACCAAGGTACATGCCCTTGACCGGAATCGAACCTGGGACCTTTCAGTCCGCAGGCTGACGCTCTATCCACTGAGCCAAACCGGTTTCGGCCATAAAACTATTTTCGTTGCTACTTCATAACTGTAATTTTGCTACTATTATGAATCGTAATGTAAATATCTGTGTTTTCCGATGGTCACGACCCACAGGTTGAGAACCGCTGCCTAGAGCCTTTGGAGGGAGTGTGGCCTTGCCATCACCTTGGTTTCAGAGCTCGGAGAAAATACATTTCTGTTGTTCCAAGCTACCAAGTTTGTGGTAATTTGTCGCGACAGCTCTCGGATGTGAACATAATCTCTACCTCGCCATCCGTTCTCTGCGGAAAGCTTCAGTGTTTCCTTGCCTTCCCCTTTGTACATTCCCTTTCCCTTTCCCCCGCCTCTTACAAAGGTCTCCACTGGCCGCTCTATTCCAGGGACTGGCAGGGACTCCAGAGCCACGTAAGCATGGTGTCTGCTCTCAGCTCAGTTGGGTGGAGGAGACAGACCTACAAGGTACTTCAACGTACAGTAGGTGCTGGAGTTGCTGCCAGTGTGAAGTGCCGTGAGGATCCAGAAGAGGGAACCCATTATTCAGTGGGTGTACGGGGAGTTTCCCCTGAGGTGAGAGCGTTGGCACTGCACCTCCTGAAGATGCGTGAGAGGAAGATGAGAGGACAGTGGAAACAGGCACTCACCTGGAGGGGAATGTCATTTGGGAGGCGGGGGGGGGGGGGAGGGGGGTGTCTTTGATGGATGGCTCATCAGTGATATTAGGTGTGCTTTTTCTACTTTTGTGACATGTGATGAGATACTGGGCTGTTTGGCATGTTCCATTACCTACATTCCATTTTGCTGGGTTCAAATTCTGAACTGTGTTGAGCATGGGAATGAGTTATGGCCCAGAGCTGTCCTGGGAGGTGGCCTGGGTGGTACAGGGGGGCCATATAAAATCTAGGATTGCCCACAAACAGGACTTATTGGAAGGAAAGAGAATTGGCTGGAAGTAGAACATAGTCCCTGGGTCCACTCGAATTCAGACCCAGGGCCAGCACTCTCCTGGGTCGTGGGTGCAGATTGGGACACTTGAGGGCGGTAGAGAAATGCTGACAGGCACTGTGGGTCCTCTGCTCCTGGGGGGTGGAAAACTGTATGACTGTCTCCTTTTAAAATTAGAAGTATTTTGAAGGTTGAGACTTCAGTTGTCCAAGTTTGAAATGAATGCTTTTACCTTGTCAGTTTGGGCGTCTGAGTTTAAGAACCTACATTTGACTCTCAGCATTCCACATTCCGATAGAGGCAGGTGGACTTGGTCCTGAAACCTTAGATCTGAGGGCAGTACTCCAAATATGCTCTCTTAAGCCAAAGGAGGTGAATTATGTTTCTCACCTTGGAGGTAGATCACTGTTAAACAAAAAGGAGCCAGCTTGGATTGGGTGAGATGCTCCTGGGGTAGGGTAATACCTCTCAGTGCTGACTCACTGATGGCTCACCTCCCCTGTGTCATTGAGCAACTTACTTAACCCATTTGTGCCTCACTTTTCTCACCTGTAAAATGGAGATAATATGAATACCTTCCTCATATGTTTGTTGTCAAATTAAAATGAGGCAATACATGTCAAGTGCTGAGCACTGTGCTGGCACATAATCAAGCAATTGTTAAAGGTCATGCTTATGACCACAGTCACTTCATGCAGAGAATTATATTGAGATGATCATGTGAAATGCCTGGCATAGTTCCAGCACTTGGTAGGTGCTCAACAAGAGTTAATGCCCGCTGTCCTGAAGGCACTCCACAGGTGGCCTGGAGTCACAATGCATGTGGATTGAGAGCAGATGTAGCACAGGTAGCAGGGGACACCTGTTGACCACAGAGAAAGGGAGGGCTGTTGTAGTATCTCAAGATGCCAGGCCTTGGAGGTGACAGAAACCATTACCAACCACAGCTGCTCCAGGCCTGGCAATGAGCAATCACCCCTTATGGCAAACCCATTTCCTTAATGACATATCTAGAAAGTACCAGTAGTGCCTGTAAAGGAGCAAAGGGGTCCTGTATTTCCTAAGGTCTGGGTGGGAGGGTGATAGTGATGTGGTCAGGGGTGGGTGGATGGTCTAGACTGGACCAAAGCAAGGGCTACTGTGTGGCCTGGGGACATCACTGAGCATTGGCTTGGTGCCGCCAATGCAAGGTCTCCTTTAACTCACAATAACCTGGAATTATGGGCATTAAATCCTATTTTTATCTGAGAGGAAACAGGCTTAGAGAGAACAGTGGCCTGCCCAAGGCCAAACAGCTGGCAAAGGCAAAGCTGAGAATCAAACTCAGACAGACTCAAAGCTCCAGATCCTTTCCCTCCACCCATTCAGGCTGTTAGGCGCCCCTCTTGGTCTGACATCCCTTTGATGATAAGCACACTCTGTTTTTTCAATAAGATACTTTTCTTTTAAATTTTGTTTTAAAGGGAAAAGCAACATGTTTTGTTGTTGTTGTTCAGGCAAGTAAAGTGTGTTTGTGCCTAGAGGAATACCTAGGAAATTTCAAAGAATTGAACATACACACTTTTTAATTTAGTGAAAATACCATATTCCTGTAAAGATTTTGCCAAGTTTTGCTTTCAAAAGAGGAATAAACCAGGAAATTACAGGAAAAGCCTCTTTTCCTTGTGGGTCTGGAACAAATTGAAAGTAGGATGTTATTGCTACATTTATATATAGAAAAAATGTCTTTGGAAAAAGAACGTTTGAATTGTTTCAGATACTCATTTTAATGCCTTGAAATTAAACTTGCAGTCAAACAGAGGTGGTAAGAGGAGCCTGCAGAATTTCTGCTAGATCCGGTTCCTCAACCTTGCACTATTAAAATTTGAGGCTAGGTAATTTTTTTTCCCAGGGGGTTGTCTGCTATATTGTGGGATGTTTAGCAGCATCCCTGGCCTCTACCATGTGCCAGTAGCAACTCCCCCCCCCCCCGCCCCCCCGCAAGTCGTGACAATCAAAGACGGCTCCAGATATTGCCAGATGTCCCTTGGTACATAATCACACACTGTTGAGAACGACTGAGCTAGATAAAAAAAAATTATCATCAGTTAATATTTGTGCTTGTCCTCATGGTTTGTGGCATTGTATCAACAGCACATCTGCTTCCTGGCAGTCCCAAGGCCCGAGGGAACAGCAGAACAGAGACCTCACCACCATAGAATTCTATTAGGACTACAGTCTCCTATGTTTAAAATAACAGCTTTATTGAGATAGAATTCACATACCATAAAATTAACCCATTTAAAATATACAGTTCAGTGGTTTTTAGTATATTCACAGAGTTGTGCAACCACTACCACTATTTAATGTTAAAATTTTTCATTGCCCCCGAAAGAAATTCCCTACCCACAAGCAGTCCCATCCCTTTCTCAATCCCTGGCAACCATTAACCTACTTTCTGTCTCTATGGATTTGTGGAATTCCATTCCTAAATGTGAGATATTTGGTGTGAAAACCTAATGGCCAATGTGAATAAGGTCCCTTCTTCTGACCGGATAGCTTCTCTTTCCCCTTAGATGCTTTAAATGTTGTTTTAAAGTCCAGCTCAAGATTCTTCTTCCAGGAAGCCTTCCCTGGTTTCCTCTCTGGTCTGACTGTCTCATCATCACCTTAGAGCTCCTCTCTTCTTGCTGTGGAACCAATCGCCGCTCACTTTGGTAGCACTTTACTGGGGAAGATACCTTCCCACCATGCACTCAGGTCTTGGCTTCGCAGAATCCATAGTGTCACAGAGTCAATATTGTTTGGTGGCTGACCTGTCCTGGGCCTCAAAGGGTGCTTTGTGAGATGAAAAAACAAACAAACAAAATGAAAGATATTGAGTGAACTAGGTCTGCCCTCAGTCAGATTTCCTGAAAGTCCTATCAGTGGCTGAGGCTTTTTGGGCTTGGACACCGGGGTGGAAAAGTCAAGTGAAAAATCCACAAATGACCCCAGCTTCAACAGTCAATTACAACAGGAAAAACCGAGCAGGGAGTGTTTGTAGGGAGCAGCTATAGGGTCAAGCCTTGAACTGACCTGTGGCAGGGCCACAAACATGTCCCAGCTTGGAGGGCAGAGCCCTACTAGCATAATTAAGCTTGACTTTATAGTCCTCCCTTGTTCCTTCCTAGGTAGCTAATGGGCTGTGGGAGGTGCAGCAAGTGCTGCCAAAACAAAGCTTGAGTAAGGAAACTAGCAAGAACATTGCAAACATGTTGACCACTCCCCTTGTTTTGCTTTGTGTGCTCTGACTATAAAATAAAGCTTCGGCTTACAGGCTGGGTCACTGTTTCTTCATCCAGGCAGTGATCCATCTGGCCCCAACTGTATTCTCTTGTCTGTCTTCTTTAATCCTTCACCGCCCCTCCTCAGGTTCACCCCTGGCCGTGCTGGATGTGGTTCAAGTGTTAGTTCTCAAATGTTTACGGTTTTGTTTGTGGAGAGCCAGAGCAACGAGCTAGTGCTGGTCCTCTAACTACTCCCAACCCACCACCCTCCAACATTGGAGAGGTGGCTGCAAACCCCACCATCACTGGGCCCACTGGGGCCTCTGTGAGAAAGATGTGGGAAGGGAAGGAATGAACTTTCCTGAGTTTTTACCATCTGTCAGCACTGGGCCAGAATGGTAGTAGCTAAGAACACAGTATCCCCTGGGTACCCAGCTCAGCAATAAGTGCTCACGTGTAATTCTCAGAACAACCCAATGAGACAGGTGCTATCACCATGTCCATTTTAGAGATGAAGAAGCTGAGACCTAGAGGGATTAAGTTGTTCAAGGTCACTGAAAACTGGTGGAGTAGGGTTCTGGTCCAGAATCTGGGTGTGTAATGTTGCCTTCCCCACTTCTCCGAGGAACACTGCGGATCTGACATGCATTAGCTTCTGTTAGGTTTCTCATGGCAAATCTGTTAGGTGAATATTTATTACCTCGGTTTCCCAATGAGGAACCTGAAACTCAGAGAGATGAACTCTCCTGCAGCTCACAGGTGGCAGAGCCAGGATTCAAACCCAGGTTAAACGAGTTCATCCCACAGTGATGCTGCCAGGGACAGCACCTATGACTGGGTCTTTCCAGGGGGCAGCCTGGAAGCCTTAGCTCTCATCCTGCTGGAAAGAAGGCCCCTGCTTATGAAGGGCAAATTGCTTAATTGTTTTCTTATCTTCAAGTGAGGGCGAGAAACACATTTGTCTAGAAGGATCTGATTTTCCTGACAGAGATAGAAAGAATACGGAAAAAGAAGCAAGGTGCTCAAATTTAGAATCCCGGAAAGTAGTTAGGAGAAACAGGATTCAACTGTTTGCATTTCTTAAAAGAATTTTTCAGACTTAAGGACTGGTGAGCATGTGAGCTGGGCTGGTGTCCAGGCCCCTGGGTCAGGATGCTGACATCGCTTCTCTGGGAAGGCTCACCTCCTGCACAGGCCTGCCTGTCTGGGAGATCAGCACACCTTGAACCTGATAAATATAGATGAACACACCTCGAATCTGAGCCGAAGCTCATCAAAGAAGAGAGCTAATTACGGATCTAGTTATTTACATAATTTGGATGACAATCTTGAAAATAGTTATACATCAGTGATTCATGATTTTAATCAGGCTGCAAATAATGAAGAATAACAGAGATCAAGCCATGCTGATGTGCACAACTTTAAACATATAGTTCAGCACTTCTACGTAGAGCAAAATGCCAGGGATTGCAAATTATCTTAGCTGTTATGGAGAAATGGAGTAATGGATAAAAAAAAAAGTATGGATAGTAAAAATTGATCAAGACAGTTATTTGAATGTGGAATTAGATGAATCTGTAACTGCTTTAATCAAAGTATATAGCTGTAACAGAGTACATCTTAGTGAAAGCTTAGTGGGTAGGAACATGGCATAGATGAAAGAATTTTATTACCATAAAACCATAAAGTTCAACTTTATGCAAAAAATAAAAATGACAGGCAATCTAACAATTGGACTATCTAAGAAATAATATTCCACAGACATAATCTACTTTCCAGCTGGCTATAGACAGTTCGATTGCTTTAGTAACAGATAACTGACCCCATGAAGCAACTTGTGCTTCCTCTGGAGGCTTTATCCTGTCTGCATACACATGCATGCCTTCTGCCTGCAGTGCCCTGCCTCCTCCTGCTGGCTACTTAACCTCTCTGATCCTCTGTCCCCCACAGCCTTCAACAGGCAAGGTTACTGTCCTCCCCTAATGAGTCACTTTTGCTTCCCTTATCACCATCACAGCATTCACAATTATAGTCCATTGGCTATTATGTGAATGTGCCATTTGTGTGGCAGTTAAGGGTGCTGGGTTCAAACCCTGAAACTGCCACTTGCTAAAGCTCAGTTTCCACATTTTCAAAATGGGGATAATGCCTGTTGAGACAAAGACAGCTAATTACCACACAGTGAGATTGCATTTTCCAGCCTTTTCTATAGTGATGAAAGGTCATGTGACTGACGACAGACAATGGAATATGAGCAGGTGTTATGAGGACAACTTATAATACTGGCCGTTAATAAAACCTCCATGCTCGCCCCTCCCCCCACCTTTGCCAGGTTAAGGCAGTTTAGAACTGTGACCTAATAAAATCAGTGTTTATAGGCAGCAGAGACTTAGCCCCAAAATCATTACTTCTAAGGGCGCATCCCTCTACCCCAATTAAGAATACCCATTTTGGACTTCAAGGGAGTGTAAAATGAACATCTCTGTAGAAGGTACTGATAGCTGGGGCTTTATCTGTTACAACAGCTAGCATTGCCTTAACTAATATACCAACCCCATAGAAGTGTGCACTGTTGTAAAGATTATGGTTGACAGAGTTCCTGGAACATAATAGGCCCTTAACAAAGTCTGACAAATGAATGGGCTATCAAGTTCTCCAAAAGAGAAAACAGAATCTATAATAATAGAAGCGTAATATGCAAATTGACCAAATGACAGAACAGCAGAATGACCTTCTGGATGATCTTCCGGATGACCACGCTATGACACCCACTGGCGCCAGGCCAGCCAAGGCAGATGCAATGTGATTGGTTGGGGGCTGGCCATCACCCCATGATCTCCCTGCAGAGGGAAGACCAGGCCACCAACTGGCAGGCTGCGGCGGGTGGGCAGGGCCTCCCTCTTTGGGCCAATCAATCACAGGGCCCCTGGACTGTGAGAGGGCACAGGCCAGGCTGAGGGACTCTCTTTCCAATAGACAAATTTTATGCACCAGGCCTCCAGTTTGTATATAAAATGATTTTCTTGCTCTTTTTTGTGGCACCTCGGAGGCTGTCGGCTGCTTCAGGATGAAGCTCAACATCTCTTTCCCAGGCACTGGCTGCCAGAAACTCATTGAAGTGGGTGATGAACACAAATTTCATACCTTTAATGAGAAGCATACGTATGGCCACAAAAGTTGATGCTGACGCTCTGGGTGAAGAATGGAAAGGTTATTTGGGTCGAATCAGTGGTGGGAACAACAAACAAGGTTTCCCCACGAAGCAGGGTGTCTTGACCCATGGCCGAGTCCGCCTGCTGCTGAGTCAGGGGCACTCTTGTGACAGACCCAGGAGAACTGGAGAGAGAAAATGCAAATCTGTTCGGGGTTGCACTGTGGATGCCAATGTCAGTGTTCTCAAAGGGGTCATTGTAAAAAACAAAAGGAGAGAAAGATATTCCTGGTCTCACTGATACCACTGTGCCTCAGCGCCTGGGGCCCAAAAACGCTGGCCGAATCCGAAAACTTTTCAATCTCTCTAAAGAAGATGATGTCCACAAATATGTGGCGAGAAAGCCTCTCAGCAAAGGAGGTAAGAAACCTAGCACCAGAGCACCCAGCATCCTGTTCCTTCATGCGTCCTGTAACACAAACGCAGGCATATTGCTCTGAAGAAACAACATACTAAGAAAAGCAAGGAAGAGGCCGCAGAATATGCTAAACTTTTGGCTAAGAGAATGAAGGAGGCCAAAGAAAAACGTCAGGAACAGATTGCGAAGAGATGTAGGCTGTCCTCTCTGAGAGCCTCTACCAGTAAAAAAGGAGATTTTGTAACTAACAAATAAAGGAGAGCAAATATATATATATATATATATATATATATGATTTTCTCTGGTCAAGCCAAGTTTAATTATTTTTCCTGTCAAGTTAGATACAAATATAATCGGACTTCTAAAAGTTTGTAAGGTTTATAGTCTCTTGTGGCTAAATTAGTTTAACTTATGATCAAAATGTTTCTCAGATTTCCAGAATATGGGTGCTGAATGGGACCTTTGCTCAAAAGTTATACACACAGCCTTCTCATTTTATAGATGAGAAAACCAAGGTTTAATGAGGTTATTGCCCTTGGGTAATCAGGGGCAGAGCAAGGACTTGTACCTTGTAATTATTTTCACAACTAAAAGAGAAGTTTTCTGATCCTAAAAGTTACAAATGATTATGGCTGAAAATTGGGAAAATAGAAATATTTTATTTGATGGAGAAAGTAAGAATAGCTCTAATGTAGACATGGATTATATTTCTAATCTTCTATCTATGTATATATTTCACAGAGTTTAACAGAGGTCGTGGTGCATACAATTTTAAATACTGGGCACTAAAGCTTGACTTTGGAACTCAGGGAACATTCAAGGCTCTCTGGGCCATTCGTGGGGATGAGATTAGTGTGGGGTAAGATTGCTGTGGCTGTTTTGACTAAAATGACATTCCATAGAGTAGAAGAGTTCCCACCTTTTCTTGAAGAAGCTGGGGGTGGGAGGGGGGGCGGTGTGGCCCGGGAGGTGGGGAGTGAGAGTTGGAGCCTGCATGTTCTGGGCCAACCCCTCTGCCTTGGGTGTGTATGGTTGGGGTCGGGTGTGCGTGGGGTTGTTGAAAATGGCAAGAATGGCACCAGGTGTGTGAGACCATGGAGTCAGACCGGACTCTGGTTCAGCAACCTCAGTACTTGAGTTCCGTCTAAGAAAGAATTCATAGCCAAGACTCAAACTATAAGAGAAAGTTTATTTAGAAAGTCACAGAGTAGAAGAAGTGAAACAAGTTACAGAGGCAAAAGAAGGGCCCTTGTTTAGGAGAGAGGAAGGTATGGTAACTCCTGGGTCGGGGGAGACGAGGGGGAGGGGAAGGTGCTGCCAAGCTCCAGAAAGGGAGTGAGGGCACTCGGTCCTCCTTTTAGGAGCTCTTAGGGGTGGGGCTTTTAAGGGAGGTCCCAGGGGAGGATCTCAATAGAATATTGATCAGCTTTCCAGGTGTGTCTTTTCAGGGTCATGGTCTCCATTGACTGGTCAGAGCCAGGGCTGGGGGTCATTAGTCAGCTGGTCTAATGCTGCTGGTCTTGAGGCAGCCATGGTGTCATTTGTCTGGTTTTGCTGCTTTTCTGGGTCTGGAGCTGAAACACAAGTGAGGCCTAGATGTATTTGATGCAGATCAGAAGCTCATTGTCCTGGGGGCTTAATGCTTTCCAGGGCTATTCTCCAGTCCCCTTGTTCCTTCCCCATCTCTGGGAGTCTAAACCGCTTGAGCAGCAGTATGCTAGGGAAGGAAAGGTTACGCTGGGGGCAAGGTTCTTGTTTCCCAGTTGCTAGGCACCTGGGGCTTTCTGCCCTGGTGACCTTCTATACCTGGCCCAGTGTCCTTGCTCTGCTCATGTCTGTCTAGCTGCCTACCACAGAGTGGGGGATAAGGCAGACTCTTTGGTCCCTGTGGGCCTGAAACAGGCCCAGCTGTGCTATTTTCATCGCTGGGAAGTTGGAGCTGTGGAGTAAAGGTCAGGGGCATTTCTGCCTCCTTCCCAGCAACTCTCAACAGTTATTTCCTCAAATGAATGGTGATATTTGGGGCCTACTCACTTCTTTCTGCTCTAACATAACCTCTCACCTATGGTAATTTGTTAATGATTTCAATACACCCCGAGGAAGGAGGGCTGTTCGTTCATAGGTTCCCTTTGGCCCCCAAGACAGTGGATTCATCCAGATAAACTGCCCAGAGGAGTCCCCTAATGCCCTGTAAAGTGTGGTCAGCAGCCTCTCCAGCAGATGAGTTCTGCCCTCTTTGGCATGGTGTCTCAAACTAGAACATGACTGGGGGTAGGTAGGGGTCAGCATTGCTGCTCTGACCATAGAGAAAACCAGGAATCAACATTTAACAACAAGAGGAGGTTGTTTTACTGAGAGGAGATCAGAGGTCTTGGGGTTCATTCATGATGGTTATTGCTCCATAAGTGACAGAGGTTAGTATTTGAGGACAGTCTGATGGACAACTTGAGCCTGATTTCTTTTTTTTTTTTTTTAAATATATTTTATTGATTTTTTACAGAGAGGAAGGGAGAGAGATAGAGAGCTAGAAACATTGATGAGAGAGAAACATCGACCAGCTGCCTCCTGCACACCCCCCCACTGGGGATGTGCCCGCAACCAAGGTACATGCCCTTGACCGGAATCGAACCTGGGACCTTTCAGTCCGCAGGCCGACGCTCTATCCACTGAGCCAAACCGGTTTTGGCAGAGCCTGATTTCTTCATACCATGATGAGAGTCTTTCTTCCCCCACTTGTTTTTCACCGGAACACCCCTCTCCAACCAGTTCCACGTTCCTCGCCAGCCCTTTCTCACACTTAGTTTCCGCAGTGATGTTGACATACCTGTAACCCACATAAAGATGAGCTGCTACAGGGCCCTTCCTCAGCGTGATCACGTTCAAAGTAAAAATCTACTTATTACCCCAAATACTTAAAAGTAACTTGAGTCTTCATTACAGTTTATTGAGAAAAAGCTGAAGACAGATTGTACAGATTGCAGTACAGAGAGCCCTGGCTGGTTTGGCTCAGTGGATAGAGCTCCTGCCTGTGGACTGAAGTGTCCCAGGTTCAATTCCCATCAAGGGCACATGCCCAGGTTGCAGGCTTGATCCCCAGCAGGGAGCGTGCAGGAGGCAGCCAATCAATGGTTCACTTTCATCATTGATGTTTCTATCTCTCTTTCCCGCTCCCTTCCTCTCTGAAATCAATAAAGATATATTTTTAAAAATGTACAGAGAATTTCTAAAAATTCTCTTCTTCTCTGTCCCCCATGCAGCAGCTCCTCCCATCTCTCTCCTCCTCTCTCCTAATCAGGGTGGCGGGGCGGGGGGAGGGAGCAAGTCCCTTGCTCCTTGCTCTTCACATAACATATCTATTCTTTGCTCTTTCTGTAGCAACACTAACCCGGCATTGGGGTTCCTCCCCCACAGCCTCTGTGACACAGGCAGAAAAAGCCCGGAACTCTTTCAGGCAGGATAGAGGGCACGGCTCTGGACATTTATAGTTAATACTAGAGGCTGGTGCACGAAATTCATGCACGGGAGGGGAGGTCACCTCAGCCCAGCCTGCTTCCTCTCCAATCCGGGACCACTTGGGGGATGTCCGATTGCCGGCAGTTGGCAGTTGGACATCCCTCTCACAATCCTGGACCTCTGGCTCCTAATCGCTCACCTGCCTGCCTGCCTGGTTGCCTCTAACCGCCCCCCCTGCTGGCCTTGTTGCCCCCAACTGCCCCCCCTGCTGGCCTAGTCACCCCTCACTGCCCCCCCTGCCAGCCTAATTGCCCCCAACTCCCCCCCCCCCCCGCAAGCCTGGTTGCCCCCAACTGCATCCCCACACTGGTCTGGTCACCCCTAACTGCCCCCCCCCCCACCAGCCTGGCATGCCCCCCTTCCAGCCTGGTTATCCCCAACTGCCTCCCTCTGCTGGCCTGATCGCCCCTCATGGCCCCCCGCTGGCCTGGTTGCCCCACGCAGCCTTCTATTCAGTCGTTTGGTCGTCCCTCACTGACCCCCCTGCCAGCCTGGTTGTAGGCAGCCATCTTTTGAGGGTGTGAGGGTCAATTTGCATATTACCTCTTTATTATATAGGATTCCCGTCTCAGAGCTTAAATCCATCCTCTCAGTTTTAATTGAACTTTCTGGTAACGGCTTCATTTCCACAACGGAGGCTTTGCAGGTAGAATGCTTACACATGTATCGGGCAATTTTACAGCTGATTCAGACTCACAGAATTAATAAAAAAGGAGGTAACTGAGTTCAAGACACTGAAAACCAAAGCTCATGGCAGACAACAGGAGGCAGTGAGCTCTTTCCAAAACAACTCCCTTTTGTCTTTTTCTTATTGGCTGGTTCTTCCCTTTTCCTTCTGTTCAGCCCCTGCCCCCACCATCCAGCTGTCAACAGCAGTGCCCATAGACACCACCCAGCACAGAATCGTGCTGCATTCTGCTATGAAGGAAACAAGAAACAGAAGAGGAAAACCTGCAGGGCAGGGACAGTGAGTACACTGTCATAGATACGGAAAGGAAGATCCACCCTCAACTCCTGAAAGCTGGGAGTTAGCACTTCGAGCCAAAGAGAAATGTGAAAATGAACCCTGCAAGCACTGCCGACAAGGACAGCTGGATATCATCCTTCTAACTGGCAATACACTCCCACCATCCCCCTCAAACATTGGAGTGGGTTAGGGGTGGGGTGAGGTGGAGATGGCTCACAATATAAAATCACACAGGAAGAGTTTATGTGGAAAATATAACTGTAGCTGACATGATTAATTTCTTGGTACAGGAGAGATCAAACGACCTAGAAAGCATCTGTATGGAGAGGTAGGGATGAAGCTTGAGGCACATTGAGGTTAGACACACCCTGCTCTGGGTTACCCCTCAGGTTGCACGCTGGTGGATTCCTGTCTGGTAGGCATACGGCAGCTGTCTGACAACCACTCGCTATTGATTGACTGGTTAATTAATCGTATTCAGGATGTTGCAGGGAGATCTGAGAAGCAATCTGGAAGTAACTGCCTGGCCTCTGTAGCTATTGCATCATGCATCCCATTCAAAGCATTTTCTCTGTTGTTGAGCTGAGTGGCATTTCCCCCCCCATTCCCCAGGTTATGTTGGTGGAGTGCACTTCAGGCTCCACCGTGTCCTCTGTCACCCCCACTCCCGCCGTGTCCATGGCAAGGACAGACACAGGGTTCTCTCTCAGCCCCCCATTCTCGGCATCCTCTCCCACATTCTGAAAGAAGGCACCTACCATGGATAATGACTTTTGTCAGAGGCTGCCCACCCTGGGAAGCACCTGCTGCACCCAAACCTGAGATGCCTCACGCCTAAAACCCTTTCCTCAGAAACACTTCCTCCCCAAGGATGTCACTGGAGTAATCATCTCATGGAAGCCCTTTGCAGTCCAGGTGAATAAGGCATTTTGACTCCTTTTCATGTGAAACAACAGTCTTTGCCATAACGTTGACTTTGTGGCAGTGAGATTTCCAGTGAGGCTGTTCCTAATTCCATTACGTCACTCATCCTTTTAGCAAAAATGTGTTGTGTGCCTATTGTGTGCTTATGCGCTAGGGGCTGAGACTAAGAAAAAAGAACAATACCAGTCCATCCTCTTTAGCAACTCAGAGTCTAGAAATAAACAGAAATGATTGCAACACAAGCCCATTGTACCTGGTCTAGTGTCAGCTCTGTGGAACCCTTCCAGGGCCGGGGTGAGAGAGGAGGGCAAGCACTGCAGGTGGATGGAAGCTCTGTCTACTTCCCCAGGTCAGCTGGCCTTTTTAGTTAATGTTGTCACTCTTAATTTCATTTTCCCATCTTGTATTTTTATTCTCTGTCTGCATTTCTTCCCTGCCTTCGCCCTGCCTGACACAGGGAACAAATTTGTGTTGGTTCAGTCTCAACCATATTTTCATACTTTCATATCCTCCAATCCCTGGCCCCCTTCCCTCATGACCTTGATAGCTGACATTGCTCAGGTGCCCAACTGGTCTCCTGGCCCCGAGGCTTTCCCTCATCAGTCCTTCTGCTGTCCTGTCTACATGGTAATTTTCCTAAAATACAAATCAGATTGCATCACACCTCACTTAGAGACAATCACCGACTCTCTTAGCTTACAGCGTGACGAGCGGTCACCATCTGCAGACAGTTGGTGGAGAGGGGTATTCCTGTGTTCCCTGACCCAGGAAGAAAGGTGAATGGGAGGGAAGGGGACTCATCCTCCAGCTAGGACGGGCTAAGGCCAGGCTCTTGTGGTGACTGCCCATTGGAACCACCTGGAGAGCGTTCATAAACACAGACACCAGGGATACACAACCCCCTCCAGCCACTGGATCGGAATCTCTGGGTGAGGATGAGTGTCTGTAGATTTAAAAAGCTCCCCTGAGTGATTCTAATGAACAGTGAGTGTCACAACCCACTGTGCTGGGGAACCCAGCAGGCTCTGTACTTTGGAATGGATTATGTCCTTTGAAAAAGGGCACTCATATCAGCTCCACCTCCTGGGAGATGGTCTCTTGGTGGTTCTTTGGCTCATGGTCCCAAACAAAACAGGGACCAGTTGGCCCATGCGGCCATCACAGCCCTAATCTTAGTTCTGCTGCTCTGTAAACTCTATCAACTGATCGAACTTGCCAACAGCCAGTCTGTTTCACACATAATATGTTTTAACACTAAACCAATTCCTCATTCTAGATATGCATATGCTGCTTTCTCTATGGACTTAATCCACAACGTTTTAGTTATCTCCTTAAAATAGCATAGTAGTATATTTTCTGAAGCACGACTTGAACCAAATGCAATCTTTGTTTGCTTCGGGCTTGATTTAGAAAGCTTCTCCATAGTTAGGGTTTGTGATAATTCAATAGTTTTAGAAAATATGTAGATCTGCTTCTAATTCACTAGGAAAGATCTTATAGGTCATTAAAAAGTTAGTTTGTTTCCTTTTAGGGTTCAGCAAATGTGATTATGTGTATTCAAAGTGGGGGTGGTGGCTTTATTTGATTATTAGCATGTTAATTCGCTTCTTACTAGGAAACACACGTTTCCTTTGCTGGTAAGCACAACACAGCAGCTGCAGAGAACTACCCCAACAAAATTTCAATGTATAGGAAGCCTCATTTTTCTTTTTCTTTTTTGTGGATGATAGATAAGCCCAAGACTTTTTGGTTTTGTTACATGAGTCTCTGCCACTGCCCCCCCCCCCCCCCAGGCTGGTCCAGACAGCCTCATTATTCAAGTCAGGGCTGGCCAGGCTCTGGGTGAACCTGCCTCAGGTAGATATGTTTTTGCTCCTCACCCTGAAGTACTCCAGACTTCACTGTGTACTGCCTACCATGCGATGAAGTGCTCATTTTTCTGCACATCCTTATCTCTGCATGCCTTGCTTTCTGAATGCAGACCTTTATTTTTGTCTCAGTTGCCCTACCTCTCCTTCTCTCCCCCCCATTTTCTTCATCAATTTGCCCCACCTAATAATTATAAAGAAAAATGTTAGCAACAAAATCTTCCCCTCCTCTCTTGCTTTTTTATCTACATAAATATCCTCGACTAAAAGACATTTAGTACAGAACATTCATTAATTTTTAATTTGTCTCTTCTTGTGGTTACTATGTTCTGGGGACTGAAGGACTTGAACAATGGTCTTCAAAATCTTATGCTAAGTGAAGTAAGCCACTCAGAGAAAGACAAATACCATATGATCTCATTCATAGGTGGAATCCAAGGAATAGAATAAACGAACAAACAACATAGAAATAGACTCATAGATACTGAGAACAGACTGACAGCTGCCAGAGGGGAGGGGACTTGGGGGCTAGGTGAAAAAGGTGAAGGGATTAAGCAAAAAAGCAAAACAAAAACAGATTCATGATGCAGTATGCAGATGATGTGTTATAGAGTTGTGCACTTGAAACCCGTATGGTTTTATTAACCAATGTCACCCCAATAAATTCAATAAAATTGAATTTGTTAAATTCAATAAAAAATACATAGAAAAAGAACCTTGGGCGGAGCCTTTGTTCTTGTGTGCAGGGATAGAGCTGAGAGCACGATGGAGTCTGATCAAATAAATATCTGTTATCTGAAACAGCCTGTTCAAGGTGAATACGGATTTCCATCACATTAAACCCAAGCTTGTAAGCCAGAGTTTTTGTGCCTGAATATTACTAGTAAACAGAAAAACAATTTTGAGAGATGGCAGACTGAAAGAGTTAGTCCCCATAGGTGAGCTGCCCCTGAGGTAGCCCAGAGGACTCTGAGGACAGACAGCTGCAGAGACACGGGCAGCCTCACCGCCGTGTCAGAGGAAGGAGATCTACCAAGTGCTTTTCCCAGAGGCTCATGCCTGCTGTCGATGTTCCCTAGTGGTCTGGACACAGCCCCTTTTTCCTTTGCAGTGGACACTGTCCTTGGAGGACCTCATCCACTCCTCTGACCATTCTCTGTCTGTCCCTAGATCCCTTCCGCAGTTGTATTTCCAAACAGCTATCTCTTACACAAGCAGATCCCATTACACAATGGTCTCCTGGGAATCTCCAGGTATATCCAGAACAGAAATCACTCTTCAGACAACTCCAGTCCTGCCACCAAACACGCTTTTCTCCTGAGTGTCCCTCTCATTATTATGGCACTATTGCCTATCATATTCATAGGCTGAAAACGTTAGGGTTCTCCTCAGTTCCTTTCCTCCACTGCTTTGCCCAATGATTTAGCTGTGAAGACTCCTGATTATATCGCCCATACATCTCTTAAGGCCATCTGAACCATCTCTGTCCTAGTTCATTTATTTGCTATCTCTCACCTCAATGGGCGAATGCCTCCCAACAAAGCTTTTGGATAGCTACACAGCTTCTATATTACTAGGAACCATTGCTCCACAGCACATATTCTTTCACACTACAGACAATAAACTTTCACAGGCACTTAGAAATCTGCAGGACAAGGTCTAAACTTATCTTCATGGCTTCTCAGACCTTTCCCAATCTAGATCCAACCTATCTTGCTAGCTTTATCTTCTTCTAAAAAGTGACACACTCTTGCCCTGGCTGGTATTGCTCAGTTGGTTGAGCATTATCCCATGCACCAAAAAGTCACCCTCTAAAAAAATCAATAAAAACATATACATATACTGGTGTATATATATAAGTGACACTCTTCACTCTCCAGCTATTACACTCTTACTGCTCCATACTATGAATTTCCTCCAATCTATCACTGAATTCTTATGTTGTCCCTATTCTGTGCCAAGCGCTTTGTTAGGCATCATGGATTAAGAGGGGCGTTGGGCATAGCTCCTGGAAATGCTCAACAACAAAGGGGTAAATAGATAAATAGGGAGAGATAAGAACATTCTGTAGGACTTCAAAGAAGGGAGTCTTTAAATCTTCCTGATAGGCTTAGAAGTCTTCTAGAGGAATTAGCTACTAAATTGGGGGCTGAAAGACAAGTGCAGGGAGAACAGCATGTGCAAAGGCACAGAATTATAAAATGAAAAAGCATGACCTTGGAAGGGTGAGCAAGTCTGCATGGCTGGAGTAGAAGGTACCCAGAGGAGTATGGGAGGAAAGGAGTCTGGAGAGGTAGGTGGCAAAGAGCTGAGTTTGCTAGGTTATGTTTGTACTATCATTTTTTTTCTCATTCACAATGAACATGTTCCATCTGTATTAGTTTCCTAGGTCTGCTTAAAAGATTGCCACAAACTGGGTGGCTTAAAACAACGGACATTTGCTCTTTCACAATTCTGGAAGCTAGAAACAAAACAAAACAAAACAATATGTCTGCAGCGTTGGTTCCTCCTGCAGGCTCTGAGGAACTCTGTGTAATGCCTCTCTCCTAAATCCTGGTGGTTGCCAGCATTCTTTGGCCTATAGACATACCAGAGGCCCAGTGCACGAATTTGTGCACAGGTGGGGCCTGGCCTGCCCAGCCCCAATCAGGGTGGATCAGGGCGGGGCCTATTGGGAGGAGGAGACAGCAGGAGGTTGGCAGACTGGCCTGCCCTGATTGGGGCCTGATCAAGGCTGGGCCAGATGGGGAGAGGGGCCAAGGGTGATTGGTTGGTGGGCCCCACTCCTGAATGGGGTGGGGAGGCTGATAGGGGGTCAGCTGCCAGGGGAGGGGCCATGGGAGGTTGGCTGGCCAGCCCCATCCCTGATTGGTGTGTGTGTGGAGGCCAATGGGGAATGGAGCTGGCTCGGGGGAAGGGCTGCTGGCTGATGGGGTGGTGGGGGCTGATTAGGGGTGCGGTTGGCCATGGGGAGGGGCTGTGGGTGGTGGGCCAGCTGGCCCCATCCCCAAATAGGGGAGGGGGTGGATCGGGGGCCAGCGGCCTCGAGGAGAAGCCATGGGTGGTTGGCTGGCCAGCCCTGTCCTTGATTGAAGTTGGAGGGGGGCAATCGGGGGCAGAGCTGACAGGGGGAGGGACCGTGGGCCGATCGGGGTGGTGGGGGCCCATTGGGGACAGGGCCGGCCTGGGGAAAGGGCCACGGGGGTTGGCTGGCTGCCTTGTCCTTGATCAGGGTGGGAAAGGCCGATCAGGGGCCAGGCCAGATGGGGGGAGGGGCTTCGGGAGGTTGGCCAGCGGGCCCCACCCCCTGATCGGGCAGTTGGCTGGCCGGAGTGGGTGTCACAGCAACCGGTCGTTATGGCTTTCTGGTCACTGGCTTCATATATATATATAGATCATCCTAATTTCTGCCTCTGTCTTCATGTAGCATTGCCCCCTGTGTGTCTGTGTTCAGTTTTCCCTCTTCTTATATAAACCATTGGATCAGAGCCCCCACTAGTCAAGCATAACCTCCTCTTAACTTGGTTACATTTTGAAAGAACCTATTTCCAAATAAGGTCACATTCACAGCTGCAGGAGTTGGTACTTGAACATATCTTTTTAGGGGACACAACTCAACCGGCACAATCTTTTATTTTTGCAGCCAAGAAAGTAAGGATTTATTAATTGAGGAAATTATGCCAAGTGTGGAATCACAGGTGAGCTAGTGCTCTAGACCTGACTCCCAGATGGCTTCCAGGGGACGGGCTATATAGGGGAACTATTATTAATCATAGTGGCTAAAAGACTTGGGGTTGTGGGCTCTACTGATTGGTTGGGGCCAGGGTAGGGAGTAGTTGATCATTGTATCAGATCCTGAAGTTAGCCATGGCATTGTACAACAACATCCTTGGCCTCAACCACATGAGCATTTTAACAAGGTGTGTTAATTCAATTCAACAGATATTTACGGAGTGCTCGTTGTGTCAAGATCTGTGTCATTAGCCTTCTCATGGAACCAGGGCACAGACATTTTATTCATCCAACCAATATTTGAGAGTCTAGTATAGGTAGAGTTCCCATGACTCATACTGGTCAGGTAGTCCTGGTTTAGTACCCCATTGAGGTAGAATCCCTTCTCACACTCAAAGTTCCCTGGTCTCAGTGCAACAGTTTACGGTCACCCAACAATCAGAGAACTATTGTGTTAGATGCTGGAGGTACAAAAATGAAAAGGAGCCCCTGCCCTTAAGAATCACAGTCTGCTGCGGGAGGGAAGTGATGAAGCATTCATAAATGCAGATGATAAGGTAAGGTGGGATATCTCTATTACTCTTTGGTGGTCTCTCTCTCTGTTTTACTGGAGCACCTGGCCAAAGGCAGGGAGTCCAATCTAGTCTAGTCTCACTATGGCCCCTGACACAGACTGTGCTTAGGGCTGAAATACCAGCAGCCGCAGTGCCAAGAGCTTAGGACCCACGTGCAGGTGTTGATGAAGATGGGATGCAGACAGGACGGAGAGTAGAGCTACTGTAGAGGGGCAGGCCTTCCCCTTCTGCTCAGCAGGCTGGGTACAGCAAAATGAAAACCTTGGGGGAAAGTCTTCAAAATCTATTGAAACCAACTATGCACCATGGATAGCTATACACTCTTAGAAATGTTGGTGGGAATTTTTGGTGAAGTGATAAGTTGACAAATTAGCTTTTGGCAAACTTGTTTTTTGGAGAATTGTCTTTTGAAGAAATGGGTGGGTTCTGAGCATCAGATAGCAACAAAGAAAATACATAAAATTTGAGGCAAAGGGGTTAAAAAGTCACACCCTGGAATGAGTTGAATTCTGGCCACTTTCATCTAGTAATTGCATGACCCTGGCAATCAGCTAACTTCTCTGAGACTGTTTCCTATCTTAGGAAGAGAGTACTGTATGAGTTAGGGGGTTGCATCTGGCAGTAAATATAAAGGCTTTTCCCATAATGCCTGGCCCATAGTATATAGCAGTTGTTATTTTACTGGACCGGTGTTTCTAACCCCAAATTATAGGCCCACGGTGACAATTTAAACTCAGAGGCAGGTTAGGGGTGTTGGCGCTGGGTGAGGAGCAGAGGGCGGGGAAGGGAAGCTACTCAGACCTCAGTATGCACATACTCAGTTTGCACAAAAATACTCAGACCTCAGGGAGGGAGGGTTTTGCTTCGTCCTGCAGAATCATATTAAAAAGAAAGTTTTCGCCTGATTAGGTGCAAAATATTTGCTTTCATGGCCTTTCATAGCAAATGGAGAACCTGCACCAAGATACTGACAACAAGCAAACAGAGGACACCGGAGTGTGCCCTGATCTTTCAGCATCCTCTACCCCTCCATTGCTCCAGCTTCCCGTTATCCCCCTTGGTTGGGGACTTTTCCAGGTCGACCTCATGCAACATCAGAGGAGGGCCTGGGCCTGGGCATCCGGAGTCCTCTCCAAAGAGTCTCTCCAAGGCAAGGCAATGCTGCCTTTTATTTTGTGGTACTTGGGCTTGATCCCCACACTTGAGGTGGGTTACTTAGGAGGAGAAAAGCATTTCCACCGAAAAGTCTCCTTTCTTCCTCAGGCGTCTTACCTGCCCACTGAGACCAATCCTCTTGTAAGAGGGAGGCTTTTAAAGTCTGTCAAAGGACACTGCCAAGAGGGCAGATTCATTATCTTCAAGCCCTTCCAGGGTCATCCTAACACTGCACTCCCCCCGACCTTTTTTGGATGGTGACTCAGAAGGTAGATTATTCTTCTCAGGGGTCTGAGTTGTTTGGATAATCTAGTAGCATAAGAGATTGGGCTATGTGGGATAAGAGAACCTGAGGGATGAGGACCGACCTCAGGTGGAGCCCGGGGAAAGAGCAATGTACTAGGTGTACCCGTTAATAATGTGGATTTTTTTTCAATAGAGGGAGTTACACATATGTTGATATATATGCGATTTGATATGTATGCTATTTTGTTGTATTGACAACAAGCTTCAAAACTTCATATGCCAAATTTTCTGAAGGTGTTAACATCATAGATATTTTTATGCTTAAAAATGTCGAATTTCGTGCCAAAAAAAAGAGCATTTGCAGAAAATTTTAATTCATTACTTTATTTTGAAAAAAAGTGCTGCTGAAAGTTATCGTATACTTCGGGAAGCTTAGGGTGAACATGCTCCATCTCAAGATACTTGTGAACGCTGGTTAAACACTTTAAAAGTGGTGATTTCAATGTGAAAGACAAAGAACGTCCAGGTCAATCGAAAAAGTTTGAAGACCAACAATTACAAGCATTATTGGATGAAGATGCGTGTCAAACTCACAAACAACTTGCAGAAAGATTAAACGTTGCTCAGCAAACAATTTTCGATCATTTACAAGCAATGGGAAAGATTTTAAAGGAAGGCAAATGGGTGCCACATCAACTGAACAAAAGACAAATGGAAAACCGAAAAGTCATCAGTAAAATGTTGCTTCAACGGCACGAAAGAAAGTCTTTTTTGCATCCAACTGTGACTGGCGATGAAAAGTGGATTTATTTTGAGAATCCCAAATGCACAAAATCATAGGTTGATCCAGGTCAACCATCAACATCGACTGCAAGGCCAAATCACTTTGAAAAGAAGACAATGCTCTGTGTTTGGTGGGATCAGGAAGGTGTGGTGTATTATGAGCTTCTAAAACCAGGTGAAACTGTTAATACTGATCGCTACCAACAACAAATAATCAATTTGAACCATGCTTTGATTGTAAAACCACAAGAATGGGCCAGAAGACATGGCAAAATGATTTTGCTTCATGATGACGCACCATCACACACTTCAAAACCAGTTAAAGGCATGTTAAAAGATCTTGCCTGGGAAGTATTAACCCAACAACTGTATTCACCAGACCTTGCTCCTTCAGATTACCACTTGTTCAGATCGATGGCACATGCACTTTCTGAGCAGCACTTCAAAACGTACAAAGAAGTGGAAAATTGAGTCTCTGAATGGTTTGCCTCAAAACAAGAAAAGTTCTATTGGGACGGTATCCACAAATTACCTGAAAGATGGGGACGTGTAGCTAGCGATGGGCATTACTTTGAATAAAGCACTTTTGATGTTTCTCTTGAAATTATTGTTTCTTTGATTATAAAATCTGCACTTTTAACTGGTTAACAATTAATCAGCATTAGTAACCGGTTAATAACACAGATTAATTGTTAACTGGTTAATAATGAGGATTAATCACTAACTGGTTAGTAATTCGAATTAACCATTAACCGGTTAATAATGTGGATCAATTGTTAACCAGTTAAAAGTGCGGAGTTTATAATCAAAGAAAACACTGATGTCCCCTCTGATTTGGCCCCAGTAGACATTTCCAACATTAGTTCCCCATTGTCCACACTCTAGTCAAGCTAAAGAACCTCAGTCTATTTGTCTCTTCACTGATTCACTGATTGGGAAAAGCCTTCTCATCTTGGATTATCCAATATGCCCCGAAGAGGCCCCCGGCTTCCACTATGGCCCTGCTGTCTATTTTCACCTCAGCAACCACAGCAATCAAGTCAGACTCTGCCAGTCCTCTGCTCAAAACTGTGCAGTGTAGCGTTGCCAGATTCAGCCACTAAAAATACAGGATGTCCAATTAAATTAGAATTTCAGATAAATGATAAATACTTTTTAAATATAAGTATGTTCCATGCAATAGTTGGGATATACTTGTATTAAAAAAAATCATCGTCCATCTGAAGTTCAAATTTGCTGGTGTCTTGTATTTTATCTTGTGACCTTCCACCAATGATTTCCATCTCACGCCAAGTTAAAGGCAAAACGCTTACAACAGCCCTGTATGACATGGTGCCTGCACCTCTCTGATGTCATCACCCATCACTCTGCCTGCTTCCCCTTCCTCATCCAGTGTCTCTTACCTTCTGCTCCTGGAATACACTAAGCACATTCCTGCCTCAGGGCCCCTGCCCTTGTTTCCTCTGCCTGCAGTTCTCTTCCCACACAGGTAGGCACAGGGGCTGTCCCTTACTCCCTGCAGCTCCCTGTTCAAAGGTCTTCTTTTCAATGAGGCTTTTCCTGATGATTCTGTCTAAATTGTCACTCGCTACATGCTGCCACCCCCTGTCCTTCTTTCCTGCATTACTCTTTCTCCAGAGCACGTAGTATTATCTGACAGAATTTCTACTTGTTTATTTGCTCGTTGCCAATCTTTCTCCTCACTCATAACCGGAGGTAATTTCCATAAGAGCAGGCATTTCGGTATGTTTTATTCAGTGCTGCCATCTCAGTGCTTAGAAAAGACCTGTCAGAGTAGGTAATCAATAAAAAGCTGATGAATGGGCAAATAAGTCAATAGACAGATAACTACATAATACAACTTTAGTGAGTGATAAATGCTACAGAGACAAATTAAGCAGGGCAAAAGAGTAGAGTGATGGATGGGGCTGTCCTAAGTGGGGTGGGCAGCTCTGAGGAGCTGATATTTTAGCAGAGAACTGAATGAAGTTTTTTTAAGTTTATATAATACAGTGTTATCAACTATGAGTGACCTGGTGCACGGATTTGTGCACATTGAAAGGAAATTAGTTAGAAGGTGGCCGGCAGGGCGGGACTGGGCCTGGAGCCAACCTCCCGTGGGTCTGGACACGGCCTGGAGCCAAGATGGGCTGGACACAGCCTGGAGCCAACCTCCCGTGGTTCCTCCCTGGCGTCTGCAGAGTGAGTGGGGTCCCTCTGGCAGGTGGGGACCCTCGGTCTGGTCTGCAGGGATCGGGCCGAAACTGGCTCTTTGACATTCTCTGAGGGGGTCCCAGAGTGTGAGAGGGCACTCTGCAAAGTTGCTGTTGTATAGGGTGTGGGATGCAAATGCAAGTGTGCAGTAAACCAGATTTGGGGCCCAGCAACAACATAACCCATGGCCGAAGGTGGAATAGCGCGACCCCTAGAGGAATCGGGCTCCCTCCTCTCTGGTTTTGGGGTGTATTACCCGAGAACTGCTGCTGCCTAGTCACTGCAGCTTGACAGCTCCTACATTGAGCGTCTGCCCCCTGGTGGTCAGTGCAGGTCATAGGGACTGGTTGGACAGTTGGAAATTAACATATTATCCTTTTATATATATAGATAGTCTCACTGTTTTACATTAGATCCTCACTGAATGAATTTTTGAAAAAAGCCACCTTCTACCTCCAACCTTCCTTTTGTCCTTTGTTCTACCTGAAATCACCTTCTTCCTCACCTCCTTGGATAGAAGTCCCACCTCAAATGCACAGAGAGCTTGGCCATCAGACCTTCTCCTATGCAGACATAAATAACAGCAGACTTTCCCCTTCATTCTGGCCCATGTAACTGTCAAAGCGAACAATGACTGACTAGGTGGGAGTGGTGATGGGGTTTATTTTTCATGTCTTGAACTTTGTTGTAGCTGCTGGCTGAGTCCCACTGACAGTCATGGACAACTGCTTGTTATTTAGCATCCCTCCCAGTGCGGCACCCTTTCCCCCTGACACATGGGACTTGGTGTGGGACTTCTCTGAGGTAGTTCCATGTCGTCACTCCACACTGGGGGCCACAGACCGGAGCTTTGCCCAGGGAGTGAAGGAAAAAGTCATGTTCTGTGAGGTCACACCCTGGGATTCTAAGGATTTCTTATCTCATACATACAAAACAAAGGAACTGTACTCTCAGTAAGGACCATCTGGAAGACAGTGTTTTGAAACTTAAAGAAAAAACACACACTAATGCTTTAATCTTCTTAGTGTCTTTAAACATCAGGTCTTTTTTCAAATTCAGCTGGGGGATAACGTTGTTTTGTACACCTGTGTTGCTTTCTGAGAGGATATGTCTCTGGAATTGTACACAGAAGCCTCGGTGCCTTGCCTAAGTCTTGCTTTAGGGATTTCAGATACATCTCCAAAACCTCCCCAAACTGCAGGATTAGCGACTTGGTTGGGAGGGGTTTCTATCTCTCAGTACATTCACTTTTGCCATCTCTCCTCAGGATTTTCCAGATACATTTTGCATATTTAAATGATAAAACAGTTCTGTGAGAAACTTTCTTATAGCTTCCAAATATTACAGAAAAGAAACAGCTTTACTCTGAATGAGAAAACCCAATAACACAAATTTTATTTCATTTCATTTTCTCTTTGGCTGTTCTGGGAATTTATATTAGCCATTTAATTTTACTGTTGTGATTTTATAAGGATATTATCTCGGTGTACAATAATGTTGTTTTTCTAAAGAGTTGTACATTGTATTAAAGCTTTTCAGTCTAAACTTCTAGAAGCTAAATATTATCATCATTTTGTTTTCCATGTGAATTTTGAAAGTCATGCTCTTTTCAGATTGGTATCTAAGGACCTGTACGTAAATAAAAAATGCTGGAATTTTCTTCTATTTCATGATATAGCTCTCTGGAAGTTACTTTTCTAATCATTTATAACATACCATTTATCAAGTAATGATTATTTATGTTTTTGTTTGGTGTACTATTCAAATTCAGTTAAAGACTTATGCGGCCCTGGCCAGGTGGCTCAGTTGGTTAGAACATCACCCAATACACCAAAAAGTGGTGAGTTCAGTTCCTGGTCAGGGCACATGACCAGATTTCCGGTTCAATTCCCGATCAGGGCGGGTGCAGGACACAACAGATTGATGTTTCACATCGATGTTTCTCTCTCTCTCTTCCTCTTTCTAAAATCAATTTTTTAAAAAAAGATTGCTGAGATTGTCAAAAAAAAAAAAAAAAAAAAGACTTATGTGACCAGTGACCAAACATTAGCCAATGCTCACAATAGGGATGGAATAAATTTACTTGACTACTTTTCACATTTACATTCTCAAAGTGAAGAATGATTTCCTCTTGATCAGAGGTATAAATACATCATAATAATAGTTGATGAGACTAAGTTCATAACCTATAAAGAGACACCTGTGAAAAAGCAAATCACTTGCATTTTTAAAGGCCAGTACTGGAAGCACATAGTAATAATAGCTACCATTTATTAAATGTTCACTCCAACAGAGGCACGGTGTTAAATGCTTTACATGGATTACCTCATTTACTCCCCATAACAGTTCTCTAAGTGGCATTCCATGATCACCCCCGTGATACAGATGAGGGCGCTGAGCCTTAGAAAGCGAGTGTCATGTAGAGGCAAGGGGCAGAACTAAAGTTTGAACTCCAGAGCTCCGGAGCTTAACCTCAGTGCTGGAATGTCCACCAGCTTTGGAAATAGTAGTGCAAACAGGATACAATTTCTAATTAAAAACAAAACTCTCCCCCAACCCCCGCAGAGAGGTGTAGTCATATTCCTGCCTCTGGGTAGAATAATGCACTTTCCAAACTTCAATGCTCAGCTACTCTGGTGACTAGTCAACATCCTGTTACAACATATTTGACACTTGCAATTCAAATTCTGCTTAATGATAATATTTGAAAACTCTATGAAAGTGGCAGAGAGACACAGCCCAAGAAAAATTAATGATGTCCAAGGTCATAACTCAGCAACACTCAACACAGAGAAAACATACACAAGAGATAAAATGTGTACATAATCAGAGTATGAGAAGAAATAGAAGGGTCAGCGTGGTTGCATGGTCAGGGCTCTGTAAGGCATCTTGGTAACTCCTACATTGTCTAGCAGAATGTCTTGCATATGGTGGATGCTCAACAAATACTTGTTGATTAAGTGCATGGAAAAAACCCTACTAATCTCATAGCAGGGCCCGCATTCCACTCAACAGATATGACTTTGTCACAATATTAACAACTGTAAAGGGCACTTATATGTTGTTAAAAAGAAAACAGAAATAACTTCTAAGCATGTTAAAATAAGAATGATTTCATTGACCCTCAGCTTCAGAGGAAAAGACAGCTTGGGGGGAAAATAGCCTCTGCAAATGAAGAGAAAGACTTATCATCACAATTATAATACATCCTCAAGTCAAGACTACTCTCTCAAAGTAGAGGTGGATGATTTCAAAGGCTAGAGAAACCTGCATGGATTGTTCACAAAGCTTCACAGTTGGCAAGATCATTACAAGGGATTTTATGGATTTGAAAGTTGATGAAAGACACTAATAAGAGATAAGTAGACTAGAACATCCCCAAAGGGCAAGATTGATGTTATAAAATAAAATCAATAGGTAAATTAGACATGTCATTGTCAAATGCCCTTCTGTAAAATAAAAATAAAAATAAAATGATTGCAATATTTTTCCAAAGTGCAGAAAAAATGTTGAAGAACACAACTTTCTTAATTTAACACTCATCTCCCCTTCTTCATCAATTTTTTTCTTAAAATTTCCATTCCTACTATATGAGAAAATAGATGGGAATTAAATATTATTGGAAACTGTCAGGAAGATACAATCATTATTTGAACAATTTAATTTTTATAGACAGATGTTTATTCTTTTTTTGGTGATTTTTATATTGTCTCCATTTTTTGTTAGTAAAAGTATTCTTGGTTGGTGTGGAAAATCTGTTTTGTTTACCATTGCATTAACATACACAGCTTTTATTATAAACCAAACCACCTCAAAGCTTAGAGACTTAAAACTGTGGGTCAATTCTTCTGATTTGGGTTGCCTCAGCTGCTCTCTGCTGAGCTGGTTCTTGCATCTTTGATTAAGAGGATCTGCAACGTACCATTGCAAGGACATGGGTAGAGGGAGAAAAGAATTTATGGCCATCTTTTCCATCTATGCCAATTGGCAATGTGAACAAGCCTGAGCTAGCCTGGTGGAGAAAGACAGGCAAGTGAAGACCAGAGGCAACTCACTGTGCAGATTGCAAACTGCCCAGCATGTGAATGAGATCATCCGGCTGCCGGGTCAATTCACAGAATCTCGGAGGGTAATATAAATGGATGCTGTTTTAAGCCATTACATTTTGGGGTGGTTTACTATACAACTATGGTAGGTTGCATTGTGACTTTGCTGTTATCTTAGTTTGGGTTTTCTGGGAAACAGACTCTGAGATGAAGATTTGAATGGGGGATTCTCTTGGGACTCTCTGTGAGAGCACGAGTGAAATGGGATTGGGTAGAGGGAGAATTTTAATTTTAATGTAGTCTCAAGAGTGGCCTTAGTCAATCTCACAGAAGTTCTGAATATGAAACAAACCTTGAGAAGCATTCTTCTTTTGAGGTAAGATGTCTGGGCCTGTGGACTGAAGTGGCCCTGGGGAGGATATATAACCTGGATTTAGGAAGCTCTCTTTGGCAGAGGACAATTCCTTGGGCGGGAGGGGTGGGGGTGGCGGAGGGGAAGTGACTCTCTGTGAGCCATCAGTAGCCAATGCTTCTGGAGGATGGAGGAATAGTGTCTTGGTCTTGGAACAAGGGTCAGGGCAGTATATCACAGCATCCACTATTGCTATTCTTCTCATCAAAATGTGGAGTTTATTTCTGGGTTGGCTTTCTGACTTGCACTGATCAATAGAATGTGGCAGAAATGACATTTGTGGAGCTTAGGCTGTAAGATGCTTTGCGACTTTGGCTTTTGCCCTCTCAGAGCCCAGAGTCTATCTTGTAAAGAAGCCTGGACCAGCCTTTAGGATGGGAAAGCATGTGGAGCTCCCGGCCAGCACTAACCACCAGACCGTGTGTGAAACCATCATAAACCACCCAGCTCCGGACAAACTGCCAGAGACTGCAGCTGCGTGAGAGATCCCGGGAAAGACCAAAACAACACTAGGTTGGCTGAGTCCAGATTCTCCGAATTATGAGAAAATAAAATTACTAACTTTTGGGGGTGGTTTGTTATTGAACAAAAGATAGCTGATAAAGCACAAGAGCCTGATAGAAAAATGGATACCTGGAAATAAAAGTGCTGCTGAAACAAAAACTCAAAATATATGCCATTAGCTTTAGGCAGTGGGTGGGTCTGAAAAAGTGGCAAGGAAACTATTGGTGAAGTCTGAAAAGATGATGAAAATTGTCTTTGGATGCTGGAAAAACTACAACATGTTGCATAGTAATAAACAATGTAACGTTATTTGGAAGATAGAAAATGTACCTAATAAAATTGTAGATCTGGCTCAGTAGATTTTCAGACAGAACACTGCGAGTTTCAGGGTGCTTCTGGACGTATGTAATAAAATATTGCAAGAAAGACATGACCTGAAGAAGGAACTCTTTACTTTGCAAGCAGTATTTAGAAGGAAATAGAGGGCCCAGGATAGTTTTTCACCCCCAGACTCCAGACACTTTGAAATTTGTCCTGGGGCCTAAGATCAAATGAGAGGTGTGGCTATCAGATTCTTGGGGTAGGCTTCTGAAAGATTTATGAAGACAATGCCTATTACCCTATCTCAGCTGGACGACAGGGCTTCTGAGACTCTTTAGGTCTTATGCTACAGTAACCCAACATGCTGCCCAAAGCTACCTTGCAAAGAATTGTGGGTATAACTTTTGATGATTGGAATCAACCATAATCTAATACATAGCAAGCCCACAAATATTTTAAAATAGTGATACCTTCAAAAGAACCACCAGTTTGTACTAAAAGGGGACTAAAATTGCTCATATTGCAAAGAGGTTCCCAAATTTCCTTTCACAAGAACTGAGAAAGCTGAGATTTTTTAGCCTGCCAGTTTTGTGGGTGCTGACAAAAGATATGAACCTTTTGGGTCAGAGGCAAAGAATAGTTTATTATTTAGGCCAGAGCAAACAGCATGAATATGAGCATATTTATGTTAGTTCTTTGAACCCCAATTCCCACAGGATGATATGAAGAGAGCTGGATGACAACTGCACATGCAATGGGTTCCATCACAGGAGAGGAACTCTGAAGATGGAAAACCTGAACCGTCTGTATTGGACAGTAAGTATGCCTGACCATGTTCCAGAGGGAGACATCATCACTGTCTTGCAGGGCTAGAAGCAAACCTGAAAGCAGCACTCTCTCTACATTCCAAGGCTGTTCACTATATAAAAATATTTGGGAAAAAAAAAAAAAAGGTATTCCAGAGCAAAAGCAGTCACTGTCTCTACTTGTAAGATGTACAGAATGCAAAAGACCCATAGCAGTAGGCAGCAGCACACGTGGGTCATTCTAATGGAAAAGGAAGTATGCCTCAGAAGGCATTGCCAAGAGCTCAGAGAGTGAAGCCATGGCCTTGAAGGACAGTGGATTAGACAGCCAATCTCAGGGAGTATCAGAGAGAAGTAATCTGGGGAGCTATTTCCAGAAAGCAAAATTGAATTCTTAGAAAGAAACATTCTCTGCTCCCAGAGCAGGGAATCTTGGCAACATATGCCCAGCTACATTTCAAAATTGCTATGGATCGGTGACTGCTGGGTATCTTCCACTCTGTCCCTTTTGAAATGGGGAGGCCTATTGCAGTTATTCTGTCACTGTCTTACTATTCTATGTTGGAGAGGTGAGGACAGATAACTTGTCTTTTAAATGATCAACCTCTGGGACAAGAGGATCTACACGTAGACCTGATTTAGGTCATGAGATCTTGGACTTCAAAATTACTGCCATATTGGATGTGATTTTTGGATGTCCTGGGATAGGAGAGGGTATACTGTGCATGTGAAAAGAAGGTGGATAATTTGTGGCCAGGGGTGGACTGTGGCAGATTGCAAGTATAGCCATATGCTCTCCCTTCCTTGCCTCTTCTCTCTTACAATGTGACTTTGCAGTTTCTCCCATCATAGGCAGCATCTATTTCTTCACCCTTTGAATCTAGGTTGCTAATGAGATTTGCTCTTGCCAGTAGGACATGAGCAAACAAACATAATGCAGACAGGGATGTAAAAGGCCCCTGTGCATTGGGGCTTGTGCTCTCTTGCTGTGACTGGAACCCTGAGACTGCCATGTGAGCTAGCCTGAGCTAGTCTGGAGGATGAATGGTCACATGGAGAGGAACATAGAGACCCCATCTGATGGGCATGTGAGTGAGGTCATCTTATATTTGTTAGTCACCAGTCAATCTGCTAGCTGACCACAGACACAGAAGCAAGCCCAGCACAGGTCTTCCCAGCTAACTCAAGCTAGAATTGCCCTTCAGCCTTCATACAGAATTGTGGGGAACAGTCTATGGCTGTTTAAAGCCACAACATTTTGGGGTGATTTAGTATGCCCCTAAAGTAAACTGATACACTACTGCACCTCCAAACTCAGCACATAATACTCAGTAAATACTTGTTGATTTAATATTTATGTTAAAAGAAATATAAGAATATCATAACTACTTTAAAAAGTTCTGCTACCTGATTGAGTTTGTAAATCATTGTATTAGATTATATGCTCTATAAGTATAAGAATAAAAGTAATAAGATTAGATTACAAAAAGCTATTATATTCCTACTTGGTTTTAAAAAAACCACAGAGTTTAAAATATTTTTACATTTGATCCATGTAAAATGAAAAGAGAAAACAAAGAAAAGTGATGAAGTTTATTATAGAGAATATTACATAAGCTTAATGGGATAGATCTATTATAGAAGAAGGGTTATTTTTATTTATAAAATAAACAGCAACAACAATGACAAATCAGAATCAAGCATGTAGCTGCATACAGGAAATACTCTTGAAACTAACACAGACTAAAAGTTAGAGGTGCAATCTAAAATGAGCACTTATACTAGTGTGAAAAAATGTGCTGCTGTCCCTGACTAACCTTGTTTTGCCCTGACCGATGTCAGTGGCCAAGGAGGGTAAAGGTCCACTGGGAATGTAATGTTAGTGCTCTTTGCCCCTACACCATGCTGGAATTTTCAGGGAAACTGATGAAAAAAAAACCCCAAAAACCCCAAACTAGTGAAACTAAGGTTTCTTTATGCATTCCATTTTTAACACATTTAAGATAGAATTTCATTGTACAAATCATATTGATAAACACCTTTCAATGGCATTTTTGCTACTCCCACCATCCATGGGGACACCAGGAATCCAGTCCCTCTGAACCACCCCTAGTCATTGTACTTCTGTAGATGATAACCCCAGAATGATATACCTTGTTCTTTAAGCTGGTAATTAAAAACAAATAACAGCGAACAGTGATTTCCCATGTAGATGAAGGTATGTCAGGAACCCTTACTTCACACTCTGTTATACTGACCATGTGGTTCCCCATCAGTGACTCTGGCAGAAGTCAGAGGAATGTCAGTCTGACACAGAGCTGGGGGTTGTCTCCATGGTTGATCTTTGATTTCAGTCCATTGTGACAAATACCATACCATGCACGCCCAACAAATATAAATGTAAGTTGCACTTCACATTTTAGGGAAGTATTACCAAGTCTCAAGCTCTGACCTGTTGCAGTTGAGATCTGCTTTTCCTCTGGGGTGTCAGGACCTTAAGAGCAGAGAGCATATTGTGCTGTCTCTGGCACAAGCTCCCCTCACGGATGCCTACCTCCTGCACACACACGTTTTGCTTCTGGTGGAGGGAAAGTTTTCTGGAGATGGGTGGTCTCTTTAAAAAGACCTGAGGACTTTTGAAAAATTCTAAGCATAGGAGCAGCGTAGTTTCTGAAAGACCCCTTGGGCTGTAGTATAAAGAAGAACTTGAGTGTGTGGGTGGGGAAGGATTGGGGGAGGGCAGAGTCAGACACAAATAGAAGGAGGAAGAACAGCTACAAACAGACAAATAAAAAATATCTATTTCAAGGCCTGAACTTGAAGAGAGAGAAGATATTGGACTTAGGAGATGAGGGGTGGAGAGTGTACATGCCTTGGTATGTGATGAGATATGGGGGTGAAAGAAATGGTCAAGGTTGACTTCTGAGTTTTATCTTCTACATCAGGATATGTGCTTCACTGAAATTAGGAATATCAAAGGAGGAGGAGGTTCTGGGGGAGATGAATTTTTCTCTGGTTACATTAAGTTTGAAGTACCTATGGGATGTCTGGGGAGCAGGAAGTTATATAGATGTGCTTGCTATGTAGGGGAAATGGGACTTGGGGTAGATACTTTGGAATTGGAATCATAGGAGGTAAAATGGGTGATTGTGCCAGAAAAGGATGGAAGATTAATTCACCATACAGACAAAAACATATTCCTATACACTAGTGATACAAGGCTGGAAAATGCAATGAAAATGCAGATTCTGTTAAAATAGCAACAGGACATTAAATCCTTGGCTATTAATATAATCCACGACAAAGAGATTTATTTGAAGGCTCTATAAAACTCTAATGAGGACAATAAAGGCTGGCTGGAGTAAGTAGGAAGCTATAACATATTATTTATTTAAAAGGCTAAAAATAGTGAAGATGACAATACTCCTTAGGTTAATATATGGATTTCATGTAATGCCTATTAAAATCACAGCAAGATGCTTTATGGAAATTTATAAAACAATGGTGACACTCTTTTTCAAATAATCAGTGGGGAAGAATGCATATATGGATCAATATATAGAAGAATATGTATATAACACTTTAGATTATACAAAATGCTTTCACATCATCTCATTTCATTCTTATAATGACTCTTGTAATGATGTATGTTTAACTATTATCCCCATTTTAGGGTGACCTTAAGTCCCACCATACCTGGGTCAGTCCTGTTTTATGCGATTGCACAAATGCCCCTCTTCCATTTAATGTTTTTCCTAGATGCTTTCATTTTTAAGGACATGAAAATGTCCAATAGTTGCACTAAAATAATCTGGGATACGTTTACTAATAGTTGCACTAAAATAATCTGGGATACATTTGGCACCATTTCCATGCAGTACTTCTAGCCTCCTATCATGGTCATGTCCAGTTGTAAGCAAGGAGCATGTATAGGGAACACGATTCACACCTTAACATGTGTTAAATCTCAAAGATAAACAATGACAACACCCCACCTCCCATGCTTACTTGATGTAAAGTCACTAATACCTCCTTTTTAAGTGCAGCATGCAGAATGAGGACATACCAATAAAACAAAGTGCACCCAGGTTCTATAGATAGCTACCTATCCCTTTACTTTGGTGGGAGAAGTATTTGATGCTGCTACTGGCCCTGACCAGTGACTTGGTGTGCCACCTGGCTGCTCATAGGAGCTAGTAGCATGAAGCTACTAGGCTGCCAATTGGTGGGGTCAGTGGGACACTTGGAAAATTTTAGGTTCTGTATAATAAATGAAATATGTACAAGATATGAAGGCACAGCGGTTCTTCCATGGAGCATGTAGAGTATTCTGAATATTTCTTTAACAAAGGTTTGTCATTTAGTATGTGGAACAAATATACACTGGTTTATTTATTTTTTACATTTTTTATTGTGGCAAAATATAAGTAATATAAATTTACCATTTAAACCATTTTTAAGTGTATAGTTCATTGTTATTGAGCACATTTATGTTGTTCTGCAACCATTGCCCCCATCCATCTCCAGGACTTTTTCATCTTTCCAAACTGAAACTCTGTACCCATTAAACACTAACTCCCCATTATTGTTCTAAATTAATTTTATTTATTTTTTTTATTCCAAGTTTTCTTAAAGTGTCTAAAAAAACAAAAGCTGAGTGGCAGATTTTTTTTTCTGCAAAGATGGTTATACCACTACAGCCCATCCAACATGCCTTTTTAAATTATAATGTTGACACTCCTCCATTAAGGATTGGGTTTTACGTTTTTTCCCATTGAATCTCTCCTCTCCTCTCTTCTCTTCTCCTCTCCTCTCCTCTCCTCTCCTCTCCTCTCCTCTCCTCTCCTCTCCTCTCCTCTCCTCTCCTCTCCTCTCCTCTCCTCTCCTCTCCTCTCCTCTCCTCTCCTCTCCTCTCCTCTCCTCTCTCTCTTCTCTTCCTTCTTTCTTTCTTTCTTTCTTTCTTTCTTTCTTTCTTTCTTTCTTTCTTTCTTTCTTTCTTTCTTTCTTTCTTTCTCTTCCTCACCATTCATCCCTAGCCATCACATTATAAGATAGTACAGGTCCAAGTTAAAGTCATAGGGAGAGGCCATGAGTAGGTGTTCCAGCCAATAGTCCCTGTGAAGGTCACAGATGGCAGTCAGCATCAAGCGAATGAATGATTCTTCAGATGATTGCAGTCCCCAGCCTTCCAACCATGTTAGCTGACACTACTGAGTCCTGCTCAAATGGAAGATTTATAAGCAAAGTACATATTGTCATTGGTTTAATTAGTTGGAGTTTAATACATTTTGGAGTAATTAGTTGCTGAGTCAAGGAAACTGGAACAGGGTGTTAATGTATTGGCTCCATTGAAGACAAAGAACTTCACAAACTGTTAAATGATGCTCATTTTGTATCAGTGTCATCAGATACTTCAAATAGAAACAGGAGGAGTTCTGGTACAATATTTAGATGATTTCTGAACACAATCCTGTTCTGATCTTTGCCTCCATGCAGGTAAATGAAATCTTATCTTGGTTCCGAGTTCTAGTAACTGAATCATCAACTTGTTCACCCAGTGCCTTACCTATGTTTTGATAGGTCCTCTAGGAATGAGGCTCTGCTTATATTATCAGCCCCTTCATTTATGCTGCTACAGGCATTACCATTATTAACAACTACTATGGCCCACTTAGTGCACCACATATTTTAGTCCTTATTTTATAAATAGGAAAAATACGGCTCAGAGAGGTTACGAACTTGCTCTAGATCACATAAGCAGGAGGAAGATGTGCTTCCTCAATGCCAAAGCCCAGTCTTTTCCACAGTCTCATGGGAATCCTGCTTTGATCCCAGCACTTGGCTGGGTTCTGCTAACCTGATCTTAGATACCGTGCGGGTGGTTATCTTCCTAATGCTTCTGAGTGTTGTTGGATCTCTGTTGACAGGCTTGCCTATCTGTTTGTCATTCATCCTGTCACCTCTCACTGGACCTTGCAAATCTGCTGTCTGGGTTCTGCAGGTTCTCAGTGCTCACCTTTGCTCATCCCCAATCTCCCATAACTGGATGTTTCATAGAATTGAAACAGCACCAGGACAAGAAATTATAACTTTTGAGGAGAATGAACTTGGACCCACTCACCCTCCCTACAAAGCAGTACAGACAGATTGAAAAATCAAATGAGCAGTAACAACAGCAACACTACCACCAGTCCTTGCAAAATCTGAAAATAAACATACTAAATTTATCCTTGATGGGGATGAAATAAATTTATCTCTGTTAAAGAGATGAAAAAATTATGGAAAACAAGATGAATGGATTTGCATATGGAAATATTAAAAACAAGAAGAGCAAAAGAATACAGAATGAAAAGTATTAGAATTAATTTCTCATCAGAAACAAAGAAGGTTAGAAGGAAGTGGAATGACATAGTGAAGGTGCTGAAAGAAAACAGCTGTCAACTAAAAATTCTATGTCAAGCAAAACTATCCTTCAAAACTAGAGGTGAAATAAATGAATACATTTCCAGCTAAGTAATAAATAAAGGAATATGATGCTAGAACATTAATCTTACAAAAAGTCAGAAATCAGTCAAACTGAAGCAAAATTCTACCAGATGGTAACTTAAGTCCACAGGAAGAAAGGAAGAACATAAAAATGTTAAATATGTGGGCAAATATAAGAGACTGTAATAGTCTTTTTCTCTCTTTTCATATTTTAATTATTAAGAATGCCTGCTTAAAGCAATAATTATGATACTATATTGTTGGTTTTATGGTTTATATGATAAAAGATTGTCTATCTCATATATGCTTATATATGATATATAATATATAATTCTATATGAGTATATATGATACCAATAATAATATATAGTATGTATAACTATAATAACACAAAGAAATAGGGGAACAAATGGAGCTACATTGGAATAGAGTTGTTATATTTTACCAAAATTGTCAGTATTGATCTATAGTCAACTGTGATAAGTTAAATATGCACATTGTAATACTAAGAGCAATCTCTAAGAAAATAAGTTAAAAAATATAGCTAAAACATCAACAGAGGAATTAAAATGGAACACTAAAACATGTTTGTTTTGCACACAAAGGCTGTAAAAGAGGAAGAGGAATAACAAAAGATGAGAAGTACAGAAACAAATTGCATATCAATAATTATGTTGAGTGTAAATTGACTAAACATTCACATTTTTAAAGAGCTACTGAGCTACAATGTGTTGATGTGTCACAATTTGCTCAGTCATTCTTCTGTTGCTAAGAATCAGGTTATTTCTTACTATTATAAATAATGCCACTGTGAACACCTTATACATTTTATAGTTTTTGTTAGTTTTTGCTTGTGGTAAGTTTCATAAAATGGAACTAAATTGCATCAAAGCTTTATAGCTTTTGATCAGTATTGATAAATTGCTCTCCCAAAATATTTAAGAATATCTGTTTCTGAACAGATCTATCAACAATCTATAATAATAAAAGGGTAATATGCTAATTAGACTGGACGTCTTTCCTGATGAAGCGGGGGCCAGAGGGAAGCCAGCCGGGTCCCGGGTACTGGAGGGAAGCTGGTGCCGGCAGTTGGGGGAAGGAAGGCCTACTCTTGCACGAATTTTTGTGCATCGGCCTCTAGTACTTAATAATTATTTAAATAGATGAGTAATGGTAACCTGAAGTTACTTAAATCAGCATTTGTTGCATTGTTATTGAGGCAAGAAGCATTTCTGTCCTTGATAGTTTGCTGCCTGTATTTACATATGTGTAAACTAGTTGCACAACTATTTATTAGGTGGACTATGGATATTCATTTGTTTTTCTCAATTCTATTATAGTAACGGAAGTGAGTAGACTTTAATATTTTTTAATTTCCCCCATATACTAGCTATATCAGTTCATTAAATTAGCTTAATAATAACTCCTTGAGAGAAGGGACACTTAAGAAAAGATCTTGAAGAAAGCCAGTATAGTAATAAGTGAAAAGTTGCTCCATGTCCTTCAGAAGTTCACCTTGGCTCTCAGGCCTTTCAATCTCTTTCTGAGAAGAACTTGGCAAATGAAGGGGCCCTACAGCTTTCTGCCTGCCCCAAGGGCTCTGAGGTGAAACAGAGCAAAGAGGAGCTGTTGGAACATTGAGCTGGAGCATCTTAGGTGGGAGGCTTAGATGAGCTGGAGATAATTGATTAGTCAGGGAGGTTTTAGTGCCAAAGCATTAAAAATAACACAATGATAATGCTTCCTATTAGCAGACGTGGTGTTCTAGATGGATCCAGAAATAGATTAAAACTCAGGTCAAGTGAGGATCTCTGAGTTTTCTGAAGGAAAGCAGCGGGAGAGAGAAATTTGTCTCATGCTTAAGACCTACAGTTCCCTTTCCCCCCAGAGATTTTAAGGATAGCACTGCTTCTCAGCCTTTTCTACTCTGGGAAATGTTTCGAGTCATACTTATGGGGAAGTGTCTTTAAACCAGGGGCCATATAGTTTAAGCTCTGACCATCACCTTAGAACTAGCTTCCTACCACCCATTGTATTATCTCACCACGCGCACTATAGATATTTCGGGAATGAGATTTACAAAAATTTAAATTTTGATGATGAAAATTGGATAATTCTCAGATGTAATAGTTTCTGAAGCATAGTATAACACATCATTGAACATCACAGGGGATTTGAGATGAATAATAATTGGATGTTACTAAGTGCAAGGCATTTTGATAGTCAGTGATGATATAAAGATAAAGCATGGCACCTGAGTAGCTCATTCTAGTTTTTAACATCTTTCAGGGAGACAAATCCTGTACATCTTTTTGTGGGAGTTTGAGGAGACTCTCAGTAGGAGGGGCCCTTGGGTGGTGGGTGATGCTAACAGTTAATGTTTCTTGTTTGGATAAAGCTTACTTTGTAAAGAGCCGTGAGCATCGAAGATCTGGGTTCTATCCACCCCTCCCCACTAGACCTCTTGACCGAGTGGGCCTGCCTGCAGACACAAACTGTCCCACCCCAGGGCAGTCCCAAGGGCTCGGTTTGAGAGGAGGTGTCCAGGGGAGAACACTGGCAAGCCGATTTGACTGCACGGCCATGCATTCTACTGCTGTTATCATTTTCATCCTGTCTGTCTGACCTCCAGGTCTATACCGTAAGGAATTCTATACCTGGGCAGGGAAGAAAGGGGCTTTTGGGTCTTCTCATAAGTCCTTTCCTCTAGGAAGCTCAGAGGCAGACGTGTGATTGTCTTACAGCCAGTGCATAGGATTTTAAGATATGCCTGTTTGTATCATTCCTGGCTTCCTCTTATGCCCCGATCTTTATTATTCGCCTCTTCATTTCTGATCTGGCTCTTATTTATGTTACTTTGTACTTTCTGTGCCCTTGTAAGATGCCTTATGTGCTTTCTGGAACCAGGCAGGGTATAAACACATGAATAAATATAGCACGCACCTGGCTTACAGAGCCTCTGGCTCCACATCGCGTCTCACTGCTTCTCAGCCTTTTCTCTTAATCCGAGGGCAAGGTGATGGGCTCCGTGCCTGTGTGGGATGGTGCCCCAGGCACTGCCATTCAGGATTTCTCTCAATGCTTGGCTTCTTCTTGCTTAAACAGCTTGGTCAGGATTTCTGCTCCTTTGTTGTCTGTCCGTAATCTCCTGTATTCTGCTTCTCTGCTGCCTACCTCTTCCTCATCCTGAGTCTGGACTGTGCTTTCTAAGGTCTATAGTCTCTGCATTCCTCTGGCTTTGACTAACATCTCTGGATATAGCCTCTAGACTGATTTCAATGCTACTTTATAGCCCCAGGGAGGCAATATGATGTGGTGGTTTTGGAGTCATTTGGATTTGGGATGGTACAATCATCCATCATCCATCCATCCATCCATCCATCCACCCATCCATCATCCATCCAATATTCCATCTATTCACCCACTTTATATCTATCTATCTGTCTGTCTATTATCTATCTATCTATCTATCTATCTATCTATCTATCTATCATCATCTATCTATCTATTTGACTTCCATGTGCTACATACTGAACTAAGTGCAGGGGATAGAGTAGTGAGCCAGAATTGGAATCCTGGCTTTACAGAGTTTGCAATCAAGTTCTGTGAATTTGAATCCAACCTCTGACCCTTGCTAACTATAAGAAATTAGGAAATTATTTATTTTTTTTGAGCCTCAGGTTCTTAATATGTAAAAGATGGGTTGTAATTCCTATTGCATCAGGTATTTCAAGAATTAAATGCAATAATGTATGAAGAAACACATGGCCCAGTAAGCACTCCACAATAGCAGCTATTTCTATTCGATGTCTGATCACACACAAAGGTGGGGCCTCTTTTATAACTCTCCCGGATAGTCTAGGCTGCCTCTTCTTCACCTGTTCCACCTGTCAAACTACTCCTGTTTGTACTTATTTTCCAGAAATTTGCTACAATTTCTCATTTACTGGTGACTCCCTATTTCTGTTCTGTTCCCTGTGATGGATGTCTTCCTTTTTGTTTTTATATTTGAAAGACAGAACTACCGTTTGCAGTCAACAGTAGTACCCTGACTTGCAAAACAGATGAACCCTACCAAACTCATGACAGGTAAGACAAGCTAGGCTCCAACTGCTTTAACACCAGTGACTGTGTTACTAGAAACCCTGTGGACTCATGGGTTTCTAAGAGCATGACCATTCCAGCAACTGCCTCATTTCCAAGTTCTGACCGATCCCTCCTTACACACGCATTTTAACTTCTACCTAAAGCCCTTCCCTAAACAAAGTCAAGGAGGTCCCTTCTGTGCTCTGCCAGTTTAATACATCACGTTGCTGGTGGTCTCTGGAAAGGTGGGCATTGGCACATTTATAGTTTGATGGTGGTGGGGTTCTCCCAAGAGGATGGCAGGCAAATATATGTGTCTAGCCTGCCATCATGACCCAGAAGTCCCCTCTAACACTTTTTAGCTGATGAGATAGCACAACAAACAAACAAAAAATCCTAATACATGCAGGGTGACCTCCTTTGCCTTTGTGCCCACCGGTACATCAGTTGAATGATTTCTCTGATGGGAAAAGTTCAGGCGGGTGAGGACTTTTGAGTGGCAATCGGAGGAGTATCACCAAACTCTCCCCCTTTTACTTTCCCCGTGCCCCGAACCCTGCCACTCTCCCTACCATGCCTGTACTGGATGCTGGCCAAACGCACCATCTTCAGCAACGACATAAGTGTGAGAGAGAATGGCCTGGCTAAGGGGCTTTTCAGGGAGCGACTGTGGTTTCAGGTTTAATGAGAAACATGAAAGCGGATGAACTTGGAGGCAGTCTCGGTCTTTCACACAGGTTCCACTTGCCAGGGTCACAAATAAGCTTCTGTTAGCTTCAAAGATTATGCTGGTTGTCTGATCTCTCAGCAGGCCTGCCTGTTGTTGTTTCAGTGACTGCGAACATGATCTGAATGTTTGATACAAAAGGCAGCAGTGGGTGGTGGTACACTCGGGCAGATCCTCTCCGAACAATTTAGAGGATGAATTTGATCCACTCACACGTCTTCTCCATGGCACAGATAGATGATCTAGAGGACTCCTGTCCCTTCTCTGAGGGCTGTGCTGGTGAGTGCAGCTGACTCACTGGTAATCATTGCTGGAGGAGCCCATGGCTGTAAATCTGAAGTCAGTTCTCAGGAAGCTAGAGCCATTAGTATTAAGTAGTAAATGTGGCCTGAAGCAGAGTGCATATTCGGCTCACAGTTGCTGGTGTGGCTGTACCAGTTATCACACAGCTTCTGTGCCAGCTAGCCAGCAGCCACTGCCCTGAGTCCTGATGTCCCCTGCCCTTCCCACCACCTCCCAGACCTGTGGCACCTGGCAGCAAAGGCTAGCCTGGCACAGTCGAGCCCAGGACCCTGCCCAGCTCTAACGTGCTTTGCCAGGCCCCATTCCACCTGTTATTGACCATTTGGAATAACGCGCCTGGTTAAGTATTTTTGATTCACGAGGAGAACATAATGAGAATTGTAAGCCTAAATAGTAGAACCCTGGGTGGTGGTGAGACTTGAGGGACACCCTTGCATGCACTGCATTGGTGGCTGACAAAGGAAAGAAAGTCAACGAGTTCTAGGAGTTCCAGTAGGGAGGCTGCAGCGATGGGGGGAGGGGGCCGGAGGAAAGGGGGGCCTTCAGGAAGGAGTAGGATGGAGACAGAGCCTCCTAGGGTAGCCTCAAACAGGAAAGGGACAGAAGAAAGACAAAATACAAGGATATTTTCATGAAGTAACCAGAAGATCTGTGCTTCGGCAAAAGAGGCTGAAGCTCATTAGCCCATTGGTGGTCACATTTACTACTTAATACTAATGGCTCCACTGTTCCTTCCTCACTCCCCACTTCAGCCAGCGGCCTTGTTGGCATGCCTGGACCCAGTCTGCCAGGCACCTGCATGGCTCCCTCCTTCATGTTCTTAGGTCTTTCTTCAAATGTTACTTCTCTTGCAGCCTCCTTCCCCAAATTGCCTTACACTTGCACATCTATCCCATCCCCCTTTCTTGCTTCATTTCTCTTCTTAGCACTTATCACCATCAAATGTACTACACGTTTGGCTCATTTATTTGGTTTATTTCTCTGTCTCCTTTACTATATAATGTAAGCTCTGTGAGAGGCAGAGAATTTTTGCTCTGTTTTGTTAACTGTTACATCCCTGATACCCAGAGGACCAGATAGTAGGTGCTCAGTAAGGTTGAATGGGTGAATGAGGAACAAATGACTCTGTGTCTAGTTTGCACTGGGCACTGCATTCTGCCCCATGCTTTTCCCATGGAGCACCCTATCAGTCCTCACAGAGCTGCCTCAGATGTGCATTAGGGGCTGCCTCCTCCTCCTTCTACATTTGTGATGTGAATTAACATAAGCTCAAAGAGCCACACTGGGCTAGAATCTATGGTACTGGACTCTAGCATAAAAGGCAAAAACAAATGGAGCTCATGCTCTAGTTGGGTGGACGGGAGTGTTTGAATTCACCCAGTGCATAAAGCTCTGGCATACTTTCTGGGCTCCTGGGGTAAGCCCATCCTAGTGCCTCTTTTTCATTTTGTTTTGGCCTGACGAGGGGCGAGCGAGGGTGAGAGTGAGGCATCACCTCAGGTGTAAAATTTAAGGGGGCACCAAAAATCTCAGATAGTAATGCAATATCTTAAAATAAAAATTAATACAAAAATCCATGACGAAAAAAATATCAACCTTTTAAATAAAAGCAGAATTAGTATTACTGTTTCTTTTGCCTCAAGTTGCATTATGGCTGTGAATGTGGTAGCTCATACCAATGGTCAAATGAGAAGTAAAGACCGTAGGTGCTTGGGTAGTTTATGTTCAAGGTAAATGTGGCCTCTTAAGCATTTTTAAATCTGGAGTAGAATTCAATAGGGCTGTCTATTGCGCAGATATATACACTTGCATCTCTGCACTGGAGAGTGTGGAGGCCAGAGTGCGCATGTCTTGCAAGGGGACGCCAGAGGAATGATGTGATTGTGTAAAGCTTAGTTTGTGGTTTTCAGCTCAGTACAATGAATATCAGAAATCCCACCCAGGCAGCATTTTTTTCTTTACTTTATTAGATTATTAAAATTTAAAAATAATCTTATATTTTTTTGTGACAAGTGAAATAAAAAAGAGACATATAAGGAAAATCTAATTACCTCTTTCCTACTCTACCCCAAATCCATTTCCACCAAGGTAATCTTTGTGTCACTCTTCTCTCTGAGCATATGTGCATATACATATAGCTTGGTTTATTTAGTGTTTTTAATAAAAATGAATCATATCATACATATTACTTTGAAATTTTTTATTCTTAATAATACATTGTGGACACTTCCCTAAGTCCATACCTGTAGATTACTTTTTAAAATTAAATTTTATTTATTTTTGTAAAGGGACTACAGAAAAGGGACTACCCTTTTATAAAGGATAAAAAAATTAAGAAAGGAAAAAACGTTATTCAATGGAAATTGTGTTCCTTTTTCTCCTATTCCATAAACCCTCATGAACCCTCTGCAGTGCAATCACCATTATCAGTAATATTTTGAAACCTTACAGAGCTATTCTATACATGAAAACACATGCTTTCTATAGCAGGTAGATATCTTCCCACACTGTCTTCACTGGCTCTTTTACACTTAATAATATACTATCTTGGAAAGTGTTTCATATCACTAAATTCTTTTCTTATTATTTTGTTTGATTCTTTTTAAAAAATATATTTTTATTGATTTCAGAGAGGAAGGGAGAGGGAGATGGAGGTAGAAACATCAATGATGAGAGAGAATCGTTGATTAGCTGCCTCCTGCACACCTCCAACTGGGAATGGAGCTGGCAACCTGGCCATGTGCCCTGACCGGGAATGGAACCACGACCTCCTGGTTCATGGGTCGATATTCAACCACCAGCTAGGCTGTTTTTTAATTTTTGTACAGTAGATTTTCCAAAGTGGGATGGCTTGCTCAGGAAATCTGTATATTTTAATTGTAATAGCTCTTGTCAGGTTACCTTTTCAAAAGTCTGAAGCAATTCCCATTCCCACCAGCAATGGATGAAAGTGCCTATTTCCCTGTACCCCTGTTATTATCAGTTGTTATTAGTGTCTTGAATTTTGAAGTGACAAATGGTATCTTCTTGTGGTTTTAATTTGTATTCATCTCACCACTAGTGATGTTGAGCATCTTTTAATATGTTTATTGGCTATTTGCATTTCTCTCCCATGCATTGCTTTTCTATATCTTTGCCTATTGTTCTCCTGGATTTTTGTTCTCTTTTTCATCCATTTGGAGGGATTCTGTGTATTATCAATATTAACTCTTTATTTGTGATGAACACTTTTCCCAGTCCCTTATTTGTTTCTGTGCTTTGCTTATACCTTTTACTTAATAACTTAAAATTTTAGGCTGTCAAATATATCTTTTCACTTATGGCTTTTAAGCTTTTTGACTTTATAAAGGTCTTTCCACTCTTTAACATTTTCTGTAATGGGCCAAACAGCAAATATGTTAGGCTTTGTGGACTGTGTGGTCTCTGTTGCAACTATTCATTTCTACCATCATTATTTAGAAGCAACCATACACAATATTTAAAAAAAAGTTACAATAGAAGGTGGTGGCTTGCTGCCTGTAATTGGTTGCCCTCTGTGTTAAGGCGTAAATCAGATGATGAAATCCTTTGCTAAATTTCTCCAAAGACTCTCAATATCACTTAGAAGATTAAAAACCAAAATTATACAGTTATCTGGCCCTCATTACTTCTCTGATTTCATCTGCCACGCCTTTCTCATTGGTTCAGTCTCCTTCAGTTGTTCCACTTCATCTCTATTACCTGGATCCACCAGACAAACCCTACACCAGGATCCCTCCCTCTTTGCACTTATTTCTGCCTCTGCTTAGAATGTTCTTCCCCCAGATATTTGCATGGATCTCTCACACGCTTTTTTTCAGGTTTTATCAAATGAAGCATACAAGGAAGCCCCTTCTTGGCCATCTTATTTAAAATTTAACCCCTGTCCTCACACATAGTTTCTATTCCTCTTACCTCTTTTTCTCCCTTTGCACTTACCACTAACACATGTATTTTACTTATTTATCATGTTGATTGTTTTTTTTTCTTTTACAATGTAAGCTGTCTTGTATCCTCAGAACTAAGAAAAATTTCTGATATAGATAAGGGCTCCCAATACTTTTGTTGAATGATTGAGCACATACAATAGAGAGGGGAAGCTAAAGATACAAAGAGAGAGGTTATCATTTCAAGAGGAGAGTCTTTGAGAATGAGAGATAACTGGTTTTGATGGGGGCAGAGATAGTTTTCCATTGGAATAAGAGAAGAAAGGAGTACCTTTGCAGGTTGGTATATACCAGGCTTTTTCCACCTTGACACTATTGGCATTCTGGGCTAGGTGGTTATTTCTAGTTGGGGGTTGTTTTATCCATTATCTAATATTTAGTAACATCTCTTCCCTCTACTTACTAGATGCCAGTAGCCCCCTTCTCCAGTTGTAACATTAAAAATGTCTCTAGACATTGACAGATGTCCTCTGGGGGTGACATTTCCCCTGGTTGAGAACCAGTGGTCTATATATTTACATTAGGAAGGAAGGCTTACTGAATCTTATTCTCTCAGTTAGGTGTAAGATGAAGACATCAGCTGAGAGTTTGTGGAAGAAGGAGTAAGTGCTAGTCTCAGAGTGGAAAGAGACAATGGTGAATAAGAAATAGGCTTACCTGCTTCCTGGCCCAAGAACATGAAATATGGGGGAAAATAGGCTCTTTTCCAGAAGCCTGCAGGACAGGCAATGTTCTCTGTGGACATCCATTCAGAGATTAGGTTTCTGACTGTAGATCAAGAGTTTTAGAGAGTTCAGTGAAAGAATTTAGGAAGAAGGGGAGAGGTGAAGGGTTGGATGGGATTAGAACTTGTTCAGTGTAGTGTAGACTTGAGAGACCCCATAAAAACTGATAATGGGAAGGCTTGTGCTTATGAGGGAGACTGATATGAAACAGGTATGTGACATAGGTTGGGACTAGTCCCGAAAACTTCATCGAACATTGGAAAGCTGTCAGTTCAGTATCACGATCCTGAATACTTTGCTTGAAGTTTCCTGGAGGAGAGATCAGACCTCTCATGCTTTTAGAGCTAATATTATTGAGATTACTTTTCTATTTTTGTTTTGAATCAGTTACCACTAAAATAAAGAAAAGCTTCACATTTTTGTATATTTATGTTATCTTTAGCCTCTTTACCAAATTCCCTTATTTAGTCTAATAGTTCCAATGCAGTTTTTTAAAGTTTTTTATTTATGCAATTATACCATATGCAAATAAGTTTCCCACTTTCAGTGGGATCAAAGCCAATAAAGTCTCAATCTGAGACCCATTTCTGAAACTTCCTTCATTAAGTCACCTCTCTCATGGTTAAAGCAGTTACTCTGTTCAGCCACCGGATGGCAGGGACTCAGTATGTCTGTGTTAACTCTGTTGCTCTGCAGATCTGCCAGAGATACTAGCTGAGTAAACTTTCCTACCATTAGAAAAAAGCTATCTCTAGCAAATTCAAGATATAGGCCTTTTTTTTCAAAACCAATAACTATCAACTAGCTGTAAAAAGGCAACTGCAGATCATCTCTTATATCAAAGTAACCAAAATGACTGTTTGCTCAGTAAGAGGCCTTCCTGCTCTTATGGTCCCTCAGCAATTTAATGACTTAAAAGATCATTTACAGCAGGCAAGAACTTTATGTTTCAAGTATTCCTGCTTCTTAGACAGGGTTTAATTTTAGATCATCTCCAGATTTTTCTTTTGAATATTTGAGATTGTTTCCTTCTATCCAAACTGAAAATGACACTAATCTTATGAAGTCTGTGACTGTTTCTCTATTTCCTATGCTCCACTTGATAGTTTGACTGGAGGAGGAAGAGTACATTTCAAAACAAGGTGTCCCTCCAAGTTCCATTTCTCCAATACAATATTGAAAAACTTAATTCAAGGACATCACCCAATTTTTTACATTGAAATGGATGGAATGAATAATTGGCATTAGCCACACTGGGACCCACAAAACCAGGAATACAAAAGCAAATCCCATTGGATTCTTACAATCAAAAATAAATTACCCAAAACTACATATAAAATTTATATTATCTGAAAAGAGTAAATATAAATACAATTTTATTTACATAAACAATTGCATTTTTAATACAATGAAAAGCACAGAATGTATGCCCTAAATTTCTCTCATTTTATAGCAGGAGTCAGCAAACTTTTTCTATAAAGAGTCAGTAAATATTTTAGGTTCACTCTATAGCAGGAATCAGCAAATGTTTTCTATAAAGAGTCAGTAAATATTTTAGGTTTTGTGGGCCATACAGTCTCTATAACAATAACTCAAGTATGTTGTTGAGTACAAAAGCAGCCCTAGACAATACATAAATGGATGGGTAGAGCTGTGTTCCAATAAAACTTTATTTACAAAAACATGCAGTGGGCCAGATTTGATCTGTGTGTTTTCCAATCCCTCCTTTATGGAAACACTAAAGGCCCGGTGCACAAATTCGTGCATGGGGTGGGGAGCACTTTGGGGATCAGGCCTAAACTGGTAGTTGGACATCCTCTGAGGGATGTAGCAGTGTGCCAAGTGGCAGATGGCCAGGGAGGAGTCCAAGTCCAGGCCAAGGGCTGCGCCGCTCACGCTTATCCCGGCCTGCTGTGCCTGCCACCACTGGTAGCACCACCGCATCTGTGGTTGCCAGTCATGAGCCCGGCTTCTGGCTAAGTGGCACTCCCCCCTGTGGAGGGCACTGAACACCAAGGGGCAGCTCCTGCATTGAGCGTCTGCCCCCTGGTGGTCAGTGAGCATCATAGCCACTGATCGACTGGTAGTTCTGGTCTTCTGGTCATAAAGGTCGCTTAGGCTTTTATATATGTAGATTTTTCAGTGAAACTCTAAGGATGTGTTGGACTTTAGACAGGGTGAAAGGACAGGTATACAGTCAGTGAAGTCAGACAATGGATCCGGGGGCTCATCAGGGCCCAAAGAGTGGGTGTCTGTGGGGGACAAGTCCACATTTTATCTCAGAGAGGTGGTTGTGAAAATGGAACTAAAATCTAAAAGTAGGAAGGCATAAGGCAGGGGCAGGCCGTTGGGATCGAATTCCTCATCTAATTTCCTTGTTACTGTGAGAATCATGCTGCTAATTATAGTGTCCAGGAACTGTTTCCAACCCCGTCTTTTCCTGGGAGTAATAGATTATGCGTAGTATAAAAAAGTGCATTTTGTCCGGTCTGTGCTTCCCAAAGGAAGCTCCTAAAAGAAACTGACACCAGAGAATTTGAGCGTGAAGGTTTCTTCTCATTAAGAGAGTCCCAAGGGCCTAAGAATAATAGTGTAATAGTGCTGTTTACAGTCATGGCTAACCTTTCACCACACCGAGGGATCCTAATGGGCTTTTATTTGGGTAGAAAGAGAAAGAAAAGGATCTATTAGCCTCTGATAAGAAGATGGTCTTCTGACCCAACATAAGAGGGAGGTCAGAGGCCTCGGAGGCCAGCACCTGAGCACATGGCCCCCATGGCTGTCCAGAGTATCAGGGGAAGGAACTGCCTGATATCTTCACTTTTACACATCTGGGCTCTGGGCAATGCCAGGCACATAGAATATGCCAAAAAATCATTTATAGAATGAATAAATGAGCTGGTTGGATAAAGAAAATAGTTAATTGGGACACCAATTTCCCTCAGGTTTCATGGTACAGAGTGAGAAGAAAGAACTTAAGACCAATGTCATATAGAAATTAAATCTCAAAGAATTTTGGGGTTTGGGTCACATCCTTTCTTTATCATGGATCCATCTCTCTCCACTTAGTTCACCATGAACCCTCCATTCTTGGAACCCAGTCAGCACCGACTACCTACTTTGCTCCTTTGTGTATTAAGGAAGTGTTCAGGTTAGCCTACCTTATTTATTTTTTTCTTTTTTTTTGAGCCAGATTCCAGGGTACAAAGTAGAGTAAAACAGTTTACACCCTCAGGAACGCATGGTGTAATCTAGCTATGCCGTGTGTCTATGTCTTTTCTCCCCAGATACCTCATAAGCCCCTTGATGACAGGGACCCCATCATTGCTTTTTTTGAATTTGCACAGTAACTAATGTAGGGCTGAGGATTAGCATAAGGAATCATTGATTTCAGTTGCCATCAGGCCACTTCCCAGCCACAGCTCTGAACCAGACTGAACACTTTTGAACTGCCACTCAAGCTGGGAGAAAGCTGCAGGCAGAGTGAGGTGATTCCAAGTGCACGGTCCAAGTGTAACTTTCCCTCTCAGCTTTACCTTCGAGTCATCCTCCTGCTCAAAGCAGCTTCAACAGTCCTGTCTCCTCTCTGTTTCTGCACATGAAAGATGGGGCTACATGAACCCTGACACCGTGTAGTTTTTATAGTGCTCTGAAATTCTTATATGAAAGGATTTAGGCAAAATAGGAGCACAGATATATATATATATATATATATATATATATATATATATATATATATAGAGAGAGAGAGAGAGAGAGAGAGAGAGAGAGTATTATGTGCTTTTATCTCAAAGCCTTTGCAGTTTAGAATTTCAGTTGGGAAATAAAATCGCCCCAGGAATGGAGAACTGTCAGCTCCCAACACAGTTAAGAAAAAGGCAAGGCTGACTTTTGGTGCCCCTCCTCTCACTACGGTAGTGAGCACAGCTACACCGACCAGAAGCTCAGGGAGCCCAGTGCTTGCCCGCTCCTTACTGCAGCAAGTTCCAGGTTACTGGTGGCCAGATGGCTGGTGCAGTTTAGCTGTGGGGAATGTCACAGACACTTCTATCAAAAGAACCTTCTATGCACACTGGGGAAGGTAAAATCCTTGGAACACGTTATATTTTTGTACTTTGTTTTTAAATAAAAACTCTAGAAGAAAATATTGGCAGTAAAATCTCAGATATCTTTCGTAGCAATATTTTTGCTGATATGTCTCCTAGGGCAAGAGAAACAAAGGAAAAATAAGCAAATGAGACTATATTAAGCTAAAAAGCTTCTGCACAGCAAAGGAAACCATTAACAAAATGAAAAGGGAACCAACTGTATGAGAGAGCATATTCATCAACTAGAGGACCGGTGCACGAATTCATGCACCAGTGGGATCCCTTGGCCTGGCCTGCGGGATCATACCAAAACTGACTCTCCAACATCCTCCAAGGGGTCCTGGATTGCAAGAGGGTGCAAGGAGGAATGCCTGATCAGGGCCGGGAGGGATGTGGGAGGTTGGCCAGCGGGAGAGGGACCATGGGAGGGCTCCAGGGCCTGTCTGGCCTGTCTCACTCAGTCCCAATTGGCTGGACCCCAGCAGCAAGCTAACCTACTGGTTGGAGCATCGGCTCCCTGGTGGTCAGTGCACATCATAGCAACTGGTTGACCCATTGACTGTGTAACCCCTGGTGGTCAGTGCACGTCATAGTGAGCAGTTGAGTGGCCTTAGCATATCATTAGCATATTATGCTTTGATTGGTTGAACGGCCAACTGGCCGACCAGACACTTAGCATATTAGGGTTTTATTATATAGGACGATACATCTGATAAGAGGTTAATATCCAAAATATATAAAGAACTCATACAACTCAACACCAGGAAGACAAACAATCCAATTAAAAAGTGGGAGACACTGCCAGGAGCCCAGCCCACCTGAGGCCTCAGGAATGGAAACATCTGAACCATGTGCCAGAGACCAGCTCCCGCCACCTGGGTGGTGGTGGTGGTGGGGGGGCGGGGGGTGCGCGCCACCATTTCCTATGGGCGGAGCTGCCAAAGGTGTCATCGCAAGACCAGCTCGCGGAAATGACCGCGTCCATTCAAGGGCATTTTGAGTCACTGGACCTTGCAGAATATGCTAAGAAGCAGCCATGGTGGAGCAAACTGTTCAGACAGGAAACTGGGCCCTTGGCTGAAAGTATAGCATTGCAACCCAGCTGTTAATCGGAGGTGTCACTGGATGGTGCACAGGTTTCATATTCCAGAAGGTTGGAAAGTTTGCTGCAATAGCTGTGGGAGGAGGATTTTTTTTCTCCTTCAGATTGCAAACCATACTGGGTACATCAAAACTGACTGGCAACGAGTAGAGAAGGACATGAAGAAAGCCAAGGACCACCCGAAGATCCGCAAGAGTAACCACTTACCTACAGAGGTGAAAAGCAAAGCCGAGGAGATGGTGTCATTTGTGAAGAAGAACGTTCTAGTGACAGGTGGATTTTTCAGAGGCTTTCTGCTTGGCATGGCATCCTAAGGAGGATGACCTCACTTCCCTTAATCCTGATTTTTGCACCTAGACCAGCCTCTTCACTCCAACATAGGACATCTAGTCTCCTCTTGCTCCTCGTCCTCTTCTCCTGTGCCTTCCTCCCTGCTGTCGCATATCTGAATGGCTTCTATAGGCATCTGTTGATATGAACTGATAATGGCCCTACTGTGAGCCTCAGGACAACAACGGAAGAGACAATAGACTACCTGTCCTCCCATAACACTTCCCACTTGACTAAGCTGTAAGTCAGGAATGTTCCTTTCCCCCCAACATGAGATACTTACTAGCACACAGTGCAAGATGGCTCACGGTGGAGGATGAGTGGATAGTCAAAGGGTGCCCCAAACTTCAATTGGAACAGGAATAACAAGCACATAGATACCTTATTATGTGCTGAATGGAAAGGAACTGAATATATTTGCCTTTAAGCCTGAAAGATTTTTGGTGTCTACTTCTTTTTTAGTTGGTTTTAGATGACGGAAAGAGAGATATTTATAACTGTTATAATTATACTGACAAAATGGTGGCATAAACACTGCTTAATGTCACTGTAATTGAAAAATTATGAATGTAGAATGAACTTGTGCTAAATGTATATGCTGAACTGAAGATATGGTGTTTGGTGGGAAAATCTTTAGGGAAATCAACCAATAGATAACATCATTGGATAGTCAGACTTAATGAATCATTTTGGGACATAAAGATGTTATTGGGGATAGGGGTTTCCACCATACAGGATAATGCGTCTCATGGCTATTCCCAAAGGGCTTATTTATGGAAAATAAATGACTTTATTTGGGAAAAAAATGGGCAAAGGACCTAAATAGAAACTTCTCCAAAGAGGACATACAGATGGCCAATAGACATATGAAAAAATGCTTGATGTCACTAATTATCTGAGAGATGTAAATTAAAACTATAATGAGGTATCACCTCACACCTGCCAGAATAGCTACCACCAGTAAATAATAAACAACAGATGCTGGCAAAGATGGGGAGAAAAGGGATCCCTAGTGCACTGTTGGTAGGAATGCAGACTATTGCAGCCACTGTGGAAAACAATATGGAATTTTCTCAAAAAATTAAAAATGGAACTACCTTTTGACCCAGTGATCCCACTTCTGGGAATATATCCTAAGAATCCTGAAACACCAATTGTAAAGAATATATGTATGCCTATGTTCATAGCAGCCTTATTTACAATAGCCAAGATTTGGAAATAGTCCAAGTGCCAATCAGTAGATGGGTGGATAAAAAAGCTGTAGTACATTTACACAATGGAATACTACTTGGCTGTAAAAAATAAGGAAATCTTACCTTTTGTGACAGCATGGATGGCCTAGAGATCATCATGCTAAGTGAAATAAACAAACCAGAGAAAGATAAATACCATATTATATTACTCATATGTGGAATCTAATGAACAAAATAAAGTGACGAACAAAATAGAGACAGAGGCGTGGATAAATGTAACAGATTGACAGCTGTCAGAGGGGAGACTAGAGGAAAGAAGGTGAAGGGATTAGCCAAAGAACATATATGCACAACCATAGACACAGACAACGGTGTGATTATAGCCAGAGGGAAAGTGGGGTGGGGGACTGGGTAGAGGTGGGTAAAGGGGAGGAAAATGGGGACAATAGTGTCAACAATAAAAATAAAGTTTAAAATTATTTATTTTATAGTATGTTTTTCACCTCTTTTTAAAAATCAGAGCTTCATGACCTCTTTTAACCTTTACTTGAAAATGTCAAATAGCACATACAAAAAATAATGGATTACTCCTTTTTGAATAAAAGGATTTTATATTGGCCCAGATATTTATCATTTATGACATTCATTTTTTGGGGGATGTAGATCCAAATTTCCATCTGATACCATTTTTCTTCTACCAGAGGAACTTCTTTTAACCTTTTTGCCTGACAAAGCCTTTATTTCATTTTTGTTTTTGAAATAAAAGACAGAAATTCTCAACAGATGGAAACCAAACCAGGTGAAACAAGGGTAGACCCAAAACAACAAGTGGGGATGGTGGCCATTGCTCACACACTGTCTGTCCTACAAATCAGATTGGGAAATCTCATAACTCACAGTACACTCAGAGTTTTTGCCTCAGCTGTGGGAATTTATTAGCTTTAGATCAAATGCTGCTCTGGACCCACTTAACAAGTCTTAAGAGCCAAAGGGATCAGTTTCTCATGAAATCACTTATACATAGATTTAAAAAACAAGTGGAACTCATAGAAGTTGAACTTTGAGCAAAAAAAAAAATGGGAGGTAGGGGAAATAGGGAAAGAATGGTAAAGGGATACAAGCTTTCAGTTACAAGATGAACAAGGTCTGAGGATCTAATGCAGGGGTGGGGAATGTCCTGCCCTCAGCCATATAAGGCCAGATAAATCATTTGGTCTGGCCCTGCCTAGGCATTAGGGGTGAGTTAATTAAATGTTTGACCAAATATAACAGGCTAATTTTAAGTTGATAATTTTATATGGTCCACGAATGATGTTATAAATATCCAAATGGCCCTTGGCAGAAAAAAGGTTTCCCACCCCTGATCTAATATATAACATGGTGACTGTAGTTGATTATACCATCTATAATAATAAAAGCATAATATGCTAATTAGACTGGACAGCCGAATGACCTTCCGGATGTCATTCTGGACGTCCTCCCTGATGAAGCCATGGGGCGAGGGCCAAGGCAGAGTTGGTTAGGGGCAATCAGGCAGGCAGGCGAGCAGTTAGAGGTGATCAGGAAGGCAGGCAGAGGAGTTAGGGGCAATCAGGCAGGCAGGCAGAGTGGTTAGGGGCGATCAGGCAGGCAGGCAGAGTGGTTAGGGGTGATCAGGCAAGCAGGCAAGTGGTTAGGGGCGATCAGGCAGGCAGGCAGAGTGGTTAGGGGTGATCAGGCAGGCAGGCAGGCGAGCAGTTAGGAGCCAGTGGTCCCAGATTGTGAGAAGGATGTCTGACTGCCAGTTTAGGCCCAATCCTGCAGGAATCCCTGTGGGATAGGGCCTAAACCTGCAGTCAGACATCCCCCAAGGGGTCCCAGATTGTGAGAGGGTGCAGGCCGGGCTGAGGGACGCCCCTGCTCCCCCTCCGTGCAGGAATTTTGTGCACTGGACCTCTACTATTGTATAATTGAAATTTGCTAAAAGAGCAGAACTTAAATATTCTCACACAAAAAAAGCACTAAATATGTGAGGTGATAAATAATTAATTTGATGGGAGGAATCCTTTCACAATGTATATGTATATTAAATCATCACATTGTATGTTTGAATTATATACATTTTTATTTGTGGTGTTGGTGCCCTTCCAATGTACCACTAGGATGTCACCCTTCTGCTGAGGACTATTTCTCTGACCTAATGCAGAGTTGCATGGTATCTGGTAGCAAGGCAGAGGGGATGTTCTAGCATAGAAATAGAATCTTACCAGCAATCAACATAACCTTATGCTATTGAAAAACCAGGACCTGGCCCCAGAGGGTGTGGCTCAGTTGGTTGGAGTATAGTCCTATGCACCAAAACGTGGTGGGTTCAATTCCCGTTCAGAGCACATACCCAGGTTGCAGGTTTGATGCCCAGTAGGAGTGTGTGTGGGATGCAACCAATAGATATTTCTCTTTCTCTCTTTCTTTAGAAGAGTTCTATAAATTTAAACACATACATTTGTATCTAAACAATAATTTGGACACAAAACAGTTCCATCACCCCAAAACAATTCCTCATGCTACCCTTCTGTAATTATACCTTCCCATAACTACTAAATCCTGTCAACCACTGTATGTTTTTTATCACTAGCTTTATGTTTTCCAGAATTTTAATATAAATGTAATCATATAGTATGTAAACTTTTGAAACTGATTTTTTTCATCCAGTGTAATACCTTTGAGATTCATCTGTGTTGTTATGGTGTATCAATAGTTCATTCCTTTTTATTTTGTTTATTCATTTACCCATTGAAGACATTTGACTTGTTTCCAGGTTGTGTGTGTGTGTGTGTGTGTGTGTGTGTGTGTGTCATTATAAATAGAGCTACTATAAGCAATCATGTACAAACATTCATGTGAACATACATTTTCATTTCTCTAGGATAAATATCTAGGTATAGAATTGCTGGGTTATCTGGTAAGTACATACTTATTTTTATAAGTAACTGGAAAACTATTTTCCAGAGTAGCCTAGACCATTTTATATTTCACCAGCAATTTAAGTGACAGTGTTTTCTCATCCTTGTCAGCACTAGATAGTATCAGTTCATTTTTTAGTAATTCTAATAGGTATATCTGGTATCTCATGTGGTTTTAATTTGTTCCTCTGGCTGCCTATACAGTTTTCTCTTTGCCTTTGGTTTCCAGAAGTTTTGATATGATAAGCCTCGCTCTTTTTGTTTGTGCATGTGTGTTTATTCTGATAAGTGTTTTTTGATCTATAGTTAGAGTATGTCATCACTTTTAGAAATTTCTCAGCCATTTTTCTTCAAGTATTTCTTCTGCCCTGTTTTTCCAACTTTCTACTTCTGGGATTATATATGTTAGACCATTTGATATTATCTCATAGCTCTTGGATGCTCTGTTGAAGGCACTTTAAAAAACCTCTGTTACTGAAACATGAAACAGATTGACAAATCTCAGAGGGAACGAGGGTGGAGGAGAGGGAAGAAATTAACCAATTATCTTATATGCATACTAGTGGCCTGGTGCACAAATTCATGCACATTGAAAGAAAATTAATTAGAAGAAATATTTTAATATCGCTATTTGCCCTTTCTCTATAATAGAAGTGTCAACCAAATTCACGATAGACAATGACAGATCGAAACACATGTGTGTGATTGGTGCCAGTGAGAGCTTTATATGTATCGTGCATGCACGAGTCAACATAGCCTTTTATCCTATCTAATAAAAGAGTAATATGCAAATTGACCATCACTCCAACACACAAGATGGCTGCCCCCATGTGGTCAAAGATGGCTGCCCCCATGTGGACACAAGATGGCCACCACAAGATGGCCAGCAGGGGAGGGCAGTTGGGAGGGACAGGCCTGCAAGGGAGGGCAGTTGGGGGCAATCAAGCCTGCAGGGGAGGGCAGTTAGGGGTGACCAGGCTGGCAGAGGAGGGAAGTTGGGGGTGACCAGGCCTGCAGGGAAGGGCAGTTGGGGGGGACCCAGGCCTGCAGGGGAGGGCAGTTAGGGGTGACCAGGCCTGCAGGGGAGGGCAATTAGGGGCAATTAGGCTGGCAGGGGAGCAGTTAGGCATCAATCAGGCTGGCAGGGGAGTGGTTAGGGGGTGATAGGCTGGCAGGCAGAAGCGGTTAGGGGCAATCAGGAAGGCAGGCAGGCGAGCAGTTGGGAGCCAGAAGTCCTGGATTGTGAGAGGGATGTCGACTGCCCGTTTAGGCCCGATCCTACCGGGCAGTTGGACATCCCTCCAGGGGTCCCAGATTGGAGAGGGTGCACACATACCCCCATGCACGAATTTCGTGCACCAGGCCTCTAGTATATATAGAATAAACTTGTTTAATTAGATCTGCTTTCTGATTTAGCTAAACTTTTTCCAGCACCCCAACTTCTCTTTCAGGTAATTGTCAGTAACACGGCAGTAAATATCAACACAAAGCAGGTTATTATTGTAGATCACGCAGGGAGAACAAAGGGTAAAATATTTAACTACAGCTGTGTTTGACTATATTCTGTGCAGTGAGAAAACCAGAAGTCATTTTCAAGGTCCACCATTTCTTACTTCTTTTCAGTCGGGTCAAGTATCTAAGCTTTCTAAATTTTTGTTTTCCGGCTAATGAAAAGAAAATAGGATTCTACCAAGGCTCCTATCTACCTACTCCAGGACTTCTGTGGGGATCAAATGAGATGAGGCATGGGAAAATGCTTCACAGACATTTGATTAAAGTGTAAAATGTTTCCACCTGGCTATAAAGCAAGTCGTGTTCCTGTGCTGAAGAAACTACAAGGAGGCTAGTCACTAGGGAGAGGAAACCGGGCATTGCTACGTGATGTCATTACCTGAATGGACACTTAGCATATTAGCCTTTTATATATAAAGGTGGTATGCATTACCTATGGACACAGACAATAGGGTCATGAAGGCTTGGGGTGGGGCAGGAACTGAGTAGAAGGGGACTATGAGGGGATAAAGAGGGACATCTGTAATACTCTCAACAATAAAAATTTAAATGAAAAAATAAAAATCTCTGTTACTGTGGTTTGATTTTATTTTCATTTGATTCTTCTGTATGTCTGCTGAAATTATCTATCTGATCTTGCATGTTATCTACCTTTTCCTTTAGAGCCTTTAACATGTTAATCATTGTTGTTTTAATTTCCCCGCCTGATTTTTAACATCTGTGTCACATATTAGTTTATTTCTGTTAAATATTTCTTTTCAGATTGGTGTTTTCTTATCCTTTTGTATGCCTCATTTTTAAGAAAACTGTACATATTTTATAGGATAAAAGATACTGCAGTAATTATTTTTTAAAAATATATTTTTATTGATTTCAGAGAGGAAGGGAGAGGGAGAGAGAGATAGAAACATCAATGATGAAGGAGAAGCATTGATTAGCTACCTCCTGCATGCCCCCCATTGGGGATCGAGCCCACAACTTGGGCATGTGACCTTGACCAAAATCAAACCTGGGATCCTTCAGTCTGTGGGCTGATGCTCTATCCACTGAGCCAAACCAGCCAGGGCAATACTGCAGTAATTCTTTATTATGCTTGCATATAAACACATCTTTTTTTTTTCTTCTATGCCTTTAGTTTGCAAGTTGTGTTAATCTAGTCAGTAGTTGGTCTGAGTTTGAAGTTTCTTCTTATGCTGGGTTATCCTTAGTGTACTACTGGCCACACATTTCTCTAGTGACACCTTGTTTTTAGGATGTGGACTACTTTGCCAGAGGATTTTTCTCAGTGTCAACTTCCTAGGGAGAATCTGTCACTTGCCCTTCTATCAGCTATATTCTACTGTTATTTTCTCAGTGCTTGTTACTGTGGAATGGGGGAAAGAGTTAGTGGGGTGGCTGTTCTCTGATGTTCTGATTTAACCTCAGTCTTAGGCAGGCACTGTGAGCCTGGATCTGAGGAGTGTGGTCCTCATAAGTAAGTGGTTCTGTCTTTCCAGCAGTCATGCTCATCCCAGCACAGGACCCTGCTATTCCCCAGGGGGAGAGCTTATTACAAACCTGTTCTCTTCTCACAGTTGCAGTAGGTTTCAGCTAGGAATCTAAGGTGTAAAATTCTGTTGCTCGTCCTCCTGCAGATTAAAGCTTTTGTTACATAGGGAAGATGGGAAAAATAGGGCTGGTGGAGTTTAAACACTGGGATTGCCTACCAATCCCGGCCAGCACTACGGACAAAGCTTTCTCAGGATGTGAAAGTGTCTGCTGGGGTTTGTGGGGTAAAGCCTGCAAGAGGTTTTGAACTCCCCTAGGTCTATGGCTCCCAGGGACTTTACACCCTCCCACTAGCCCACACTCAGCCTTTGCTAATTCTTTAAACTCTCACTAAATCTTCCTATCAGCTTATTTGGTAGTTGACTGTATTTGCCCCAGATAAACAAATACTTGGCTTTGTTGCTCCCTGCAGGTGCCCGTCTTTCCCCAGATTTTAGGTTGGACGTTTGCCCTGTGACCTCAGTTCTCTCATGGGTTCAGGGAAAGTTGTCAATTTGTTTTTTTTGTCCCAGTTTTTCTTGTTACAACGTGTAACTGCAATGCTCTTTCCAGCTCTCTGCATTTCCAAGGTGAAACTGGAAATATCAACTGCATTTTGAGAGTTGTCTTTCCAAGCCACGATTTTAAGGCAAGAAATAAGGAGGAGGAAATTCTGTCCCTGCTTTTCTCATCCTCCTTAACACAAGAGCATCCTTCCATCAGCTCCATTTATTTCCAGCCACTTTAGTAATTCCCACAATCTCTTTCACTTTCTCATTTCCTTGTTTTGATGTTTATTCACATGTATATTTTTGTTGGTTTGGGTAGTTGAACATATGCGTGTTGTATCTTTATTTTTGCTAGTTATGTGTTGCTGGTAGCCATGCACTCACTGCCTTCTGCATACACCAAGGAGCCCCACTCCCTGGAGGCTCTCAGGTCCCTGGTGCACAGCTGTGAGAGGGAGAGGTGGTGTTGACTGTTTCTTCCGCACAACCAGGGAGTGCAGATGAAGCATTTACACTTCAGGGCCTTCCAGACGGAAGGCACAAGCCCTCAGTGGCACCGCTGTCCCCGAGCTCTTCCTGTGCATGCAAACTTGATCATTATGAGGGGCCCAGTACATGCACACCCCCCGCCCCCCAAGCACGCCCGCCTCGTCACAAATTGCAATTTCAGAATGATCTCATTTTCTGTTGGCATAGTAAGAAGCAAAAATGAGCCTGCTCAGCCTTTTCAGCTTTTTTTTAAAAAAATAGAAACTATCTTTATTGATTTTTTTCCTGGCTACAAAAGTATTATAGAATTATTGCAAAAAATTCAAGTAAAAATTTGTTGTGGTGAAAGTTTGTTCTCATTCTCCTTCCTCCCGTATCCCTGCTTAGAGCACCACTCTTCACAGGTTTGTGTATGTATTCTTTTAGCTTTTTTCCCCTCCATTTTATATGCAAATGAGTATGTATTTTAATTTTTAAAAAGTCAGATGACAAGCTAACATGATTGTCTAGTAGTTTTGACAGAATGGATTCGTGGAGACTACTTTCCTTCCTCCTGGTAGCTGCTCAAGGCTTTGCTGTTATGATGAGTGAGCAAGAGGCAGGAAGCCAAACAGAAGCTGCGAGGGCTTTTGAAAGAATGAGTGTGCGCAGGAGAGCAAAGCTAAAGTAACGAATGGAAATGAAAGAGGCGCAGGGAAATGTGGGCCAGGCTTGCACTTACTGGCGTGGATGCTTTCAGCAAAGGGCCGCGTCCAGGGCCAGCCTGCAGTCATCAGGGCCAGGCACATTTTCTGGGGAGTACCCCTCTGCTCCCACCAGCCCCTTCCTCACTGTGCTGTGTCCCCTGGATCTCTGCACGGCCCTGGCTGTCACATCACACGAGGAGCATGGCAGCTCTTTCTAGCTGCCTCATTGCTAAAAGGTCATTTTGCTCCTGTTTTCCTCTCAGTGGTCCTGGCTCCCCAGGCAGTAGGAGTGCTGACCTTCACTTTGATCTCTAAACAGGGGGACTCCTCCGGGAACACGGGACTACTTGTGTCAACAGCAAATGTGTATTTGTGTCATGTCAAGGAGGATGCAGGTAAGATTGTCAAATGTCAGCAGTCTAAATTTGGCAATTCTATTCTCCACTGGAAGTTGCAGGGGAGGAGTGGGTTCCAAATTCTGTGCACTGGCAAAGGCATTCCTTCATAATTCACGACCTTATATGTTTCAAAGATGATGAGAATTCACACTAATATAGAATTTGAGATTTGCTGCAAGAAGAGATATGTCTTAAAACCAACCTGTGGTTTGAGTTAATAACATTAACATTATGCAGGAAATCAAATTGACCAGAGATGCAGATCTTGGACAGTGCTTGAGGGGCTGCAAGTTCCCTGAAGAAGAAAAGGTGTCACTGGACTGAGTTATCTCTGATTTACCGAAGAGGAGAAGACCAGTTTTAATGTTAACTAAGAGATACATTCTTTCCCCCTTTTAGTTACCCTGATATTGACTTCCATCACAGTCTGCTCAGCGACTCCTATTCTTTAATGTGACTAATAATCACAGTGTTGCTTCTATGTTAGGCAGTGCCTGGACCTCCAGCCTTCCATCTGGTGAGATCCACTCTGGACTGAGAGCTCCCGCTGACCGGGCTGCAGAAGAAAGAAGTGTCACCAATGGAGATTAATCCTCCCATCAGCCTTGAGAGAAAGGGCCGAAGACCCCATGTGGATCTGCTCAGCGTGCTCCTGACTTTATCAAACAACCGACTGGACAAAGGGAAACAAGACCTTTCTTCTTTCCAACAGCATTATGCCAAAAAATATATGAGCCCATTAAGGTCCAAGGTTCAGGTCCAAATACATCTTTCCCTCGACTCGTGTGTGATGAAAGGATTGGGCATAGTAAATTTGGAGTAGATAAGATGTCCCTAATCATGTCTGGGAGGAATAAGTCAGACTTCTTGGAGGAGTTGAGCTTTATTTGTAATTTATTAATCCATTTAAGAAATATTATGGAATGCTAATTTCATCTTAGGCTAGGTGTAGTGGGCTCAATGGTAGCCTCCCAAATATATGTCCATAGCCTAATCCATAGAACCCGTAAATATTACTGATATGGCAAAAGGTGTTATTAAATTAAGGGTCTTGAGAGGAGGAGTTTATCCTGGATTATCTAAGTGGGCTCTAAATATAACCTCATGTTTCCTTCTAAGAGAGGAGAAGGCAGTGTGAAGACAGCAGCTGAGACTGGAGAGATGTGACTACAAGCCAAGGAATGCCAGTCATGGCCAGAAACGAGGAGAGAGGCATGGGACGGACTCTACCCCAGAGTTTGAGGAGGGGGCATGGCCCTGTGACACTTTGCCTCAACATGACCTTGGCTCTCCCTCAAGGAGCTAGTGCAGGGATAGAGAAACACATGACATACAGTGAGAGCGGTAAGAGCCCACGGCCACATGAGGGCCTGGGCGACTTCGGTGAGCACACAAAGGGATGTGTGAGGTAGAAGCCAGAGGCAGGAAGCGGGGTCAGCGGATTGTGTCTGTAGCAATAAAGGACCAGAGTTTTGAATGCCTACCTGTCCTGATATGTTTTGCTGATATTAATACAACAAATTTTAAAAAATAATGTTAAAAATTATTTTCTGATTATAAAAGGAATACATATACATTGAGGAAAATGGAATAAATACAGAAAGATATAAAGAACAGAAATAAAACTTGCCCATAATTCTACTATCCAGAGTTAATCCTTGTGAACATTTTCAGCTATAAATGCGCGCGCGCACACACACACACACACACACACACACACACACACACGGACACACACACATACACATACACACACTATACATTTTGGTCAGACGTTATTTCTGCATTGTTGTGAGGGTTATCTCACATTTATGGGTGGCTGGTTTAGACTTCTGGGTATAAGGAACAGATATTCTCCTAGTTTGGAGTAGGAACAAGGGTTTGGGTTTTAGGATGTATTAGCCAGGTTATGCTGTGGTAGCCAAATAACCCGAAATCCCAAATGTTTATTGTTTGCCCAGGAGACAAACCCACTGTGAACTGAAGTCATGGTGGTGGTTGGGGGCACACTGCTGCTTGTTGTCAGAGTCTCTGGCTGAGGAGGGCTGCGCTCTGGGAGGGTGGAATGCCACTGGCCACTGAAGCAGGGAAAGAGGAGAAGGAGGCCCACTCATGAGCTCTTCACTGTCTCTTCCTAGAAGTGACACCCCCTCTTTACCTTCTCAGGGCCCATTGGCACAACTGGTCACATGGCCCCACCTAACTGGAAATGGCTGGGAAGTGTATTGGATTCTATTAGAACAGGCATTACTGACTTTGCCACAGAGACTAAAGTATGTGTGGACTGGACTTGGATGGACACAAAGAGCCACCAGGACTTGAGGCAGCTGGAGGGACAGTGGTTGTCTCATGATCTCTCCCATGCTTTCTCTGATAACTCGGTTAGGTTGACCACGCAGGAGCAGACACCCATTTTCCCAAAATCATCAGTCTTCCCACAAAGCATGGATCCAGGCAAAACTCTCCCACATACTGGCACTGGGAGAATTGGAGCCTATTATTTAGGTTCAGACTGTAACCTGATGGGAAGGTCCTGATTTTATAGCAAATAGTACTGAAGAAAATCTTTTTTTGGAGTCACATGGAAACTTCCTTATTAGTAATGGTAAGAAATCCAAGCTTGGTGAGTTGGATTCTAATTTTAAGAAAACATTACTGGGATCCCTCCCCCACTCTCCCCATGGCAAAGGAGGCCCTGGTGCGTTCCAGAGCCAGGAGTTTTCAGAACTGGAAGAAGATATCCTTGAATGTTCATGTACTCAAGAGAGGAGGCTGGGCTACGGAGTGAGGCGACCTTGGATATTTAATTTCCAGATGGGAATTAAATGGCTTTCAGAGCTCAGTGAAATTGCCACCTGCCCTAGCCACAGGCAGAGGAATACAGAAAAGATTTGGAATGAAGCTTCCTCATGGTCTCCAGGAGAGCTACCTCTGCAAAAGGAACTTCTATTCTACTTCCATTCAGAGCTCCATTTTGATCAGGCTGGGCTTACGTGCCCACCTTGAGAGCAGGTATGTGATTACGCTGGAGGTTTTGTGTTCCTCCCGGCACCCATGCAGGGTATTGTACATGAAAGGAGCTTCTGGAATTCTCAAATTTCTAAAGGTTCCAGTGCAAAACTAGAGGATTCATACTCATTTCATCCCTAATTGGGCCCCTATTCTTGGTATTTTGATAATGTTTTGTCCTTATCGTAGGCATTGCCATTAGCACGTTATAGGTGAGGGAAATGAAGATAAGAGAGGTCAGGTAATGTGTATCCTAAGGTAATACAGTTCATAAGGGATGGAACCGTTGTGGAAACCCACGTTGTCAACTTTCTAACTCAGGCTCTGTGTTTTCCACGTCAAAGCAAGCTTTGCTTTAAGTTTCTTCAAAACTAGGCTCAGAGTGAGAACAGAGATCACAGGGAAGTAGAGTGAGGCTAACAATAGGATAAAAGTTCATGCAGGACACCTTCAGAGAGAACACAGATATGGGGGCGGGAAGCAAAGATTTGGGGCATAAGGTCTTAGTACATTTGACAAAATACAGTTACAAAGTGAATGATGTAGTCTCCTGGGTGTTTGCTGCCATTTCAATAAAATTATTTGTCCATCTAACTAAAATTTCTATTTTTCTTCTCCCCTGTGATACAGAGTTTCATGTGGACATCATCTTAAATTTATCTTTGGCAGTAACTGTTTTTACCTGTGTTCTTGATAGAACCTCACTGGAGGTCAAGGTGTAAGGACTTCCTGACAAGTACACATTTTCTTTTTGAGTTTGCTTCACAGAAGAGTATCATGACTGGAAAGTGTGAGGTTGAGTCAAGTACTTTGTATCTCTACCTAGCAAGCAGTTGAGTTTCTAGTTTCTCTTTAAAAGTATAGCGGATGATATATTTGTATTTACGACACCCTGGCAGATCTATGTTTTTTCTGGGACTCTCACAAGTTCACAGTGTGGGGGAGGGTGGTGATGGTAAATTTAATAGCTTGTTGGATTGGATGAGTCTGCTCCCACCTTGTGCAGCAAGTTAAGGGTTCCCTGATTTCATGTCAGGATTCTGTGGAAGTTGGCAGGAGCAGAGCCATGATGTAGTGTGGGATGTGGGATCTGATCCCAGATCTTGTCTGCTTTTGGGAGGCGGTGAGAGAGGTGAGGGAGAAACTGTATTCCTGAGAAAAAAACATCTGGCATAGGCCAGCCAGGACACATTAACCAGTATGACTTTCACAGTTACCAGAGGGATCCAGCTGCTAGTATTGAAACCTATGAATATGCACAATTATTAGAAAAATCAGTAGGCATTTGAGGAGAATCAGGAACTAGTATAGGAGATCTAACTGGATGATCAGTGCAATTGCTCCAGGGAAAGAGACTTCTTGGTGGACATTTGGAGAATAGAAATCGAAGTAGCATTTGCATTGAGTATTGAGAATATATGGCTCCCATAAAAAAAAGAAACAACACAGCAGGTTACTACACAAAAGGAGAAATACGAACAAGGAGGATTCTTAGACAATAAGATTTGAGGAATTAAAAGGATAAAAAAATAAAAACTCAAGATAATTTTATTCCTTCTTTGTGCTTTTACCTGAATATTTATATTTTCTATAATGGAAGTGCATTATTTTTTGAAGTTAAGGCATTCCAATAAAGGTTATTCAGAAATTTAAATCTTCATTTCTTTTCCATTTTATTTTCTTAAATTTATTTTTATTTTATATATAATTTTAATATCTCTATAATTTTGTATCTGCTTGAAACACTCTTGTCAACTAGCCAAAGTTATTTTAATTATCAATTTTACTTTTAGTCACAGTAAAACATAATGAGCCATAATCCAAAAAATTGGCCTTATGTTTCAACATCCTAAAAATAAAAATAGTATATAGCAATGGCTTTTCTTTTTTTACTCCAGATTCACATGCCCTTTAAGTATCTTCAGCTGACTTGTCTGGAAACAATAGTTTTCTAAAACTATATCCTGCAAACATTAAGAAATCTTCAGGGCCAGAAAATATTATGGGTATTCCATAATTCAATATGTAGAATGAAGTAACAACCTTGATATATTTGCTATTTTTGAAGGCAAAGGAAGGAATTTGATTCTGACCAAGAAACCACTGCCAAAAGAATTATGGTTTAAGTAGCAGGTGCATTTTTCACTTTGGGGCATAAGATAAGCTTAAAAAAAAAAGACTAAAGCACCCATTTTATACAATTTCACTTACAACCTAAAAACAACCATTCTTAATCATTTTTTCTTTGCCAATTTTAAAGTAAATAGAATGAAATCCATGATGAAAAACGGCAGGATAACAGGAAAGACAGTGACACAAATACTCTGTTGGGAATTGCAGATAATATAAGACTGACAGACAGGGGTGGAGGGGGGTGGGGTGGCCTGGAAGTTGAACATGAATCAATAATGCAACCCTGTTTCTATGCTGGGGAATACGGGATAAGGATAAAGAAAAATATAAAAGTGGAAGTCAGGGTGATTTTTTTTACGCTGTGTGCCATACTTTAAAGCACTGCTTTTATTTATTTAATAGAATACTAGACCTTTGTGGGGGAAGCATGGGGGCTCTGGAAAGACTCATATAAACAAGTTTCAGGAAATAACCTTGAAAGTACATGAAATAATTTACTGCCTCAGAACCTAAGCAGAATAAGGTGAAGGTGTAAGAAAGAAAATAATCAAACAACCAAAACACCATAGAAAAATTTTTAAAATTGTATTTATTTGATATGAAAAAGTTGAAAGGTTAGTTCATTAACTACTTGTGAACACAGGGGCATGCCTATAGCTTGACAGGGAGACTGTTTTCTCTGTTGGGAGAAGAACAAGATAGGGACAAGACTGCAGCAGGGAAAATCCAGGTGTAAAAAGTCACTTCCTTGAGTGATGTTGTGTTATTAAACAGTGATGTGGTTATCAGAGGAAGGCTATGGGATCTTTTAAAGAGTGGGGGGAGAGGAGAGAAAAGGGGATGGGAGGAAGAGAGAGGGAGGCAGAGAATTATTCATGGCTGAATGTGTCTCTCAAACAAAGAACTCGGCTACTTTTTATTAAGGAATCCAGACAGACAGGACTGTCTCTGGGAGTGGGTTAGAGAAGGATGAAGGTGAGCTCCTGGGCATGGTCCTGTGCATGCAGCTCTGAGTGCCAATTCCCACGGGAGCTGGGAGAGGTAGCGGTGGAGGAGTGGGTGCGAAGGAAGGAATGGCTGTGATGAAGATAAAGAGCACAATGAAAAGCAAAGAGCAGGGTGAGGCCTGCAGCTGCTGGGGCATAGCCCGTGGATATTATGAGTGACTCACCCCGCCCAGCCCAGGACACAGGTGTCAGGGCCTGCTGGCTCCACACACCCTACCCTAACTCAGTAAACGCTAAACCCTGTAATGTGGACAAACAGTGCATGTTTGTCTTAGCATTCCCTTAGTCTTAGCATCTCCTTAGTACAAAGCACTGACAATGGAAGAATAAATGTATGAATGAGTACATGGAAGGAGCTTGTGCCCCTCATTGTCTAGGTATAATGGGAAATTCAAATGCAAGACACGAACATGATTTTAAATTTTCTAGTAGCCACGTTAAAAATGGCAAAAGAAAGAAATAAAATTAATTTTAGTAGTATATTTATTTAACCCCATGTATTCAAAATACCATTTCAACCTATAATCAATATAAAAGTTATTGAGATATTTTAGATATTTTTTTAATACTAAGTTTTTAAATTCCAGAGTGAATTTTACAATTACATCACATGTCAGTTCAGACTAGCCACAGTCCAAGTTTTTTAAGAGCCATGTGTGGCTAGTGGCTACTGTACTGGGTAGTGCAGCAATATGATCTGCTGTATGTTTTTGCAACATGTTGGCTCAAAAGTAAAATTATATTCTTTCTAAAATAAGCTAGCTAACTCATTCTCTCATTTAAATGACTATCTCTATTTTCTTATTTGAAAGTTCTTAATAATTGCTTTTTATGTAAAATGAATAATTTTCCAAATCATCAATTATTGCAGAATTTCAGTCTTACAAAAATAAGTACCAGTATACATTTGTACTTCAGCTGATTGAATTTCAGGGGAACAGTTTAGGGTCCAACGAAAGGAAATCTCATTAATGAGCCTAAAAGAGCCTTGCCCACTGCAGAACCCTCCAATCTAGTCAAACAAAGGTTCTCCTTGCCCAGGTATGTAGTTGGTAGTTCCAATCTGCCAGTACCATGCCCCAGCTTATCATAACAATGATGATAATGACCACTTATTAAGCTATGCATTAAGCACATAATTCTACATTCTTTGAACATTATTGAATCAACTCTCGCAATAACAACATAAGATAGGCACTATTACTCTCCCAAACTTGGAGATGAGAAAGCTTTAGCGTCACCTAAGATTACATGGGGAATAAGAAAGAAAGCAGGGCTTCCAAGCTGGAGCTGACCTAGCTCCAAGGTCCACGTGCCTAACCAGCACACTCTCTGCCTCTCCTCACTCCCCTGACTCCCCATCTGGCGACATCCTAACTCCTCCAAATTCCTCCCCAGTGAGCCTCCTTCTCCAAACCTCTGTGATCACCGACATAGCCAGTGCCTTGAAGAATTTGCTAATTTTTCAATTTCTGTGAAGGACTAATTCTCTCACCTCCTACACCTGCCAGGTCTAATTGGGAGAACTCACTGGCCCCATGACCTCCTACACCTGCTAGGTCTAATTGGGAGAACTCACTGGCCCCATGACCTCACTAACCTTTAGAACCCTCCAAAGATCCATGCAAATTTGTCGGAGGGAGGCCTTCTGAGCAGCAATGGGACAGTATATTTATTTAGCCAGGCGCACCCTCCACCAGGAAACCAAGACATTTAAAGAATTCCTTTTTCTTTGCTCCTTTTCCTGTCTTGTGCAATCTCCCCAAAGCAGCAAACAACCTGCCTAGGGTACAGGAGGACTTGAAAGCTTAGCACTGTCCTGAGTAGCTCTGTGAAGTCCCAGTAGCAAGGAATGGGTGTCTCTGGCCAGCAGCCTGCCAGGACCAGAAGCCCTCAGTCCCACAAACCCGGAGGAAGTGGATTCTTCCATGAGCGAGCTTGGAAGTGATTACCTTCCATAGTGAGCCCTGGCCAAGAGCTTGACTGAAGGCTGCAAGAGCCCTGAGTCAGAGGAACTGTGAGATCATCAGTGCTGCTGGAGCTGCTAAGTTCCGGGATAATTTGTTCTGTAGTGATAGACAGCTAACACCACCGCTGATTGCCCCTATGCCTGACCCAATGTCTCAGATGAGAAACAGTCTCTGAGAGAGAACCTTGAGAGAAAATCTCTGGTTAGAGAACCTTGGAGACTATCACCTAATTCCTTCCCTGTACAGATGCGAAGACTCAGGCTCAGAGAGGGAACAGGACCCGACAGGGTGCACAGCGAGGAGTGGTCCCGGATCCTAAGAACGCCCAGTGCTCTGTTCACCACTTGGCAGCTGCCTCCGCTGAGAAATTGGTCTTTGGGCTCAATGCATAATGCAAGAACTGTCACCTTAGTGATTGCAGTTATATATCAGCCACAGTTTAATTGCCTACATGTTGGCAACAATGCATCAAAGTAACTATGAAAAATGGAAAGAATTTGATATCTGTTAAACACATATTATGCAAGAAAATAAATCATAATAATTATCTATCACATATACTAATTATATATTATAAAACACGTTAACATATGAACTGTAATATTAATAAATTGCACTTTTATAATCTTTACATGTAAAAATCTGTTGCATATGCTAACTTTGAAATAATCCCACGATAAAAGTAACTATTTCTACTTGACAGGTGAGAAAACGAAGGCACAGTTACGTGAAGTCATTGGCCTGCATTCCCAGCCAGGACCTGCCCTGACCCAGACCTCTGATCCCTGGCTCCAAGGTCCTCTGCCCAATAGCCATACCTTTTGGGACCCTCCTTAGAGTTCTGGGGTCATCCTTAGGCCAATGCCCTTGCCCTACCTGCTGTTCTTTTTGTCTTGGCTGCTACTGTAGCTCCATTCTGGTGTCATCTCTGTCTTTCTTATAAGAAATCGCTGTGTGAAATAAAGAGTACTTTTTAATATGTATAGGCATCCCAGGTCTTAATGACAAAGAATAATAATCAGTAATAACCAGTAATGATAGTCAAGGGAGTGAACAAGGAGCAAAAGTGTTTGCAGAATAGCATTCCCACTGTAGTTTCCCCCCAAGACTGACAGTCATCTGTTTTCTCAAGATCAGCAGGAAGCCGCCCTATTTCATGTTCTCTTTGCTGAAACCCTTTTAACCTGTGGTGGAGGCTTTGAAAGGTAGCATCCGAGACGGATTTGACTTAGTCTATACAACTCAGCTCCAGCATGTGACAACAGCCTTCTGCACAAGGGTTACACTATGGACCCCCAGAAAACCCTGCATAGCAGTAGGCTTCAGAGAGCCATCAGACTCTTCCTGCCTCAGTCACACACCAAAGAATTATCAGTGACCTCTAGTCTGACAGTAGACAGAAAGCAAAACAAAAACAAAACAAATCACCTGAAGGACATTTCCATAAAGGAGACTGTGATTTATGTTAGCAACAGGATCTCAGAGTACAGTATGATCTTTCTTCTTCCTCTGTCCTTACTTTTTTCTCCAGTCACACACACACACACACACACACACACACACACACACACACACACTCGCCTGCTCATGTGTACCTGCACATTTATACATCTACATGTGTAATGCACACACATACAGTAACACACCTATTCTCCACGCTGCTTTCATTTCACACCTATTGATTTAAAGGCCCCTCACCTTGTTCGTTCTCTTTCATTTCTAATGTGCTCGTGGTGTGCCCTCAGCTTGAATTTATCAATTGCTCCCCCCGCTCCTATAATTTTCTATGAGACATCTCAACATTTCAGGGAGTCTATCAATCCCATGTCTTTTTCCTGAAGACTCCCCACCCCAGACCCACTGGTGCTCCTGCCTCACTCCAGACGGCTGGTCATTAGGCTTCTTACACAGCTGTCAATAGGCACTTCTCTTCAGCATAATGGGGATTTCATTCACTGCTTTCTTTTTTTTAACTTAATAAATCTTAATTGTTCAGATTATTACAATTGTTTCTCCTTTTTTCCCCCCATATCTCCCCACCACCCGGTTCCCACCCCCCTCTGCCCTTACTTCCTCCTCCCCGCCCCCGCTGTCCTTATCCATAGGTGTATGATTTTTGTCCAGTCTCTTCCTGTACCCCCCACACAGACACCCCTTTCCCCCTGAGAATTATCAATCCACTCCCATTGTATGCCTCTGATTCTATTATGTTCACCAGTTTATTCTGTTCCTCAGATTTTTAATTCACTTGACTTTTAGATTCACTTGTTGATAGATATGTATTTGTTGTTCATAATTTTTATCTTTACTTTTTTCTTCTTTTTCCTCTTTTTAAAGAATACATTTCAGCATTTCATATAATACTGGTTTGGTGGTGATGAACTCCTTTAGCTTTTTCTTATCTGTGAAGCTCTTTATCTGCCCTTCAATTCTGAATGATAACTTTGCTGGGTAGAGTAGTCTTGGTTGTAGGTTCTTGCTATTCATCACTTTGAATATTTCTTGCCACTCCCATCTGGCCTGCATAGTTTCTGTTGAGAAATCAGCTGATAATCGTATGGGTGCTCCCTTGTAGGTAACTAACTGTTTTTCTCTTGCTGCTTGTAAGATTCTCTCTTTGTCTTTTGCCCTTGGCATTTTAATTATGATGTGTCTTTGTGTGGTCCTCTTTGGATTCCTTTTGTTTGGAAGTTCTGTGTGCTTCCTGGACGTGTAAGTCTATTTCTTTCATCAGGTGGGGGAAGTTTTCAGTCATTATTTCTTCAAATAGGTTCTCAGCGTCTTGCTCTCTCTCTTCTTCTGGCACCCCCATAATTCTGATGTTGGTACGCTTGAAGTTGTCCCAGAGGCTTCTTACACTATCTTCAACTTTCTGAATTCTCTTCTCTTCTTGCTTCTCTGGAGGAGTGTCCTTTGCTTCTTTGTATTCCAAATCTTTGAGTTGATTCTTGTGCTCCTCTAGTCTGCTGTTGGGTCTCTGTATAATATTTTTTATTTCAGTCAGTGTATGTTTAATTTCTAGTTGGTCCTTTTTCATATCCTCGAGGGTCTCATCAAATTTATCGGCCTTTCCCATGAAATTCTTGAAAAACCTTATAAGCGTGGTTTTGAACTCTATGTCCATTCATTTGTTCTCCTCCATTTCTTTCATTTGGGATCTGTTTCCTTGCCTCCTCATTTTCACTGCTTCCCTGAGTTGGTTGGGTAGCTTTGTGTACTAGGTGTCCTATTGGTTCAACGGGTCAGCCTCCCAGTTACCTGAGGTGGACACTCTTGGTGTACCCCTTTGTGGACTGTGTGTACAGCCTTGTTGTAGTTAAGTCTTGATTGTTGTTGGTGTCACTGGGAGGAATTGACCTCCAGGCCAATTGGCTGTGAGGACCCACTGTGTCTATAATGAAAGAATTGCTGAGCTGGAGACACCTTTATGGGGCAGGACTTGTTCCAGCAGGGCTTTGGTGCTCACTAAGTCTGCCTCTAGAATGTGTCCCTTATGAGAGTGGTTGAAATCTGGTGTCATCTCACACAGACCACTAGATACACTAGTGTCTGGATTTCCAATGGGGTGCAGGTTAGCTACTGTCTGAGGCCCCCAGCAGGAGCTACAGCAAGAACTAGTTTTCTCCTCTTTGCTTGGGCGGTTTTGGAGCAGTCTGACTGGAGCTGAAGTTAATTTGGTTAAGCTGCCACAGAACAGGCCATTTATATACAAAAGCCACTGTGTGGAGCCTGGGCGGGTTTGTAGAATGTGCGGGGTGGGGTCTCAGGGCGCCACTAGGCTGGGGCGTGGCCAACGGCCATGGCTGCCTTCAGCCATCTCTGCCTTTCCGCGTTTCCAAGTCCCCGTGCTCCAGCACAGTAAACGATGATTGCTGGGCGCACCTCTGCAAAAAAGTCACTCTCACTTTCCGACCCGATGGCTGAGAGTCCAGCTTCTCCCCGTAGGAGTCTGGGTCCCCCGCGTGTCCCCAGAAACTGGATTTCAGAGTGATCGGGAGCTTGTCTCCCTTCGGGTTGAAGAAAAGCCACGCGCCCAGTCGCCCGCCACCAGCCCGATTCACACGCCTCCGTACCTCAGCTTTTCAGCGTTTGTGCTCCTTTCTCTTCTTAGTTGTAAATCTTCCACTCAGCCAGCTTTCCCGTGGTTCTGGGTGGTAGACGTTTTGTCTTTTAGTTGTATTTTTGAAATTGTTGTGCGAGGCTAGTTGTTTAACTTTGCAGTTTAGTTGTTTAACTTTGCTGCCATCTTGGTTCCTCTCCCCAGGGCCATGTACTCTCAACTGCTGCCATGGGCCGCTACCACATCCACGTGGCCACCAGGGCCTGGCTCTTCGCTGGGTCTTTCTTTTCTTTTTTTAAATAAATCTTTATTGTTCAGATTATTACAATTGTTCCTCTTTTTCCCCCCATAGCTCCCCTCCACCAGGTTCCTACCCCACTCTCTGCCCTTACCCCCTTCCCCCCCCCCCCCCCCAGTGTCCTCCTCCATAGGTGTACGCTTTTTGTTCAGTCTCTTCCCGCACCCCCCTCTCCCCTTTTCCCCGGAGAATTGTCAGTCCACTCCCTTTCTATGCCCCTGATTCTATTATATTCACCAGTTAGTACTGTTCATCAGATTTTTTATTCCCTTGGTTTTTAGATTCACTTGTTGATTTGCTGGGTCTTTCAACCACATGCAGCTGTGGCTGGTGGGCAAGCGTGGGGAGGCAGCTCATTCACTGCTTTCTTGTTGAATTCCCACACTTTCAGAGTCTTTCACTCTCTTGATACTTTTCCTTATTTCTATAGAAAATACCCTTCATCTGTTTTTTTAAGAAAGAGTGTAGGGGAGGTCAGTTTTTGAGACTTTGCCTTTCTGAAATGGCTTCTTCTACTCTGATATTGGATTGATAGTTTGGCTGGGTTTATACTTTAAGGTTCTAAATAATTTTCCTTCACAATTTTAAGGCTATTGCTGTATTGTTTTCTGTTATCCAATGTAACTGCTGAAAAATCCAGTGCCATTCTGATCTATGTTCCTTTTGTGTGTGGCATTATTTTTCTCTCTGAAAGATGTTTAAAAATTATTATTAATCTTCTCTTTAGCTCTGGTATTCTGACATTTTACAAAAATATGTTTTCACATGCGTCTGTTTGCAAATTACTTTCATCTAGATATTCATATACTTTTCTTAATTTATTTCTTTGCTAATTTTCTTCCTCCCATCTTGTCTGTTTTCTCTTTCAGAACTCAGATAATGTTCCTAAGATGAAACTTTAATTTATTTTTTATTCTATTTTTTTCCACCTTTTTGTCCATTTGCTTTATCTTCTGGGGGAATTCCTTGATTCTATCTAATTTTTAATTTTCAAGAGCACTTTCCGATTATCTATTTCTCTTTGAAAACTTTCTATTCTTATTTTATGAATGCAACATATTCTCAAACTCTCTAAGGGTATTTACTTTTTTGGGGGAAAATTTCTTCCCTTTTCTGTACTTTCTTGTCTTTCTTCTGTGTTCCTTTACACTCTTTGTTTTCATCTCCCCCTTTCATATTGTAAGTTTTCCTGAAATGACAATAAACCTTGGCTGTCTATTTCTAATAATAATAATAATAAAAGAAGAAGTGAAGAATGCCTTGGAATCTCTATATGCACAGATGAGTGCTATCAACTGGGAGACTTCTTTACAGGGTGATCGGGAATGAAGGGGCCATTTGATTTTGCAGTGGCGCCTAAAAGACCCTCTCTGGAATTTGTTCTCTGTGGGCTCTGTTTCTGCGGGATAAATTTTTCAGTTTACTGACTATGAGCCATATGACTAGTTACCAATGTCATGGGAATGAGCCAAGAGAGAACCACCCACCACTCAGTATTCTCTCCTTCAGTGCATTTCTCCACTTAATGTCCTCCACTAGTTCTGAGATCTCCGAGTTTAATGCTTCTCCCTTGAATTATCAAGAAATTAAATCTTCCTTTTCCTGCTTGGGCTGGTGGTTGGATGTAGAGATGGGCATAATTGCCTGATGGATAATGTGGGAGAGAGATCCTCCATACGTTCAGACTTTCAACCAATCCCCTTTTCAACCTCATGCCTCACCCCTTGTTTCTGCAGTATCTGACCAAGAGTCTGAGAATCTCAGAGAGAGTTTTTGGATAAAGTGGATTCTCCTCTCTAAGGCTCTTTCAAATATGGCTGCATCTTCTGAATCTGTTGCTGCATCTCAATTTGCTGTCTGTCTTCCCAAATATGTTGAAGTGCCTTGTCTGATGATATCTTATCTCCCATTTTCTATATCCTTGTGGATACATACATACATATAGTATGTTTTGTCCCTTTATTTTCATTTTATCGGGGTCTTGAGAGTGAGAGGAGGCACATGTGTGTGATCAATCTGCCATGTTTAAGTCTTAAGTGGACTTGTTGATGCTGATAATAAAACCAATGGAGAAAACCAACATGTACCTTGGGAATCTGGGAGTCAGAGCAAGTGGAAGTATGGCACCAGATGCCACACCACACTAAAAATCTAGTGGGTGAGTGGAGTACATATGGTTTAACCCAGTAATACTACTGGGAGGTCCAGACTTAATTTGGGGGAGGGAGTAGGGGACCCCCCCCCCAAAAAAAATCCTTTCTCTTTGCAAGTGTTAACAGCTGTATAAAGTATAATAAAGCAGCTTGGAAATATTATAGTTTAAAACTGGAACTATTAAAAATATCCAGTGATCAGTAGTGGACTGTGATGTGTTAATGAAAAAGAAGGGGTTTGGGAGGGATTGACGGGAAAGGGTCAAGGAGAACTTTCTGGAGTGATGGAGATGTCCTATATCTTCTTTGCAGTGGTGGTTACATATCAGCATCCATTTGTTAAAGCTCATCTAACAGTAAATTCTAAATGTGTGCAGTTGATCATACATAAATTACACCCAATAAAGTTGATTTAATAATAAAAACGTTTATAGATACCTATTATTCTAAGATGAAGAATGGGCTGACAGTCAAGATGCTCTGCAGACTATCCTCACACTGCTCTCTTGCATGTTCCTCCACTCCAGGCAAAGCTCCCCCCAGTCTGAGGAGTGGTCCATGTTCTCCCAACATGCCATGCATATTAACCCATGTCCTCCACCATGCTCAGACTACTCTTTTTTTTTAAATTTCTTTATTGATTAAGGTATCACATATTTGTCCTCATCCCCCCATTCCCATCCCAAACCCCTCCCCACATATGCCCCCATCCCCCTGTTGTCCATGACCACTGGTTAGGCTTATATGCATGCATACAAGTCCTTTGGTTGATCTCTCCCCCTTACCCCCACCCTCCCCTACCTTCCCTCTGAGGTTTGACAGTCTGATGGATGCTTCCCTGTCTCCGGGTCTGTCCCTTTAAAAATGGTTCAAATCTTCTCTTTTCTTTTTTTCCAGGAAGCCTTCTCTGACCACTGAGCACTGTTTCTTCTACCCTTTTCATTTATTTTTTTGGTTTATATCAGTTATTTAACCTTTCAAAATATACTGTTCTGAGATATCTCTCTTATTATCTTGAAGTATTCTAACTTCTGCATTGATATTTCACTTTTTATGTGTGCCTGTCTTATTGTCTGGAAAAAGAGAAATTTTCTAGAGTGCTAGGAGTGTACATTATACATCTTCACATTTTTCCTAGTGTGTGGCACAATGTTATACACATAGTTGGCGGTCAATAAGTATTTGCTGAATGAAGGATAAGATAATAAATCATGTAGACATCTTAAAGAGAAGAAACTAGGGATTTTGAAGCTAGAGAGAGAAGGATTTGATTTACCAGTAAGAACTGGTAGGATAGAATCATCCAAAGAATACATTGAATTAATAGAAGGCTCAGGTCATTTATAATCTACATTTTGTAGAAGATATATGTCATAGTGAAATCAACATAATTTATAAAATTAATCCACAAGACCTATGGGGCTACTAAGACCAGTCTATAATTAGGATATGGCAATTTTAAACTCTATGATTCTTGCATTTATTCCCATGGATTTATTATTAGGAATTCTGACATGATCCCAGGAGGCAATATCTTGAGCTAAATATGACATTCTTCTTGTCAACTTCTCTCCTTGCCTCAGTGTCATCAAGATAACAAGCACTTCTGCAGTTCTAGGTAGAATATATGTGCTGCAAACCGTAGAAATGAATTCAGCCGTAACATATGCTACACATTTATTATGCACAGCTTGTGAGATTCTGATTTCTGATCTGCCATTTCCCCCCAAGGAATATAGACTTCCAATGTGGCAAATATATGTATGGCTATTTTATTTTAAAGGGCAGGCTATTTATATAAAATAGGGGCCTCAAATGAACTCATCCATAAGTCATATATTATCTTTCTTTTACTTACTCGTTAGATGAATTTATTTATGATAAGTCTTTATGGTATAGTATTTACTTTATCACAGAGAGAAAGAGTACATGCCCAGAAATTGGATGCCACACATGCCCACTCAACTTGCAGTAATGAGGGCTGTTCTCCCCAATTTACTTTGCTGCCTAACAGACAGGCGGGCTGTTCGTTTTATCATTGTTGCCCACACCTATCAAGCCTCCCTCCAATCTGATGACTACCACAGCAATATATATAGCAAATCTCCTCAGGGACTGTAATTATTCATCTTTCAGGAGGCACAAGATCTATAATGGATAAGTGCTGTAGATAAGAAACCAGTTTATAGGTTTATCTTCATTGGAGGACTAGACCATTGCCATTTAATAAATGAGTTGTAAGTATCAAAAAATGTTGTGTAAATGTATTTGTGATACAGACACATAAACACTGTTGGGATATTGCCATATACAAAACAAAAGAGGATGTATCCAGTCCATCAAAATACACTGTGAGTTGGAAAAGCAGAGGCCTGTCACGAAGCCTCAGCTTATTGTCTGGGGTTATGAATTACTCTTACATTAATATCACTACTGCTGCTACTGGGAGCACCTGATTTCATGACATTTTTGAGGCCAGTAGTCGATCAAGGCACTCAAGCCATTATTTCTATCAGGGATGAGGGCTTAAAATGTCCCCTGTGGCATGTGTCTTTGTTTCCCATTGAATCTCAAGTTGAACATGCAATCTATTTCACCCTCTCCAGTGTAGGTATTGTGGTAGCTAGCAGTGCATTTTTCACCATTTGCTGTGCAGTGTTCTTATGATTTTCACTAATAGAGCTTGTTTACCCACTGATGCATTTGAATGTTACCTATAACAAGTAATAAAATGGTTCTGCTCAGCTTTGTTCTGATTTATCTTAGTCAAGACAAAGAAAACAAACCCACCCATGCTAGCCCAAGTAAAGAGGAAGCTCTTCCAAAGAAATGTCAGGTCATCTCATGGCTACGCATGGTTTCCAGGACTGAAGAGAAGAACCTGGTTTCCCCAATATCTCAGGGCCATACAATCTCTCTTATACAAGCTGTATCTGCCTTTCTCTCGTCTGCTCTTGCTCTTTTGGTCAGCTTCTTCTCTTATTCATCTTGCCCACAACCCAGGGGGGCCACAGCTCCGACTCTGTTTCAGGACCTCTGCCTTACTTCACTCTCAATTGCTAAGTTCAAACTCCTCTCCTGAGAATCTGATTGGCCTACCTTCTCCATGGGATGTCACCTTTGGGATGCGGTTTTCAAGGCCCATGGATAGAGCAGATTCTCTAAAAAGGGCCCGAAGAAGCACAGGCCATGAAGCATGACCAGTCATGAGCTTCCCATCATGCTCTGACTTCATTCTATTGTCTTAGGAGTGATTATATCATATGCCTGTATGCTGGAATAAACACTCAGTTTCCACTTGAGTCACAGCTTTTTAGTCCTGTAGAAATTATAAAATGGAAGCAGTTTCTAAGTCAGAGGCTATCAATCTGAATGTTCTCTACTTTAAAACACCAATATCTTAGTTGTTTTTCTTGGCTGCCTTTGGGGGCCAAATATTTTAACTGTCAATGACTGTGCAGTAGAGCGAGGAGGGCAGGGCTTGGAAATGCCAAATCTACCAGGAACCGGGGCTCTAGCTCCCCTAATGTAAATTTAGGTAAAGCCTCCTGTTCAAATGATAGGCATCTGGGATTGTTTCTATTGCTTTTGGCAAATACATATCAAGTAAAATATAACCTGTGGGTCCAGATGGAAGAATATAGGTCAAACACTGAGACTAGAAATTGGTTCCTTTATAAGAGGTCACTACGCTATGGCAAATTATAAGCTACACTGGAGCTCATGTGCAAATCCATCTTCCCCCAAAGAGCTTGAGATCCTCGAGGGCATGAATGATGCACCATTGTCTGTGGATTCCAGGATCTACCATAGTACCTGGCACATAGTAGATACTGAAATGGATGGATGTGTCAGGAAACCTCTTTGCTGACGTCAGCAAGAGCATCCTCATGAAGCCTGTTTTTTTTTGTACCTTCCTGTGTGTGTAGAATATTGAGCTGATTAATCATCCTAATTAAAATTTAAATGTATTTTCTAATCTTAGGCAATTTTAGGAAGTGTTTCTTTCATTGTTAGCCTTCAAAATAACTGCTTTCATTTTACATCTAGTTACAGCATTTTATTATGCATTAAAGGAATACATCTTCTTAAGCGTTTAAGACATTTAGAAACCATTCTTTGCCATGTTTGACTACTTAAACCTTTCTGTACCATTTACTCCCATAGGTAATTTTATCGTTTATTTCTGCCACTTCTGAGCAAAATCACCTTCTGCGCTGGGATGTCTATAGTAAAGCACTGACCTTCTAAAGACCCCATGTGGTCCCTGCCCCCCTCGCCAGTGCTAAAATGCTACATTTCATATATCTTTGCCTTAAAAAAACACTTATTGCCATTTTTCTCTTGAGGATAAAACATGTTTAAAAGATAAGCATAAATAAAATAACTAATGAGTCATAGTTTCCATCACTCAGAGATCATTATTATATTTTACTAGAGGCCCGATGCACGAAATTCGTGCAAGGGGCTCGACCCCCGCAGCCGTGGTGGCTGCCTCTGCCTCAGCCCCCCCTCCCGTTGTCCTCCCTCTCCCCCCTCCCCGCCCCCCCGCCCTCGCCGCCACGGCTTCGTCTGGAAGGTTGTCTAGATCGTCCAGTCTAATTAACATATTATGCTTTTATTATTATAGATAAGCCTTTTTTTCTAAGCCCATAGGATTGTTATTTTAAACAAAATCAAGATATTTCTTTACAGCCATCCCCCAATACTAACAGTCTTAGTCAAACTCCCAGTAAACCTGCCGCACTGAGTGAGCAGAATGAGCATGCCCCTGTAAGCAGACAAGAAGCCTTCTGTGACAATTGCCTGCATGATTCACCTTAATTTTAGTCTTAAGATTTGTTACATTTTGCCACATTAAAACATTATGGCACTTTTGACCTGCTTGGTTTATTTTCTGGATTTATTTAGCATGAACTGAGAAGTTACTTGACAGCCTTCTGACTCCCTGGGTTTGGACAGTAAAAAAGATGTTGGAAAAGGAGGAGAGACTTCTGTTTCCAGCGGTACAGGCAGAGGAGATGCCCTGAACAGCCCTCTAGACAGAAACAAGCTAAATATTAAATAATTTAAAAATATATTTTAAAATTCATTGTTAAGCTGGCATGAGAGCAAGGGCTTTTCAGAGGTGAAAACTGAAGAAAATGTGAAACCTCGGGCAAGCGGGAGCACCCAGGCTGACTGCTGTGCTGAGAGCTCGTGCTTCTGTTTTGGCAGAGGCGTGAATTCAGGGGATGAGACCTAAAGCTAGGAAAGACAAGAGATGATCTCCAAATAAACCAGGACTTTGGAAGTCTACACTCTTCGTGCAATGGAAATGAGAAACGAAGCCCACCATAGAGGAGAGGGCAGCAAGGTGACTTGCCTGGCTTGATTATGGTGCTGGGAATGAGAAAGAGATTGTCTAATATCTGCCCTGATCATTTATAGCCACAAAAAAGCCCACATTTGGGCTTAAAGGCAAGAAAGAAGCAAAGAGGGAGGAAAACAGAAAATAGAGGTACAATTGGAAAACGAATAAAATTGTAAATTAAAATGCAGGCATACATTGTAGAATTTTTTATAGCTAATATCTTTCCAGTAAAATACTTGCTTTTAATAACCAAATATTATAGAACTCGTGTATCTCTCTATATATTTTGTATCAGCTAGTAATTATATGGGAGCAGTGTCTAATTACATTATAAATACTCAATGCATTTTTAACAGAATGATGTGCTGGAGAGCTATCAGGTCACATTTCAAATACAATGGATAAGTCATCAAAATCACAGGAAGATTTTTGGGAAAGCATGCAGAGTTCCACAAAAGGGATGCTGGCCCTGAGCGGAACATTATAGCATTACCCTCAGTGGGGACCACACTTTGCCATTGTGTGCTTGTCCTGAACACATTTCCAAAAGGCCTTTCTATTATTTAGCCCTCATTTTTGACTAGTGATGAATGAATTGCGCGCGCGCGCACACACACACACACACACACACACACACACATGCACACACACACTCTAAAAATGCACTGAAGAAACTTGTGTTGAAAGGAGAAAACAATTGGAAATTTAAACAAGGCTCCATTTTACAAGGTTCTCATCCTCCACTGTTAGTCACCTCCTTTGACACTGTGTCCTGGCTTTCTTGTTCAGGAGCTTCTTCAGAAGTGCCAATGGATAGAGAATTTCCATCATCTGCTTCTGAGGTGGAGAGTTTGCTTCAAATTACTGTTTCTGCTCACTCGTCTACATCAGCTCTTTCTACAACCAGTGACAAACAATTATGCCACAGTCCTGCTCCCTCCTCAGTTTTCTTCAAGTATCAAGTTTTCTCCTCACTCGATGAGTTACAGCTTATTGCAGGTAATTGTCTTGTTTTTTTGGAAATATTTCACTGAATTTTTTTTCTAACAAATGTATTATTTTTTTTTGCTGTTATTTGCTTTGCCATATTCTAAACATCATGTTCATGGTATGCATTCAGACTTTCATGTTTGCTAGCCATAAAATAATGTTTTAAGTATTTTACATCCCAATATGATAGTTTATTTTTATTTAAGTATTTTACTTAAGAAAATTAGTTGAGAGATAAGGTTAACATATAATGCATTGTACTTTTTCTCATTTAAAATAACAGAAAATAGACTCAATGTTTTCAAGCACAATACCTGATGTTTTAGGAATGGATTATTGACATTAGCAAGTGTGATGATAAACCTTTTTTTCCCCTTATCAACTTGCCTGGGCCATGGGGTGCCCAGATTTTGGCTAAACATTATTTCCAAATGTATCTGTGAGAGTGTTTCTGGATGAGACTAACATTTGAATTGGTAAAGCAGATTGCTTGCTTTCTTCTGTGCGGGTGACCATCACCTAATCAAGTAAATGTCTGAATGGAATAAAAAGTCAGAGGAGGTAGAGTTGATTCTTCTGTCTGACTGAGCTGGGACTTTGGTCTTCGTCCATTGGACTGAGACTTACCCTGGTTCTAAGGCCTTCAGACCTGGAGTAAATTACACCATCCACTTTACTGAGTATCCAGCTTACAGATGACATATTGTGAGACTTTATAGCCTCCATAATCATGTGAGCCTATTTCTCATAATAAATATCTTTATATATATTGATTAATAATATAAGAGCATAATATCTAATATACTAGAGGCCCAGTGCACGAAATTTGTGCACTTGAGGGACCCTGTCCTGCACCCTCTCGCAGTCCAGGAGCCCTGCGGGGATGTCCAACTGATGGCTTAGTGGGTCTAAGCCATCAGTCGGACATCCTTAGCGCTGCCACGGAGGCGGGAGAAGCTCCCACCACTGCCACTGTGCTCACCAACCATGAGCCCGGCTTCTGACTGAGCGGCGCTCCCCCTGTGGGAGCACACTGACTACCAGGGGGCAGCTCCTGCGTTGAGTGTCTGCTTCCTGGTGGTCAGCGCGCATCATAGTGACCGGTCATTCCACCATTTGGTCATTTGCATATTAGCCGTTTATTATGTAGGATACGCTGTAGATGAGGCCCCCTAGAACCATAAGAAATGCAAAAAATTCACTGTTAACTCATTCTCGAATTGTCCCCACTTAAAATCAAATTTCCCTCCCTCCCCCGTGGGGCACGTGCTGTACCTTGGGAACCACTGGGTTTGACACTTTTCCTCTCTGAGCTTCATTTCTGAATACATAAACATACCATGGGAATTGTAATCTCTTCTCCGCCTGCCTCACTGGGTTGTCATGAGGAGGTTCTGAGCTAATAAACCTAGAAATGTTTCATCAAGTAAGTGATGTATAAATGGGAAGGGATTGTTATTTTTAAGCCCACTGGTACCCTCGCAGGTAGCAGGTGCTGATTAGGGGAGGAGGGCATGATTGTTTCCTGGGACTGAAGCTATGGAAGCTTTGCAGAGGGTTCCACAGGCCTCAGAGGGGCGGGCTCTGGCCAGCAGCCCTGTAGTGGTGGTCGTCCCTGAAGGTGCTGGCGGGGGGCAGGGCATTAGGGGGGCACTAGGTGGGCAGCGAGGCCGAAAGGGGAGTAACTGTCAAACCTTCCTGCTTGGCGCCATTCTTTAAATTGTACGTGGCTGTTTTGCAGCTGTACCTGCTCAGGGCAGGGCTCCAATCTCCTGGAGCGGGGTGGGGGCCGGGCCAGGGCAGAGCCAGGTGGGCTAGGAGGGCGGGTTTAGCTGCACCCCCAGCGAGGTTCAGCGTGCTTCCGCTGTGGAGACGGTGCTGCTGCTGTTGGGGGGAAGGGTCTGACCCTGGGAGGCCTCTCAGGCTTGCCTCCACCCAGGTCTGGAGTTGTAGGGAGGAGAGGTGTGCCTGGCCCGGCAGCTGTGGGCCATGGGCCCCAGGTGCCTCGGGGGTGGTGACAGGTGGTTGCTGGCATGCTATGTTGCGGGCGCCCTGGCAGGGGAGGTAGGGGAAGAGATCAAGAGTCGGAGGTGCAGGCTGCAGCTACCCCCAAGGCTGTGTATTCTCCCCATCTGGTCAGCCTCCCCATCTCCCTAAGGGTGCGGGGGCTGGGGTAGGGTGTCCTTGCAGAGGGATTGGAAGAGCTCCCATGGCCACTTCCTCTTCCTTCTTTGCAGTCCAGGCTCCTGTCAGACACTCTCCTCAGACCCCCAGGAACTTGGCTCTGGCCGCCTGCCCCCTGTTGCACACGCAGCCTCCTGCTGGTCTGTCAATATGCAAATTGGTCATTACTGGGACACTGTAATGGACAATTAGCATATTACCTCTTTATATGTATAGATTTTGTATTATTAGTCACAATAAATGTAAATGTGCTAAACTCTAAAGGTAAAATATAAGGATGACCAGGCTGTATTAAAAAACAGTTCAGCCATACACTATTTACAATAGAGCATATACATCAAAGGGAAACTTAAGCTTGGCTGGTATGGCTCAGTGGTTGAGCATCAGCCTATGAACCAGGAGGTCACAGTCGGGGCATATGCCCAGGTTGTGGGCTTGATCCCCAGTGTGGGACTTATTATTGATGTTTCTATCTCTCTCTCCCTCTCTCTTCCTCTCTGAAATCAATAAAAAAAACCCATATATTTTAAAAAAAGGATACCTAAATTTTTAGAACCAGAGAATGAAAAAAATATATATTAGACAAATAATTAAAAGAAACCTGGGGCAACTATCTTAATATTAGACATTAGATTGTAAGGAAATAAGAACTAAGAGAGCCACAACATAATATTAAAATTGTTAATTCACCTTATAATTACAGCAAATCTAAACCTTGTGAACAAAATAACATAGTTACAGAATATGGAAATTCAAATTTGACAGAACTACAAAGGAAAATGGGCAAATCTACTCTTCTGGTACTCTCTAAAATACCAGTAGACCAGGCAAACAAAAATTAGTAAGGATATAGAAGAATCCTAATGTATAGACCACATGAAAACATTTATAAAAACTGAATTTTTGCTAGGACAAGAGCTAGTCCTACCAATTTGTAATCATTCTCTGACCATAATGCAATAAAGTTAGAAATAGTAATTAGTAAAATCATAAGAGGAAATTGGTAAATGTTGGCTACATTAATATTAAGAATGCCTGTTCACTGCAATACATCAAAAAGAAAATGAAAAAGTAGGCCAAAAACTAGGAGAAGATATCTACAAGATATATAACTCAAAGGATTATATAAATAACTAGGAATCAAAAAGAAAAAAAATGAGCAGCCCAATACAAAATGGCTCTTCTATTAAGAACTATTCTAGCTGTCCTATAAACATGTGACAAGATGCTCAAATTCAATAATCAGGAAATGTGAATTAAAGCCACAATGAGGTATAATTTCATATCCACTAGATGGGTGAAAATCTAAAAGTTGGTCAATACAGATGCCAGGATGTAGGCCAGTTGAATAGGATTCTTTATCCACTGCTGGCATGAAACAATATGAGAGTGTACAAAGGTAGAAACACTGTAAACGAGGGCAAGGGAACGAGTATCATAAATTCAGGATGGCAGTTATCCCTGAAGGGAAAGCAAAAGGCGGATGATGATTGTCATCTATTAAACTATACATGTGTGTTTTATACATGTGTTTGTAGAGATTCTATATTTCACAATTTAAAGAGTATTAATAATGTTAAATACTGGTATCAGCTAATACCAAAAATCATTCTGATACTTGGTAGGTATTGCAATATGATTGACATATGTTAATGTGTCTTTCATCTTCTTTATGCTTTTTCTAATGTTTTCTAATATTGGACCTGAACTCTAGTCAATAACACCAGCCATACACATTAAATATCAAGACTTTGTGTTGCCTACTTATCACAAATCCAAAGTACCTTGCTTATAGTGAACCTTGTTAGGACAGAGGGGTCATGAACCTACGATTGTTGAATAGACATTCCTAATGTTGAGTAATAATATGATCTAATATTATTTAAAGTTCTCAAACATTTACTTCAGTCAGGTTGTATTTTTAAGAGTCTTTCAGCTTTATTTATCTGATTTCCCCCATAAACTCAGGCTTGCTGATGTATTCTCATGTGTTTTTTGAACGTTCTAAATTATTATGTATTTGTTTTAGATTTCTTTTCAGATGCTTTCCATCTTTTTTTTTTTTAAACTTTTTTTTATTTTTATTGATTGTTTACAGAGAGGAAGAGAGAGGGATAGAGAGTTAGAAACATCGATGAGAGAGAAACATCGATCAGCTGCCTTCTGCACAACCCCTACTGGGGATGTGCCCGCAACCAAGGTACATGCCCTTGACCGGAATCGAACCTGGGACCCTCGAGTCCACAGGCCGACGCTCTATCCACTGAGCCAAACCGGCCCCGGCTGCTTTCCATCTTTTTATAAGCCTTAAGGGAAATAAAGATCAAGCCATTTCTCCTTTTCATATCTTGGTTACCAAACATATTAAACCCATATCTAGCCAGGCCTAAGATTTTGTAAAGATCCTGTAGTAATTTATTAAGTCAACAACCAAAAGCTTCCTTTATTTGGTTCTAATGAATCACCTCAAATATCTATCTATGCCTACAGACTTCAAGGACCATCTGTCTCCTATTTGAGTCGAATTTATACTGTCTGAGTTCATACTTATACTTGTTGGGTTGGCTGTACAGAAGTAGGTGCTGAGAGCAGGTTTCAGTGGCTACAGTTTTATTCTTGCATCTTTCCCCAGGATCTCTGAATGAAGGATTTCTTCCTTTACCATAATCTAATATCTTGAACTCTATTTTGGATTTAATTTTTTTCTTTTCCTTGAAGGTATTTTGCATCTATAATAATTCCCTCCCATGTCATAACTTCCTCTATCTCTTCCTCTCCCCCTCCCCCCATATCACTTTTCTTAAAAACAATGAAAACCTCCCGTGATACCAATGAGTCATTCAATTCCAGTTCATTTTATCTCTCCTTTTTCACTAGCAAACTCTTTGAATTATTGTAAACTTCATACCCTCCCCCCTTTTAATCCTCAGTGCCACAGCTACCTGGCCACGTCTGAGAGCTCATCTCTTATTGATATTTCTTTCTCAAACTGCTTCAACCGCACTGGCCATCTTACTGCTTCTCAAGCCCAAGTGTATTCCTGTTTCAGACCTTGGCATTTGCCCTTCCTTCTGCCCTGATGTTTTCCCCCCACATATTCATAAGACTTCCTTCAGGTGTCTGATTAGATGACCCCTTGGTCACTCTATTTAAAAAAACCAAAATAGCAAAGTAGAGTCCTGTCCCCCCACCCCACCCCGCGCCCCAACCCAGGCTCTTTAGATTGCTTATTTTTTTTTCATAGCAGTTATCACTATCTGATGTATATTTATTGTTTTCTGCAAACACAGTACAAAAGACTTTGCCCCCTTTTTTTTCTATTAGAACAGTTGGAGCTCAATAAATCTCTGTGATTGAATCAATTAATGAATGTTGAAAATGCCCCATTTAAGGTCTATAATGATTTCTCTGTTTCCTTCATGTCTTGTTAATCTCTCTGTTGCATCTGGTTCTTTCTATAGCACATTCTTTCTTTCAGCTTCTGTATTCAACCTCTCACTACTCTTATTCTGTCTTCTTCAAGAAACTTCCTTTTCAGTGCTCACATTCTCAGAGATTTCTTATATTCTTTTTTTATTGTAATAAAAACAGATAACCTAAAATTTACTATTTTAACCATTTTTAAGTGCACACTTGAGTATGTTAACTATATGAACTTCCTGTGAAACTGATCTCTAGAGTTTTTTTCATCTTGCAAAGCTGAAACTCTATACGTATTGAACATCTAAGTTCTCTTCCCCCTGTCCCCCAGCCCCTGACAACTATGATTGTACTTTCTGTTTCTGTGCGTTTGACTAATTTATATGCCTCATGTAAGTGGAATTCATGCAGTATTTGTCTTTTTGTAACTGGCTTATTTCACTTAGCATAATGTCTTCAAATTTCATCCGTGTTGCAGCATATGACAAGGTTTCCTTCTTTATTAAGGCTGAATATTATTCCATTGTGTGTGGGTGTGTGTAGGTATCACATTTTCTTTATTCATTCATCTGCTAATGGACATTTACATTGCTTCCATCTCTTGATTATTGTGGATAATGCTGTAATAAATAAGGGTGTGCAAATTTCTCTTTGAGATCCTATTTTCAGTTCTTTTGGATATATACACAGAAGTGGGATTGCTAGATTATATGCTAATTTTTTGAGAAATCTGACTACTGTTTTCCATGCAGCTGTACAATTTTATATTTGTACCAACAATACACAAGGGTACTGATTTATTTGCATTCTCATCAAACACTTATTATTATTATTATTTTAAATAGTGGCCATCCTAATGAGTATAAAGTAATATCTCATTGTGGTTTTGACTTGCATTTTCCTGAAGATCAGTGATGTTGAGCATCTTTTCTTATGCTTATTGGCCTTTCCTATATCTTCTTTAGAGAAATATTTGTTCAAGTTCTTTGCCGGTTTTTAAATTGAGTTATTTGTTTTGTTGTTTTTGCTGAGTTATAGTTCTTTTTATACACTGGATTAATCCCTTATCAAATATATGATTTGTAAATATTTTAATATTTTTTCCATTCTAAGGTTACCTTTCACTCTGTGTTTTTTTTTCTTCCTAGAGATTTCTTCTATTTAAGACCATTTTATACTTCATTTGGCTCCTGATTTATATCTATGTTCCTCAGTCTTGTTGACACACCTCTCTGTACTTACGCCTTGCCTTACCATATCTTACCTTTCTTCTTTACTTTCTATAGGTCTGGCATAGGATTATGTATTAAGAGGAAACTCAATAGTTGAGTTACTGAATTGAATGACTTAAAACTATCACATTGTCCCTTCCAGTTTTGACTTCTTATTGGGTGCTTAGGCACATATCTCCAAATGCTTTCTGAACATCCTAAAACTGTCCCATTGCCAACATTTGAGGCCTTACAATAATTTTACTTCCACTTTCTTCTTATCTAAGCAATCATTAAGTTCTCTCAATTTCTTCTAGACAATGAGTCTTAAACTGAACATTCCTTTTCCATTCACAAGAACAACTGTGGGGCACTTTTAACAGACATAGCCCCTCCCATGCATCTCCCATTCTTCTCTCAGCTGTGTTTTGAACAACAAAAATGTCAGCCCATTGTTGTCTTATTGAGGAACTTATGGTTAGGTCCGTGGTCAGCAAACTGCGGCCCGGGAGTCACAGGCGGCTCTTTTGGCCCCTTGAGTGTGGCTCTTCCACAAAATACCACGGCCTGGGCGAGTCTATTTTGAAGAAGTGGCGTTAGAAGAAGATTAAGTTTAAAAAATTTGGCTCTCAAAAGAAATTTCAATCGTTGTACTGTTGATATTTGGCTCTGTTGACTAATGAGTTTGCCGACCACTGGGTTAGGTCTAGACACCTCTGAGAATGAAACTGAAAATTTTCCTTGGTGTTCATTTTGTCATATGAAGGTGAATAATATAATTTAAACTCACAATCCCTAAAATGGTCCCTCCACTTTGGCCAAATTATATCTGTCTCTTGTCGCCAAAATACCCTCTTTAATCCTGGTTCTGTACCTTTACTGTCTCCTGACTTAAATAATTTAAGCCCTACCTTTCTCTTAAATCCTAACTCCAGTATGCTCTTCAATCTCCCTTGACAACTAACCAAAATAATCTTTGACCTAACTGAATTTCCTAAGCATCTCTGTATATTTAAATACACCTGATTAATACTTTTATTAATATAATAGTAATTTCCTCTGGAATATTACTACTTTGTATTTTTCTTGAGCAGTGGGGATCAAGAAAATCACAGTATTTTCCCCTAATTCTGAGAGTTATAGATTTTGGAAAAGTCAAGACAATGATATTTTTGCTACACCATAGCTGCTTTTGAAAAAAATCCAAAACAATTAACTTTGTAATAACCTTAGGCCAGTTCTCCATAGATTTAAAAACCCATAGACCTCAAAGGCAGGGACTGGTGTTTTTGAATGAGTTTTCAAAGTAATTAACTACCCTAAATAGTCATGACCCAAGTGCAAGTGGAGTGCTAGATTCATAAACAATGTGTTGGGTGAAGAGCAAAGATTCTTTACAGACCCTTGTCACTGATGCAATCTGTGATCTGGGCAGTTCAATTAACTTCTTGATATTCAGCTCTCTATTTGCAAATGGGATGCAAGAGATGCTACTTTTAGAAGCTTTTAGCCCATGGTAGGTGAGACACGAATTATGACATTAGGCTAAGCAAATATTCCTTTATTTTTTTCCTCTTAGAAAATAGGAGATTGCCTATTTATTTATAGATAATCCATCTTATTCTGAAAAAAAGTGTTAAGTCAGTGTTCAAAATATATACTCTAAGATTTTAATTATATATATATTTATATATTTTAAAATATATTTTTATTAATCTCAGAGAGGAAAGGAGAGGAGAGAGAGATAGAAGCATCAATGATGAGAGAGAATTATTGATTGGCTGCCTCCTGCATGCCCCCTACTGGGGATCGAGCCCACAACCCAGGGCATGTGCCCTGGCAGGGAATCAAATCATGACCTCCTGGTTCATAGGTCAATGCTCAACCACTGAGGAATGCTGGCTGGGCAGGGACTTTAATTTTTTAAGTAAAAAGAAGTCAAGGTAAATGGACAATAAGTAGTAGGAAAATAAGAGAAGAGCATGAAAAATAAGATGATGAAAAATAAGAGTGGGATTAATGACAGAAAGTATGTCTTGAGGCGCAATCCGGTTGGTACAGATGGACTGCAAATCTGACTCTGAGATTTCTAGCAGCCAGCTCAGATAGGAGAGCATGATCGGTTAAATGATTCATGAAGTCCATACGTAAAAACAAACCAACTGCTCAAAAGCAAACTATTCCTGGTACTAAGATCAAAGGAAAATTTCCTGTTCTAAATAATGATGCTCAAGTGATTAAGAGAAGCAGGAAGAACAGAAGAGACACAAAATTCTCCTTTTTAATGTTTTTTTTTTTAGGGTTTCTGTTTAGTATTTCTTTCTCCATTATATTTTTCAATAACAAAAAGTTCCCAGTAAAGCTATACTGATCACAAACTTAGGTGGGTTAAAATAATTTTTAGGGGGAATTTGAAAGAAACAACTGGGGAGTGGCAAAGAAACACATTTAAAAGAACAGGCCAAGAGTACAGAAATGACAAGTTTTCAGGGCAAAGCAAGGGCAAAAGAGGAAGCCATCTGGACAGATTGAATGTGGTGCCAGAACCCTGAAGTAGCAGGGCCTGAGTTTTATGCAAAAGATAAGGAAAATGAGCTTATAGTTGGGACAAGGTCGCAATATAATTATAATGAGTAAAATTATTTTGACAGCTACATTTAAAGAATCTCTTCTGTAAATTAATTTTATTTACACTATTTCTAGAAAAATGATATATTTAATTATCCTGTATTTGTCTTGAAAGAACTTCTACATCCTGGTTACATTAGCTCTGACCATTAATCAATTACGAAGTACCAGCAATAGAAAAAATGACCAATTAAAGCCATAATGAGATATCACTACATCCCCATCAGATTGCTAAAGTTTAAAACCAAAAAGTTAAATGTTGGTGAATATAAGTATAACTTGAACTCTCATAAGTTGCTGGTGAAAATGTAAAATGATACTATCATTTTGGAAAACTTGTTTGGCAATTTTTAAAATAAAATTAAACCTATACCCATTGTGACCCTGCAATTAAACTTTCTAGTTTTTACCTGAAATGAGAACATATGTCCACAAAAAGACTTGCAAAAGAATGTTCATAACGCCTTTATTCATATCAGCTCTAAACTGGAGATAACTCAATGTCTGTCAACAGGAAAATGAATGAACAAGTTGTGGTATATTCATACAGTAGAATACCAGTCAGAAATTAGAAGGCATGAGCTACTGCTACATTTAACAGCTTGGAAGAATCCAGGAGTTACTACTGCGTCATAGAAGCCAAACAGAAAAGAGTACATACTGTTCAACTCTATTTGCATGAAGTAAATGAAATAATGAAATAATTCTATGGTGAAAAAAATCAAAATTGGTTCCCTTTGGTGAGTCGATGGGGCTTTACTAGAAAGGAACAGGAGAAAACTTTTTGTACTGACAAGTATTTTTTGATTGGTAATCCTATATAATAAAAGCCCAGCAACCTAAATGGTGAAATGACCAGAATGACCAGAAACCAGAACGACTACAGCCCCTTGCCCTGGCTGGCCCCACCCCCCAGGGAGCAGTTAGGGGCGATGAGGCAGGAAGGCAGAGGTGGTTAGGGGTGATCAAGCAGGCAGGCAAGTGGTTGGGGTGATCAGGCAGGTAGGTGAGTGGTTAGGGGTGATCAGGCAGGCAGGCAGAGTGGTTAGGGGCGATCAGGCAGGCAGGTGATCAGTTAGGAGCCAGCAGCCCAGACATCCCCCAAAAGGTCCCAGATTGTGAGAGGGTGCAGGCTGGGCTGAGGGACCCGCCCCCTTGTGCATGAATTTTGTGCACCAGGCCTCTAGTAGTTACATAAGTGTGTACAGTTGTCACAACCCATCAAATGTACACTTAAAATCCATGTAATTTATTATAGAAGTCAGTTTCTAAGAAAACCCCCAATAATTCCTGCTTCTTGATGAATCACATGGTACCTGGGTTGGTCTCTGTGACCCTTAGACTACAGTGGAAGTAATATATGTAACTTCTGAGACTGGGTTATAGAAACACCGTGGCTTCCATTTTGGTCTTGCTTTCATGCTTTTTCTGTCTTGGATCACTTGCTCTGGGGAAGCCAGCTGCCATGTCTTGAGGACACACAGGCAGCCCTGTAAAGAGGAACTAACCCCCCAATCAACAACCAGTGAGTAGCTGGAGCCCGCTGATGACCAGAGAGGAAGCTTGGAAATGGCTGCTCCCGTCTTCAGATGACTGTGGCTTGGCTGGCATCTTCACTGCAGCCTCATGAGAAACCCTGAGCCAGACTCTCCCAGCTAAGCATTCCCAGATTCCTGGCTCATAGGAACTGTGTGAGATAATAAGTGCTTGTTGTTTTTTATGCTGCTAGGTTTTGGGGGTGCTTTTTAATGTAGCAGTAGATAATGTGCTTTGTATACAAATTATATCTGAATTTAAAAATATTATAAAAATAAAGTAGCATAACATATGGAGTATTGGTCCAGTTCTTTCTAAAAGAATACTATACATCAAAATATTGACAATAGTTGTTTGGGTTGTAGGATTATTGGTGTTTTTTACTTTCATTTTTATGCTTATTAGTATTTTTATTTCCTCTAAATATTATACTAATAATGTAACTTGTAAAATGAAAAGTTTTAATAAAAACAAAAGATAGAAATAACCCTCCCCCTCCCCACACACACTGTGTTCATCCTTCTGTAGATCAAGATTTGCTGAGAGTCCTAATAAAATCCATCTCTCTTCAAATTCTCTATCTGTGTGCTTCAAATATTCCTCTCATTTTTCTCATGAGGATGCCAGTTATTGTATTTGGAATTTATCCTAAATCAAGGTTGACCTTACTGGAGATCCTTAACTTAATTACATCTTCAAAGACCTTATTCTATATAATAAAATCCTAATATGCAAATTTCCCCCTCGACCAGGATTTTGACCAGGGGCGGGGCCGGCCAGCCAACCCCCTGAGTCCCCTCCCCCTGGCTGGCCAGCCCAATCAGCCCTGATCAGGGCGGGCCGGCAAGACCCCACCCATACACGAATTTGTGCACTGGGTCTCTAGTATTCAAATAAGACCATAGGTACAGGTACAGAGGAGTAGGACTTGGGCACCATTCAACCTGTGACAGTAGCTTTGGTCATATATTAAGGTTAACACTTAGACATTCAGTACTGGATTAGTTTCTGCATGCAGAGCTTCTCTAGCCATAAGGAGGATATGATTGGCCCACTTTTGAAGACATCCCAAGACAGTAAAACATACACCCACTACTTGTGTTGCTGCTATTTTAAATGCTGGAGCTAAAGTACAAGGGTGAGATGGGAGAAACCCTCTTCATTCAGATGGTCAGAACCATGCCTGTGCCTTTCTATGCTATCACCATGAGCTGCACCTTGCCTGGAGTGGTGAGAATCTGAGACGCTGAACCCTCTCTCTGGCTAGAGATCTTGCTTCTCTCCCTGACTGGGTCTCCAGAAATACCAGAACACATTCAAATGTGCTTGAATTATCAGAGTGGGGGAGTGCACAGAGAACTGATGACCAAGTCACTTCTGAGAAAGCTGAAGTGGCCTGTAGCCACACAGCTGACACAAGTCTTATTGTAAAGGCACACTCCTGCTTTTACTCCTAACATTGAGCTAAAGAGTTTACTCCTAACATTGAGTGTAAGAGTTAAGTAACCAATGAGAAAGCAGCAAGTTCTTGACCCCAGGTGTGGTGAGGGAAAAATGGCGTTTGAGGAAGGTTTGGCGATTTGCACAGGAGAAATCAGATGTAGCAGATGGAACACAGAGAGACCAGGCTTGAGAAGATGAGCCCCAGGATGGGGACAGAAGGTGGGCTTGAGCGGGTAAATGCAGGGCCCAGGAGGACTGCACGGTGTGAGGGTGAGGAAAGACTGAAAAACGAGATCATATCTGTATACTGGGAGTGGTGGAATTGCTGACAATACAGGGAAGCCTGCAATGATTGAGTTGTCTTCAGTAACATCCTTTGTTAGAGGTTCATTTGTTTTCCACTTATTTTGGCTTCTCGTGGGCCCTTTAGCCTGTTAGCGCCTTGTTTCACACTAATCACAAGTGGCTGCTATTGCCAAAATGTGACATATCCAATTTAGGATTCTGTCTGTCAGTTTCCTCAAGTTCTGTTGGAACATTTACTGTAACTCCTTTTCTTCCTTGCTTATTAGTGTGTTATTTTAGAGTGTTGCTCAAGCTGCAGGGTTCCATGCAGTCTTGAGACTCTGCAAAGATCTACTAGTATGCTTATGTAACAAGTTTGTCTGGTTAAAGTTGATTTGTTTGTGTGTGTATGTGCATATTTAATTGGTTGCTAAACTGTAATGTTATAATGATCCAGAAATGCATTTTAGGATTGGCAGCATGTTTTATAGTGTGAAGAAAAAAAAAAGATCCACTGGCCCTGGCTGGTGTTGCAAAATGGTTAGAGCGCCGGCCCACACACTGAAGGGTCAGGGGTTTGATTTCCAGTGAAGTGCCTGTACCTGGGTTGCAGGTTCAATCCCGCATGTGGGAAGCAACCAATCAATGTGCCCCTCGCACATGGAAGTTTCTCTCTTCCCCTTCCCTATCCTCCCTCCCTTCCACTCTGTCTCTAAAAAAAAAACAAAAAACCAAAAACAAATCAATGGAAAAAATATCCTTGGGCAAGGATTAACAAAAAAATATGGTTCACTAAAGCTAATTCAATATATTGCTTTGTTTCTTTATTAGGTATGAAAACTGAATCAGACAAGTTGCAATTAAGATTAATTCAACCATCCATAGGTTTTGTTTCTAAGGCCAAATGCAATGATATCAGAAGTAATATATTTAATTGCTAGGTACTGGTGGGACTTTATGTTCATGCATTATGAGTATTCTCTAGGTATTCTGGAGAGATCTTACCTGAGTTGGGGAAGGCACAGGGAACTAATGACCAAGTCACTTCGGGAGAAAACTGAAGTGTGCCTTTGGGCAGTAACTTTACCCACTTTTATCAGCTATCAAAGGTATGGGAGCCCCAGTCCCCAGAGGTTGAAACCACGAAGAATGTTGACATAGGGTTGTTTTAAAAGAGATTCTCCCCAAGGGGTGACCTGCCTGGGGCAAGCACTCAGAAGTTGTGGGGTGTATCAGTGGGGGGAGAGGCAGACTGGATGGGGCTGGCCAGCCATTGAAGAGACCCCGCCTTTACTCAGGGAGCTGTGGTTTGAAGGCCCAACAGGGAGTTTCCAAAGAACCCATGGCAATGCTGTTGAGAGAGCACCCACTTCAGACTCCCGCCAGGCCTGAAGAACAGGAGGCCATCCTAACACAGTACCAGTCAGAGAGGAGGGGTCCTAGCCTCTCTTCCCTTCTTGCTTTCCTCTTTACTCTGTACCCCAATCCCACCTCCACCCTCCATTTTGACACTGATGAGGAAAAGACCAGTTTAACAAGCCAGGAAAAGAGGAAAACTCTAGGAAGGAATGTTATCATTGGATAAACATTGACGTATAGATAGATATATTGGAGTAGACAATTTTTGTATGTGTGTGTGTGCTTTTTTTTTTTACCTTTTTATTTTGAATTTATTTAGACTCACAGGAAGGTGCAAAAATAGTACATAGAGTCTCTTAAACCCTTCAACCAGCTTCCCCCAGTGGTGACAACTTATATAACCAATACAATATGAGGAACTAGGAAATTGACATTGGCATAATGCTGTTAACTAGACTACAGACCGTCTTCAGTTTTCACTGGGTTTTACATGTACTCATGTGTGTGTAGTTCTGTGCAGTTTGATCACAAGTATACGTTTGTGTAACCACCAACACAATCAGAATTCATAAGAATACAGAACTGTTCTAACACCGTAAGAAAATTCTTGTGTTGCCACACCTTTTTGGTCATACCCAATCCTCACCTGCCTTTGCTCCCTAAAAATAATTAATCTGTTTTCCACTTCTATAGTTTTGCTATTTTGAGATATCATATAAATGGAATTATATAGTATATTACTTTTTGAAATTGCTTTTTTTCCACTAAGCCCTTAAGATTCATCCAGGTTGTTGGCTATATCAATAGTTTGTTCCTTTTTATTAATGAGTAATTTTCCATTGTATGATTGTTCCAGAGTTTGTTTAACCATTCACTCGTTGAAAGATATTTGGGTTGTTTCCAGTATTGTGCTATTACAAATAAATATTCATGGATGCTATACACATTATGTACAAGTTATTGAATAAACCTAAGTTTTCATTTATCTGAAATAAATGCCTAAGAGTTGCTGGGTTATGTACACACACACACACACACACACACACACACACACACACATGCACACACACACACATGCACACACACATATGTATGTGGTTTTACTTTGTATTTCCCTAATAGCTAATGATGTAGAAAATCTTTTTGTGTTTTTTTTTTATGCTCTATATCTCTTTTTTGGTGAAATATCTGTTTATGTCTTTTGCCCATTTTCCAATTAGATTGGTTTTTTTTCACTGTTGAATTTTGAGATATCTTTATGTATACCAGATACAAGTTCTTTGTCAAATATGTAGTTTGCAAATATTTTCTCCAGGTCTGTAACCTATCATTTCATCCTCTTAAAAATATATTTTATAGACCAAAAGATTTAAGTTTTGATGAAGTCCAATTTATCATTCTTTTTCTCTTAGAAATTATGTTTTTGGATTCATGTCTAATACTCTTAACTTTATGTCCAGAAGATTTTCCTTTTGAATTAGAACACTTAAATATTTATTTTATTTAATACAAAAGAGTTTAGCCAAGAGCATAGGAACAAAACAACATGAGACAAACAGAACCCAAATAGCAAAGTTATCTACAAAATCCAATGATATCAATAATTAGGTAAGTGTGGATGCACTGAACAGCCTTCTCAAAAGGCAGACAATGTCAGGCTAGACCAAAATGCAAGATCTAACTACATGTTATTTACAAGAGACACACCTTAGATTTAAAGACATAAATAGTTTGCAGGTAAAAGGATGAAAAAGATACATAATAAAACAATTAAGAGAGCTGGAGGTGCTATAATAAATAGCACTTGACTTTAAGACAAGAGATATCATTAAAGAAAAAGGTGATATTTCAAAATAATAAGAGGATTATTATATCAAGAATATATACAAGTTAAAAATGTACATACACACCTCACAACGGAGTGTCAAAATATATGAAGTAAAAATTGACGCAACTGAAAGGAAAAATAGGCAATTTAACAATAACAGTTGGAGTTTTCAATGGCTCAGTCTTAACAAATGATAGAACAACTGGGTAGAAAATCAACAAAAATAACAGCATTGATCAGACTGTCAGACCTCAGAGGGAAGGTAGGGGAGGGTGGGGATAAGGAAGATAGATCAACCGAAGGACTTGTGTGCTTGCATATGAGCCTAACCAGTGATCACGGACAACAGGGGGGTGGGGGCATGCATGTGGAGGGGTTTGGGATGGGAATGGGGGGGGGTGGTTTGAGGACAAATATGTGATACCTTAATCAATAAAGTAATTAAAAAATATATATATAAGTCTTCAACAACACTATCAGCCAACTTCATCTGACATTTACAAAACACTCCAAGGACTTCAGAATACAAATGCTTTTCAAGTGCACAGGCAACATTCTCTAGGTTAGATCATATGCTGATCCAGAACAGAATTGAATTTGAGATTCACAACAGAAAGATATTTGGTAAACCCCAATCTCTTTGGAAATTAAATAACAGATTTCTGAATAATCTATGGGTCAAAGAATAAGTCAAAAGGAAAAGTAAAAATACTTTTAACTGAATGAAACAAAAATACAACATATAAAATGTATAAAAATAATCTAAAGTAATACTGAGCAGAAAACTGATAACTTTAAATATCTACCTTAAAAAACTAGAAAAAAGGAGTACACTAAAATAAACAAAAGAAAGCAAATAACAAAGAGAATAGTGGAAATTACTTAAACAGAAATGAAACCAAAAAATAAAGACATTTAATGAAAAGTTGGTTTTTTTAAAATGATGAACACAATTGACAAACCCCTAGCTAGAGTGCCAGAGAAAATAAGAGAAGGTGTCACAGATCACCAAAATCAGGAATGAAAGAAAGGACTGGTGCTACCTAAATTAAAATAATTATAGGAGAATATTATGAAATATTTAATGTCAGTAAACTAGATAACTTAGGTGAAATAGACAAGTTCCTAGAAAGACACAAATTATCTAAACTTATGCAAGAAGTGGATAATCTGAATAGCTCTATGACAAGTAAAGAAATTGAATTAGTAATTAAAAATCTTCCCATATGGAAAACTGTAAAACATGGCTAAGATAAATGTATAAAGACAGAAGTAAATGGAGAAATATTTCAGGTTTGTGTTTGGAAGACTCAATATTGTTAAGATGGATGTTCTTTCCAAGGTGATCTGTAGGGAAACACAATCACTTTCAAAATCCTAGCAGGTTTTTATTGTAGAAATTGAAAACTTGATTGCAATATTTTTTGCTGTGTCAACTTTACTAGTCTTTAGTCTCCAGCTATTTCATAAAACACTAATTTAGATGTTTCTGTGAAGGAAATTTGCAGATGTAATGAATGTCTTAATCATTTGACTGTAAGTAAGAGAGGTCATGGTGGATACTTTTGATTCAATTGGTTGGAAGGTCTTAATATCAGGGCAGAGGTTTCCCTGAGAAAAAGAAAAAAATTCTATCTGCAGACAGTAGCTTCAGCTCATGCCCATGAGTTATTCTAGGCTGATCTTCCTGCCTGCCCACCTATGGGTTTCAGATTTGCTTAGTCAGCCCTTACAATCCCATAAGCCAATTTATTGTAATAAATCTCTTTATATATCCCCTACCGGTTTTGCTTCTTTGGTTGAACTCTAACTGACATATTGATCCAATAGTTTATCTGGAAATGTAAAGGATCTAGATTAGACAAAACAATTTTAGAACAGAACAAAGTTATAGGACTTATATTACCCAATTTTAAATTTAATATAAAGCTACAGTAATCACGAAAGTTTGGTGTTGGTATAAGGATAGGTATATAAATGAAAGAGATAAAATTGAGAATCCAAAAACTAACCTTTATATTTATGGTCAATTAATGATGCAAATCTATAGATGCACAAAGACTTATACATGAATATTCATAGCATCATTATTTGCAATAGTCCCAAGTGGAAACAACCTAAATATCCATTGATTGGTGAATGAATAAACAAAACTGTGGCCACCCATGGAATCGGATACTGTTTAGTAATAAAAAGCAATGAAATAAGTATACACGTACAACATGCATGAACTTCACAAGCATTGTGGCAAGTAAAACAATCCAGACACAAAAGACAACAAAATTGTATGATTCCATTTATAGGAAGTGTCCAGAAAAGGAACATCTATAGAGACAGAAAGTAGATCAGTGGTTCCTGGGACTGAAGAAGGAGCAGGAATTCAGTCCAAATGGGCTTTAAGAGATTTAGTGGAAGTCATGGAAATGTTCTAAAACTGGGCTGTGGTGATGGATGTACAGCTCACTAAAATTTACTAACAATATCATTGAATTGTACTCTCACAATGGGCCTTTTACACTTTATTATACTTCAATAAAACTGCTAAAAATGTGAACAGAAAAATAACGGGGCCAGTCCCAATGATCACCAAGGGGAATGGAAAGGGAAATTCTCTAGAGAGCAAGTTTAAAGTGACAGCAGAAGATAAAAAATAAAGTCACTTTTGCAAATACATTCCAGGAGTCCAGCATGTTTTATACATGTAAGTTACAGAGGTCTACATGGCTGTCACTAGATAGTATGGCTGTCTCTAAGAACTCCTTCCTTTTTCATGACAATTATATTTTCTCACAATGCCATGAGACTATATGAAGATATATTAAAACTTAGGTTCGGCCGTAGCTACCTTAGCTATAATATAATTTTACAATTTTCAGCTTAATAAGCCATAAAACATTTTTATAGGTTTCCAAGTGTAATGGAAAAAGCAATGAAAAAAATTACAAGTCAGAAGACAAGTGTAGAAATCCATGGGCTCAGAGTTGTCATTTAGTTTCTACACTAGCCAGTTGACTTTGCTTGGAAGAAACTCTACTCCAAGGTCAAACTCAAACCCTTGATTCCAGTTGATCACCTAAAAAATGTGGGTTTTTAGTCTCAGTGGCCTTAGCAAAATAGTGTGGATGGCTTAGAACACTTATCTTAAAGGTAGATAAGGGAACAGTACAATTCACAACTCATATTAACCATAAAAATCAAGGATAAAAAGAGTAGGGAAACTCAAGGCATAATGTCACACTATTTACCAATGGTAACATCAGTCTCTTTTCTACTCTGCATATTTTTCGGTCACACCAGGAAATAATGCTGAGCTGTCCCTTGAAGAGAGCCAGTGGTAGATGCTGGGAGACTTTTGGAGTTAGAGGCCCACTTGCTGTGATCACTATGAAAATAGGACCCAGTGACTTGTGTTTGCGGCCTTTAAGCTAGCATGGAGATACTAGCTATTCTGGAAGCAGAGGCATTTTCACATTCTAAATTCTATGCAGAAAAATTGGCCCTGATACTGACATTATTGCCTTCACTGGAGTGTAAAAGAGCCCCTTGGATTCAGATTTCTTAACTCTTCTTTTGAAATGGAGCGGATGAAACTTGCTTATCATTGTACTTAGTGAATTTCATTACAGGACTGTTATGTCTGTCAACGGGTGGCCACACACCACAGTTGATTCCCCCAGTTATCAGAGCCATCCAGCTGGATGCTCTATCTTTCCTCTCTTCCCCATGTACATTATCGCTGCCCAGCCAGAGCAGGCCACTGCAGGCCACTGCAGCCCTGCTACTCAGGTTAATCTGGTACCAATGGCATTCAACTGACCTCAGCTGGACAATATTCTCCTTCTCTTATCCTACCTGCCATCACCCTGACAATGGCTCTCAAGAGCATCATTTCTAGAAAGGTAGGTGCCACTCTGAAATTTTACAGGAATGACACCTACTTTACAGCCCAACTGCTGACTTCCAGTTGATTCTTCAGGTCAGTTTCTGGGCCAGATACACTGAGAGCATGTAGTTTCCCTTTTTCAACTTTCATTAGGGACAATTAGATGATTACGTTTAAATCTCATCAGTTATGAGAACATAATCAGAAAGACCCAGATTTTTTTAAGGGATAAAGAATATAGCAAAAATTGCTTTTAATTTAATTTTAAAAAATACTGAATTCAGCTTTTGTCCCCATTCCCAAAATTCTAAAAGGTAATGTTTTCAGTTGCACTATTTTAAAAAGAGTCTGTGATTTTAATTTGATGTCCTTATTGACCCAATACTTATTTAGGTCATAGTTTAAAAAAAAATGTTCAGTTTGTTTGAGATTTGGGGCTTAAGCATTTGTTACCAGCTGGTGACGTGTTGCCCTGACTTTCTGTGTATGTGGGTCACAGAATGTCTACTTTTTTTAATTTAAAAGTTGTTGTCCTACTCAATTTTTGTAAATGATCCATACACAATTAAAAAGAAGTATATTCTCTGTGGGGAACAAGTGTTATATATCTATTAATTCAGGGTTAGTATAAATTATTTAAAGCTTCATGTCCTTTTTAATTTTCTACTTTATCCTGTCAGAGACTGAGAATGCTATATTAAACCTTTCATTAGAATTGCCTCTCCATCTTTTTTTTTTTTCAAAAAGGCTTTATTTTATATATTTCTTGATTCATTTTATATATTTCTTAATTACGGCATATTCATGATGGAGTTACTTTGTTATAGAATAAATCTCTTTTTACCATATCTAATGTTCTTGGCTTGATATCTACTGTTAGATATTTATATTTTTGCCCCTATGTTTCCTTTATCTTTGCCTGATAAAACCTATTAATTTTTTCTAAGTTTCGGCATCATTTTTGAGTGTTGTTGTTTTTTGTAAGAACCATCTGGTTAGAAATTATTTTCTAATCCAATCTTAGAATTTTTCTTTTTAATTTAAAGTTTGTCATTTACATTTATCTATATGAACCACTAGTTCTGATTTGTGTCATCTTGCTTTATGTTTACTTGTGTCTTTTGCTTTTGCATTTGTCTTTTCTATCTTTACTCTATAAAGAATACAATAAAGAGAACATCTTGCTTCAAATTCTGCTGGTCATTTTTAAAAGTTTAAAAAATACTTTAAGCATATCTTTAATTTTCAAATTGCCCATCAGTAGATGAGTGGATAAACAAGCTGTGGTGCATGTACACAGAACAATAGAACACTATGCAGCTCTAAAGAAGAAAGATCTCTTACCCTTTAAGACAGCATGGAGGGACCTGGAAAGTATCATGCTAAGTGAAATAAGCCAGTCAGAGTAAGACAAGTATCACATGATCTCACTTACATGTGGAATATAATGAACAAAATAAACTGATGAACAAAATAGATCCAGAGACATGGAAGGATGGAACAGACTGACAAATTTCAGAGGAAAAGGGGTGGGGGAAGAGATTAACCAAAGAACTTATATGTACACATGAATAACTCATGGATGCAGACAACAGTGTGGTGAAGACTGGGGCTGCGGGGGCGGGGGGTGGGGGAGAAGGGGGCAGGGGAGTGGGGTAGAGAGGATAAGTGGGGGGAAAGGAAGACATCTGTAACACTTTCAACAATAAAGATAAATTTTTTAAAAAGTAAAGGAATACATTTTGACTTCTTGATATGTCAAACAAAGGCCAATATTAACTACATTAATGGCTATGGACTCAGACTATTATATACTTAGAACTACAAGACTTCAGAATTTTTTTATTTTCTAGAGTCAGTTTGATAATATTTATTATAGTTACTTATATTTAACTCTACATTTATTTGGTTTTAATGCTGATGCATATCTTTTCACATGCTTACTTTTTAACTCCTAAAGTCTCAGTTACTATTTATTGCTTTTTAATTATTACTTACTGCTTTTTTTGGTATAGAATTGGTGTTTGAGTAATTTGGGGGAATGGTTACTTAAGGGATGGATATATTTTGGGTGTCTTTGCATATATAAAAGTATCTATTGCCATTTCTCATAAAAGACAACCTAACTGGGATGAGAATTTCTGGGTCACTGTATTTTCCCTCAAATAGTCACTTACCAAGTTCTAGGTTTTAGTATGTTATTTTCTCTATAGGATTCACTCCTTATTCATAAAATGGTGATAATAGCCATTGCTCCAGTTATTTTACAGAATTTTGTGAGGCTAAAGTGAGAAAATAGACATGAAAGTACATTGAAACTATAAAGGGCCACTGAAATATGAGATGTTACTATTTTTCACTGAGTTTAACATGAGGTACAATGTTTTAATCTTGTCTAGTCTGATTCATTTTTTTATTTGCCCGTAAATCACTCCTGCTCAGTTCAGTAACTTTTTTAGAAGCACCTTCTTTTCCGGATCCATCTGTTCCCTCCGGCCTTCCTGGTCCAACCACCTGATGGGTCAAGCCTGAAGAGGCTTTCTTGTATTTAAAATCCTTTTAATTTTCCTTTTAAAACAAAAAATGGATTCTTGGTCATTGAAAATAGAAAACAACACAAAAAATAAAATAGTAATATTCAAATTAACTCTAAAGCAATTATTTCTAAAGTAATTCTTAAGTATTTCTAATACACAGGAACATTTGACTTTTTTTACATACACATCACCATTTTCTCTTTAAAATCAATAATTATAATGTTCCATGAGCTGATTTGAAGTAATTTTTTATTGCTGTATATAACAAAGCACACCAATTATAAGTGTATAATTTGATTAATTTTTCATGAAGTGACCCATTTGAGTAACCACAAAGGACAGAAAGGAGAAATATCAGCAGCCCATGTACCCTCTCCCTGAACTACCAGTTCCCTCGCCTGGATAATCACTGTCATGACTTCTATAAGATCCCTTAAGTTGTGTCTGAGTGTGTTTTTTAAATAATTTGTTTCTTTTTTTAAAAAAAATTAATTAAATTTATTGGGGTGACTACCCATTAGCTTTGACTACATTAGAACTTGATGTGAATAAACCACACACCGTGCATTCTTTTGTTTAGGCTTCTTTTAAAAAAATCTTTATTGTTGAAAGTATCACAGATGTCTTCCCGTTTCCCCCCATTGCAGCCTCCACCCATTCCTGCCCTGCCCCAGGCCTTCACCACCCCATCTGTGTCCATAGACAATGCATATAAATTCTTTGGTTAATCTCTTCCCGCCCACCATTCCCCACCCCTTCTTTCTCCTCTTCTTTGACGCAGTATTGTGTTCGTGAAGTTCATCCATGTTGCTCTTAGCAGTTTGTTTGTTTTAATTATTGTACAGTATCTCATTATATGACTATACCACCACTATTTTTAAAATATATTTTTAATGATTTCAGGGAGAGGGAGAGAGAGATAGAAATGATGAGAAAGAATCATGGATCGGCTGCCTCTGCACGCCCCCTACTGGGAATTGAGCCAGTAGCCCGGACATGTGCTCAGATCGGGAATCAAACCATGACCTCCTGGTTCATAGGTCAATGCTCAACCACTGAGCCACACCAGCCTGGCTACCACCATTATTAATGGACATTGGTTTATGTCCAGCTGGGGCTATTACAAATAGAGTAGCCATGAACATTTCTGTGCATGTCTTTTGGATTAAATATGTATGCATTTTGGCTGGCTATATGCTAAGGTGTGCAATTTCTGGGTCATAGGATATTCATATGTTCAGCCTTGGGAGATAATGTCAAGAACATTTTCTCAAATGTTGACACCAACTTATACTCCCAGAAGTAGTGTATGAGATTTTCAATCACTCCTTATGTTTGTGAACTCTTGGTAATTTTAACCATTATGCTGGGTGTGAATTAGCATTTTGTTGTAGTGATGATCAGAGGTGGGTGGGGAGGGTGAGGGCTGGATGGAGGTGGGCAAAGGGAGGGAAAAAGGGGACATGTATCATATTGTCAACAATAGAAATAAAGTAAAAAAAAAAATGTCCTTTTGGCCTAAGCTGGCTTGAGAATGAATTTAGTTAGCTATAATCAAGAGTCCTAGCCAATATGTGTGGTTTTAACAAAAGGTGAAATTAAACAGATGGAGAAGGGTGGGAGGGAATTCTAGGTAGGGAGAGAGCTGAGCCAAGGTTTGGAGGCCAAAATGCTGTGCTCCGCTCTGACAGCTTGGTAGAATTAACGCCTCAGCAGGTCAAGGATGACAGGCAGTGGAGAGGATTCAGAATTGGTTCCCTAGCTGGGGGTGGGGGTGGGGAGGGTGGGACATCTGAGCATTCCACCAGGAGGAGCTTCAAAAGGGATGGTAAAGAGGGCACTGCAAAGGGTTACCTCATAATTTGCTCAGGAATAGTTCCTGACATACACACACTCTCCCCAGTAATGGCAAGCACCAGTGCAGACAAAAACTGCACATTTTTCTTATCTAGCTCAACCATAAATTTCCTACTGAATTTAAAAGGAAAATGAAGCATTGACTCATTCACAGAGGGATGTAAAGCAAAAAGGAAAGAATTCACTGTAATTAAGATTGCAAAATTGCTTCGGTATCATCTCCTGTTTGGTGGCTCGAGTATTTCTGATTTGTTGTCCTTTTAGGACTGGGAAAATGAATCAGGGAGGTTTCAACTGTGCTTGTCTTCTGAACACATAGCCCTTCTGTGATCCTCATTTCTTTGTGGTATTTCAGTTCCTTACCTTGAGATCCCTCAGCTTATCAGTTATATTCTTTTTAAAAATACATATTTTTATTAATTTCAGAGAGAAAGGGAGAGGGAGAGAGAGATAGAAACATCAATGATGAGAGAGAATCATTAATCGGCTGCCTCCTGCATGCCCCCTACTGGAGGATGAGCCAGCAACCCAGGCATATGCCCTGACTAGGAATCAAACTGTGACCTCCTGGTTCATAGGTCCACGATCAACCACTGAGCTACACCGGCCTGCCTATATTCTTAATCTTCTTATTGGAGCTTATTGTAGTTGTACTTGTATTTTATGACACACTTTCTCATACAATTTAGTAGACTCCAGTGTGGGCTCCCTGTCAAGAAGGGAGGAAATTAGTGATTCATGTTAGCCAATCAAAATTGGAACCCTGGTGTTTGACTCTGTGATAGAGTGAAAGCTCATCTTACTCTAGCTGTCAAGGCCCAGCTTTTTCTTTAAAATTGTTCAGCAGTGAGGAATTGGCTATGAGATCACAGGAGGGTTTGGCAAGCCTAGAGATGTACGATGTGTTAGAATCCTATCACCTTCCCCCCCCCCCCCCCCCATTCTGCCACTGACCCATTTGTGCTCATGACTACCTTAGAGCAGGCATTTTAGTCAGAGACCTACTTTTCCTCTCACCACATAATGATAATGAAACTATTCAGCCTGATTTCCATGGATTTTAAGGGAACGGCTGAGAAAAGTGTTTTCTGGAATGAGAGTCATTTTAGCAGGGGTAATGGAAGGAAACCAGGATGTCATTATGAGTTCCCCACAGGCCATCAGGAGCCATCTCTCTGGCCATACCTCTAGGGAAAATGCCAATCTCCTTGGGAAATGATCAGCTGTGTGGTCGTTGGCTGATGCCTTCTTCTATGTTAGTCCTGCTTCTTGGCTTCTTTTCTTTCTCAGATTTTCTGTTGGTGCAGTTGTCCTGTAATCTCCCTGTTAGCCATGTCCCCCTACCGCCCTGACTCTACAGTGCACATCAGAATCATACGAACAGAGAAACACAGAACTGGCTAGATTTTGTTTGAGAGCAGGAAGAAGTGACACTCAAGCTTCTGGAGTCACTCACCTAACTTCACCAAAAGTGCACTAGGTGTTTGCTGTGAAACATGACTACAATTGGGCCATAAATAGTAAATAGCCTACTCACAGATTGAAACATCAGGATGACCAAGGCTGTAATAGGGCTGGAAGGAGCCTATGTCTGATGGGTAAGAGAGACACCATACAGAGGCTGAATACTACCTGCTGGATGCTAAGCTGTGCTTTGTGCTCTTAGGAATTTTATTTTTTCCTAAGAAGAAAATCTAGCAATGTGGTTAGCAGTTATTACATGCTCAATAAGGTTTTCTTTTTTAATGAAAGAATAAAAGAAAAAAGCCTATCTAATAAAGAGGGAATGTGCTAATTGACCCTCACGCTATCACAAAGATGGAGGCACCCACAGCCAATGAGGAGGGAATATGCTAATTGACTGCCCCGCCCTCAAAGATGGCAGCACCCACAGCCAGTAAGGAGGGAATATGCTAATTGACTGCCCTGCCCTCAAAGATAGTGGTGCCCACAGCCACAAGATGGTGGTGCCGAGTCCCCTCAGTCCCGCTGTAGGCCTGCCTCTGGAGTCCCCCATTCCTTTTAGCCCCCCAGCCGCCCAGGGCTGGCCCAAGGCGCAGGAAGCCTTGGATGGCGGCTGCCCAGCCAATGCCTGAGGAGCAGGCAAGTCTCAGATGTCGACTTCCCAGCCACCCAGGACTGGCCCAAGGCACAGGCAAGCCTCGGGTGGTGGCTGCCCAGCCGCCCAGGGCCGCCTGAGGCTCAGGTAACCAGGGCCGGCTGAGGCTTGCGCTGCCGGCAGTGGCAGCAGCAGAGGTGTGATGAGGTGTCGCCTTCTCCTGATTGCTGGGTTGCCTCCTGCCCCTGAGGGCTCCTGGACTGTGAGAGGGGGCAGGCCGGGCTGAGGGATTCCCCCACTCCAGTGCATGAATTTTCACACACCAGGCCCCTAGTAAATTAATAAATATGTTTATTTTCAACAGCAGCAACAACAAAAACACAATAAACTATATAGAGAGGTTAATATTTGAGAAGTGTTCACTATTGAGTCCCCAGGGAAGTGAAATACATCTCACCATATTACCTGCAACAAAAACTGGTGGGAAAGCGCAATCAAGAAGATTTCAACTTTTTCAGCAATCATGAGTAAGCTAAGGAGACATATCTGGAAGAATGGGATCTATGTGAGTGTGTGTCAGGGAAGCAGACATCAAGATGAAGTTAGAGTACAGAAGCTTTTTTGGAGGAACCCCTGTAAAGAAGAAGGAAGAGGGAGCAGGGGTAGACAAAGAAAGCTAGCAGACTGCAAGGCATGCTTGACACCTGTGAAAGGAGAGGAAAAAGAAGAAGCTTGCATAGGAAAAGCCTAAGATGTGGGCACTATTCTGAGAGTCTAGGATAGTAGAAGAATCCCATGTTAGGTAGAAATGGCCAGGATCTGGTACCCTGCCTTGTTTGGTCATTGACAAGGATTGCATGTGTTCTTGATTCAAACACTACTAGCACAGTGGATGCTGAAGACACACTTATATGGCTGCCCCAGAGGAAATCTCAGCTCCTTAAGCAAGTTGCACTCTTAAACTTTACTATATTTATTTTGTAATAATTATTTCATAATAAATCTGCGGTAACATTGTTGTCAGAAGAATGATATAAAGCATTATCCTGTACTACAGGCATCTTCAGGAGTATTGGAGTTGGCATGGGGATGAGAGCAGGTGTTATATAACAAAAATAGTTAATGAAACTGAGGACTTTTGTTTCCAATTATAATGGTGTGGTTTATAAAAGACTGATGACTCCATTGACAAAAACTGGAAAAGTCAGAGAAAAAAGCCCAAACAGTTCTTTGAAAGGACCAAACGCTGCCAAGGCAGCCAAGAATTGAAGGACCAAGGTCCCAGAGAGAAGGTGAGTTTACTGTGGAGAGCCGCATATTCTGCATGCTGCTTCTCTCCTGAGGCATTTTAAAAATCTTGGACTAGAGGAAGAAGCTGAGTTGCTAAGCAGAGCCACAGGCAATCTCAGAGCTGGATGGCACATGGAGTTGGGGCCCACTAAAGTAGCCAGGTCTTGAAGGGCCAAGATGCCAGAGAGAAAGGAGGTACAGAGAAGTAAGTTCACATTTGGTAACAGTCCTTTCCTTGAGGCATTTTCTGATTCCTAGTCCTGGCATGCTTAGCGGCTATGAAGCTGAACAGAAAGCAGAGAGAATTATTTTTTAGCAGTTTCATGGTGCTAAGGAAATAAAAATTGGAGCCCAAGACCTGCTAAAAACGTGGGCACTAGTCAATGCCCTAGGCTCTCGGTTGACTGCACCATAAGGGCTAAGGTAGACTAAGTCTCCAAAGAGTGCAAAAGCGATGTGCTCACTCCCTGGCAAAGAGTAGTACAAATGCACTGTGGAGCAAGATAACATTGCACCTCTACAATACTTCAATTACATTCAATAAGAAATACCACTCATATAAAGAAACAGGACAAGGAAAGAAATAAACAATGGATATAGGCTTATAGGTATTCAAGCTATTCAGTTGATCAGCCGTACATTTTTCTCTTAATTATTGTGATTGATATTTCAAATAAAACAGATTATAAGATGGAAAATTTTACTAGATAATTACAATCTATTAAAAAAGGGGGATAAAGTAGAATTTTAAGAAAGGAAAAGTACAATAACTATAATGTAGCAATCAGTTTCAGGTGGATACAGTTGAGAGGATAAATAAATTGGAAGAAAGGACAGTAAAAAACACATAGACTAAAGCAGAGGGAGAAAAAAAAGGATGGAAAATGCTGAAAAGAGCATACTAGCACAATTTCTTTATAACTAATGAAAAAATACAGAAAGAAATTGCAAGAATATAAAAACCTGAAGTATGTGATTACAAATTTGATGTAAATGAAATATATAAAATACAGTCATATAACAGAATCTGCATTCTTTTTAAGTACTTTTAAACAAAAACTGATTATTCTCTGTGGCATAAAGCAAGATGTAATAGTTTTAAAAATTGAGAAATGCTCACTGACCACCATGGAATTAAGCTAGAAATAAATAACAATAAAAAAAATAAAACAAATAGAAAATCCCCAAAGTTTTGAAATTAAGCAGTATACTTCTACACAATCCACATATAAAAAAAATAAATTAGATGGAGATGAAAAAATATTTGGAAGTTAATGATAGTAAAATATCACATATCAAAACTTGCAGTCTAAAGCTAAAGCTTTGAAGGTAAACTTATGGCCCCATATACAAATTTTAAAAAAAGGTATTTCTTAAAATCAATAATATAAGCATCTAATTCAGAAAATTAGAAAAGTAACTGCAAATTAAACCCAAAGAAAATAAAAGGAAGTAAGTGCTAAAGGAAAGATTGGAAATTACTGAAGTGGAAAACAAATGCATAATAGTCATCTAACTCTTGCATAGAGTTCTTTTTTTTCTGGATGAATTGACATAAAAGTATTACTAAAATTTGGCAACAATGAGATATTTAACATCAGTATGAACAAAAAGCCTAATTGAATGCGATGATAAATGTGAATCTTGGATATTTTAAATAAATGAATTACCACCATTTTACAGTAAAGTTACTGAAACGGAAATGTAATAATGTTTTAGAACCTTGTCTGTAACACACTTCATGGTGTTCCTGTAAACTTTGCTGTTTAATCCTGTAGTTTGAGGGTTCTCTTGTTCTGCATTTTTTTTCTTTGTGATTACAGAATTTTTAATTTAATACATACAATCTCTATTATAAAAACCCCTTGGTCGTGATGCCGTTATGGCAGAATGACCAAAGACTGGTCACCAGGAGGCTGCATGCAGGGGCGGGCGGGGCGTGTGTGGGTGGGTGAAGCTTCGAGCACTGCGAGACCATGCGGGTGGGTGGGGCCCTGCAATTTCGCACGCTGGGCTTCTAGTAGTTTATAAAAGCACTTTTTTGGAGAAAGGTAAAAGTTGAAGCATTGAAAAGACAGACATAATTGATAACTTTCAATCAAGAAGAAAAGAACAGGGACAAACAACAAATACGAGAATAAAAATGAGATACTACTATAAATCTTGCATATATTACATGGATAAAAATATATTGTAGGCAACTTCATGTCAACATATTTGGAAAATTCATATGAAATTGCCAAATTCCTAAAATCACACATCTTACCAAAACATCTGAATAGTCCTATGCTTATTAAATTAGTTAATCTGGACTTAAAAACTTACTAACAAAGAAAACTCCAGTCCACAAAGGTTTCACTTATGGATTCTTCCAAACGTTTAAGGAAGAAACAACTTCAATCTTACACAACTCTTTCAAAAAACAGAGAAAGAGAAAACATTCCCCACTTATTTTATAATCTTACCTAATAATAGATAAACATGTAAATTGACCGTACCTCTGCTACGCCCACAGACAATCAGAGTGAGTATGCAAATTAGAAGGCCAAAGATGGTGGCCGCCCAGCTGCTTCAGGCGGAGTGGCCAGGCGGGACAGGACGCCTGCTATGAGAGGGAGGGCGGGGGGCAAAGGGATCTACAGGAGCGGAGTGCCTCAGCGAAGACAAGACTGCAGACTCCGGAGTCTGCAGCGAAGATGAAGATGGCAGACTCCATCCTGAGTCTGCAGCAAAGACGAAGAAGGCAGACTCTGGCCGGAGCGAAGGCCTGGGTCCCAGGTGCTGGAGGAAAACCGGTGCTGGAAGCCAAGGGAAGGAATCTCTTCATGCAATGGGCCTCTAGTACTAATATAATCTTGATACCAGAACCTAGTAAAACCTGGTCAGTTTTTTTCATAAACTTAGGTTTTGGTATCAAGATAATATTATCACTAGAGGCCCAATTCATGAAATTCATGCAAGAGTAGGCCTTCCTTCCCCCAGCTGCTGGCACCGGCTTCCCTCTGGCACCCGGGACCCAGGCTTCCCTCGCAGCCTTGGCTTCGTCCGGAAGGTTGTCCGGTCTAATTAGCATATTATGCTTTTATTATTATAGATTATAAAATAAGTTTATTTTGGTTATATTTAATGTCTCTTAATAATGGTCTGTGATTTTCTTTATAGAAACTTCACAATTTTTTTTGCATATCTTTTGGTCAATTTATTTGTAAGAATTCATTGTTTTTTAAAACAATGGTAAATGATATTATTACTTAATTTTCATTTCATATATTTTAATATGCTTCTATATAGATTGATTTTTGTACATTGTACTTGTATCTGACAATGTTAATAAAGTTATTTATGAATTCTAATAGTTGGTCTAGAGACTATTTTAGAATTTCTACATATTCTTAATCATATTTTTTAAATACTTAAACAATTTTATTTCTTCATATTCAATTCTCACTTTTCCCTTGATTTTTTGCACTTGGATAGGATTCCTAGTACAATACTGAATAGAAGTAATGGTAACAGGCATCCTTATCTCATGTCAGAACTCAAAAGAAAGCTGTATTTCATTATGATATGTGATGTTTACTACAGATTTTAAAAAATGAAATTAAGGACATTTCCTTCCATTCCACTGGAGAAAGTAATGCCAGGTATAATCAGTACTTTTGTTTTCTGGATACAAGAGCAACCCACTTTCAAAGAACCAAAGGATGACAAAATATGCACACAGAAAATAGCCCAGCAGTTCTCGAAGTGCAGTGCAATCTCTGACCAGAAGAAACACCCTGATTCTTCCTTGATTCCTTTTTATGCCTTGAAATGTGTTTGTCCCCAGTCTCTCCAGCACACCGTCTGAATACATGCTACCAAATATGGGGGAAGGAAGTCATTTTCTAGTTTGTTCTGTTTCCTTCCATTGTCTTTGTCTTAGTGGCAATAATTTGGGAAATCATTTTACACCGGTGACTCAATTTGATAATTATGTGAAGATGCTATGAACTGGCCAGGTGTTAGGTTGTTCACAGCATATTGGGTCAGGGTTTATTTCTTCACGTTCTTCTTTGTGTTGCATAGGCTCTGGCCTGAAAACTGTCCTTTAGCCTGTGTAGACATGGCCCTGACAGACAATGACACTTCCCCGACTCTCAGCCCAGAGCTGCAGTCTACACTAGCAGGATTCTATCACCCTGCTCCTTGTTCTCTTTCTTCTCCTTCCACCTCCCCGTCCCCCCCCCCCAAAAAAAAAAACCCCTCCGCCAGGCTCTTTCTTATCCCAATAGAAATTGGAGGAAAAGTGAGCCTCTTGCAGCTTCTGCTTTAAAAGACAACAATGATGATGATTTAAGATTCCTTGAGAATCTTACTCCAAGAGCAAGTGTATATAGTGGCATGCATTTAATTCCTCAAATTGCTATGTTTACATACAAGTTAGTTCATGACATTGTGCAGATTAAAGTGCTGGTTAAAAAAATGAAGGCTTTTACAGTTGTCTGAGAGATACTTATTATTCTTTGAATCAAGGAGCCAATCATAGCATTCATTAATGACTTTCATATATTCTTCATCATCAAAGTTTTTTTACAAACTCCACATTACAAGTCACTCTCAACAAATGAGTACATTGCCACTCACACATGGAAATGTGCTCATTTGCAGATAAATAAATGTTTAAAAGTGACTTATATTACTAGAATCTCATTTTTATTGATTGATTAATGAGAGAGAGAGAGAGAGAGAGAGAGAGAGAGAGAGAGATTTGTTGTTCTACTTATTTGTTGGTTGCTTTTTGTATGTGTCCTGACCGGGGATAGAACTCGCAACCTTGGCGCATTAGGGCAACACTCTAACCAACTGAATCCAACTGAGCTACCCAGCCAGGGCCACTAGAATCTCACTTTTAAAGCATGCTGGCACATTGGTTGCTTTGAATGATATTAAACATTTCCCCAAACTTAGGAATGGTGTCAAGTAGGTCATATATGGATGCTCACCTGCCAACAGTCAGATGCATGCTGTAATAGTGTCATGCACATTTATGTGTATGTCATTTTTACATTTAAAAATGATGCAGGCCAGGTGGTATATGGGATGAGCATGGCTAGAGATAAATTTCTAAGTTGTCTGAGAAGATTAAAGTCCTGGGAAGAGCAAAACAGACAGGCAGGATGGGGAAGCCCTCCACTTTCTTTGGGATTGGATTCATTGATGGCTTTTTCAACTGTACTTACTGTTTCACTTTTATTTGTGTGAATGCTTCCGCAGTAGAGGACTGCCCACATGCTAGCATACAGGTACACGCACTAGTCCGAGGAGTTCACATGGGGTCTGGAGGATGGCACTGCCCTTAAGGGGGATGTTTGGAACCATACAGGGACACCTCCAGTTGGTGCACTGACTGCAGGGTGAGAGGTGCTCTAACATTTAGTGGATGCCTTCAGGAGACGCCAAAAATCCAGCAACTTCTTGAACAGTTCTGCACAAACAAAAATTGTCATGCCAAAAATGTACAGCGGTCCCCCCTTACCTGAAGTTTTGCTTTCCCCAGTTTCAGTTACTCACAGCTAATCACAGTCCAAAAATTTTAAGTGAAAAATTCCGGAAATAAACAATTCATAAGTTTTAAATCGCACGCTGCTCTGAGTAGCATGATGAAATCTCACGCAGTCCTGCTCCGTCCGCCCGGGAAGTGAATCATTTATTTGTCCAGCAGATCCGCACTGTATGAGCTTCCTGCCCACTAGTCACTCAGTTATCAGATCAGCTGCCAAAGTATCACAGTACTTGTGTCCAAGTAACGTTTATTTTCTTAATAATGGCCCCAAGCACAAGGGTAGTGATGCTGGCAATTTGGATATGCCAAAGAGAAGCCATGAAGTGTATGTGTGTATAGGAAAAAACATAGTATGCATAGAGTTTGGTATTATCCATGGTTTGGGCATCCACTGGGGGTCTTGGAACATAACCCCCACAGATAAGGGAAGACTACTGTAAATTGTTTCATCCTGTCTTTGAGAAAAAGCTGAATGGTTTTTTGTTGTTGTTGTTCAGATGCGTTGATTGTTTCCATATCATGATCTTTGGGTTTCTAATAGTTGTCATGAGCTGTAGGAATCTGTAAGCCACATTTCATGTTTAAGATCTCAATCTCATTCGAACTCCTCTTCTGACTTCCAGAATCATTATCCAACTGTGTATTATTATACATCTCCATCTGGATATCCCAGAGGACCTAATTCATCACATCCAAACCAAACTCTTCCTTTTCTCCCTCAAACCTTCTTTTCATTTCAAACATCCCCTGCATTGGTGAATGGTACGGCCACGGTGGTCAAGTTAAAAACCTGGAGATCATCCTATATGCCTTACTCTCCTCACCATCCCTAAATCCCGGGTGTCCCCTCACTAAATCCCACTTTTCCCAATTTTTTTATTCCTGCTGCTACTGCCTTAGTTCAACCTCTTTGCATCTTTCACCGGGACTACTGAATTAATCTTCTAACTGTTCTCTTTGCCTCACTGCATTTATTAGGAATCTTTTGGTTGCAAGTGACAGAGAACTCAACTAAACAGGCTCTTATAACTTAGAAGTCAGAAGATCCAGGGACAGCTCAATCCTCCAGGCTCTATCTTGTCCCATCCTTATACTCTACTTTTCTCTGTGTGGTTTCATCCTAGGTAGGCTCTTCCAATGTGGATCATGCTGGCAACTCCGTTTCAGGTCTGTTCTTCCAACAATCTCAGTTGAAAGAGACAGCCTCTTTCTCAGTTGCTGCAGCATCGCCCCAGACTCAGTTCCTCTTGGCCTTCACCATGTCATATGCTCAACTGAGCCTGGAAGGGAGTCAAGTCATCCTACACAAGCCCTATCGATTGGGCACGGGGAGCAGTGTTTTCTAGAACAAAAGAAAGAAGGTGTACTTGGTAGTAAATATCCATTAAAACTCTCTCTAATCCAAGCTCTATTCAGGTACCAGAGGGATCCTTTTCTGCCTATTGAATCACATCATTCCTCAGATAAAATCTTGCCATAATTTCCCATTGCCTACATGGTACAGATAGGATAACATGAGTGGCCCTGTAAAATCTGACCTCTGCCTACTTCTCATCTTCTGCTTCTCCCCTCACCTGGCTCCCCAATCTGCCTTGGCTCCTACCACTGAGATTCCCTAAACACCTCATGGTTTTCTGTGCTTTAAATTTGCTCAGAAAACACACCCCATTTCTCCACCTACAATAAGCCTATTTATTAACTCCCCTTTGCTAACCTTTCCCCATCCTGCCTTTGCATCCCCACTGAACCTGCACACTCCCCCCTCCCCCCCCACTGAACCTGCACCTGTCACCAGGCCTATCCTGATTGCTCTGTCTTCCCCTCTAAACTGTCAGCTCCTTAAGATCAGACAGACATTTATCTTTGCTTCCCAAATACCTACAAAGGTGCATGACTGCCGAAACCGGTTTGGCTCAGTGGATAGAGCGTCGGCCTGCGGACTGAAAGGTCCCAGGTTCGATTCCGGTCAAGGGCATGTACCTGGGTTGCAGGCACATCCCCAGTGGGGGGTGTGCAGGAGGCAGCTGATCGATGTTTCTCTCTCATCGATGCTTCTAACTCTCTATCCCTCTCCCTTCCTCTCTGTAAAAAATCAATAAAATATATTTAAAAAAAAAAAGGTGCATGACTCATTGTTGGTACAGTTACCTATGTATTGAATGTTTTAGTTAATAAAATATAATAAAAACAAAATACTTATTATTAACAAAGTCAAACATATAAATGTAGATTTATTGATAGTTGACAAATTAAAATGCGTGGAGAAAAAGGAATAAAAGAATGTTCTTAGTGCCAGGGGGGCAAGGAGCAATAACTACTGGTACTTTGAGTGGCACATTTTATTGTAGTATTATCTAGCAGGGCACTGTGTTAATTCATTAAATGATCATGGGGGGGGGAGGGGAGGAGGGTTGGAAACATAATTTGGTTAAGACCATACTTGAGATCTATTTTTATGTAATTACGGTGGCCTGAGAAAAAGTAAACTTGAGCTAGTGAGTAGATTGCAGTGGATGTAAGATTAGTGAAACTATTGGCATTGATTGCTTTGTCTTCTAAACCTAAAATCTTCCCAGAGTGTGCTATTCAGATGGAAACAGCCACCAAGCACTCAAGCTAATGGCCAAGGTCATTTTTCCAGCAAGGCAGCGATGCAGCTGTGTCCAGTGCCCAAGGCAGGACTTGAAAGAACTTTGTCTCTCTGTTGCCAGTGTGTGTGTGTGGGGGTGGGGGTGGGGGTGGGGGGTGGAGGGAGCACCACAGGTCTGCTTTGAACAATGTTCCAGAGAAAGCTCCCCTAGCACAGTGAATAATAAACAATTCTCTTTCCCCTTGAGGTTCAACTCAAAGAACATTTTTTATTAGGACTTTTTAAAAAGAATTTAGAGAGAGCAAAAATTTGGGTTTTGTCAGAACAATGAAAGCTCAAGATTATGGGGATCATGGCTGTATTTATATATAATTTTGTCCCGAATTGACTGTCTCTAGAGTTCAAATTCTTCTGAAAAGTGTCAATCATCATTTCACTGCACTGAGCCATCATCTGGGCTAAGAAGGGAACTCGGGTTTCTTAACTTCTCAGGCAGAACTCCATCTATTAGAACAGTGTGCCTCTCAATTGTGTCTTAAATTAGGCACGTAAATGAATGCTCTCACACTCTTTCTGCCTACCGAGTTTCTGCAGAGGAACTGATCAGGGCTACATGATACAGTTGGGAGAATTTCCTCAGCTCTACAGTCAAACTCCTACAGACTCCGGGGGTGGGAGAAGCTCAGATTGAACAGCTTAAGTCTCCTTGAATCTTCCAAGAGCTGCACAGTCCCCCCTAACCCTAACCCCACCCCCATCATTAGTCAGACATGAAACGAAGGAAATCCTTCTAGTCCTAGGCCAAATTCATTAGGGAAGTTTCATGTTTAATGTGAGAAACTGTCAGGCCAGCAAGTGGAGAAGAGATGCTACAAGTGTGGAAAGGAATATGCTTGGACGTAACTGCACGCTGCACTTTGTCATCCCTGGAATTCTAAATGGGGTCCTGCCTCATTCCCCAGGCCTTTTTCCCAACTGCATCCATCCGGGGGAGTGAAGAGAGGGGTTTAATGAATTAAGCAAATTGCTTGGCATAGGGGGAGTGAAGAGAGGGGTTTAATGAATTAAGCAAATTGCTTGGCATCGCTCTGACCTGAGTGAGAGCTGATGGGAGCTTGGGGGCAAAGTGCCTTTTATTTTTAATGGGCACTAGCTTAAATTTCCTTCTTTTCTTTGTGGTCACTTGAAGCTCTATTGCCTATGCAGTTGGGGGAGGGAAGGAAAAAAAACCACACAACACAACCAACCCAAAAGAAGAATATAAATAAATATCATTTGGAATCTTGCATAATATCAGCCAATGGCAACAGCAGGTTTTTGACAGGCCTGCGAACTTCCCCAAAACAACATCCTGGCAGCCTGGCTGTGATTCAGGCATGAGTCACCGCAGCAAGATGGACCTCTGCCAGCCCGCTTCCCCACCAGAGCGACTCCTGCCGCCCCGGCCCTCACCGGTCTATTAGCATTTAGAATCCAGGCTGGACTGCCTTGTTATTAGTAACACTGGACCCCTCCAGGTCACAACACCAGGAAACCTTTCCTTCTGGCACCGGGAATAAACCTACAATGAAGAAAGAACGATGCCTCTTCATCACAATATGATCTTTGATAGAAGGGGGTCGGTGCAGTTTTTACTGCTGGCGCAATTACTGCGGACTGAAGAGGCGCGCCTGCCCACCCCCTGGAGTCTTGTTATAATGAGGCCTGGGCCCGCAATCACCTTTTTGTCATCCAAACAAGGGATGGAGCCTGCTGAACTGGGAGGAGAGGTCATAGGAATGAGCAGAACCCCCGATGCTGTGGAAATAATTTCCTACTGTCCTTAGGAGACTCCTACCCAAATGCTTTTCTCAAAGACGGCCTTCCACTTGGAAACGAGGTCGGAGCCTCAGAGAGCGGTTCGCACTCAGTGCAGGTGCAGCAACCGTCACAAGCCCCCCACCCCAAACAACCCTGCCACCTTGCTGAATTAGCACGCTGGCCTCCTTCTAAATGCCCAGGGCACCCTCTGAGCTGGGAAAGCACCGCACAGTCGTGATTCTGCAGACGTCAACCTTGAGTAGAGCTACAACACACGAAATTTCCCCCAAGTAAGTATGGAGCCAGGAGTGAGACACAATGGGCAGCAAACAATGTTATTTTTGTCGGTTCTCTCCCCCATCATTCTATTGTGCTGGAACTAAGGAGTGATTTATAAAGCTAGAATCAGGGCGACTTCTTTTTTTCTGAGGGGCAAGTTCTTCGCTCCTTTGCCATAACATTTTCACCAGCTAATGAACTGTGCTACTCACGGTGATTTTGTTAAATGATTCCTCCACTGCCGAAAATACAAAGCAACTTTTGAAATTCTCATGTCCATTTGAGAATCTAGAGGGAATGATTTAGTTTGTACAAGTCCTGACTTGGTGCTATAGCCTTCGGTTCTTTGGTGATGGTTTATACCTGCTTTTGTTGGTCCATCCTCAGCAGGGGGAAAAACCCCAAAACTGATTAGCTGGCAAATTTCTTTAAAGGGAGCACTCAAGCAACTCTTAGAAAATGGAGAGTTTCAATACAGAGAGGATATTTTGGACATGGGATTTTTGCACATGCCTAATTTTTTTTTTTAAACAGCTCTTCTTGGCTTGTACCTCAAATTTCACTTGTCTTGTGGGAACACGTGTCCCTTGTGATAAAGAAGTGACTCAGGGGTTGAAAATGTCCTCAAAAACGTGGCGATCTTGCCCTCACAGGAGACCAAGCCGAAGCTGCGAGATTATGCTGGGAGAGTGATGTCGGCTGTCAGTGGGCTGGCACTTGGGAAGCCACTTCCCTGCACGGTATGCCCACATCTCCTGCGCCAGCCAGAGTGTGGGCGCCAATGGGCTTTCTCACAAATGCTGGCCCTCGTTTTTTGTTTTTGAAAATTTAGCCTTTGCTGTTTACTCTAGTTTTAGACATGATATTTTTTAAAACTGCACTTGGAATCTGCAGCATCTTTTCTCTTCCTTACCCAAACTCTAACATAACTGCGGCCATGGGAGTTGACCTTGTTAATCAACCGTTGAGATGGCAAAGAGCAAACTAATGGCAGCGAGGCCCAGCCAGCAAAGCCCTCACAGGGTCATTACCATGTAGGTGCTTTATTTACAACCTGATTATCGTTTCCGGCCCCCGGTCTTTGCAGCTGCCTCCTCTTCTCCTGCTCTTGATGGCTGCAGATTTCTGCTTATCATCCATTTCCACGCTGGCTTTGTGCACCTCTCTGCAAGGCCGTTCTGAGTGGTTTCCGCAGCGTGCGTGGCATTGTCAGCGACGAGTGGATAAGCTGCCTGGCCTGTTTCAGTCATTCTGGGCCTCTTTTGTCTTCTTTCTTTTTTGATGGTCTAATTTCCCGCACATTCTGACTGAGGCCTCTTTTCAAACAGGCAGCCGATATGGGTGTGCTATTGTTCCAGGCGGCTGCCAGATTATTATTTTTTAAATGTATTCACCGCATGGATTTATCATGTAAACTCCTATTGAAAACCATTGCCCCTGAGAAGGATTTGAGCATTTGGGTAATTTCCTGAAATTCTCAAGTGTATGTATTTTGTAGTTTCTTTTTTTTTCCCCCCTCCTCCAAATAGATGCAGCCATGTCAGAGCAATCCATAAACAATATTGACTGCACAAAAGCACAAAACTGCCAGTCTCGAATGTCGCTCTTCCCTGCTGCAGACCCTAATCTCTGAGGAGAAGCTCTCCGTTTTGCACAGGATGTAAAAGGAACACACTATTTGGATTCCCAATGACAAGATCTAAGCTTCAGTGATATTCTACCAATTTTCTTGGTGTCAGCATTGTGTCAGTTTGAGACTAAAAACTGGAAAATTATTCTACCTGTGAAACATGCACTTCTTAACCCAGCAGAGACATGCATGAATGCAATAATGCACATATATTTCTGGGCCCCAAACATGGAATGTGCTGCCTTCTACTTGATTTGATAATATAATACAGTTTAGACCATTAATAACTAAAATTGTTTGGGAACTTGGTTCATTGCCTAAAATCTGTGCAAGGCAGTGCCATTTAATGATCTTTTTCCTTTCCTTTGAGAGTTTTATCCTTTGAAGAAATAAGTCAACTTAATAACCTCTATGATCTGTGAGGGTACTTGTCACCAAAAGAAATTCTACTGGTTTAATGGGGCCTATCTTTGAATGCTTTTCACTGAATCATCTGGTACTTCTTGATTTTCCCTCACGAGCCTTATATTTCCCAAATAGATTGATTATGTTTCAAAAGCCATAATCACACATTGGTGTAGTTCACATCTTGCTAACGTCCTTGGGACACAGGGGTCAAGGTTATTATCCAAAGTTCATTTTTGAAAATTACACTTGCTATGGCCCTTCAGGAAGCTCTGCCTTAGAACCCAACCATGCATTCACATAAACACACATTCTCAAATAGCAATTGACCTCTAACAAATGCCTTGCGTTTTAAGTAATTGAATGTTAATGTGGACAGCCATAAAAAATCTGTAGTTTAACCCCAAGAATGATTGGATTCCAGGAGTGGAGCTTTAATGAAAGGGCCCACTGAATTTAGGATAGATGCCAGTATTATGCTAGGCTGGTAGCTGAATCTTGGATCAAACACAACTTTGCAATGACTCATACATTTTACTAATTTATAAGTGCAGCCTTCCTTGAAATTCCAGTGTAAAGACTAGCATCCTGATCTATAAAAGTGAATATGACCTTGAAGTCAATGAAAATGAGAGTATTGTTCCTTGAATAGAAAATCTCCAAGCTTATCACTTTCCCTTTTCGACCTCTAGCATTTCATTTTCTTTGAGTTTCACCATGAGGGACTATGTGAAGCCAAAAGCATAAATCTGACTTCTGAAGGTTTGTATAGCAATAAACAAGAAAACCTTATCTGGATAGCCAAGTGAAAAAGGTTGGACAGCAACTGCATTTAGAAACAGCAGCAGACTACCCAAGTGGGCATGTGAGATTTTGCTCTGAGGTTGGCTAGGAATGAGCTGTGTGTGATTGACAACTGGGGAGTATTTGCATCCCTTCTTGCCCACTTTAGAAGCTTCTAGTCTTTATTTCCTGTGTCCCATCTTTAGTCAAGCCAACCCCTATTCTGTGGCCATGCCTTACAGGACTCATCTGTATACTGCCAGAGGTGCTGAGTTCAACAGACCAAGTTTCCCTTTTACTCACCTTTTCTATCTCTAACTTCTGATTTTCAGCTCTTACATATGGAAATGATATCACTGTAAGTTATATAGAAAAACAGGATACAAAGTTGTCGTTTTGAAAAAAAAATCCTAAATATTAAAAAAATGACCAAATTGGAAAAAAATACATAAACAGATTAGTGGTTATTGTCTTTTGATCTTTATACTTTTCTCAGTTTTTTTAAAAAAAACTATAAACATACTTTTATAACTGTTTTTTTCCCTTTCATATACAGTATATAAGCTTGAAATAGATAAAAATCAAATTAAGAAAATAGACTTACAACAGAGATTATAATCTTTTGGCTCTTCTCAAGTGCAATGAGATCATTAAAGGAAAGAAGTGAAATTTTTAAGGGACTATTAACAATTTGACATTCTCAGTTGGTGTGGATTATGGATTTCATTTAACAGGGTGAAAATCCCATACCTTAAAGAGGCTGGGTATTGTCACTGATTCTCTCTGATAAAATAAGTGTAGGTAAGTAGGTATTGGGCAGAATCCAAACTGCATTTGTTGAAAGATGCATCTTAGTGGCCACTCTGGGGTTCTCTGATGGGCACATTGACTAATTAGTAACAGAAAGGGTACATGCTGGGAAGGAGGAGAGAGAACCAAGGGAGTGGGAAGAGCTGATGCCCCAGATTCCAACTCTGCTGCTCTTCAGCAAGTAGAAAGCTGGATGTCAGGAGGTCCAAGCCTGTCCAAGCCTCACCCAGGATCCTTACCCTGCCTGAGCTCTGCTCAGCACTGCAATGGGGAGAAACAGGAACGTTGCACATAAGGAGTCATGGTTTATAAAATTCTACGTATTAACATTTCCTCTCTTTATATGTCTTAGAGTATGTATGCATATATGTATGTAAATGCCTCTATCACCTAATTTAATTTTTATACTGCCTGGTGAAGTAAGCATTGTTCTCCATTTCCAGATAAGGAATCTGACACTTGGGACATGTCACAAACTGGTAAGAAGGCATGTGTTGTGCTAGAAACGAAGTCCAGGGCAATGTTCTCTAACTCTCAGCTAAATTTATTAAGGAGCCGTTATTTTATTTTCTGATTCTGGGCTCTGGAAAACATTCTACACTCAATTTACAAACTCCAGTGTGCTCCTTGCTGTGAATGCAGAGTGGCTGCGCTGTGTTTCACATCTTCTCGGCCCACCTCTTTGGCCAGCTGCTTGCCTCATCTGCACTGCACACCTTTGACTTTGTGCTCTGGGGCTTTTCTGCCACATCACTCCAAAGCCAGCAGGAACCCAATTCAGTCACTCAATACATGGTCAAGAAGGTTAACACCCAAGGGCAATCCCTGGACCATTGGGTAGGCCTCATGGGTAAATATTCCCTTCTCCCATTTCTGGGGTGACAATCCTGAGACATGCTCAATATGATTCCTGAACGGTCCTCAGTGAGGTTATGTATATGAGGCAAAAAATCACATTCCAGTTATGAAATTAATATATGTTTATGCTTAAAAGAAAGTATAAAAAATACTCACAAATTATAGTTCAATACTATATCCTAGATTGATTGCCCTTCTTCTCTGTTTTACTCTTCCAAGTTACCCAGTTGGACTCTAGTTAAAATGTCTTCTTTGGGACATGCCAAAGACCTTTATGTTGATGATGCCACTTCTTGGGATCATTATAAGATACTTTCCATCTTCCTCAATAACTTTAACATCTCCACTGTCTTCAAAATTCCCACCCCCAGGAACTTCTCAGTATATCACCATCATTTCCTGTCCATCAAACATTACTGCTTTCCTCTTTTTTACACAGTCAACTTGGCCTCATACATTACAGAGAAAATAGACGTCCTTATCATCCTGCCAAAGAATTGCAAATCCTACCTGCATCTTCTCCATGCTCTTCATTCTCTTACCAAAAGTTTATCTCTCCACATTTGCTCTCAATTCCTCCTGTGCCTTGTCACCTCCCACTCACTCTTCAGCCATTTCTAATCCTGTTTCAGCCCCCACTGTTCCCTAGAATGGGCTGCCTGAGCATAACTGATCACTTTCCATTGCTGAACCTGGAGGAGGCTTTTCAATCCTCCCTTCTAGATCTCTCTGCAATACCCGACTCACCCACCATCTCCTTCTTATTGAGACACTTTTTCTCTTGTCTTCTGGAAGATCACACACTCCAGGTGTCTTTCTGCCCCTCCAGCCACTCATTTTCAGTTCCCTAAGTTGTCCTCCTCCTCCCATCCTTTATCCAACTCAAAATGAGTTCCTCAGGCTTAGACCTGCCCTTAAGAGCAAAAAGATGCAGAAACTAGAATTCAGAATGGACCTTCACTCGCCATGTCTGTTCTTTATCTGTGTTTTTAGTGTGTTGGCTTTATCCTTTTCTAGTGAGGATAGAGTCTCTACATTACAGGGAACCTGGGTACCCATAACCCTAGACACATAGTCTAACAGACTTAACTAGAGAAGTAATAAGGATTTTCTCTCTTGAGGTAAATTTTTTAATATCTCAGAAAAGACTTCTAGTGAGTCTGTCCCGAGCCATATGCCTTCACCTCAAACTGGTTCTGTGATTGGAAAAGAGTAGAGATTTTGTCACTAGGAAGTAGATGCTGCAGAATCAAATATTAAAAGTTTGTAAGTGGCTTTGGAACTGAATATTAGGCAGAGGCTGGAAGAATTTTGAAGTGCATGATAGCAAAACACCTAGATTGCCCTGAACAAAATATTGATAAAATATGAATATTAAAGGCACTTCTGGTGAGGGCTCAACATTTTATTGGAAACTGGAAGAAAGACAATTTTGTTATGTAGAGGCAGAAACTTGGCTAAATTGTGTCCTACAGTTGTATAAAAGGCAGATCCTGTAAATAATGAACTTGAATATTTAGCTAAGGAGATTTCAAAACAATGCAGGACCTAAATGCCATCATAAGTATTCTAATAAAAGAGTGGTTTGGGGAGATTTGACTCACCCACAGAAGATGAGGAGGTAATGTGACCACAGAGACAGACAGTGGAGTGATGCAGACACAAGCTGGGAATGTTGGCAGCCAGCAGATGCTGGAAGAGTAAAGGAATGGATTCTCCCTGAGAACCTCCAGAGGGAGCATGGCCCTGCTGGAATCTTGATTTCTAGAAACCTTGAAGTCATGTCTAACTCCATCCCTCTCCTCTCAATTAATTTCAATTTATTTCCAGGGCCTAATGCTTCTATCTCTGAAGTAGATCTCAAACGTGTTCACTTCTCTTCGTATTCATTGTCATCATTCTCATCCAAGCCATAACCATCTCCCATCTGGGCTTCTGCAGTGGCCTCCTAACGGCCTCGCCTGTCCTATCCTTGCTCCATTTCATTTTTCATACACTAACAAGAGTGAGCTGCTAAAAGTGCAAAACCAATCACGTCACTTTCCTATTTTAAACTCTTCGATGGTTTTCAGTTGCATTTGACGTAAAATTCTAATCCAAGTCGGTGAAGTCATGAAGGAGCTGTGTAGTAGATGCTATCAGGTGCTGTCCAGAATACCCTTCAGGAATGAAGGGCTTATTCCCCTCATGCTGGCAGTGTGTTCAGCTGCCAACCTTCAGCTGTCAACTCCCTTTGGGGATTACCTCAACTGAAAAGAGACACCTTTTCCAAGGAGATGGCCCCCCCTTTCTGGAGCAGCCTTCATCCAACAACTGATGGATAATGGGAGAGGATAATATAAAATCTCAGCCTTCTCGCCCCAACTTGGTCAACTCCAACTTGGCTAACTCTAAAGGAACCACAGGCAAAGCATATATCTCTATTGATACTGCTTCACAGCTCCACTTCTGCCTTATTATGCTTCCTTTAATGAGTGCTGACCCTAAGAGCACTCTCTAATAAACCTCCCACACATTAATTTCCCTCAAAGAGCCTCCTTCCTGTAAACTCAAACTGTGAATTAAATGTTGAGATCAAGAGAGTTAAGAATCCCACTGTCTTCTATACTTTATTCAAAATATGTCAGACCTGCAGTGTTATGTTCGGTTTTGAGGTTACATTTCAAGAAGGACATTGACAAAGTGAAGCATGACCAAAGAGGACAAATAGGATATAGAAGAACCCAAAATCATGGCATAGGACACATTGTTAAGAAATAGAGCTAATTAGCCAAGAGTAGTATTAACTTAAATAAACATGATCATTATCTTTGGATTTTTGTAAAGCTGCCTAATGGAAGAAAATTTCACCTCATGTTGCTCCAGGGACTAGAATTAGTAGCAATGAGTAAAAAATCCTGGGACACAAGTTTAGGCTCAATGTAACGAAGAAGTTTCTAGTAGCAATGTAATAATGGCTTCCATGTGAAATATAGTTCAGATTTACTAGACTTGTGTGACTACATCTTGAGGATAAAATAGCAAAGCTATCTGAGCTTGGAGAAAGTGTTGACCAGATGACTAAATTCTCCAAGACAATATTCCATGACTGTCTGCTCTAAGACAGGGTTTTATGAAGTTCCTGAGGAGGTTGATAGCTGTAATCTGACAAATGGACTCCGTGACCAAGTAAATTTTGGAAAAAGTTAAATAATGTTAGTTAGGTGTTTTTGTTTTGTTCTGTTTTTAGAGTTTTAATATGTCAAAAATGCACTGTGAGTGTCCATAGGGGCCACCCAGGACTCATTAGAGCTAAGAATGCTTTTTGACTCAATGGCTAGTCAAAACAACAGGGTGGAACCTACCTTGAAAAACTTGGCTTTAGAATAGTATGTTCTGAGTTTCTAGTGAGGGGAGGAGGGTAATTCTTAACCCAGAATAATGAGGATATAGATTGCTGAGTACTAGTAATTAAGCTTCTTTCATGGGTGAGTACTGGCTAAAAAGTAATACATTTCTTCCTCCTTTGCAGTGAGGGAGTATTTTTTACTCTTGTACCTTCAGCATATAAACGTGCCTGCTAACCTCATCCATGGCAACAGTAGGATGGATAATAGATAAAAAGCTAGAGCATTATCATTTTTGCTTGTATTCTTTATTAAGTGCCACAGTAACCCTTTTTCAAGTTTACTACCTATTTATATTTTGAGATATCCATATGTCCTTGAATAAAGAATCCTTCCAAATACGTTTACAGATAAAATACACAATAATGGGGCATATTTGACTATTTTAGTCAAAATTTAGATCTTCGCAGACATAAAATCCCAGCAAATGTTACCAATTTTACAGAACCAGGCTCATTTCTATCTCGTTGTACTATACAGACCCTATAGTCAGTAGCAATTATCCAGCTGCCTAATCAACACCCATAATTAAATTTTTCATATTTGCTCCCTTTATTCAGCATTTCTGGTGACATTGTACCCGCTCTAAGAAGAAAGAAAGTACTACTGCAGCCAGGCTGTTACTTATGCCTGCTTAATAATTCTGTGAACTCTTTTTTTTAAAATATCCATTCTAACAGTCTGGTAATTGGCTTGAGGCTTTTTAGTGGCGTGGGAAGTGCTCAAAAAGTTCAGCCACAAAGTGTCAGGTTGGTCCTATGACAATGAAGGATGGGCAGCTGCTCTCGCTGTCTCCAGATCACGGTGCTTTTTGACTGATAGGTGAACAGTTACCCTAACTCGTAGTTTTAAATAAATTGAGGAGGTAAGAGAAGATGGGGAGAATCACAGGATTAAGTAATGTTTTTCAGAAATCTTTTCAGTTAGTATCACCAGCAACAATTTATGGAGTAACCACCACTTTAAAAGGAACTCTGGGCAACAGAATTACTTTTAATAAGTGTTTGCTATGGAGACATTTTCTAAGGGGAAACAAGGTAGTAATTTAAAGTTAGTGGGTAACCTAATTAAAGACAATTAGACTATTCAAATTAACATCTCAAAATCCTTCTAAATTTTAAGGAGGCAAATCAAATGATGGCAAATTAAATATTTAATTAATTCATGTTGGAGTTAATAAATCATTTCTAAGGCATCTGGATGATATCAGACTGTTGTGTAAGCAAGTCAGTTTTGACCATTTTAAATGCTGCCCATCTACTGGGGCTCCTTTTTGGTCAAGAATACACCCCCACCCCCAACACACACACCCATCCACGCACATACACTTATAACACTGCAACCGAACACCAGAGATCGTGTTCCTATGGAAACGACAGCCCATTTTACTGCAGTCATCTTTACACAAAATCAGTTTTAGAAATCCACTGTGATGAAAAGGGATATCTGTTCACACTTGTCAAATTAAGCTTCCTAAACCACATGTGATAGCATACCCTTGCTATTGGCTGGAACTATATTGAGTCAAGTTTCATCGAGATTTTATAGTTTGATTAATCAATATTGCATCTTCCATGAACCAAAGTCCTCAAACACAGAGGGTCACAAACACAATGACCTTAAATCACTGTATGCCTGATTGCCATCTGCAGGCTGAGGAAACACTCTGGGTGTGGTCAAAAGCACCTCCAATGCCATGGGGAGGTTTGGGGGACCCTCAGTTAACCTTGCTCTTTTATGTGCCTGCGTACCTCTCCTGCCTCCCTGTGTTCCATAGAGAGATTCCACTTTCTCCCAAAGCAGTATACGATGTCAGGGATGTTGAGCGCACTCCTGTATTTAGTGGAATAGCCATGGGCTTGTCAGTGATCCCTGGCGCTGCTATTGATTGGCTTTGTGACCAGCGAGAGTTACTTAACCTCCCTGGGTCTCAGTTTCTTCATCTGTAAAATGAGGGTTTGGGCTGGGTGACCCGTCGAGTCTGATTTGCTTAAATCTTCTGTGACATTGTGTTTAATGGAAGCAAGTGACTTGAACAGGTGAGACTTCACCTCTCCAGGTGTGATCAGAAAGGAGAGGGAAGAAAAAAAAACATCTCCATTCTTGCAAAACCAAAGTGAACTTCAAAATATACAAATGTATCTACATATAACTTGTTATTTTTGTTGTTGTTGTTATTAAAGGGAAATGGAACCTTTAGTCAAATGAGACAAAGCTACGAGCTCTTGCTTTATGTCGAGGGACTTGGGCTGGATGGATGTTGATGGTGGTTCTGCCTCCATGACCTTGGTCCCCAGTGGAGAACTCGCGTGGTGAGTTTGCAATAGGAAAACAGCAGGGCAGAAAGGGCTAGTTGGGGCCAGACATTCCACTGGAGAGTCCCTGTGTGAAGGTCAGAGTTCTCGCTCATCCAATCTAGGAAACTATGGGAAGCAGGAAGAAAAGGTTACTTTTTAGGTAGTGCTCCGCTGTCTCTAATGACTCTCTAAATGGCTTTGGATGTTTTGAAATCCTTCTCCCTTCAAAAGCAGAGTCATTCTTTCTCCCCAGATGCCACTGTGCTTCCTGACATATTAAGAGTTATAGATATTTTCCTCATGATCTCAGGCTTTTACTGCCTCTGTTAATCAGTCAGTCTCCCCTCGTTGCCCTTGCTACATGGCGTTGGCAGAGCAGAGTTACAGTATCTCAGTTGCTACTCCAGCATTTGCTTTATGATGACAGAAGCCACATTTTTTTTCAACCAACATTTAGGAAAATATGATGAGACAAGTATGAATATATTCATGGGGCGAGTAGGACAGAATATTAGAAGTTATGCCTGTCCCGGAATGCCCCTGGTACACCAGATCAACCTGGCAGCTTGCCATTCTTTGTTTGGTGAAAGGAGAGGACCATGGCTCTTAAGTTAAAGGACCTGATTTCTTTGTATTTACTCAGTTTTTTAGACAACCAGACTTTGAGTCTTTTCCTTGCCTTCCCGATGTATGCAGGATACATTTTGGAACCTGGAGCCGAAGGATTCCCAAGGCTTTCAGTTCCCTCACGCACCAAGAAAAAGACTCCACCTTTGAGGGCAGGAAATGTCTATTTCATTCACTGCTGCATTCACAGCATCTAGAATTATCCTTGGTACATAGAAGGTGCTCAACAAACATTTGTGGAATGAATGAATGACATTATTTGACCAAAGACTGAAGTATACCAAATTCCTTTAAAAAATGTATGGTAGTATTAGAAATAAGGACATTTCGCAGAAGAAATGTATGATAGGAAGAATAACGAAAACTCCTATGCCCTTCTCATTTAGTTTCATTTTTGGAGGAAGCCCTCTTTGTGTATTTAGCAGTATTTCTTCCGGAATGACAGAGCTCTCAGGTGCTACTTGTTTGTTTCTTTTACCTAAAGAGCAGTACCTAGAAAGGGCAAGAGTCCTCGAGGTACAATGTCAGATGTAGCTGGGGTGTGAAACCTGTCTCAATCTCATCTTTAGCCATTGTTTCCCAGTTAGGGCTTTTCATAAGAAATGTCTGTACAATTCTATCTAAAAATAATAAAATAAAATTGCCACTTATGCCTTAAAGTCATTTCTGTCCCATTTTAGTTTCTATGAAAAAATCCAATTCTGCTTCAAATAATAATAACAGGGTTCCATTTATTTCAAATCACCCAAACCCCAATGTTATTTCAGCAATGTTATTCTCAGAAAAGCCTTACTACTTCAGAGTGACAATTTTATGTTTTTCTAAATAAAAAAAGTAAAACTGCAATAAAACTTACCTATTTGTAATTTCTAATAATTTGGACAAGGAACTGGGCTAAAGTTTATTTTTATAATACCTTGGAAGGAAGGATTTGTTAAGCCATGTACTATGGCAAAATTTTTAATTATGGAAAACAGTTACTAAGCAACCTGGAAAAGCATTAACATAAATAAACATGCAAATAATACACTCCTTTTATATACTAAAACAGCTTCCCAAAGAACTCCACTAGGCAACATTATTTATCTAATTTAAATTACTATAAGAATGCCTTGTATAGCGTTGTATGATTCACTAAACAACTGCCTGTAATACATTTAATTATCACAGCAATTCTGTGAGCTAAGCATTATACCCATTTTACAGATTAAAAAAGAGTAGCTCAGAGGAGTTAATAGGTTAGTTCAAGGACACACGACTAGTAATTGGCAAAGCTGGGACTTAATTAAATGCAGGACTTCAGATTCATTACCCAAAGCTCACTTCACTGGAACACAGATGCCTGTAACACTTTTAATATGTTCTGTAATTTAGACAGACTTTTCATTAATCCTGACAGGTCAATTAGCCCAAATTAATGAGTTTTTCCCAAGTCAGATGATAGAGTCAAGAAGAGCTTTGGAAAAAGGCAGGGTAAAAGCATGATTTCCATGATCATTAACCAGTGATGATAAGAAACACTTATCATACCCATAGGGGTTTTAGAATGTTCTCATCTATATCTTTATAATTGAACCCTATGTTCAGAAGAAACCTCACAGATCATCAGCCATGTCCATCATAAGAGTGAACATGAGTATCTCGCCTTGTGATGGGAGGAGGAGAGGAAGAGTGAGCATGGCTGTGACTACAACTTCATTTATTTGTTCTTGCTTTCAGCCAATGGAGGATTGCAAAGGATCAAAAATTAGCATAGCTGCATATTATTCCACAGCAACTCTAGAAAACACTAGAGCAATGCTTTCAAAGTCAGGGAACACATTATTTTCAACCTAGAATTCTATACTCAGCCAAAATACCAACCAAAGGAAGGGATGGAATAAAGAGATTTTCAAACATGAAAAATTTTTTTTCTTATATCCTAAGAGACTGCTGAAAGATGTGCTGTATCAAAAGGAGAAAGCATATCAAGAAAGAGGAATAATGCAATATAGGAAACAAAGTGTATAAACACAGAGGATAGGCAAAAATAATTCTGAGGCAGTGAGGGTAATGAACCTGGATTGCAGGAATAATTTCAAATATTTGTGGCCAAGAACAGTATAGGGCTCTGTATTCATGGCCACCACTCCCTCCCCTCCAGGTAGACACAAGGAAAGTCAGTGGGTTGATGAGATCTATGATTAGACAATGAATTACATTTCTAATTACAAAAGTTTACACTGAAACTTGGTGCCTCCCTTGTAATCCCTACTGACTATATAGCAAAAGAAAACACAAATTACCAGAATAACAGGAGAGTGTGTGTGTGTGTTTAAATATATTTTTATTGATTTTAGAGAGAGAGGAAGGGAGAGGGATAGAAGAAAACATTGATGAGAGACACATTGATTGGCTGCCTCCAAGTGTGGGCCCTGACTGGGAATCGAACTTGGGACCTCTTGGTTCATGGGTCGACACTCAACCACTGAGCCACACCAGCCAGGGCTGTGTGCATGTTTTTACATAGAATACTAGAGGCCTGGTGCACGAAATCATGCACCAGTGGGGTTGGGGGTGGGGTCAGCTGAGGGGAGGGGCCAAGGGCAGTTGGCTGGCCGGCCCTTCACTGCTCCCCCCCACCCCCACTAAACTCCTGGTTGAACTCCTGGTCGAGGGGACAATTTGCATATTAGCTTTTTATTATACCAGGATATCTGGAAGGATTCATAAGCCAGTAACTTGTTGATTTTGGGGCAAGGAACTAGGTGGTTATGGGGCCTGGGAAAGAGACTTTTGATTATACACATGTATTTCCTTAAAAATATTTTTGAGTTGCTTATTAGATACAAAAAATAACCTAAAATATATATCCCCTTTCTCAAACCTCCCCAATTCAATAAGCATGCGGATAAATGCTCAATTTGATTGGTCATGGGTGGATATGGAATAACTGAAAATACAGGCCCCTGTGTATTTTCTTTTTCTGTAAGTCACTCAGAGGTCATATGGAGGTATCATTATCATATGCCTTTCCAAATTGTCTCCTGAAAGGTGGCTCCAATTTATACAGCCACCAGCAAAGGATTGAGGTAACTCATTTTCCTTCTATTTCCTTTTTATTTATTTTTACATTATTACATCATTAGGAGATGAAATTACTGAGCAATACTCAGAAATAGGTTGTTTTTGTTTGGAGTTTTGGTATTAATTTACCTGGACACTGACTGGATTTCTCACAACCTGGTGGCCTATTGGCATCTCTGCATGATCCTTGCTCGTGGCCAGACTCCACATGCTCTTTCTGTACACTTTAGGGTTTTGTTGTTCCCGGACCAGCTGAGTACTAATTGTCCCCATATAGCACTGGTAATGAAGAACTGAATTACTCTGAATGACAGAAAAATCAACGCGGCCGCTGAAGGCAGCCTCATAAGCATAGCACGAATTTCTTATCCACTGTTGGATTGCTTAAAACATTTAATACTGCACAAAAATCTCTGCTGTGCCCTTGCCAGTAGCAAAATTCCAGCAGTGTCTGAACAGTGGTTCAGTCCCAGGAGCAGCCAAGATGCCATTGTCAAAGCTCTCAGGGAGCCAGAAGAAAGCCAGCTGGCTGGTGTTACCCAGCAGTGTGGATTCTACTGCAGTGCAGAATAGTGGAGACAACATGGGTTTTAGAATCAGACCCATCTGCTTCAAGGTCAGCTCCACCTCTAACTAGCCACATAACCTTGGGAGCTTGCTTTCTCTGAACCTGCTTCCTTTTCACTTAAATGCTCACTGTGGTAGCTTTTTACAGGGTAGTAATGAAGATTAAATGAGATATAAAGCACATATACAAAGCACCTGGCTTATGGGAAGCACTTAGTTCACATTGAAAAAATATGAGTTAGCCATATTAGCCAAATTAATATTTTTAAGGCACTTTGGAAGAGTGCCTGGCTCATAATAAAACTTCAGTGATTGGCAGTAATAATTCTTACCCTTTTTTTTGGATACAGCCATAGATAGTTTCAATGAATTCAAGGTATTTTTTAATGAGTCAATCAAGTAACATCCATATTGAATTTCTTCTACATGCCCAGACTGTGAGGATGCCAAAAAAATGCAGTGCCTTTCTTGGCAATGTGCAGTCTAGTTGAGAAGATAAGATATAGACATAAAAGAAATCACCCAACAATGGAAAACATGTTGTCTGAAGCAGTAGGGAAACTCAAAAGGAGAGGAGAGGGAGAGACGGAGGAGGAGAAGAGGATTCTGTGGAGTGAATTGTGCCCCTCCCCCTGCCCCCCCCCCCGCCCCCCGCAAGATTCACATCTTGAAACTCCAATCCCCAAGGTATTTGGAGATGGGGGCTCTGAGGAGGTGCTAAAAGTTAAATGAGGAAATGAGGTCATAAGGATGGGGCTTTAGTCTACTAGGGCTGATGCATAGGACACAGCAAGAAAGCAGTTGTCCATAAATGAGGAAGAGAGCTCTCATTAGAAACTGATCATATTGGCACCTTGATCTTGGACTTCTAGCTTCCAGGACTATGAAAATAAATGTGTGCTGTTTGAGACACCCAGCCTGTGGTATTTTGTTATGGCAGCTTGAGGAGAGAGAGAGAGAGAGAGAGAGAGAGAGAGAGAGAGAGAGAGAGAGAGAGAGAGAGAGGAGATACGTTTTGGCAGGGCCAGAGCAGGAAATTGTACTGCCCTTTGAAAGGCCTTGAAAGGAAGAGCAGAGAGGTGGAGAAGAAATGGTTCCATTCTCCATGGAAGAGCCAAGAGCCAGCAGGAAGGAATGTTCCAGAGCCTTGCGTGAACAGTCAGGAAAGCGAACTTGGCCACATAATTTAGGACCAGCTTGGGAAGGACTTTGAACTCTTTCAAGAACAAGAAGGCGTAAAGGGTGGCATTATTTCAGGCAAATAAAATTCAGCATATAATGTTTTTCCTAGACCAGCTGGCTGTCCTTTAGGAGTTTTTTGGGAAAGTTTAATAAATCATTCCATGTGAATCTTCACAGATAATGAGAATCAGGCTGGCTGAGAACAAGTGAGATAAGGAATGTAGGCGTGACCCTGACCAGTGAACTCTGAATTACACTGAAATTACTAAGTGCATAATCATTTGCTCACACAGTACTCATTCTATAGAGATTGCCAAAGGGGCAAAAGTCCCTGTATTCAACTGCATTTCAAAGACTCCTAGAATGTAACAAGAAAACTTAGAGACTTTCAAATGCCACCCAATAGAAGGCGTTCTTTTACAATTTCTAAGAGAAAGTGCCATTAATTCAGTCCCTACCTAGACATTTGTTTAATGCAATTTTTTAAAAAAGCTTTCTCTCTTCTCAGATTTGAGACTTTTGAATCCTTTGGGAGCAATAACCATACTCCCTGACATTTATTGAGTGCTAGTTACTGTGTGCCAGTTACTGTGCTGAGTGCTCTAATGCTTTAGCTTATTTAAATTCCCAGTCCTCATCGTGAGCAAGTTTCTGTTATCCCAATCTTACAAATGTGGTGGTGGGAGGGCGTGGGGGTTAGAGATGTTAAGTAACTTCCCCAAGGTCACACAGCAAGGAAGAGGTAAAATTTGGACCCAGATGGTCCACTCTCACAGCTTGAGCTCTCAAGCAGATTTCACTTTGCATTGATCTATGTCGGTGGTGTTCAATCATTTCTCCACTGGTTCCACAGAGGGACGTGTCATCACCTATCAAAAACAACGGATCCTACAATAGACACTCTCAACGGGACCTGGGAGGGTGTGGGGATGAGTTTGAAAAGGCCATTCTCATTCTCAGGGTGTTTTTCTAGGTCTCTTTATCCTCTGAGACATGTGTCCAACCCTCCACCCACTCCCCCTGAATGATGATCACCAATCCAGATTTATTAGGGAACATCTTGGAAGAAAAGTCTAGTTTTTAAAATGTTAACCAATATGGTTAAAATATACAATGACCTTTTCAGATGAAAAAGAACTGTGAAAACTGTATATGACTAGTATGGCTACTATTAAATAACCCAGTGTCTTCATATTTTAGGTGAAGTCAGTAGTAACACTGCTTTTTATTGCATCTTGTTCTTACAAGCTGAATTCTGTGTGTGTGTTTTTTTGAAATGACAGAGTAACGAGATCCATTCCTTCATTTTCAAGAAGGTAACCTCCAAAATTCAATCATGACAAAAAAGACACCATCCTGTCTCTTTCTCTTAAATTGCAACAATTATTTATGTTACATCAGGGGTTTCTTCAGCTACAGTTTTAAAGACCATTCCCTCCGTGTAAGTCATGACCTTGTGTTGAATAAAGAACAGTTAGACATCGTTTATTTAGCAGCTTCAAACATAGTGTTAAGATTGTCATCATCAGCACAGTTCATGGCCTTCTCTTCTCCAAACTAAAAAAACTCAATTCCTTTAGAGTTTCCTTAAGTCAAAGAATTTAGTTGGAGCTCCATGAGACATGTATGCATGTGACCCTGGTAGGACCATTTAACCTCCATCTGTTCCCCACTCCTGACCTGCACCTCTATCCCATCAGTCAGCTAATAAAAACATGACATAGGTCAAAAGGAAGACCCCAAATAAGCCAACAACACTCCTGGAAATAACTCAGAGTTCAAAGCCTCTCCATAGAAGGGCGATAGAATCATCTTCAGAAATAATGGCAGCATGCTTTATTCCTTGGAACTTTGCTTAAGGTACTGGGTGTCTTAATTTATGGAGCTACAGATATAGAACACTATTTTCTATGTTTAATTTTTAAGATTAGCTGTGTATTTTAGTTTTTATTAAATATGGCACATAGTGGATTATAACTGACACAGCACTGCTTAGCAAACAATAGTAATGAGTGTGACTATGACATAGTATAATTGTAAGGCTGTGTCACATAGTCCACATTCTTAATTTTGCATCTTACTGTAATGTTCTTCCTTGAAAAACCATGGCAACTTGATTAATAGTTGATTAATTATTAATCCTATATTTTTTCCTTGACATACCTCATATTGTACATTACATCTGATACTATTGTGTTTAATTATATTTCCAAAGGAGACTTACATTACTCTTATTGACAATCTGTGCATTGGCTTCTAATTCTCCCACATTGTGAGGTTTAGTCCTAGGCTTTGAATGACAAGTCACCTCTATGTAAGTTTAATGAGTATAATTTCAATGACATAGAAGCCACTTAGGAGTATGTTAAACATCTGTGGGCATAGGCATGAGTTCTGCACAGTTTCTCTCATCACTAAAAGACGCTCACCATGATGTCCCACCATCCTGTCAAATTAACACATGACTGTAGCTACCTGTGTATTCTCCAAAGTCCCGGAATCAAAAGCAGATGCTCTTGCTTCTACAAGTTACTTTGGTATCCCCAGTGGGACAGGTTATTTTTGATAACATGTTCTTATTATTCCATCATATTTCTGTCATATTTGTTAAGTTGCTTCGTAAGCCAGACACATTACTGAGGCTTGGTTTTTTTTTATCATTAGGATGTATCATTTTCACAGTTGGTCAGCATTAGGAAGTCTTTTGTTTGTCCTGAGATAACTAAGCCTGGCTTTTGAGGTCCAAAATCATGATTGCCAAACTCCATTTTCTCTCCCCAACCAATAAGCACCACTATCCTCACACCTTTAGGGGAAAGATTTTCCATTAGGTTATCTCTGTGGAAGCATTTGAAAGAGAATCTGTTTCTCACTGAATTTCTTGCTAAGATGAAATTCCAAGCCTCTCTTACGGAGCACACCGACAGCGTCATTGCCCAATTAGCCTGCCAGTTCGTATACCAGTATGGAGGAATCAAGGACTTTGAGAGCAAATGGCAGCCTTTCTTTCAAGACCCGGGAACACATTTCTGGTGTTTCAGCTATTAATTGACATCTTTGATGAAAGGTAAGAATTAAATCTGACCAATATTCACAAAAAGCATTGAAAAGGACTCTTAAATCATAGCTAGGACATGTCACATTATGTTGTTTTCTTTTAAATAAATAATTTTTTAAAACTGGTATATTTTAAACAATGACACTTTGTCTCCTAAAAAAAGAAGGAAATTGTTCTAAAGATCTAAAAAGGTGTGACACTGATCACATGAGAAAATTTTTCACAAATGAGGGGTCTTATTTTCTCAGGCTTTAGAATCTATTCATCCTTCAGTATAAATATTAAAAACAAAAATACAAATAAAACGAATTTCAAACAATGAAACATTTTACAGAAAAATATTTGGAACTAATATTAATGTAAAAGATATTTTATGTCCTTTTTATTGAATTTATTGGGGTGACCCTGCTTAACAAAATTATTCAGGTTTTGAGTGTACAATCACAGCACATCATAGCACCCCAAGTCAAGTCTTCTTCCATCACCATTTATCCCCCATACCCTTCTCCATCTTCCCCCACCAAGTATAAAAGATTTCTTAAGTTATTAATGTTTAAAAACAAATCATTTTCACCTTAACATTCTTGTTTATACCACTGATATGTCCTATAGACATATAGATTTTAGCTATAGAAGTCTTGTGGCATTTGTAGAATTATATTTCTAAAAATTTTTCTAGCTGGCAAAGCTTTCTCTGGCAAAATTATATAGTTCCACAAGAGACTATCCGGGATTAGGCAAAATCAATAAAATACCACTAAACATGTATCCTTAAGAATCACATTAAATAAATTTTCTAAAAGGCTTCTAAAAATGTCTATATCATCTATTGGGGCATAACAAACTACTTCAAAATGGTGGTTTAAACAACAAACATTTATTACCTCAAAGTTTCTGTGGGTCATGAATTCAGGTTTAGCTTAGCTGGGCGGTTCCAGTTCAAGGTGTCTTGTGGGGTTGCGATCAAGATGCCATCTGGGCTGCAGTCATCTAAAAGTTTCTTTGGGTCTAGAGACTTGCCTTTAAGTCACTCACATGGCTGTTGGCAGGAGGCCTCAGTTCCTCCCTACATGAGCTTCTCTGGATATTCTGCATGCGTGTCCTCATAAAAATAATAGTAATGTTCTCCAGACCACATGATCTGAGGGAGAGCAAGGGGGAAGCCCTGCGCCTTTGGTGTCCTAACTCTGAAAGTCAACTCCTTCACTTCCACTTCTCTCTATGCCTTAGATGTGCGTTACTAAGTACAGCACACACTTAAGGGAAGGGGAATTATGCTCTACGTTTTGAAGAAAGAAATATAAAATTATTTGTCGACATCATTTACAACCATTATGATTTCCAACACAAACTGAATTTGTTGCCGTTAAGAACATGATTCAGTGAGGGTTCATCACCTGATTTACCACGTTTAGTTAGAAATACTTGTGAGCATTGCAATACTCTAAAGCAGATTATCCCTCAAGTTATAAGTCAAGGAAACTATCTCTTTAGCAATTTTTTAAAACAAAGTAGCCCGTTACTAGCTAACATTTCATGTCTTATGCACTTGCATTTTTATTTATTTAATTTTTATAAACTTTAGTAAAATGCTTTTATAACTGCCAGAAATTTTAGCACATTGACAAGATGCTCAAGGGTGTGTATTTGAGGGCTAGGAGTGTGTGTGCTGCTATCTACCCTCACATGCAGATGAGGGAGCAAAAGACACCCCTTTTCCTGCCCCACTTCCTTGATCTTCCAGTGTGACCTAGAAGGGACTGAATCTTGTTGCTATATTCTTTCATTTAACTCAACTGAAATTATCATTAAACTGTTTAAGCAAAATGTACTAAATTTTTTCTATGAAATATAAAATCACATTATTCTAACACTATGGCTGGCTAAATTACAGTTGGAAATTGCATGTTGTTTCTTCTGTCTAACATTATTTTGTAAAACACTTTTCATGTATCTTTAGCCTCACGTTTATCACCTTAATGGCTCCATAATGATCCCTGAGATGATATATCTTAGATTATATAACTATTCCCTAACCATTAGCTATTTGTATTTCTGATTTTTTCTTCTGCTTTTAGCAATAACATTGTTATAAACATCTTCATACAAATAGCTTTATTTTTTCATCATTTCAATCTTTTCTGTAGTAGGGCAAAGTTCCCCAAACTAATTTATTTAGTCAAAATATATGCACTGGGTTTTTTAAAACTTTTTATTATGGAAATTTTTAAACATATACAGAAGTGGAAAATATTATCATGAACTTGATGTACCTATCCTCCCTGCTTCAACAATTATCACCTCATGGTCACCCTCCCACTTTTGCCTCACCTCATCTTCTATCTAAATTGGATTCTTTTGAAGCAAATCGCATACATCTATCATCTCAGTTATAATCATTTTTGGGGGGCTAAATACTGTCTGTCTTATTGTCCTCTGGAAATTCAAATGAATTTTCAACCCGAAAATCCAAATATGACATAACACCAAAAGAATTAAACAGAAAATAAAGATGCATTGGACTTCATTAAAATTAAAAATTTTGCTCTGGATGATTCTGTTAAGAAGATGAAAAGATAAAATTGCATACAGGAAGAAAATATTTGCAAATTACATGTGTGGCAAAGAACATATAGCTATTCTATCTATCTATCTACCCATCTATTATAAAGAACTCTCAAAACTCAACATTTAAAAATTCAGTAGAAAACAAGCAAAGGACATAAACAACATTTCACTGAAGAGGATATACAAATGGTAAGTAAGCACATGAAGAGATGTTAACATTACTAGTCCTCAGGGCAATGCAAATTAAGATCACGATCTATCAATACACTCATTAGAGCAGCTAAAAAAAAAAAATAGTGACGATACCAAATGCTTCTGAGGTTGTAGAGAAACTAGATCCCCCACACACTGCTACTGGGATTGTAAAACAGTATACAGCCACTCTGAAAAATAATTCTCCACTTTCTTAAGAAAACTAAATATATGCTCACCATATGGCCTAGCAATTGCACTCCTAGGAATTTATCTCAGAGAAATAAAAACGTACTCCACACAAAAATCTGTGTATAAATTATCATAGCAGCTTTATTTGTAAAAGCTAAAAGACTGGAACATTCTGATTGTTCTTCACTAGGTGAGTGGTTAAACATACTGTGGTACATCCATTCCAGGAAATATTACTCATCAGTAAAAAGGGAATAAACAGTTGTTACTTCCAACAATTTGGATGGATCAAAGCCAATATTCTGAGTGAAAAAAGCCAACCTCAAAAAGATCACATATTGTATTATTCCATTTATATGACATTTTAAAAATGACAAAAAGGGTGATATGAGGGAATCTGTTACGGTGATGAAATAGCCTCATATTTTGACTGCCATGGTGGTTATAGTGTCATCACATTTATACCTGTGATAAAGTCCCACAGGATTATATACACACATTTTACCAATGTCAACTTCCTGGTTTTGGATATTGTACTATAGTTATGTATGATGTAAACACTGGGGGAAATTAGGTGAAAGAAATATGGGACCACTCTATTCTACCTTTGCAAATTCCAGTGAATCTATAGTTATTTAAAAATAAAAAGTTAAAAATTCAAATATGGATTTTTTTGTATATATTTTTGACTTTGAGTTAAATTGGAGAATAGAGTGCTGCAGTGTTGAGATTCTGCTCTCACCATGGAGTAATCTATGTAACAATCATCTCTTTAGAATTTCTTAGAACTTTAAAAAAAAAAAATCACCCTGTGGTAGAAGTTACAAGACACTGCTTCATATTGAATTTATTTAAGGAATACTTGGCAAGTCTGCCAGATCTTTCTATTAAAATGGGATCCTTTCAGGGAATTTTCTGAGTAGATGTGACTGAAATCATAAAGAGTTGCTCTTTCCTCTTTGCCAAAAGGCATTTTATTTGGGAAGAAAAATCCCGAGGAACATACTTCTACTTGTCCATATTTATTACAGCTGAAACTTTGAGAGACACTGACAATTATGACATTTAATCTCTTAAAATTTGTAACTTGATATATAAATATTTCAACTATCAAATCAGCATAAATATATAAGAATAGAAACATGAGTAGAAGGGACACATACGATAAGAAATATTCAGGCAGTCTTATGAAGGCAGCAATGTAGTTAAGAGGAAATATACATATGTACTTATGCACACACACACACACACACACACACACACTACCATACACAAGAACACACACATGACTACATATTTTAGGAAACCTAGCCCAGTTCATCTCCCATTGAAACTACCAAGTAAAGACTGCAATAACAACAAACCCCCAACCTTCAGACCCAATAAGCTTCTTTCAGGATTCATGTACTTTTTATGCTATTTGATACTGATGACCTTCTTGAGATTCTAGACTCCTGACATTTGGGGACTCCACTTTCTCTTGCTTCAAACTCTATCTCCTTGATTATTTTTATTAGCCTTGTTTGTTCAGGCTTTTCTTTTTCCACCATTACTTACATGTTGGGTTCTCAATGTCTTGTCCATAGCACTCTTCTCTGCATACATAGTCTCTCTGAGGAATCATATCTGTAGTTTTCATGTTCACGGATATGCTGATGACCTCCAAATTTGTATTTCTAGCCTCACCTTTTCCTACATTCAGCAGTCATATGTTCAATGGCTAACTGCATATTTCACCAGGATGTTCTACCAGCATCGTGAGTTTCCTGTGTTCAAAGAAGAATTCATTATGTATCTTACCAGACCCTCCATTCCCCACATTGTTGAACATACTTCAAAGTGCCAATGTCAGAAATATTGGTACCCAACCTTTACTTTCACTGTCACCCCACCCAATCAATCCCAACGTCTTATCTATTCTGTCATCTTAATGTCTCCTGAATCTGTCATCCGCTCTGAGCCCAATGTCACTGCTCTTAGTTCAAGCTATTTTCATTTCTTGCCTGATCTGCTTCAGTAATCTCCTGACTGTTCTTCCAACCTCCAGTTTCATACCCTTCTCTCCGCCCCACCTCAATCTATCTTCCATACTTTTCCGGAAGATTTTTCTAAAGCACCTATCTGTAATACCCTCCCGTTGAATGCACTTCAGTGGTTTTTCATTGCTAACAGGACTTTCATCAATCGGTCTATCCCTGGACTCACTTTTTTCCTCTCATCAACAAGCACCTATCGTTGGCCATACTGATAAACAAGCAGTTCCTTCAGACCAGGCTTCCCATGACTCTGAGCCTATTCTTGTTCCTACAGGCCCCTGTGCCTGGAATGCACTCTCTTTAGCCCCACCTGCAGAGTATCTACTTGTCCTTTAAGACTCCGATTGTTATCTCCTGCATAGAGCTTGTTTGACACCCAAATACACTTGGCTACTCCCTCCTTTGTATTCCCTCTGCATCCTACATAACCAGCCACTGTCTTATCTGAATGACTAATTTATCCATCTCCCTCCACTGAACTGTGAGTCCTGAGGAAAGTACTAATGTCAAATTTGTTTTTGAATCTCCAGCACCCAGCACAGTGCCAAGGGCACTGTAAAGCCAATAGTCACAGCTAACGTATTTTTAGAAGTTACACTCTCATTTAATTCTGACAACTCTACGCCTTATCCCCCCAAAAAGCCACACAAACTTTACAGGTGAGGAAATATTACTTAAACTATAATTAAATGAACTGAAAATGAACTTGGAGAATATTTATTGAACGAAATATTTTAAAATGGATGAATACCCAACTACACAGTCCTCTCCCTAAGAATAAGACCCTGAAATATCTCTCTGAATTTAGTTCTCTGTAGGAAGGCCACCAGTCCCATATGTTATCCTGACATAAACTTTTGCATTTTATGATCTGGAGAAGGTTTGCAGCCCATTTTTATTATTGCAGTCCATCTTCTGATCCCAAAGCATACTCCAAGACATGCCTGTAAAATTCCACTAACCGATTTTCATGTAAGGACCCCGATATTGTAACCCAGTTGGCAGGTTATTGATCAATTTTCTGGGGTGGGGAGTTGTGATTACTAAATTCTAAAGCCAAAGCCAGAGATAAAAAAAACCAACTTGCTGCCTTTCTGATATAGTACGTTCATAAATAATTCTTCAGGGGCTCCATTGTTTTTAAATGGATTCTTACCCAATACTCAGCACACATTTTTATTCTAAAAGAAAAAGTGCTAGAGAGTGCATGAGTTTGGAGTCAGAAATCCAAGTTATGAATCTCAAGCCTGCCACTTACTAAGCAGATGATTTTAGATGACTAATGTAATTCTTCAGCTTCAATTTCTTTAACAGATCAACAAAATATTTATCAATCACCCATAATAGTCTAGCCCAGTGTCAAGCCTTGTATAGGTGTGGAATTATGTCTGCAGGAAATGGTTGTTGTAGAGGTTTAGATGGACAGTGCCTACTGGAACATAGACAGCACTCAACATTCAAAGTTTTGGGTGCTTTTCTTTTCATACATGGCAAGAATAAAAGTGACTATTTACTAATCTATACTAATAAAAGGGTAATATGCTAATTAGACCAGACATCTTCTTGACAACCTTCCAGATGTCCTTCCGGACAAAGCCATGGTGGTGGGGCCAAGGCAGAGGCAGTTAGGGGTGATCAGGCCAGCAGGGGAGAGCAGTTAGGGGGATCAGGCTGGCAGGGGAGAGCAATTAGAGAGATCAGGCAGGCAGGCAGGTGAGCGGTTAGGAGCCAGCAGTCCTGGATTGTGAGAGGGATGTTCAGCTGCTAGTTTAGGCCCGATCCCAAAGGATTGGGCCTAAACTGGCAGTCAGACATCCCCCAAGGGGTCCCGGATTGGAGAGGGTGCAGGCCGTGCTGAGGGACCTCCCCCCGTGCATGAATTTTGTGCACCAGACCTCTAGTCTTATATAATAAAAGCCTAATATGCAAATTGTTCAACTGGGAGTTCGACCACTCGCTATGACGTGCACTGACCACCAGGGCACGGCACGGAACATGGCAGGTGTCAGCAATGTGGTGCTGGCAATGGGCAGCAGTGGAGGCACTGCCGGCCCCGATGGGTCCCAACGAGAGCAGGACTGCGGCAGGATGGTGGAGCAGGTGAGCAGGTGGTGCCAGGCCAAGGCGGGTGTGAGTGGGAGCCCAATGAACTGAGGAAGCCAGGTGGGGGTCCTGGCCCTGACTGATTGCCCCACAGGTGGGATGGTGGAACAGGTGAGGGGGCGGCATCAGGCCATGGAGGGGTGCCAGGAGGGGCTGTGGGGCTGCAAGGCTGGGGGCACAAGCTGGGGCTGTAAGCCTGGGGGCACGAGCTGGGGCCCGATCCCCACAGGCCACCTTGAGGGACCCCACTTGTGCACGAATTCGTGGACTAGGCCTCTAGTAAAGAATAACTTAAATTGTACTTAAAATTAATTCTTTGTTAAAAATTTAAAAGAATTAAAGATTATTAGCAAAGTACTCAAAAACAATAGTTTAAACATATATGTGTAAAAGTTTAAATATGCACCTGAAAAGCTTGAAAATCAGTAAGTAAATTTTGGACTTTTGGGCTTTTAACAGTTGGAACTCCATTCGGCTGGCAGTTGTGAAAATACAACATTATAAGTCGATCTTGGGATAAATAAAAAAAGCAAAAGATAATATTGCTTTTGTATATATTTGCATAGTGTTTTCTAAATGAGAAATATGGAACTGTAAGAAAAAAAGAGAGAGAGAGAAATGTCACAATGATCTAAAGAACACTGCTGAGAGTTTATTCCGTGTTTCAAACACTCCCATTCTTCATGATGCCAGCGCCATTGTCCCTCTGTCTAGAGTCTGTCAGCTGTTAGTTGCTATTTTGTGAGCTTGTTTTATGTTCATCGTTAGTTGCGTTTTTTCATTGCTTTGTCTTCCATTTCTCACTTAGAGAAAACAGGGTGCTCTTCTCAAACACCTGTCTTCACTACATGTTTCTATGAGAAAATGTTTTTTGAAGCCTGGGGAATTTTCCAATATTAATAACTGTTAATTAGTTTTAAATGTCTCATGCCTCAGAGGAGATTCTGAAGTTTACCTATGTAAATGTTCACTGCTTAACTTCATTACTTACAGCTTTTAACCTGAGTGAGAAAATTATGAGTTTTTTCTTTTTCTTTTTCTTCAATGCATCATTGGTCCCTTTGTCCCCTCATATCAATTCTCTCTCTCTCTCTCTCTCTCTCTCTCTCTCTCTCTCTCTCTCTCTCTCTAAAATCCAAACCCCAGAAAGTGGAATTAATTTTTTTCTCTGGTGCTACACATGAAACTCATTTTCCCTTTTTCTATTTTAATGAGTTAGCTAAATATGCTTCATATTATTCCTGTGTTTGTGGTTCACTTATAGAAATAAATGTTAATTGCATAGTTTTTTAAAAAGATGCTATTAATGTTATCTACATTGCATATATAATATTGTGAATATAAATCTAAAACCACCACACTTTGACTTTCTTAAGCTGCTTGTTAAAGTGCTATATTAATTCTTATCACAACAATACCCCCGTGTCATATAAAAAACATATTTTATAAAATGCTCTGATAATGAAGCCATGATAACAGGAATATAATTCTCTTAACCTGGCAGCTCATCACCCCCCCCCAAAAATTTTCCCAGATGGTATATTGCCAAGATTCATGCTGCTGGATGTGCATAAAGAAGAGACCACATATTGTTCTGCAACCACAATCTAGTATTATTAAACAATAAGAAGACAGATGTACAAACAGCTTTTGAATTGAGTATAATTATTTAAATTATTTGAAATATCCTTAAATAGCTTCTCTCAAAACTTATTTCCATTTGAGAATTTATGCCATTGCTGTCTTTCTTTCAAGGTCTTTGTGTATTGCTTCTTGTCAAAGATTAATTTGAATTAATCCCATTTTTCAGCTTTACATTCATTGCATTCCAATTAGTCCATTGGGCCCTCAATACTAGTCAAGGTTGTAAACCAGTACTCTTCAAGACACCCATAAATCTGCCTTTCATTCTAAACCTCTACAGAATGGCAGAATTTCAGAACAATCCCAGTCAAATTGAAGATGATGGTATTCACCAGCCACTCACAACCAGGACTGTGTACAGGCAGAAAGCTCATCAGATCTCCCTGAATAATGGCTGGGTTTTCATACATACGATTAGGTAATGTTCTTCAATGAAATAAAATTTATGTTTGATATCTTTTCATCTCCCCTAAACATAAAAGCTGTAAACAGCCACAACCCTTTGAAAATGGAATGGCCTTCTGCGACCCTCAGGCTGAAATTTAAGAGTTTTTTTGCGGCTGATTCATTTTCATTCCCATGGAAACAGTCACCAGGAACGATTCTGCTGTCATTATTTTCCAGCACGCAGCCTGGTCCTAGTGATCTGGTGCCGTGTCCATGGAACTCAGAAAGGAAATGAGCATCAATCTTAAGGAATGAATTCAAATAACTGTCAACTGATAGGTTGAAAGTCAGATGCTCCCAAGAAATCTGTCTCTTAAAAAATATATACTTTAATGTATTTCCAATTATAAAAACAATTTATTGCATAAAACTCTGAGGGGATTAATAAGAAACTACAAATAGTTATTACCTAGGGAGAAATGGGAACTGGGAAGAAGAGAGGATGGAATGGAAACTCTGTAGTTTCTCTTTTAGCTTTTTTTTTTTAACATACATTTTTAAACACAGAAAAAGAGAATAAAGTGAGTCCCACATACTCATTACTCGACTTTAACACTTATCTACTTATGGCTAATTTTGTTTTATCTATACTCCCACCCCCCACCCCTTTTCCTGGATTATTTTCAAGCAAACTTCAGACATTATACAATTTTATCAACAAATATTTAGTACTTACCTTTAAAGTATAAGAGCACATTTAAAAATATAAACACACTACTAGTATTATTACATGTTAACATTTTAACAATAACTTAAATATCATAAGAGTCAGTGTTTAAAGTCAGTGTTTTTTTTTTTTCATATGGTTGGTTTGTTTATGTCATGACCCAGATAACATTTAATTACTAAATCCTCTATTTCCCCCTCCTTTTCTTTTTTAATTTTCCCCTTGAATTTTATTTATTCATACTTTTTATTATTAAATTTATTGGTGTGACATTGGTTAATAAAATTACATGTTTCAAGTGTACAATTTTATAATATAGCATCTATATATTGAATTGTATGATGTTAATGCTCAAAGTCAAATCTCCTTTCATCACCATATTAAACTTTATTTTTTAAGAGTGTAATAATTTCCTATATTCCAGATTTTGCTGATTGGTTCCATGGTGTCCTTTTAAATGTTCCATTCTTCCCACTGTATCTGTAAACTGAAGGTTATGTCTAGAGGCTTGAGCTGATACAGGTTTGATATTTTGACAAGATTTCATATACAGCATTCCATTCTCTCACCAGGAGATAGAAAAATGTCTGCTTGCCTTTCTTTTTTGTGATGTTAGCAGAGATGGCTGAATGTTGCATAAATCCATTACTTCATTGGAGATTTGAACTAAGTCAATGAATAAGTCATCTACCAAAAAATTAATTTAAAATATTTATTAGTTCGGAAAAAGAAAGTAATACAGTAAGATCACACCATAATGTAATAAGTGGACTCTAAAAAAAAAAAAATTCAAACATGTAGAATGGCCTGAGCAAGCATGGGTAACAAGCTTGCCTGCCATACTGGAAGTCCAACCTGGTTCTCCAAATCCCTCTGGTCCCAGATGTGGTTTGATGCCACCTGGTGGTAGATGCCCACTCTGATATAAATATGGATGAGGATGTGTGGGTCCTGTAGCTAATAGGGACTTCCAGGGACCTTCTAATGAGCTGGTGTCCATTTTGTCAACCTGATCTAGAGAAATCAGGCTTAAGAATCCTGGGACAACATGACACACTTCAAGTTGTCTGTTTTTCAGGAAGGGACTGTCTACCATTTCCTTGGCAGGTTCTCCCTCTCTTCAATTTTCTTACAACCGTCCATCTCCTAGAACATAAACATTTTAGCAAAATGGGACTTGGCTGAGGAGTGTGGCCAATTGTTAATGGCATTGTGGCCTAATTCATATTGTTGCATGATGAATTTTACTGTACATGCATAAATTGCGAAGAAAATAAGTCACTCATAAACTTGCCATGCCACCATTTTGAAGTATCTTCTTCCAGATATTCCTCTAATGTTCTTACATATACACCCACATACAACCAGATCAGTGCGCTTCCAGGCTCTGTTTTGAAAAATGACACAGGTTGTAGCAGACGCATACTGGAGCGGCTCCCTTTTTATAGGGCAGTGTTGGCACTGCCCACACTATACCTTTGCCCAGCTGATTGAATCAGCTTTTCTGTCTGTCCTGTGCTGGAAAAGCCAAGAGTCAGCCCATAGCAAGTTTATCAGACTGATGATGTGCCATTTGGAATTAATCTCAAAAATTTACAGTCTACTAAATCTGCCTTAAATACTTTTCCTATACCAAGGTGGAATAATAATTAGTAAGTTCATATTCTTACTATACCTGTCTCCAAAAAGATTATTGAATCTGAAAGACAGGTAATTGCACTTTATCTTAGGTTACATTAAACCTATGATCTGTCAAGCATTGACAGTCACATGATTTAAATTCTTGCTTTCAGCTAATTTTAAACATGTTTCTTTAGGTTCTAAATGTCCTGAATGGGAGTTTTTGGCAGAAATGACACTAAGTATGGTAAACTGTTTATAACCAGGAGCGTCTCCTTCCCTCTTTCTTCTCTTTTGCCACTTAGGGCACGAATGGCCAAATGGAAAGAACATGGAGGTGATGGGTCAGGCAGCCATCCCCCAGCTCAGCTCTGGCATCAGTCAGCACCTCAAGGCTGGTCCACTTCCTGAGCTTTGCTGAGCCGCACTTTCCTTACCTCTAATTAGGAAGTAACCACACATAATATGTATGTGCCCTGCCTGGGGATCGAACCCACAACCTTGGCATTTGGGGACAATGTTCTAACCAACTGAGCTACCTGACCAGGACACAATTCTAATCTTGTTCATTACAAGTTGAGAAAAAGGACACACTGAATATATTCATATTCTCTATAGATGTAGCTGTGAACAAAATCAGCTCCATCTCTGTGTCCGGATTTCATTTTTGACTTTTATGCTGTGACCTTTGGCCAACCTCACTGTCCTTAGCGAGCATATTTAAAGCCTTCTAGTTGCTGATTATCTATGTTCCTTCAAATGTAGCCTTAAATATTTCTGCAAGGAATGGCATGACAACCGAGATAAATATAACACTGGTGAGAGTATCAGTCATGAGCAATCACTCACCACAAGACCCCTGGTGCCACTGCATTGTTTGTCCCTTTGTCTTGTCAGTCATTAGTACCTGAGTTATAACGTAAAAAAGTTCTGTAACAGGAGCCTGGCAGTGGAGAATAATGTGTGCAGAACTGCCGGGTCATCTGTCTGCGCTGACCCTATCTCTCTGTAAGTAAATTACCCTCTAATAAAGTCTGCTATAGTCTATGGAGTTGCCTGCTTTGGTTTTCAGTTGGACAATACCTTCTCATTACAGTGGCCATTACACCTTTGCCCCACAGTCTGACAACCACAATATTAACAACTTTGTTTGGTGGTATTATGCGTGGTGGTTTTCATTTTCTTCTTGGTGCTTTTCTGTAGTTTTAAATATTCCCATCCATCTTGTACTAAAATGGATGGGGATTTTATGCCTATAAAAAAGTTATTTATTTACTCAATAATTATTACTGAATACCTATCATGTGCCAGATACTCTAATTCTAGGGACACAATAGTCAACACAAGACAAACATTTCTTAACTTGCAGAGCTTATTTGTAGTAGGGTGAGGGCACAGAAGACAAACCAATAAACAAATTAAATACATAGTATGTCAGATGATGATACACATTTTGGGAAAGAGAAAAAGAAAAGAAAATTAGGGAAGGGAGATAGGTGTGCTGGGGACTGGAAGAGAGGGAAGGCTATATGTTGGGAAAGTATATAAATTTCAACTGAGTGCTTTTGAATTTCAAGTCCATGCTGGTGGCCACAGGTGGTTTCAAGAAGTAAATAATTATTAGGCCCAGAGTAGCTCAAGTATCATCATATAATCATAGAAAAGGCAGCATGCCTGGTGCACAGGGGATGTGGCCTAGATGGTGACCTAAGTGTAGAGAGCCAACGGCTCTAGCTGAAATCCAGTAATCAATCTGGATTGTTCAACTGTAACTATATAATGTACTAGAGGCCAAGTGCATGAAAATGCATGCACTCAGGGAGGTCCCTCAGCATGGCCTGTGCCCTCCAGCAGCCAGGAGCCTTCGGGGGATGTCCACCTGCTGGCTTAGGCCCTCTCCCCAGGGGATTGGGCCTAAGCTGGCAGTCAGACATCCTTCTGGCAGCCCAGGAGCCCTTGGGGGATGTCTGACTAATGGCTTAGGCCTGCTTGGGCCTAAGCCATTAGTCAGACATCCTTAGCACTGCTGCAGAGGCAGGAAGGGCTCCTGCCACAACCGCTGCGCTTGCCAGCCGTGAGCCCAGTTTCTGGCTGAGCAACACTCCCCCTGTGGAAGTGCACTGACCACCAGGGGGCAACTTCTGCATTGAGCATCTGCCCCCTCGTGGTCAGTGCACATCATAGTGATTAGTTGTTCCTGGTTGTTCCACCTTTAGAGTCAATTTGCATATTGCCCTTTTATTATATAGGATTATTATATAGGATTATTCTAATTAAGATCTTTGCACAAGCATTTGTGACAAAGCAGAAAAGTGCATCTCAGCATATATCTTGATAATGTAGAGAAGCAAATTTTGCCACCCTAGAAAGTATCTCTTTAGCGTGAAGGTTATTTTATTTTTAAGAAACAAAAGGCTGAGGAACAACCTTTGGCCTTCCTCCAACCTTAAATGCCTATGGGAATTTAAGATAGAAGACCTGCTCCAGGAAGAACTATGGTCATAGACAAGCATAGTATAGTATGACTAGTGTGGTAAACAGGGAGGAACCTAGCAAGATCAAAATCCTCTCTGTGACCCATTGTCTCTAGATGGCCCAGAAAACATTTGTTTACTAAAAATTAATTATTTTCATCTCCTATAAATTGCCTTATTTACCTTTGAAGTCTCAGGTCCCTACCTCCTTCTCCTTACTCCAGAATGACATATATACTTCATGGTGCCTTGCTATGTTTGGAATTTTTATGTTTATGTGAATTCTCCCAAAAACACATATTAAAATTTAATTTTCTCCTGTTAATCTGCCTTATGTCATTTAATTCTTAGACCAGAAGGATCTAGAAGGGTAGAGTAAAATTTCTTCCTCCCCAACAATAAGATAGGGGAGGAAGAAATTAGATAGACAGATAGATGATAGACATAGAGATACACTGACAGATAGATAGATAGACAGATAGATGATAGATACATAGATAGATTGGAATGGATTAGTCACCCATTCACAATACTGCTTTCCCTGGGAAAGTGAAGGTGTCCTTCTTCCTCTCTCCTCCCAGCTTGACCCCACCCAGCCAGGCGTCCAGAAATGTGCAGCACGGACAATGAAGCCTGCGTGGAGGTTGTGCCCGTCTAGAATGCTGTGTACTTTTCCCTTCCTGGGTAGAATGGTGAGCCAGTTGGCATCAAGAAGGTTTTTTGGAACCCTAAAAATTTCCCCTGCTCTTCTGATAGTGACTTTCATATCGTGCCATGTTATTTTTTTGCTTAGAAGTTGGCTTTGCCCTCTGGGGCTGCTATAACAAAATATCACATACTGGATGGCTTATAAACTACAAACATTTATTTTTTACAGTTCTGGTTGCTGGAAGACCAAAATCAGAGTGCCAGTATGGTTGGGAGAGGGCCCTCTTATGGGTTGCAGACTGCCAACTTCTCCCTATATCCTCACAGGAAGAGGCTAGGAGGGCACTAATCCCATTCATAAGGGTTCCACCCTCATTACCTAAGCACCTCCCAAAGGCTCCACATTTTAATGCCATCACATTGGGTATTAGGATTTTAACAGATAATGGGGCGGGGGGGCAAGAGCACTTAAACTATGAAAGAAGTATTCCTAGAATTCTACATTTACTAGTACATTTAAACAAATGCACAAAGTGCATTTCAAGCCCTAATATAAATTATTTTATGCTGCTTTATGAAACTAGATGTTTATAAATTGATGAAAAAAAGCAATTTATTTAGCTCGAAGGATTTTGATTAGTAATTTATAATTGCTTCATCTATAACTGCTATGAATGTTTTAAATTGTGTTTAAGTGTCTGTATATGCACCATTTCTGACCCAGATATGGCATGTCTGGAATAAAATCAGCACCTGATAAATGATGTCTGTGATCATGAGGATGACATGAAGATGATTAGAGGGATATTGACAAACCAATTTCTGCTAAAGCATAACAATATTGCAGCAATGTTTTGCATCTCCCAGAAGTATTTGTGTTTAAAATGAGGACCACATAGAGATGATAGGAAGAATCTAGAATAAATGTTGAATGGTGTAATTTGAGGACCTGACATTTGAAGGTGAGTGTAGGGTTGGCCCTACATCCTCCAAACTGGCCACATGATCATCTATAAACTCCGACTCTATAGAAACCCAGCACTGATTTTAGAACCTTGGTATCAACTAAAATAGTCATCCTTGTTCTGCATCTCAAGGGCATGAAGAACTTCTCTCTCCACTGTCCCATGTCCAGAAGCTTCATTCTTCTCTAGGGTATAGGAAACTAGCTCTCCTCTATGGATCCTACTTCCACCTACAGACCAGGAAAGGGAGGATATAGGGATAGGATAATTAAATCTGATGCCTTATAAGGGACATCAAGACTATTGAATCCAAGCCTCTGGACATATATTTCAATCGCTTTTACTACATGTTAAAGATAAAGGAGAAATGGATTCCGCACAATTACACATTAATTATCTATGGCTCTTTGGCCCCTGCACAGTGTCAGGAGTTTTGACATCCTCAAACTATCTTCTGATGGATATAGAAAGAAAAATATAGCAAGTAGGATTTTTTAATATTCTTAAAATATAAAAGGTTTCTAATTATGGCACATTATTTTATTACTTGAAAAAAATTAGCACTGTAATATTCAATTAATTCATAATTTTAGATAATTTAACAGAGGCTAGCCACAAGTTTATTTTTGATTGATTTGTATTAACTACCATTTACTAGGCTAATTAAGTTGGGAAAGATAACAAGGAGAATGCTTAAATGACTTTTAAAAATAGTTTCCAAGTATTCTTAAATACTTTGAAAGCTACCATTTATATATCAATACTTAATTAATAATTAAATAGTAATAATCATTACCTATTCATGAAAGTAGTTTCTTTAGTGGTTTTTACTGGGCACCTTAGAGATAACTCTTTCTGAATCATTATGGATATTTATGATTGTTTGGATGCTTTCAATTTTAAGTAAACAGAAACTCAACTTGAGCAAGCTTAGGCTAAAAGGATGATTTGTCACTTTGTTAATTGCAGAAAGAACACCACTTGAGCTGTTCTCCTGGAATAACTGGAACCAGAAAAGGAATAAATCCCTCTCCTGCCTTTGGCAGGCTTTCCTTATATGGAACAGTGTCATGGCTACCCTTAGTGGCAGGTCTCCATTTCATTCCACCCACCACTAGGAGAAACTACAACTATTTCTCTCTGTTCCCAAATTTAAAATTCTGGTAATGGTTAGTGGTTGTCACAACTTGGGTCAGATGTCCACCCCTGGACAAATCAGTGTTATGGTTGGGTCAACTTAACCACTTGTGTGTAGATTAACTATGCTAATATAAAAATAAACTTATTTTAAAAAAAACCACACCTTAAATATGTAAGTAAATGAAAGGTGTCCCATGTTCCTCTATGGGAATCCTCAGTAATTCAAATTGCTCATTCACTCAACAAATATTTACTAAGAATTCTTATGTGTCAAACACTTGATTAAGCAATAGCAATTCTCCCCCAAATATTTATAATTTTATTGTAATTAATAAAAACCCAAGATGAATGTTTTAAGGACATTGACAAGTTGATTATAAAGTTGATAAGGAAGTGACTGTGCATAAGAATAGTTTAAACATTTGTTGAAAGATGTCATTTTCCATATATGTTGATACAATATATGATACAACTACAACATAAAGGGAGGGAGGAACCTACATGCTGGTAAGGATTTTAAATCCCATTTGAAGTGGTAAAATATTGATTCTAAATAGTGAAAAGTTAAGTGTAGCCACTAAAAAACTGTTAGAAAATGTAGTAAAAGCACAATAGATAAATTAAAATTTTCAAATAACCCAAAGAAAAGTGGAAGAGGAGAAACAGGTGAATGAACTACTGAAGAAACAAACAGAAAACAAAAAATAGAATGCTAGACCTAAATACAAAGATATAAATAATTACATTAAATGTAAATGGTAAAAATACATCAATTAAAAAAGAGATTTTCAGAATAAATTTATTAACATGTGCAATGTACAAATATATGGGAGAACTCACTGATGAGTAACTAAGGGCTGATTAGAACTCGAACTCATAGAGTATCTTAATAAAGAACAATTAATTTGTAGAGAAGGGTTGGCAAATTGTGGGAAGATAAGTATATGGGGAAACTAGTGGGCTAATCAGTAAGGTTAGTTTGTGTAGATTCTTTCTCAGCAGCATCTACTTTCCAGTGATAAGGTTGTTATCCCCTTCCTAGAATGGGAGTTAGGAGGACACCTTCACAAGGGGAATGCGTGTTCTGCTTTCAGGCAAGTGGGGTGAGGAGGGGCGGGGGCAGAGAGCTCAACCTCTATTTTTCTCAATTGTCTTCAGCTCAAAATAATCCTTATGCCAGCATGGCTTATTTTGAGGAGGCACATCCAGAACCTCTTCAGAGCACAGGGAGGATCTTATTTGAAAGAACCCCGTTAGTTCTCCCTGGGGCCATGCTAGAAGTTTTCAGGCTGCTTCCAGATTTCTCCAGAAAGGTACCTCACACCCCATTGCCACTCTTTGGTCCCAGGCATCAGGCCCCAGGGTGTGAGGCTATATATTTTCAGGCCAATATGAATGGATCTGAAAAACATGGTGGTTTTGAGGTATCACATTTTCCAAGATTCACTTTAGAATTGAAGCTAAGCTTTAATGAGTTAAAAATAATTAATAAGTCCTTTAACAATTTATTATTTGTAAAGGAACATTTATTTCTTTTTAATAATAAAGTGGTTCTATATATTTATAGAAAATATGGAATATGAAGAAAAGTTAAAAGAAGAAAATAAACATAGCTTTTTCCCCCATACAATTTTGGGTTTTGTTTGTCTTACTAAAATAAAATCCAAGCTTATCTACTACATTGTAAGATGTTTTTGTCACTTAGTTCATTACATCACAATGATCTCACATCTGGTTCCATAGTGTCCCATTGTATGGATGTAACAATATATTTACCCACTTCTATGCTGCTCAGCATTTAGATTGGTTCTGATTCCTAAAGTCTCTTTAATAACAAAGGAAAGAGAAATCTAAGGGAATGAAAGGGAATTTAGTATTCAAATGTTAAATTTGAATAGAAACTTGGAATTGCTCCTCAGAGTAAAGTACCTAAGGAGCCAATAACTTAATTTCTCTGCACACTGTGTTTGTCTATCAGTGTATCACAACAGCCTCCCATTGACAGCAAGCAGGCCGGACCCAGAGGCAGATCCCTAGACTCAGCACTCTAATTTTATACATTAAAGTCAATACCAGTGTCAATGTCACGGTGTGAAGCTGGGCTTTCCAGTAATCACCCCCTACTTTCAGTTTGTTAAATAGAATTGAAAACCCAATGTTTTCTAGAGGCTCACCACTAAGACTCATGCCAGGGGGCAGCGGGGGGACCAAGGGAGACCTCAACCCAATAACAAGGTCCAGGTCCTTGTCACCACACAAGAAAGAACTGGAGAGCTAGATGGGAAGATCCAGCAAACTAGATTTATTAAAAGGAAAGTACACACTGCAGAGTGAGAGTGGTGACCTGAGAGAATGAGACACCCAGATGGGGTGTGAGTGGACGGCTTTTATTAAATGTAGGCAAGGTGGGGATAGGGTGGTCACCGCTTCTGAAGCTGGTGGGATTCCTGCCAACATGGCTGGTCCTTGTCCCTCCTCTCCAGACAGCCATTTTTGTTTGTTTGTTTTAATCATCCTGGAACCGTCATAATGATGTGGGGGGCAGAGTGGTTCCAAAACCACAATGCAAATTTACTATAATGATATTGTAATGGCCCTGTTGGTCACTTTTAGGTCAACATGGCTGCAGAAGCCAGTTGAGACTGGTTTTCGTTTGTCTCAACTACAGGAAATTGGGGAGGGGGCATCAGGGGAACAGGTGGTCAGTAAAAGTCAGACCTGCAATGTTCCAGCCAAGACAGAAGAGGGAATGGGTAGAGCTTGAGGCCTTTGTTCCTTATTCTGACACTTTCCTGCCTCGAGACTAGATTGGCATTCCCCGAGGAGAGAGGCTCAAAGATGTTTCAAGGCCTATTTCTGCTATGGTGGTTTATTGTGGTGGTTCATTAGCAAAATCTCTCTCGTGCCCTCTCTCTAATGCTAAATATCATAACCCTTGATATTTCTAGTACTTTACAGTTTACAAAGAGATTTCACCTTACTGTTTGATTTGATTGCCACCTCAGTCCTTTGAGATAAGTAGGCAGGTAGATGGAGGTGCCCCCTTCTCTCCTGCCTCCCTTAACTCCAAATTCCATACTAACCGGGCCACACTTCCTGGTGGTCGGGGTAGGCATGTTTTGAGACACCTCCTTTAGGGGAATCTTCTCTCTGACCTTCAGCATCCAGCCTCGTGTGACAAGCTTGCCTAGCAACTGGATTTTGTTAGTAGGCTGGCCATTTTTCTAGCTTTCTTTTCTTCTGCATGTGTAAACACTGAGTGTTCTGGTCTCCAAGGGCTGCTTAGCAGGAAGATCTGGCCTGCTAGCGGAGAAAAAAGATCTTTGAAGCTTAATTGAGCTTAAGCAACACACTGCAGTCCAGATTACTGCAGGGCACAGGCACCGGCCCAGTTAGCAATAAAATGGTCTCTGCTCCCATTTGCCACTGTTATTTGTGTGCGTGTTGTCCCTGCAAATCTTCATCACGCCAGTACTTCTGAGAGTAGTGACTTGTGCTCATATGACAGAGAAGGAGACTGAGACTCAGAATCAGCTGTGACTTGCCCAAGGTCACACGACTGGTAATAATACAGATTGACCTAAAAGTTCTCAGGGTTTCTGTGTTTTGGTCACCACACCGGTTTTCCAGCACTTTCTTGAGCCACGGTCCACTTTGGCTATTCTGTCTTGTCAATAATAAGCAAAGGGAAGAGCCCCTCCTGTGTGTGCAGGTTTTCTGTCATCACTCCCTCACCATGCATCATCCCTTCTCGCCTGGGACCGGAACAGAGATTAAAGCTACTCTTTCCCAAAGCAGAGAATTTCAGTAACTATTTTTGGTTTCTGTGTTGAGGGGTGACAGGGACAGGAGGTAGTTTTCAGCAGCTTCAGGGAAGGATCATAATGAATATATTTTAAAACCCTGTTCCAGAGCATCTCTCTCCTGTACTCTCCTCAGCATAGCCTTTTCTTTTTTTATTTCCTCACCTGAGTTATTTGGCTTTATCACTGAGACAAAGGGGGGTGTGTGTGTGTGTGTGTGTGTGTGTGTGTGTGTGTGTGGTTTGTTTGTTTGTTTTTTGTACCCCCTGAATCTGCTCTAAGCACCATGAAAACAGATGGCATATGAACTGTGTAACAGCTCAACTTTCGACCTTCTTCTATTACACCTGAGAACCTGGCTTATATTTGACCAATTTCCAGTTACGTTCTAACAGACTGTAGGAAAAGTTCTTTGAGTCAATCAAGAGAAGCAACTAGTTTGCACTGAATGATAATCATTTCAGCCCTTCTTATTTGCTTTTTGTTGCATCACAAACAATAAGCCTGAAATAATGGCCTTGTGTTTATAATGAGCATGGAATGTATGCATTGCAATACAGATTTTAAAAGCCAAAGCTGAAGAATGCTTTCTTCTCTTGGTAATATTGCTTTTCATCACCTCTCTATTTTTTAAAACCCACATGGTATAGCCAACTGCCTCATGAAAAGAATAATAGAAGTAGAAAACTGCCATTTTTCTCAATAAATATCACCTTCCCACAATCATAAAGACCATTTGACTTTTATTACTAAGGTCTCCAAAACCACTGTGCACACCTCTCTGCCTATCTGCAGAGCTTCCTCATCACCATCGGGTGGTCAATGAAGTCAACATTTGTGACCTCACAAATAATCCCTCCAGCAGTGGGAGGTTTTCATCATGATTTCCTTTTTCCTAAACCTCTGAATTGTTGGCTGTGGTCTCCAAAATGGTGTTTTTAGTGTTTGTGTGGCTGAGCATTGGTGGATAAAGAGCTAAAAGAGCGCAGCTGGTGTTGCTCAGTGGTTGAGCGTCAACCCAGAAAACAAGAGGTTGCTGGTTCAATTCCTAGTCAGGACACATGTCCTGGTTGTGGGCTTGATCCCTGGTGGGGGCCATGCAGGAGGCAGCCAATCAATGACACTCCTCTCATTGATATTTCTATCTCTTTTTGCTTTTTATATATATTTGTATGGATTTCAGAGAGGGAGAAACATCAATGATGAGAGAGAATCATTGATTGGCTGCCTCCTGCATGCCCCCCACTGGGGATTGAGTCCGCATTGTGGGCATGTGCCCTGACTGGAAATCGAACTGTAACCTCCTGGTTCATAGGTTGATGCTCAACCACCGAGCCATGCCCAGCCAGGCTATGTTTCTATCTCTCTATCCCTTTCCCTTCCTCTCTCTCTAAAAAAATGAATAAAAACATTTTTTTAAAAAAGCTAGAGGAAAAACTGCAATCAAAGGGAAGGAATCTGGCCTCTCCCCAACTTGGAAAAAAACACACAAAAAACTTCAATCAGGGCCTTGCAACACATATGAGAGTGTATTACCCAGGTGAGGCACACACGTGGAAGCCAAAGATCTCACACGTCTTTCAAATATGTGAGCATTCTGGTTTCTGAATGAGGTCCAAGGACAGGAGGGGGGTTATGTATAAGAATAAAGGGATAATCAATCAGATGCCTAGTTACTTTGTGTTGTCATACCACTTTTTTTTTTTCATTGTGCTATCATGCAATTATCTTTGAATCTCTGTGATGTCATTTTTCTCCCTTGTAACTCCAAGTTCTCAGATGTGGCTCATCATGCTACTTGTAATGGGTATGCTTTCCAGAGGCTCATGGTGTAAATTCAATTAGATTTGTAATATTAGGTGAGGAGAGATTGTAAATGATTTCCTCAGTGAGTTGGCAGCCCCAATCCTAGTATTCTCAGTAGAGGGGATGGCCAGCTGAAAAGGGGGATTGCTTTTTAAGATCTCTAAGAGCTGATACTATTGGGGCAAATGCCCTCTACATTGAGGTCCTCTCCAACCTCAAGAGAAAGGGCGAAGTATAACCATAATAGTAGAAATGACATTGTTGGTGGGAGAAGCAGGTCTTCTGTGGCTGATATTACACACTTTGGGGGCCATCACCCTCTCATGAGGTCACTGTAACACCCCTCTGATTGTCAGCAAAGGCAGGTCACTGGACGGGAACTTGGAGTCCTGGCAGCAACCTCCAGAGCAGGCATGGGATTAAGTACCACTGTAAGCATCACTTTTGCTCCTTTGGTTCAGAAGAGGCACAGCTCCACTCTGGAAGGATTTGGAACCAGTAATTTGAGAGACCAGCTTTCCGTTAGAAGGCTTGGTGGGTACGCTCATTTTCAAGGGCAGGTGGTTATTCTCACTTAAGGATAAGTGAAAAAAACAGCTTAATTATTGCCAACTAACTTAGGTGGTACCATGAGTTAAACTGTGTCCTCCAAAAAAATGTTACCTTAGAGTCCTAATCCTCAGTACCTCAGAATGTGACCATACGTGGAAATAGGGTCTTTACAGTGGCAATCAAATTAAAATAAGGAGAATAGGGTGGGCCCTAATCCAATATGACTGGTGTTGTCATACCACCTTTTTTTTTTTTTTTCATTGTGCTATAAGGATAAAAATGGGATATTTGGCTCTAGCCGGTTTTGTTCAGTGGATAGAGCATGGGCTTACAGACTGAAGGGTCCAGGGTTTGAGTCCAGTCAAGGGCACATATCTCAGTTGCTCCTGGCCCTGGTTGGGGACATGTGGAAGGCAACCAATCGATGTGTCTCTCTCACATTGGTGTTTCTCTTTGTCTCTCCCTCTCCATTCACTCTCTCTAAAAATCAATGGAAAAAATAACCTCAGATTAAAAAAAAATAATAATAAAGAAAATAAAAAGGGGATATTTGGCCTTAGCCAGTGTTGCTAAGTGGTTAGAGCATCAGCCATGCACCGAAAGGTCACAGATTGGATTCCTGATAAAGGGCATGTACCTGGGTTGTAAGTTTGATCCTTGGCCCTGGTCGGGGGGTGTGCAGGAGGCAACCAATAGATGTGTCTCTCACATAAATGTTTCTTTCTCCCTTTCTCCCTCCCTCTCTTCCACTCTACCTAAAATCAATGGAAAAATATCCTTGAATGAGGATTAACAAAAGAGGGGGTGGGGATTTGAACACAGAGACATGCACATCGGGGAGAACGGCATGTGAAGATGAAGGCAGAGATTAGAGTGGTGTATCTACAAGCCAAGGTATGCTGAAGACTGCCAGCAGACCACCAGAAGGTAGCAGAGAGGCATGAAACAGATTCTCCTTCCCAGTCCTGGAAAGGAACCAGCCCTGCTGACACCTTGATCTTGAACTTCCAGTTGCCAGGACTGTGAGACAACAAATTTCTGTTGTTAAAGCCACCCAGTTTGTGGTACTTTGTTACAGCAGCCCTGGGAAACTAATACAGGTGGTAAACTAGTTATAGAAAAACTGGAGGCCCGGTGCACAAAAATCCATGCACTCAGGGGAGGGGGGACGGTTCATCAACCAGCCTGCAAGAGCGTGAGAGCACAGTCTGGGAGCCCGGCCCATGGGGAGCGGGCCTAAGCTGGCAATCGGACATCCTTAGCACTGAGCCTCTCCCGCCACTGCTGCTGCGCTTGCCAGCCGTAAACCCGGCTTCTGGCTGAGTGGTGCTCCCCCTGTGGGTATGCACTGACCACCAGGGGGCAGCTCCTGCATTGAGCATCTGCCCCTGGTGGTCAGTGCGCATCATAGTGACCGGTCATTCCACTGTTTGGTCAATTTGCATATTAGCCTTTTATTATATAGGATAATTCAATTCTTGCTCAGTTTATCACCTGTGGCTGGAGAGATTTCTGTTCTCTGTCATCATACAATTGATGGGGGGCATTGGGAAGATAGTACTTTAAACCATTTTCAGGGTCCTAATCACAGTCATTGCACCATGTTCACATAGGATATCAAAGGCCAGCTTTGAGGCATCTTGAGGTAATAAGAGTGTTCCCTCTGTGGAACTGGCAGCCCTGTCCATGCATGGTGCCTGCCCCTCTGTTCTTTACTCATCTCCAGAGCTTTTCTCTCCTTCAAAAGGTTACATCTGCTCTGAGGAGGACTGCGTTTACCTAGCTGGCTTCCTGGGTTGGAAGAAAAGAAGAGAAATTATTGCAATTTTCAGTCTTAAGCTAAGTCTTGATCTTACGGTCATAACCTTAGTAAACTATTTTTCTGTGATAGTGTTATGAGAAATTTAAACCATTGGGCAAGAGCTACAATGGTCTCTCCTCCCCTCCCCTCCCCATTTTTCTTTTTGTTTTGAGTGTTCTAATCTGCTGCAGGCAAACTGAGCCGCTGAATTATTAGAATGGACACTTACTCCAATGGTATCTGCTTTTAGTGAACCGATTCTTTGAATAATCTGTTTTCATCACATCAAGAGCTAAGCCAGTCAGTTAACACAGACGAAATATTAAAGGCAATATTTTTTCATTAAGGTAAGACACTAGATAACTCACATGCTATTACCGCACCCCCATCCCCCCACTTAAACACTAAAGTGAAAGCAGTCAACGAAGTCTCACTGAGGAAGAAATCAGAAGGAAATTGATTTTAAAACAAAACGAAGAGATGCTGCTGATGTACTGTCTAGGAGACTGGGAATCTGGGCCACTTTAGGCTCTCATCTTTCCACCTTCTACTGAAGGACTGCCCACTTTTCCCCCTATTCATTCCAGCCTGTCTCCCAGTATACCATCTGTCCGTCTCATCTGAGAAAGCTCATAGACAAAGAAGAAAGAAGGTAACAGAAAGGAGGCCAAATTATGCTTAAGAGTTATAATAGAGATCAGATACTGTTACAGAACAGAAGGAGTTTGCCCACCTGGCACTAGCAGAGGCTAATGCTAAACACCAGGTTTGCAGTGGAGAAATATTTATTATGAATGGCACCACCCAGGAGAATGAGAAAGGAATTCTCAAAAGCCTGAACTCCTGACGGTGTGTGGGTTACCGATTATAGGGGGCAAATACTCGAGACAAGGTGCTTTAGGGGTTCAGGGCCCTGCCGGGAGCTGATTGGTCAGAGGTTGAGGTAAGGGTAATGGGTCATTTCTTCAGGTCTTGAGGAGAGTTCTCAGGCCTGTTCCAGTGACCCTCTGTGTCACTGGCTTCAGGGGAAGGTAGCCAGGGGGTCATTCCACCTTAGGGCTCTGGAGCTGAAACAAGACTTAGTTCATGATGTTATCATTAAGGCCAGATGTCCAGATTTGTGAACATGAGGCAGGTCCTGGCTCCTGCTGCCGCAGGGGTTGCTGATTATCAAGGGGAAAAACTAGGTCTCTGAGGGGTATAGACGCACAGGGAGAGAGAGAGAAAGAGGGAGAGAGAGAGAGAGAGAGAGAGAGAGAGAGAGAGAGAGAGAGAGAGAGATGATTTCTAGAGCTAGGATTTAAAGCGAAATTGAATCAAAGTTATAAGGACCATTGATTTCACTATCCTTCATCCTATCACTTTGCCACCACACAGTGTTTTAAACATCTCCCCTGACATACCCCTTTGCCCCAGTTTAGTTTGCAGATGTAATTGATGCCCACACAGCCAGAATCAACCAGCCTAGAATAATGACCTCCACAATTCCGAGACCATAAACTTCAGGTTAGAAACTCAAGAAGACTTGAATTTCTCACTAGAATGCAGAGAAGAATAAGTAATTCTTTTCACACACAGGTCACAAAATTGTCAGGGATTGTAAGATCTCTCCGGCAGGCAGAATTCCCCCCTACTGTCTTTGGGGTGTGGGAGAAGAGTTAAGCCTACCACCAGAGCACTAGATCAACTGTCACACAGATGCAGCTGTCAGGCTGTGGTACCAACCTCCAGTCATTTCAATTCCTACACCTTGGTGATCTTGGTCCCTGCTTCATGCACCTGTTTTTCTGTCCTCACATTTTCATTGCTATTTAGTACACTGTTTTCTGTGGAATTTTTCATGATTTAATTTCATCTGACTGTGGCGAAATTCATGCATCCTAACTTGGAAACCTCCGTTCATGTATATACTCAACAGAATGATTGCTCTATTATCCTAACCATGATGGTTTTCATTCCTTTATCATTCACACCCCCTTTCCACCATGCCTTTTGGCAAAGCCCTTGACATGCTTCTTTCCTCCTACAAAACTCATCATCTGTCTGTGGATTGAGCCCCAAATAAGTAAATAAAAGAATCTTTTCTTAATTATCTATACTACTAAAAGGGTAATATGCTAATTAGACTGGGTTGACCAGCCATCTTCCGGACCTCTGACTTCCTTCCGGACAAAGCCATGGTCGTGGGGGCTGAGGCAGAGGCCATTAGGAGAGATCAGGATGGCAGGGGAGGGCAGTTGGGGGTGAGATCAGGCTGACAAGGAGATCCATTGGGGCCAAGATCAGGATGGCAGGGGAGGGAGGGCAGTTAAGGGCAATCAGGCAGGCAGGCAGAGGCAGTTAGAGGCAATCAGGTAGGCAGGCAGGTGAGTGGTTAGGAGCCAGCGGTCACAGATTGTGAGAGGGATGTCCGACACCGGTGGTCGGACATCCCCCAAGGGTTCCCTGATTGGAGAGGGTGCAGACTGGGCTGAGGGAACGCCCCCCCCCCCCATGCACAAATTTCGTGCACTGGGCCACTAGTCTGTTAAGAAATGACAAGTCCAAAGTGGAGTTGTTTACCCCAGGATAGCAAACCTAGAGGTAATAGCAGTTTCAGCCTCTCCCAGAAGTGTGACCTTAAATTAATTTGTAATTTTCTATCAATAATATTGGTAAACTGCCTGATAAGACACCTACTGCCCCTCTCCAAAGAAAGGTGAGCCTGCCTGGAACAATTCTTTCTTTTCTTTTGCTCACTTTCTATCCCGCCCAGTTTCTGCCTATGAAAACCTTCATTTTGTACAGCTCCTTAGGGTACCTCTTCATTCACTAGAGGGGATGTCTCCCAACTGACTCATGAATCCTTCAATAAAGCCAATTAGTTCTTTAAATTTACCCTGTTGAATTTTTGTTCATTAACATATCTGACATCTGAAATTATGCCTCTTCGAGCCACACATTTACATTTTTAATCAGGACACAGCATTGAATATTCATCTTTACTTTCTCAAAGTATCTATCTATACAGTCTTTTGATGTGCTGCTGGGGTCTGGCCTCTGGTTTCCTATGTCCAGCAGGGACTGGAACTTTCATGTCCTCCTTGAATTACTCTGCGCCTCCTTTTACAAATTTCATCCTCTCTTTTCTGTTTAATCTTTCATTTATGCAGATTAAATTGCCTTGTCACAAACGTCCTTTCAAAACCTTACGTATTTGCCTATTTTTGTTACACTTTGAACATTTGATCAATGCTTTCTTTTTTTCAAAAAGCCTCTTTTCTTAGGGTCTCGTATAAATGCATCAAATAGGGTTAGGCCTGGGAGAAGAACTTCTCAATCTCCATGATTTATCTGTGAAATGTCCGGAGTAGAGGAATCCATTAAGATCCTGAAGCAGTGTATTGCAGGAGAGAGCCATAGGGATACATTTAGCAAACAATAATGACAATTATAGAAACAGAGAGAGAAGCTGGGAGAGGCATGCCCCGAGGCTGGGAATTAATGGAAGGTGGGATGTCACCAGAACAGACAGGTTAGCCCTTCCTTGCCCCCGTGTACCATTAGAGCCAAGTCTTTTGTTCCTGACAGTAAATCAAGGCAGAGAGAGTCAAGAATAGGGGTTCTTTTTCTCAGAATGTCTTGTTTTTGTTTGCAAAAATAAAGAAAACTGCTGTCATGTTTGGTGCGGCTCATTCTTAAGGGAAGTGCCTGGGTAACATTTAGATATCTTCTGAAATCTATACGCACTCTTTCTATCTGCCGTGCTCAATTTCAGAACCCAGTGCTGTCATTAAGGAAAAATAGCAACCTTTGTTCTCTCCCCCAGGCACGTGTTGCACTGGTTTTTGTTTCCAGGAAAAAAAAAAAAATCTCCATTATTTTTTTTAGATGAGGAACCCATGCCTTCTGTGTCTCTGGCTGTTGCTGTGCGCCAGCACCAGGTACACTATAAGTGAGACTCACTGGCACGATTTCTTTCATGTATTTGAAAGTCCCTCACGAAGACATCAGGCCACTTACTGTAACGGATGGTTTTCATTCTCTGTGTAATAAAGGCACATTCCTGAGGCAAACATTAGAAGCTTCAAAGGCTTAGTTCACCTGTATATCCAAGCTTTCAAAGCATTTCTGGGATTTGAAAATCTGAGTTATATATTTTATCCTTCTTGACTTAGCCTACATTTATACACTCCACTTTTCTATCTTTAAACATATCAGAGAGCCCAGAGTTATGGGGGAAATATATATACAAATAAGAGGTTAACAAAACAAGCTTTGTGGTTTATTGACATGTGACAAACATTTTGGTTGTGGGACATAAAACTTTCTCTTTCTTGTGCTTGTTGTTCGATGTAGGAGTAGTTTAGACTCCCAGAGCTCCTCTTTGAACATCTTCGTTATATGGGAGGTGACATATAGGTGTTTTGGGGGGGGGGGGGGGGGGAACAAACTTTCCTCTACCCTCAAGGTTCTTCTGGCTCGTCTAATAATCAAATAGACACGAGACAGCAAGAGAAAATAACCAAATTTAATACATGCCTATGTATGGGAATCTCTCCTGCATGTGGGGTCTCTGATTCTCATACATGTGGGGTTCCCATTCACATGTACATATTAAATGTGGCTATTTTCTTTTGCTAATCTGTCTCATGTTTATTTGATTATTAGACCAGCCAGAAGAACCTGGAGTTCAGAAGAAAGTTTGCTCCTCCCCAATAGTTATGCTGTGAGCAGGATGATAAGAAGAGCAGAACTTTAGTAAACAAAGGTTTGCCCTGCCTTATAGATAAGTCAAAAGAAGTTATCTCTGATAATCTCTTAGCAACAAGGCCTCCAATTCAAATTCTTCTAGGTAGTTTAGCAAGTGAGAGAGAAGTTTCTCTTGAGCCTGAGTCTAAAGTTGCTTTTAGCTCAAAACAGTTTGCATACCACAGAGGCACGTCTTGGGACGACTCATTCTGGACCTCCACAGTTTCATCTGTCTACAAACTACATGCGGAAAGGCATGTGAGGATCCACCCAGGCTCAACAAAACAGAAAATCTCACTCTTCCATGACCACATCTGTACACTCACCTCTGTGTGACCTGTCTGTTTCTCTTTCTTTTCTTTTACTGTGGAAGTATTCTCTTACCTCTGATGTTTGGCCCTATCACTTTCTCAAAAAGCTTCTATTATCAAATACTAAATATGCCTTCTCATTCTTCCTTCTGTTATTAGTGGGGCATCCAGTCACCACCTGTTGAAAGTAGGCTTCTTGGGGTGCCACAGGAATAAGAATTTCCTGAGACCCTTACAGGAGGAGGAGAGACTGTGGAAAGCTTTATTGATGAGGTAACATTAAGGGAGTTCCCCTTCAAGGTTCCATCTCTCTCTATCCATAGAAAAAGTCCCATTTTGTCGTCAGCAGGGCTAAGATCAAAGCCACTGCCCTGAACCTCTATTCCATACTGAAGCACAGTTCAGCCCGGCTTCTGGCTAGCTTAGCTTGTGTTCCCAGGTGTAGTCCATTGCGTGTAGGGTCTGGCCATAGGTCATGTGGCTTCCATGGCCACATGGCCGTCTAGCACTGATCACGGAATTAGTAAATGCAAGGAAGCAGGAATGAAGCAAGAGGGACAAGAGAGAATTCTTTGTCTGGGGGATATTACTCTTCTAAGATTTTGGTGCCTGCAGTAGCTCCACCCCCTAGCCAATGATGTTTGTTCCCCAGATTATACTGACAGACAAGCACCTTCCCTACATCACCCCAACTTCACTGTGCATGCGATCATTTCTCCCTTTGTTGGACCTCTTCCCCCAGTGTTTTGCAGGGAATGGACCCGTGTTTCCCTGGGAAGTGTGAAACTGCAGTTTCCTGGTGAAGCTGCCCAGATGACCATGCTTATAATGTCTGGCCTTCCCTTTGCTCCTTTTCTATTCTTAATATTAGCTAGCTAGTTATGATGGTAACACCTCCAGCTACCACCCAGTACTCCCCTTCCTTTTAGAGCCAGACTTCCTGAATTAGCTACACTTCCTTGTCTCTATTTCCTAATCTCACATAATATATTGTTTCCCTTTCCAATGCAATGTTCCTTTTTTGGTCCTTATATTTGTCTTGAATTCTTTAGCAACATATTAAAGTTGCTACCTTTCATCATTGCTTGGTATACATGGTATATTTTTTCATATCCTTTGATTTTTTACTTTTCTATGTTCTTTTATAAAAGTATGTCACTTGTAGACAGTGTATTACTCTATCTTATTTTTAAATCCATTCTGAGAGTCTCTGTGTTGTCAGAATGAGTTTAACACATTTGTATTTGTTTTAATTATTATTATATTATGATTTATTTCTATGACCTTTCTTCATATTTTACATTTACTATATTTTTTCCTCCTTTCCTGAGGCCTTTCATTGCCTAGATCACCTTTTATTCTATTAGTTTTAACATTATATTATACACTAGGGGTCCCTAGGCCTGGCCGGTGATCGGGGCTGATCAGGGCCATCTCACTCAGTCCTGATTGAGGCTGGGCCAATCAACACCGGGCCAATCGGGGCCTGCCAGCCATGGGGAGGGACTGGGGTAGGGACTGGGGAAGGTTGGCCAGCCGCAGAAGGTTGGCTGTGGGAGCACACTGACCAACAGGGGGCAGCTCCTGCGTTGAGCATCTGCCCTCTGGTGGTTAGTGCACGTCATAGCGACTGGTCGACCAGTCATTCTGGTCATTCTGGTCGTTCGGTAATAATGGTTGCTTAGGCTTTTATATATATAGATTCTATTTTTGTCATTCTGATGTTTGTGACTAACTGCTTAAAATTTATAATTATGCAAATTAGAAAAAATTAATTTCTTTAATGTATCAGTTAACTAATTGATTTATCCTATCTCTTTTTCTAGCAGGACAAGTGTTTTAACTTACTGTTATTTCCTTTGATGTCTCTACCAAACCCTCTTCCTAAATGTTATCTTTAGAAGATCTGGATTATTATGGATGGCCTTTTCTTTTTCTGTTTATTTATCTTATTTTTAGTTTTCTGTTTTGATCCTTGCTTTTTTAGATAATATATATTTTTTACGTTACTTAATCCCTTTAAGTCCCTCTATCTCTTGTAGTATATTTCGAGGTATTTTTTCTCTTCTCATTGAAATACTTCTTCAAAGAGAATTTTAAAAAGGGTCCTTCTGTGGCAAGTTTTAAATCTCTATATGCCTGATATTTAGTCTTACTTGTATTTAAGTATGTGTGTATGTATGTATATAAGTATTTTCCCATTTAATTTTATGGGAGGCCCAATGTGGTCAGATTAGATAATATAAATAACAATATAGAAAAATATCTTATGGAGGTTACCAATTTTAAACTTATTCTTTTTTCTTTCTTTATTAATTCTGCACTTGCCATTCAAAGACAATGAGTTTGGAATGTAAGTGGTCACAGTAATTAGTAACATGGTATCTTCATTTAACTGGCAACAATTAAACATCTATTCATCAGTAATGATGCAAAAATAAAAAATGTCATATCAAATGTATTTTGGAATTATTATAAATGCATCACCAAATTTTTAAAACTCCAGAATAAGTAGAAATAGACTGATTTATGTGTATAAGATCAAGCATGTTTCTCTTTAAACATATCCTTTCATTTAAATGAAAGACTGGATATTAATTCTAGGTTCAAAGTTCTTTCTCATTGATATTGTAAACATATTAGTTCATTGTCATCTTGCATTCCATGTTGATGTTGAAAAGTGAGATGTCCATCTGTTTTTTGGTTTTTTAGAGGTGATACGCTCTTTCTGAAAGTGCTTAGGTGTTACTAAATTTCCCTCTAAAGTGAAATTACAAAATTTCAAAATAATAAGTCCAGTGATGGATATATATTGATCTTGTTTGGCACTCTATGAAGTCTTTCTAATTTTTATTTATTCACATTGGACAGCTATTGTTGCATTAGCTATTGTCACTTTTTTATTTGACAATCTAAGAGAAAAGAGGTCAGTGCCCCTGACTAAATAGTTAGGTATTGCATGTTTTAAAAATTCTTGTGGCACACAGGTTAAAAATTGCTGCTATAAGCCACTCAGGCTGCCTTCTGGATACTCCAGACAATTTTTTCTTTTCTCTAATGAGCTTCATCAAAATTTAGCTGCTCTTCTTATTACAAGCCTTTCTGTACTGTTGATATTTTCTTACCACATCATGCATTAATTTGGTAAAAATTATTTTTACATGTAAAGTTTTCTCTTTAGGGCTCCATTTTTTAAGTCCTTAATAGATGACTGACTAGCAAACTTGATAAACCCAAAAGTTAAAGAAAGATAATTTTTTAATTTGTTACTCCCTCTAGGCAACAACTGGGGGAGGAGGAAAGGAGTTGCAACATTTTTTCTTAATTTTTTTCTACTATAGTTGCATTAAATCAGAAGCTTTAAGTCTTTAAGCAGAAGCATTGACATGGAGAATATTTAAGGAATGGAGTTGATACAGAGACAAAGGCATATGGGGCAAGAGATCTTTAGGAGTCCTTAAATAATATATTTATTACTAACAGTGGACTGGCTCATCTTTCCTTAGTTTGCACAGAGATTCAAGAGGTGCTTAATTAAACAGTATGAGCCATTGCTACTCTTCTGTATTTTATTGATTGGATCTTGTTTCTCAGCTGTCAGAGCTCTTGGATAAAAGCAATTGCTTTCCCAGGAAGTCATTTTATCTTCTACTCTGCATTTCTGGTTGAGTGATGTTAGATTTTGTGTTTGTTAGGTCTGATCAAATCATTGAATTGCTATCCCCTTCCCTAGGAAATTGACCTTTAGATCATTTCCCAACTGACATTCCCTTTCACATTCCATTTGCTAAGACCAATAACTTTCCCCTCCGAACTTGCCCAGGATCCAGACATGCCCAGAGAATTCCCCATCAAAAAAACCCGCCTAGAGTCCTTTAAAAACTCTGACTCCCCAGTCCCTGGGTGCTGGTGCCATTTTTGGGCTCAGCCCATCTGGGTTCCAGATGACCTAATAAATTTATAATACTTTACCACTTTTAGCCTCATGCGCACCTCCTTCAGTGACCCTAACAGTTGTCATTACTTGGTTGTAGCTGTTTGATTTTTGAAATTTATGATTTAGGGCCACCAGGACAAAAATTTAAGATTTAAAGGAAAAAGAGTATCTCTGATATATAGCTCCCCACCCCCGCCCCCATCAGGATGAATGCCTGATTTTCTTTCATTGTATCTTTCTGTAAGCAGCATGATTATGCTGCTAAATGCTTCTTAGGAACTGGTATTCCTTTTTAAAAACCAGTCTTCTGAGGTATTAAAGTGGACAGTTGCAACTTATAGCTGCCTTAGAAATCAGGAAGGCTTCTCTCAGCCAAGATGTCTCTCCATAACAACACCTTAAGAGATTCCTCAAATGAGTACATAAACAGGAGACAGAAAAAATGCTTACCTGGGAATGAGTGAACCTACATTAATCTGGTTTATTATAGTGTGATTATATACCACAAATTATAACTTACATATACAGTTGTATTTCAATATCAATTTTAATTTCTGCTTTTCTAAGGAACTCATAGAAAACCCTTAGTCAACAGTAAATAGAGTAAAAGAACCCAATATGCATAACAAGGGCGTAGCATCTCAGGGTTCAGGTTGATCCATTTGTGAGTTGCTACTCTAATGTAAGAAGCAGAATGGCTTCTGCCTTCCAATTTCATCACTAATTTGTCATGTACATTTTTGCTTTAACATCTTAAAAATTTGTGATATTTACTAATAACGCTAGTACTAATTATTAGAATATTACTTAAGAACTTATAGTTTCACATGAAGTATCTCACAAGACATCATAAAAATGGGGGTGGTGAGATATTTATTTAAAATTTTATTATTAATAACTACACACATCAAAAAAGGGCCAAAATATGACCTTTATTTATACTTTTAAGTAATAAGGGCACATGTTCTGTTTATGGATATTTATATATGCATTTATAGTATTAATCATATAACGCATGTTCAAATGATTTTTTTAAAAAATACAGATAATCTCAGCTTTTTTAACATATGAATTCTTCTAATGGGCAGTTTTCAGAAAGGGGCAGGTTTTTTCAGCCCTCCCAGCCTGCAAATCAACAGAACTGGGAGGGAGGCTGTGCACATGCCTCAGAGAGCAATTGTTCTGTGTCTGAGAGAGTAGTTAGCGGCACCAAGGATAATTTGCAGGTTATATCTGCTGATAAAGTTATATTTATATAGGGATTTCCCATCCATTTAAAATGATAGGTTACTGATATTAGAAAAAAGAAAGCAACAATGAGGAACATTTGGCTTCTAAGAAAGCTAGCATTATCTAAACATAGAGAGAAAGAACACACATCTACGAAAACGATTTGCCACAAGAAACAAACTTTTTTCAGATATTTCTCCTTGGCTAAAAGATAAATACAAAAATACATGAAGAGTTGAAATGAAAAGATGGCTGGATTTGATACAAAGCTAACAGGCTTAGTTGTTGGTTTTGAGATGAGGTATATATATGTTTAGGATTCTAAAAATGCAATGATAGAATCAAAATTACTACCCATTCCTACTTCATAAGATAAAGAATATCTTAGAAAATATCTTCCTTATGTTACCAATGTCAATGTTAAGAAACGTCCAAACCTGTAGTGAATTTTTATGAAGTTATTTGAGCCAAACTAATGACAATTGTCAGGAATAAAAATTTCAACACACTGAGAAAATGCTTCTGAGAATGGCAGTTTTGCAGCTTATTTTATACATTAGAATAAAAGGAGGAGACTTCAGGAGGGTACATAATTCATTGATAGGAGATTTAGGGGACTGGGGAAAGCAAAACGGGGAAATTTCTGGGACTGGATAAAAAGGCAAAATAGAGAAACACATACTTCTTTTACTTTGTACAGAATAGTGAGTAATTAACTATAGAGATGGTATGCATGGAACAAGATAACGATGAGGGTTCTGTGGTTGTGTGCTCTCATGCCTGAGGTTGTGGCTTCAGGGGTCTAGAAAAGAAAAGTACTCTGATGTTCAAAGATACGTTATCTTATTAGATGCAAAAAAAAAAAATTACTGACGGGCTTACTGAAAGTAAACATGACCTTTGTCAAGGAAGCTACTGGTCTAGGATATGATTACCCACCATGACTCCCTTATAGTTAGGAATTTTTATTGTTCAGACCATCCTATGTGGTTACTTTCAGTATCTGAGTTTGTAATGCCCACTATACAGGCTTCCCTTGAGTTTGTCAGGTTTACTATGTGGCCCCTTTTGTGTCTATACCATTTATATCTGATAATTATCACTCATAAACTTTTAGAAAGGCTTGAAAAAAGAAGATGAGCTAAAGAGAAAAGTTAATTTAAAAAAACACACAACACACCTAAAAAAAGAAAACAAAGATAATGACCCTGAAGAATAAATAAGAGATATGAAACCCACAAACCATATTTCCAAAGAAGAAGACAGAGAAAATGAACCTAACCAATAATCAAGGCCTCAAAGAAAGACATTTTTAGGTGTAAAAAAGCTTGAGACTTGGAGCTGAAAAGGACCACCAGACACCAGGAAAATTTAGAGAAAAGAATCTAAAACCAAGACATGTAAGAGTGACTTTTTTGAATTTTACAAATAAATTAGAGTCTGAAAATGTTTGAATATTATGCCACATATATACACATTCTAAGGATAATGAAAATATTTACATTACAATGTCAAATGAGAAAAAATAAATGTAAAATTGCACACACAGTATCTCCTAGTTACACGAAAACACGAATTGGAAGGAATTAATCCAAAATGTTAATTAAGAGCATTTACCTGAGTGATGGGATTGTGTGTGATATATTTTTCTTCTTCTGAAACCAATATGTCAGCTTGGGCACCTCATTTTTATGACTATCTTTGACTACTGCCCTGAGCTCCAAACTCCCTCTTCAGCATCCTTCACTCAAACTTAGCATATATGAAAACAAACTACCGATTTTCCTCCCCATCCTGCTCATATCCCGTTTTCCTATATCTTACTCAATGGTAAAGGTTAAAAATCTAGGAGTTGGGTACACAGATTTTCATTATATTGTTATTCATTTCATATAGTATGTCTATTCTTAATAGTTTTGTGAACATACAGTGCTTAATAATTTTAAAGATGAGTCTAAAGACTTGTCTAAAGAACTCTGGACCCAATCTAAAGGAGCTCCTTGTAGCCAAAGTTGGAAAATTTGAGGAAATCAACGATACCATTGCTGCCACTCTGCTATTCTCAGTATTGGCTTCATCCTCAAACTGATAGCAAGCCAACTACAGCCACACCAGGCAAAATATCCAGACATGGCCTAACACAGAGAAGAAAGAAGAAAGTACCTTCTCATGGTTCTCTCTCAGGAAAAAGAAAATTTCCCCACAAGTCCCTCAGCATTTTTCTTTTGTCCCAGTAGCCAGAGTTAGGAAACAAGCTCATTCTTAAATCACTAACAAACAAGGAAGATGGAATCACCCTTACACCAATAAGGTGACACCTGCGGTTGGAGGTAGGGTCATCATCCCTTGAGTCACAACCAACCTCTTTAGGCCAGGAAAAGGAATTATACATAGATCCTATTTGTCAAAGAAAAATTTACCTAGGAAGTATGCTATTAGGATGTACTTAACTTTTAAAAATTGCACCCACTCAATTATCCACTCTAGTGTTTGGTCCTAACACATGTTAGACAACTAGGTTCCTCTTATAATATCCCTATAATTACACACAATCTATAAAAGCATATGGTAGCTTCTGTTTTTATCTTTTATAATATTGCCACAATAAGTGTGCTTCATTTGAAACTTCAGGCACTTAAATGAATTACTATGACAATGAAAATAGCAGAAGAGAACAAAAGTTAGGGTTTTAGAACAAGGGATAAAACCAAGAAGACCTTGCTTGGTTGGTTGATAACTGAATGACAAGATCATGAGTGGCAGTTGAACTATTAGAACTGAAGTGAAATCATGAGCAGGTTATAGAAAAGTCCTTGTATTCTTTCAGAAGTCATTTAACAAGTAGCAAATAAGAGTGGAGTTGGACTATGACAGCCTAATAGATTTCTTTGCAGAAAAAAAAAAAGAAAAAAGAAAAAAAAAAAGGAACAAAGAATGAAAAGAGCAAGCTTAAAACTGGACTTTGTTCCAAAAAGCATTTGAAAATAGAATGCATTCATCCTCAATAAAATCCATATCTGCTATTACATATGAAATACGATGTGTTCTCATTCTAATACTGAAAAAAATATAGCAGTAACTTTGCTGATACAAAGAATGTATATGCTATTAAGTACTGTCATCAGTGCACACTAAATCCTAGAAATTAGGCAAGTGGGATGCAGCATATTCATATTATAGATTATAAAGGTGAATAGCTACAAAGCTCCATTAAAATTTACTTCATAAAGTAGTCTTTTTGGTTTAAAAAAAATGAGGTCTTGAAGAGCAAACCAAAAGAAGAAAAGGAAAAGAATAGGGTGCACAATGAACAAAATAGACAAAATACAAAGGCTAATAAACATTTGCAAATACATTCAACCTCAACAATACAGAAATGCAAAATAAAAGGAAGTAATACCAATGTTCACTTATCATATTGGCAAAGTTATTGACAAGGTCCATTGTTGTTAAAGGGAAGGACACTTTTGCATCACTGGTGGAAGTATCAATTGGTACATTTTTGTGTGACATTTTATGTGTCACTTCAGATATTGATCTCACTTGTGTCTTATTCCAATCTGTGAGGACTCAGTGTGGGCTCAGGTGGGCTTCACATAGGTGATAGTTGACCTACCCTAAGGCTTCTCAGATGACCCACAACTCAAGACTCTATAGGAACGTGCAAAGGACCAATATATGTGCAAACCTGGTGTGCTGGGAAGTCAACATTCCATAAGGTAAATCTCTGAGCAGTGGGACAGAGCTAATGGATAAATGCTTCTCCTTTTCCCATTCCCTCCCACTCCCACCCAAATGGATGCTCCGGAAATACATTTCATATGACTTCTCAGAAATTCCTGTGCATTTAAGCAACCAGCCACCTGTAGCAACCACGAACTCAATAAACCATCTTAGTATCAGCTCTCCCTCCTTCCCTACTTTACTCCCTTTTCTCATTCCTATTCCCTGGGATCACATTCTTAAGGAAGTTCTAACATGTAGTCCTTTGTCTCAAGCTCTGTGGAAATTGGGCTAAGGTAGGTAATAGCCAGCATACTTTAGAGTGCTTGTGACTAGCCTGCCAATCTTACTTTTTGGAATTTCTCCCTTGTAAAATCCTTCAAAATGTGTCAGAATATATATATATATATATATATATATATATATATATATATATATATATATATATATAATGCTCACCAGCAGTATCTATACTAATAAAAGGGTAATAAAAGGGTAATATGCTAATTAGACTGGGTTGACTGGCCATCTTCCAGATGTTCGACTTCCTTCTGGACAAAGCCATGGTGGTGGGGGCCGGGGCAGAGGCAGTTAGGGGCGAGATCAGGCCGGCAGAGGAGAGCAGTTGGGGTGATCAGGCAGGCAGGGGGCAAGGTAGGGGCAATAAGGCCAGCAGGCAGAGGGGTTAGGGGCGATCAGGCAGGCAGGCAGAGGGGTTAGGAGCCAGTCATCCCGGATTGTGAGAGGGATCTGGCTAAACCGGCAGTTGGACATCCCCCAAGGGTACCCAGATTGGAGAGGGTGCAGGCTGGGCTGAGGAACCCCCCTCCATGCACGAATTTCATGCACTAGGCCTCTAGTTTCTTATAATAGGCAGAGAGGGGTCATACCATTATACTATTAAATGAAAGGAGCAAGTAATGGGAGGGGGTGTGTATAAACATCTATACTAATAAAAGCCTAGGTGGTCCTCGTGCCCTTGCGCCCTCACACATGACATCATCACAAGATGGCTGACACAAGATGGCCGCTACAAGATGGCCATGTACACAGTGGAGGTGGGACCTGGTGGCCGCTCCATGCAGTGAGGACTGGGGGGGTCCCACTACTCTGCATATGTCTGATGTGGTGTGGAGGAGGCGGGTCCCAGTGGAGGAGGCGGGTTGCGACAGGGGAGGGCAGTTGGGGGCAATCAGGCTGGCAGAGGAAGGCAGTTGGGGATGATCAGGCTGGCAGGGGAGGGCAGTTGGGGGTGATCAGGCCAGCAAGGGAGCAGTTAGGTGTCAATCAGGCAGGCAGGGGAGTGGTTAGGAGCCAGCGGTCCCGGATTGTGAGAAGGATGTCCGACTGCCAGTTTAGGCCCAATCCCACAGGAATTGGGCCTAAACTGGCAGTCAGACATCCCCTGAGGGGTCCCAGATTGGAGAGGGTACAGGCCGGGCTGAGGGATCCGCCCCCCCATGCACAAATTTCGTGCACTGGGCCTCTAGTATATACATAAAAAAGTCAGCAAGACTTTTCAGGAACACTGAATTGTTAATGATGATTATCCTGCAGGATGTATAATAATTGGGATGGGAGCACACAGTTTTTTAAATTATTATTTTCATAATACAAATAAAGGTAACCAAAAGATTTTTTAAAAGAAAAATTAATCATATATCAATGTTTTTAATGTTATCAAAAAGAGAAAAATACTTCAAAAATATATGACAATTCAAGGTAGAGAAATGGGAAGTTTGTTTTCTTCCCCTGTTTTAATTCTTTCAATGTTTGTGTCTCTTCCCTAACAAATCCCTTCTCAATCCCTGGTTTGGGAATAACTCGCCTCACTTTTCCTTCTCTCACCCCCAAGTCCATCAAAATTGAACTCCTCTGATTTCCATTCCTTCAGGGTGTTAAATTACAAAGGCCATAATCCAGACAGAGTCAGAATTTCCAAACTACAGGAGATCTTCACGGTCATCTCGACATTTTAGAGGTGAAGAAACGAGCCCAAAGGTGATAAGTGATTTGCTCAGAGGTGCATAACCACAGGTCTGGGAACAGAACTCAGGCCTCCTGATTCCTAGTTTGGAGCTCCTTCCATTGAATGGTAATCAGAAAAAGTCATTAGGTATAGCATAAGCTGATATTTTGTGACTAGCTGATTTTATTCCTCCAGGTAATAGAATTCCTCAATATACTTCTAAAGCACACATCTTCAAAAGGGCACTGAAGGAGCAAATTGAATGAAAGAATGCCACCAGGAAGTATTTGGAGTGAGGTCTTACGCTATTGTTCAAAGTCACCCCTCACATGAACCCGACTCTCCCGTGTGCATGGCACCTTCAGTTCTACAAAGGCTCTTACCAGCTTGTCATAACCATCACACAAGGGCCGAATGATGGCAGATGCTTTGGTGTGACTCCGAAGAATCTCCCTTCTGCTATCAGGCTTGAAATAGCTGTTGCAATCACCAAAACAGACCGAGATTCATGTGGGCCTATGCCT